>NW_024881751.1:0-712637 GCF_019059575.1 Amphibalanus amphitrite
ATCGCTCAATCTTCGAAAATTTCAGGGTATGGGCTCTCGGAGGCGATCTACCTGATGGCACCGGTCGCTACTCGCTAAGAAGTCTTTTGCGCGTGGCACGTGCGATTCCATTTTCCCCATGTTAAGTCAATGGGGTTTTGGACACTTTTTGCGCGATCGCCAATGGCGGGAAAACGAGCCAAGAAGGAGGTGGTTTTCTTCCCAGCATTTTATGGCAAACACGTTTGGGTACACGCTAGTGTGCGCTGTATACCCGCCAGAATCTCGTGGCACGTGGCACGTGCGATTCCATTTTCCCCATGTTAAGTGAACGGGGTTTTGGACACTTTTGCGCGATCGCCAATGGCGGGAAAACGAGCCAAGGAAGAGGTGGTTTTCTTCCCAGCATTTTATGGCAAACACGTTTGGGTACACGCCAGTGTGCGCTGTATACCCCTCAGAATCTCGGAACGTGTCTTTGCACGAGATCAAAGTTGGAATTTTGCTGTGTCCCATGTTAAGTCAATGGACGGCGATGCCGAGACTTTGCAGAGACATTTTCATTCGTTCATTGTACAAAATTTTAGAGATAGAATTTGCCCAAACTCTTATAGCTTGTACAGGAAAGAGCGTAGTACATGCTGGTATGCTTCGTTAAGCTGGCAGAAATCGTTTTTTCTAATAAAGTTCGTTGGAAAATGAAAATTTTTAACATGGAAAGTCAATGGGAGCGTCTTTATTCCTCTATAACTTTTATCTTTAGTAAGACATATAGGTGAAAAGTTAATATAATATACAACTTCTGATGCTCTTTCCACTGGTGCATAGAACGTCACTGCACGATGTGCCGTTTTTAAGAAAAGGTGTAAAAAATCAGGGCTCGACTGTGACTTGAACCCAACCACATTAGAGTATACGAACAGGTGAAGGGGACACCTCCCATGTGCGGACGCGACGCTGATTATTGCTAATTATTGGCAGTCGGCCGCCCTGGGGGCGCCTTTGCAAAGCTTATATCTCCACAACCGCTTGACCGATTCACTTGCGGTCTTTTGTGTGGGATAGCTTCTTCCTTTCTCACACGTAGTGTGCTACCCTCGATACGTATGGGTGACCCCTAATGCACGTGCCACGTGCAAAACGAAGAGGTGTCAGTTCGGTAACAAGTCTAATAACTCTGTAGTTAGTTTGCCGATTGCACTGATACTTGGCATGGATGTAGGCACCCGCCGTGCAATGCATTTCCATGTGTCACGGTTGGGGTGCCGCTGCACGTGCGCACGGGCAGGGTGACGCTTCCAGATCTCGAGAACGGCTGGGCCGATTGTGATCAAACTTGGCACACCGTTAGGGATCGGCGAGTAGGGTGCCGTGCACAAGTCAGATGGGGCCCAGTTTGCACGTGCGCACGTGCAGGCTGACGCTTCCATATCTCAAGAACGGCTGGACCGACTGTGCTCAAATTTGGCATACCACTAGAGACTGGTTAGTAGGGTGCCGTGCACAAGTCAGTAAGTATGTATTTTCATGTGCCACGGTTGGGGTACAACTGCACGTGCGCACGTGTAGGGGTCGTTTCCAGATCTTGGAAACGGCTGGGCCGAATGCGATTAAATTTGGTACACCGCTAGAGAACGGCGAATAGAGTGCCGTGCACAAGTCAGTTGGGACCCAGCTTGCACGTGCGCACGTGCAGGGTGCCGCTTCAAGATCTCGAAAACGGCCGGGCCGATTGCACCCAAATTTTGCACACCGCTCGAGACGGGCGAATTGGGTGCCGTGCACGTCAGTTTTTAGCACACCCACTCCGGTCTGCACGTGCAAGGCTCATCCTCTCGTTTGGCGGGTGGCGTTTTTGCGGCGTTACAGAGGTGCTTGCTCAAACAACCTGCGGTCCCGCGATGCGGAGCCCAGCATCGCAGATGCTGGTAACCGCAGGTTGTTTGAAAAGACAAACACTATTCGTTAGAATTGTGTTTTTCTATTGAAAAACAACCGGAGCGGTCCTTCTCCGGGCTATGTTTTGCATGTCTGGCCGCGAATTGGGGCAACTTGGGTCAGGCCTAAACTTGTGGCTCGATTTTCTTAAAAATTTCAGTGTATGGGCTCCCGGAGGCGATCTACCTGATGGCACCGGTCGCTACTCGCTTAAAACCTCGTGGCACGTGGCACGTGCGATTCCATTTTCCCCATGTTAAGTCAATGGGGTTTTGAACACTTTTTGCGCGATCGCGAATAGCGGGAAAACGAGCCAAGAAGGAGGTGGTTTTCTTCCCAGCATTTTATGGCAAACACGTTCAGGTACACGCTAGTGTGCTCCGTATACCCCTCAGAACTTCGTAACGTGTCTTTGCACGAGGTCAAAGTTGAACTTTTTTCGCTCCCCATGTTAAGTCAATGGGCGTTTTTGCAGAGACTTTTTCATTCGCTCATTGTACAAAATTATATGATACGATTTTGTTTAAACTTTCAGGACTTGTTGAGAAAAGACCATAGAACATGTTGTTATGCTTCTTTAAGCTGTGCAAATTCGTTTGTTGTCTTTAGGCTTCTTTAAAAATGAAAAATTTTAACATGGAAAGTCAATGGGAGCGTCTTTGGTGCTTAATAACTTTGTACCTTGAAGACATATTCAAGTGAAAAGTTGATATTTTATACAACTTTTGATGCTCTTTCCAATGATATATACAACTTTATTGCACGTGGTGCCGTTTTTGAGAAATATAGTAAAAAAGCACGACATTACCGAGATTTGAGCTCAGACCTATATCGTTACGGTGTCAGGCGGACACGAGGACAGGTGGCGCCGCCGCCGCCCGCATAGCGGCGGGAATGTGAACTAACCTGTTTACCATCTATGGTATGGTACCATCGGGGGACCGGCCGCCGTCGGCACCATTTCGGGACTTTGCATCGCAATAAAAGGCTTATTTACAATTGAAAATGGACTAGCGAGAGTCGTTATGGAATCAGAATTTGATGCTCTACAAAACTAGGCGCCTATTTTCATTGTGATGGCATCACAGACTACACCGCTAACCCCAATAAAGCAGATTTATGTCGCGTCATCGATGATTACATGTAATGTTTCTTTGATATATATGTAGTCGGGTCTTTCAGCTGCGTTCCTCCCCTCCCTCGCCGCGCCGGCGGGTCGGCCATCCGCGCCCTGCCGCCCGCCGGCTGCTGGCCGGTCAGCTGGCCGGTCAGCTGGTCGCCCGCGGCTGTCGGTGCAGTGCGGGATGCCTACTTGCGGGGGGCCGTCGTGGCGGCGGCCCGGGTGGACTGGGCGAGCAGTGAGTTGGGGAGCGCTGCGCTGTCGGTGCTCTAGTTTGTATTGCGTTCGCATGATACGGCTTGAGCCAATACAGAGTGAACTGATTGAGCTGAGCAAGTCTTTACATACATTGAAAAGTAAAGCACTTTTTACTGCATCTACGGTGAGATGCTAGATAAAATTTATGGTCTACCTAATGGTACCCATTACTTAACAATTAAGTGAATCATTTCGTCGCTAAACTCTCGTAAATTCGTATGTCCGCCTCACTATGGAGTTTGGACCGTAACGTATGGCCTTTGCTCAGACAGTATACGAACAGGTGACGGGGATACCTCTAATAGAAGGATGCGACACGATTTTACTGCTAAATAGCGGCCGGCCGCCGTGGGGACGTTTTTGTACGACTTATATCTCGGCAACCACTGGGCTGATACACGTGCGGTTTTTTTGTGTGGGGTAGCTTTTTCCCTTCTTTCACATAGTGTGCTACTCTCGATGCATATGGGTGACCCCTAACGCACGTTCCACGTGCAAAGCCAAGAGGTGCCTGTTTTGTAATAAGCGCAATAGCTCGCGGTAATTACTGGGCCGATTGCGCTAAAACTTGGCATGGAGGTAGACACTTTCCAGGCGATGCATTTCCATGTGTCTTGGTAGGGGTGCAACTGCACGTGCGCACGGGCAGGGTGACGCTTCCAGATGTCGAGAACGGCTGGGCCGATTGTGATCAAACTTGGCACACCGCTAGAGGCTGGTAAGTAGGGTGCCGTGCACAAGTCAGATGGGACCCGCTATGCACGTGCGCACGTGCAGGCTGACGCTTCCAGATCTCAAGAACGGCTGGGCCGACTCTGCTGAAATTTGGCATACCGCTAGAGACTGGTTAGTAGGGTGCCGTGCACAAGTCAGTTAGTATGTATTTTCATGTGCCACGGTTGGGGTGCAGTTGCACCAGCGCACGTGTAGGGGTCGCTTCCAGATCTTGAAATTGACGGGGCTGATTGAGCTCCAATTTGGTACACCGCTAGAAACCGGCGAATAGAGTGCCGTGCACAAGTCAATTGGGGCCTAGGCTGCACGTGCGCACGTGCAGGGTGTCGCTTCCAGATCTCGAAAACGGCCGGGTCGATTGCACTCAAATTTGGCACACCGCTATAGACCGACGAATAGGGTGCCGTGCACGTCAGTCCGTAGCACACCGACTGCGGTCTGCACGTGCAAGGCTCATCCTCTCGTTTGGTGGCGGGCGTTTTTGCTGCGTTTACAAAGGTGCTTGCTCAAACAACCTGCGGTCCCGCGATGCGGAGCCCGGCATCGCAGATGCCGGGTAACCGCAGGTTGTTTGAAAAGACAAACACTATTCGTTAGAATTGTGTTTTTCTACTATTGAAAAACAACCGGAGCGGTCCGTCTCCGGGCTATGTTTTGCAAGTCTGGCCGCGAATCGAGACATCTTGACCGGGGCCTAGACGAATCGGTCAATCTTCGTAAAAATTTCAGGGTATGGGCTCCCGCAGGCGATCTACCTGATGGCACCGGTCGCTACTCGCTTAAAACCTCGTGGCACGTGGCACGTGCCATTCCATTTTCCCCATGTTAAGTCAACGGGGTGGGGTTTTGGACACTTTTTGCGCGATCGCCAATGGCGGGAAAACGAGCCAAGGAAGAGGTGGTTTTCTTCCCAGCATTTTATGGCAAACACGTTTGGGTACACGCTAGTGTGCGCCGTATACCCCTCAGAACTTCGTAACGTGTCTTTGCACGAGGTCAAAGTTGAACTTTTTTCGCTCCCCATGTTAAGTCAATGGGCGTTTTTGCAGAGACATTTTCATTCGCTCATTGTACAAAATTATATGATACGATTTTGCTTTAACTTTCAGGACTTGTTGAGAAAAGACCATAGAACATGTTGTTATGCTTCTTTAAGCTGTGCAAATTCGTTTGTTCTTTTAAGGCTCGTTTAAAAATGAAAAATTTTAACATGGAAAGTGAATGGGAGCGTCTTTGCTGCTTAATAACTTTTTACAGTTGAGATATATTTAAGTGAAAAGTTGATAGGTTATACAACTTTTGATGCTCTTTCCAATGATATATACAACTTTATTGCACGTGGTGCCGTTTTTGAGAAATATAGTAAAAAAGCACGACATTACCGAGATTTGAGCTCAGACCTATATCGTTACGGTGTCAGGCGGACACGAGGACAGGTGGCGCCGCCGCCGCCCGCATAGCGGCGGGAATGTGAACTAACCTGTTTACCAGATCTATGGTATGGTACCATCGGGGACCGGCCGCCGTCGGCACCATTTCGGGACTTTGCATCGCAATAAAAGGCTTATTTACAATTGAAAATGGACTAGCGAGAGTCGTTATGGAATCAGAATTTGATGCTCTACAAAACTAGGCTATTTTCATTGTGATGGCATCACAGACTACACCGCTAAACCAAATAAAGCAGATTTATGTCGCGTCGTCGATGATTACATATAATGTTTCTTTGATATATATGTAGTCGGGTCTTTCAGCTGCGTCCCTCCCCTCCCTCGCCGCGCTGGCGGGTCGGCCATCCGCGGCTTGCCGCCCGCCGGCTGCTGGCCGGTCAGCTGGCCGGTCAGCTGGTCGCCCGCGGCTGTCGGTGCAGTGCGGGATGCCTACTTGCGGGGGGCCGTCGTGGCGGCGGCCCGGGTGGACTGGGCGAGCAGTGAGTTGGGGAGCGCTGCGCTGTCGGTGCTCTAGTTTGTGTTGCGTTCGCATGATACGGCTTGAGCCAATACAGAGTGAACTGATTGAGCTGAGCAAGTCTTTATAAATTATATACATTGAAAAGTAAAGCACTTTTTACTGCATCTACGGTGAGATGCTAGATAAAATTTATGGTCTACCTAATGGTACCCATTACTTAACAATTAAGTGAATCATTTCGTCGCTAAACTCTCGTAAATTCGTATGTCCGCCTCACTATGGAGTTTGGACCGTAACGTATGGCCTTTGCTCAGACAGTATACGAACAGGTGACGGGGATACCTCCCATAGAAGGATGCGACACGATTTTACTGCTAAATAGCGGCCGGCCGCCGTGGGGACGTTTTTGTACGACTTATATCTCGGCAACCACTGGGCTGATACACGTGCGGTTTTTTGTGTGGGGTAGCTTTTTCCCTTCTTTCACATAGTGTGCTACTCTCGATGCATATGGGTGACCCCTAACGCAGGTTCCACGTGCAAAGCCAAGAGGTGCCTGTTTTGTAATACGCGCAATAGCTCGCGGTAATTACTGGGCCGATTGCGCTAAAACTTGGCATGGAGGTAGACACTTTCCAGGCGATGCATTTCCATGTGTCTTTGTAGGGGTGCAACTGCACGTGCGCACGTGCAGGGTGACGCTTCCAGATCTCGAGAACGGCTGGACCGATTGTGTTCAAATTTGGCATAACGCTTGATACCGATCAGTAGGTTGCAGTCATTTAGTATGCATTTCCATGTGCCACGATTGGGGTGCAACTGCACGTGCGCACGTGCAGGGTGACGCTTCCAGATCTCGAGAACGGCCGGGCCAATTGTGCTCAGATTTGGCACACCGCTAGAGATCGCGTAGTAGGGTGTCTTGCACAGGTCTGCTGGGCCCCAGGTTGCACGTGCGCACGTGCAGGGTGACGCTTCCAGATCTCAGGAACGGCTGGGCCGATTGCATTCAAATTCGGCACACCTTTAGAGACCGGTTAGTAGGGTGCTGTGCACAAGTCAGTTAGTATGTATACTCATGTGTCTCGGTTGGGGTGCAACTGCACGTGCGCACGTGTAGGGGTCGCTTCCAGATCTTGAAAACGGCTCGGCCGATTGAGCTTAAATTCGGTACACCGCTAGAGACCGGCAACTAGGGTGCCGTCCACAAGTCATTTGGGACCCAGCTTGCACGTGCGCACGTGCAGGGTGAGGCTTTCAGATCTCAGAAACGGCTGGGCTGATTGCATTCAAATTCGGCACACCTTTAGCGGCGTTACAGAGGTGCTTGCTCAAACAACCTGCGGTCCTAACCGCAGGTTGTTTGAAAAGACAAACACTATTCGTTAGAATTGTGTTTTTCTATTGAAAAACAACCGGAGCGGTCCTTCTCCGGGCTATGTTTTGCAAGTCTGGCCGCGAATTGGGGCAACTTGGGTGGGGCCTAGACGAAATGTACAATCTTCGTAAAAAGTTCAGTGTATGGGCTCCCGCAGGCGATCTACCTGATGGCACCGGTCGCTACTCGCTTAAAACCTCGTGGCACGTGGCACGTGCGATTTCATTTTCTCCATGTTAAGTCAACGGGGTTTTGGACACTTTTTGCGCGATCGCCAATGGTGGGAAAACGGGCCAAGGAAGAGGTGGTTTTCTTCCCAGCATTTTATGGCAAACACGTTTGGGTACACGCTAGTGTGCGCCGTATACCCCTCAGAACTTCGTAACGTGTCTTTGCACGAGGTCAAAGTTGAACTTTTTTCGCTCCCCATGTTAAGTCAATGGGCGTTTTTGCAGAGACTTTTTCATTCGCTCATTGTACAAAATTATATGATACGATTTTGTTTAAACTTCCAGGACTTGTTGAGAAAAGACCATAGAACATGTTGTTATGCTTCTTTAAGCTGTGCAAATTCGTTTGTTCTTTTTAGGCTCGTTTAAAAATGAAAAATTTTAACATGGAAAGTCAATGGGAGCGTGTTTGCTGCTTAATAACTTTTTACAGTTGAGATATATTTAAGTGAAAAGTTGATAGGTTATACAACTTTTGATGCTCTTTCCAGTGATATCTAGAAAGTTATTGCACGTTGTGCCGTTTTTGAGGAATTTGGTAAAAAAGCACGACTTTACCGAGATTTGAGCTCAGACCTATATATGGTCTTGGCTCAGACAGTATACGAACAGGTGACAGGGATACCTCCCATTGAAGGATGCGATTTAATACTAAACATTAGCAGCCGGCCGCCGTGGGGACGTTTTTGTACGACTTATATCTCCGCAGCCACTGGACCAATACACTTGCGGTTTTTTGTGTGGGGTAGCGTATACCCTTCTTAGAAGTATTTTACTATGGACGATGCATGCGAGTGACCCCTACTGCACGTGACACGTGTAATACGGACAGGTGTCAGTTTTGTAATAAGTGCAATAACTCGGTAATTACTGGGCCAATTGCGCTGAAACTTGGCATGCAGGTAGTCACCTACCAGGCGATCCATTTTCATGTGCCACGGTAGGGGTGCCGCTGCACGTGCGCACGTGCAGGGTGACGCTTCCAGATCTCGTGACCGGCCGGGCCGATTGAGTTCAAATTTGGCACACCGTCAGAGACCGCGTAGTAGGGTGCCTTGCACAGATCAGTTGGGTCCCAGGTTGCACGTGCGCACGTGCAGGGTGACGCTTCCAGATCTCAGGAACGGCCGGGCCGATTGCATTCAAATTTGGCACACCTTTAGAGACCGATCAGTAGGGTGCCGTGCGCAAGTCAGTTAGTATGTATTTTCATGGGTCACGGTTGGGATGCAGCTGCACGTGCGCACGTGCAGGGTGACACTTTCAGATCTCGAGAACGGCCGGGCCGATTGAGCTCAAATTTGGTACACCGCTAGAGACCGGCGAATAGGGTGCCGTGCAAAAGTCAGATGGGACCATTTTGCACGTGTGCACGTGCAGGGTGTCGCTTCCAGATCTCGAAAAAGGCCGGGTCGATTGCACTCAAATTTGGCACACCGCTAGAGACCGCTTAGCAGAGTGCAGTGCACGTCATTTCGTAGCACACCCATTCCGGTCTGCACGTGCAAGGCTCATCCTCTCGTTTGGCGGCGGGCGCTTTTGCGACGTTACAGAGGTGCTTGCTCAAACAACCTGCGGTCCCGCGATGCGGAGCCCAGCATCGCAGATGCTGGTAACCGCAGGTTGTTTGAAAAGACAAACACTATTCGTTAGAATTGTGTTTTTCTACTATTGAAAAACAACCGGAGCGGTCCGTCTCCGGGCTATGTTTTGCAAGTCTGGCCGCGAATCGAGACATCTTGACCGGGGCCTAGACGAATCGGTCAATCTTCGTAAAAATTTCAGGGTATGGGCTCCCGCAGGCGATCTACCTGATGGCACCGGTCGCTACTCGCTTAAAACCTCGTGGCACGTGGCACGTGCCATTCCATTTTCCCCATGTTAAGTCAACGGGGTGGGGTTTTGGACACTTTTTGCGCGATCGCCAATGGCGGGAAAACGAGCCAAGGAAGAGGTGGTTTTCTTCCCAGCATTTTATGGCAAACACGTTTGGGTACACGCTAGTGTGCGCCGTATACCCCTCAGAACTTCGTAACGTGTCTTTGCACGAGGTCAAAGTTGAACTTTTTTCGCTCCCCATGTTAAGTCAATGGGCGTTTTTGCAGAGACATTTTCATTCGCTCATTGTACAAAATTATATGATACGATTTTGCTTTAACTTTCAGGACTTGTTGAGAAAAGACCATAGAACATGTTGTTATGCTTCTTTAAGCTGTGCAAATTCGTTTGTTCTTTTAAGGCTCGTTTAAAAATGAAAAATTTTAACATGGAAAGTGAATGGGAGCGTCTTTGCTGCTTAATAACTTTTTACAGTTGAGATATATTTAAGTGAAAAGTTGATAGGTTATACAACTTTTGATGCTCTTTCCAATGATATATACAACTTTATTGCACGTGGTGCCGTTTTTGAGAAATATAGTAAAAAAGCACGACATTACCGAGATTTGAGCTCAGACCTATATCGTTACGGTGTCAGGCGGACACGAGGACAGGTGGCGCCGCCGCCGCCCGCATAGCGGCGGGAATGTGAACTAACCTGTTTACCAGATCTATGGTATGGTACCATCGGGGACCGGCCGCCGTCGGCACCATTTCGGGACTTTGCATCGCAATAAAAGGCTTATTTACAATTGAAAATGGACTAGCGAGAGTCGTTATGGAATCAGAATTTGATGCTCTACAAAACTAGGCTATTTTCATTGTGATGGCATCACAGACTACACCGCTAAACCAAATAAAGCAGATTTATGTCGCGTCGTCGATGATTACATATAATGTTTCTTTGATATATATGTAGTCGGGTCTTTCAGCTGCGTCCCTCCCCTCCCTCGCCGCGCTGGCGGGTCGGCCATCCGCGGCTTGCCGCCCGCCGGCTGCTGGCCGGTCAGCTGGCCGGTCAGCTGGTCGCCCGCGGCTGTCGGTGCAGTGCGGGATGCCTACTTGCGGGGGGCCGTCGTGGCGGCGGCCCGGGTGGACTGGGCGAGCAGTGAGTTGGGGAGCGCTGCGCTGTCGGTGCTCTAGTTTGTGTTGCGTTCGCATGATACGGCTTGAGCCAATACAGAGTGAACTGATTGAGCTGAGCAAGTCTTTATAAATTATATACATTGAAAAGTAAAGCACTTTTTACTGCATCTACGGTGAGATGCTAGATAAAATTTATGGTCTACCTAATGGTACCCATTACTTAACAATTAAGTGAATCATTTCGTCGCTAAACTCTCGTAAATTCGTATGTCCGCCTCACTATGGAGTTTGGACCGTAACGTATGGCCTTTGCTCAGACAGTATACGAACAGGTGACGGGGATACCTCCCATAGAAGGATGCGACACGATTTTACTGCTAAATAGCGGCCGGCCGCCGTGGGGACGTTTTTGTACGACTTATATCTCGGCAACCACTGGGCTGATACACGTGCGGTTTTTTGTGTGGGGTAGCTTTTTCCCTTCTTTCACATAGTGTGCTACTCTCGATGCATATGGGTGACCCCTAACGCAGGTTCCACGTGCAAAGCCAAGAGGTGCCTGTTTTGTAATACGCGCAATAGCTCGCGGTAATTACTGGGCCGATTGCGCTAAAACTTGGCATGGAGGTAGACACTTTCCAGGCGATGCATTTCCATGTGTCTTTGTAGGGGTGCAACTGCACGTGCGCACGTGCAGGGTGACGCTTCCAGATCTCGAGAACGGCTGGACCGATTGTGTTCAAATTTGGCATAACGCTTGATACCGATCAGTAGGTTGCAGTCATTTAGTATGCATTTCCATGTGCCACGATTGGGGTGCAACTGCACGTGCGCACGTGCAGGGTGACGCTTCCAGATCTCGAGAACGGCCGGGCCAATTGTGCTCAGATTTGGCACACCGCTAGAGATCGCGTAGTAGGGTGTCTTGCACAGGTCTGCTGGGCCCCAGGTTGCACGTGCGCACGTGCAGGGTGACGCTTCCAGATCTCAGGAACGGCTGGGCCGATTGCATTCAAATTCGGCACACCTTTAGAGACCGGTTAGTAGGGTGCTGTGCACAAGTCAGTTAGTATGTATACTCATGTGTCTCGGTTGGGGTGCAACTGCACGTGCGCACGTGTAGGGGTCGCTTCCAGATCTTGAAAACGGCTCGGCCGATTGAGCTTAAATTCGGTACACCGCTAGAGACCGGCAACTAGGGTGCCGTCCACAAGTCATTTGGGACCCAGCTTGCACGTGCGCACGTGCAGGGTGAGGCTTTCAGATCTCAGAAACGGCTGGGCTGATTGCATTCAAATTCGGCACACCTTTAGCGGCGTTACAGAGGTGCTTGCTCAAACAACCTGCGGTCCTAACCGCAGGTTGTTTGAAAAGACAAACACTATTCGTTAGAATTGTGTTTTTCTATTGAAAAACAACCGGAGCGGTCCTTCTCCGGGCTATGTTTTGCAAGTCTGGCCGCGAATTGGGGCAACTTGGGTGGGGCCTAGACGAAATGTACAATCTTCGTAAAAAGTTCAGTGTATGGGCTCCCGCAGGCGATCTACCTGATGGCACCGGTCGCTACTCGCTTAAAACCTCGTGGCACGTGGCACGTGCGATTTCATTTTCTCCATGTTAAGTCAACGGGGTTTTGGACACTTTTTGCGCGATCGCCAATGGTGGGAAAACGGGCCAAGGAAGAGGTGGTTTTCTTCCCAGCATTTTATGGCAAACACGTTTGGGTACACGCTAGTGTGCGCCGTATACCCCTCAGAACTTCGTAACGTGTCTTTGCACGAGGTCAAAGTTGAACTTTTTTCGCTCCCCATGTTAAGTCAATGGGCGTTTTTGCAGAGACTTTTTCATTCGCTCATTGTACAAAATTATATGATACGATTTTGTTTAAACTTCCAGGACTTGTTGAGAAAAGACCATAGAACATGTTGTTATGCTTCTTTAAGCTGTGCAAATTCGTTTGTTCTTTTTAGGCTCGTTTAAAAATGAAAAATTTTAACATGGAAAGTCAATGGGAGCGTGTTTGCTGCTTAATAACTTTTTACAGTTGAGATATATTTAAGTGAAAAGTTGATAGGTTATACAACTTTTGATGCTCTTTCCAGTGATATCTAGAAAGTTATTGCACGTTGTGCCGTTTTTGAGGAATTTGGTAAAAAAGCACGACTTTACCGAGATTTGAGCTCAGACCTATATATGGTCTTGGCTCAGACAGTATACGAACAGGTGACAGGGATACCTCCCATTGAAGGATGCGATTTAATACTAAACATTAGCAGCCGGCCGCCGTGGGGACGTTTTTGTACGACTTATATCTCCGCAGCCACTGGACCAATACACTTGCGGTTTTTTGTGTGGGGTAGCGTATACCCTTCTTAGAAGTATTTTACTATGGACGATGCATGCGAGTGACCCCTACTGCACGTGACACGTGTAATACGGACAGGTGTCAGTTTTGTAATAAGTGCAATAACTCGGTAATTACTGGGCCAATTGCGCTGAAACTTGGCATGCAGGTAGTCACCTACCAGGCGATCCATTTTCATGTGCCACGGTAGGGGTGCCGCTGCACGTGCGCACGTGCAGGGTGACGCTTCCAGATCTCGTGACCGGCCGGGCCGATTGAGTTCAAATTTGGCACACCGTCAGAGACCGCGTAGTAGGGTGCCTTGCACAGATCAGTTGGGTCCCAGGTTGCACGTGCGCACGTGCAGGGTGACGCTTCCAGATCTCAGGAACGGCCGGGCCGATTGCATTCAAATTTGGCACACCTTTAGAGACCGATCAGTAGGGTGCCGTGCGCAAGTCAGTTAGTATGTATTTTCATGGGTCACGGTTGGGATGCAGCTGCACGTGCGCACGTGCAGGGTGACACTTTCAGATCTCGAGAACGGCCGGGCCGATTGAGCTCAAATTTGGTACACCGCTAGAGACCGGCGAATAGGGTGCCGTGCAAAAGTCAGATGGGACCATTTTGCACGTGTGCACGTGCAGGGTGTCGCTTCCAGATCTCGAAAAAGGCCGGGTCGATTGCACTCAAATTTGGCACACCGCTAGAGACCGCTTAGCAGAGTGCAGTGCACGTCATTTCGTAGCACACCCATTCCGGTCTGCACGTGCAAGGCTCATCCTCTCGTTTGGCGGCGGGCGCTTTTGCGACGTTACAGAGGTGCTTGCTCAAACAACCTGCGGTCCCGCGATGCGGAGCCCAGCATCGCAGATGCTGGTAACCGCAGGTTGTTTGAAAAGACAAACACTATTCGTTAGAATTGTGTTTTTCTATTGAAAAACAACCGGAGCGGTCCTTCTCCGGGCTATGTTTTGCATGTCTGGCCGCGAATTGGGGCAACTTGGGTCAGGCCTAAACTTGTGGCTCGATTTTCTTAAAAATTTCAGTGTATGGGCTCCCGCAGGCGATCTACCTGATGGCTTCGGTCGCTACTCGCTTAAAACCTCGTGGCACGTGGCACGTGCGATTCCATTTTCCCCATGTTAAGTCAATGGGGTTTTGGACACTTTTTGCGCGATCGCGAATAGCGGGAAAACGAGCCAAGGAAGAGGTGGTTTTCTTCCCAGCATTTTATGGCAAACACGTTTGGGTACACGCTAGTGTGCGCCGTATACCCCTCAGAACTTCGTAACGTGACTTTGCACGAGGTCAAAGTTGAACTTTTTTCGCTCCCCATGTTAAGTCAATGGGCATTTTTGCAGAGACTTTTTCATTCGCTCATTGTACAAAATTATATGATACGATTTTGTTTAAACTTCCAGGACTTGTTGAGAAAAGACCATAGAACATGTTGTTATGCTTCTTTAAGCTGTGCAAATTCGTTTGTTCTTTTTAGGCTCGTTTAAAAATGAAAAATTTTAACATGGAAAGTCAATGGGAGCGTCTTTGCTGCTTAATAACTTTTTACAGTTGAGATATATTTATGTGAAAAGTTGATAGGTTATACAACTTTTGATGCTCTTTCCAATGATATATACAACTTTATTGCACGTGGTGCCGTTTTTGAGAAATATAGTAAAAAAGCACGACATTACCGAGATTTGAGCTCAGACCTATATCGTTACGGTGTCAGGCGGACACGAGGACAGGTGGCGCCGCCGCCGCCCGCATAGCGGCGGGAATGTGAACTAACCTGTTTACCATCTATGGTATGGTACCATCGGGGGACCGGCCGCCGTCGGCACCATTTCGGGACTTTGCATCGCAATAAAAGGCTTATTTACAATTGAAAATGGACTAGCGAGAGTCGTTATGGAATCAGAATTTGATGCTCTACAAAACTAGGCTATTTTCATTGTGATGGCATCACAGACTACACCGCTAAACCCAATAAAGCAGATTTATGTCGCGTCATCGATGATTACATATAATGTATCATTCTTTGATATATATGTAGTCGGGTCTTTCAGCTGCGTCCCTCCCCTCCCTCGCCGCGCCGGCGGGTCGGCCATCCGTGGCTTGCCGCCCGCCGGCTGCTGGCCGGTCAGCTGGCCGGTCAGCTGGTCGCCCGCGGCTGTCGGTGCAGTGCGGGATGCCTACTTGCGGGGGGGGGGGGCCGTCGTGGCGGCGGCCCGGGTGGACTGGGCGAGCAGTGAGTTGGGGAGCGCTGCGCTGTCGGTGCTCTAGTTTGTATTGCGTTCGCATGATACGGCTTGAGCCAATACAGAGTGAACTGATTGAGCTGAGCAAGTCTTTACATACATTGAAAAGTAAAGCACTTTTTACTGCGTCTACGGTGAGATGCTAGATAAAATTTATGGTCTACCTAATGGTACCCATTACTTAACAATTAAGTGAATCATTTCGTCGCTAAACTCTCGTAACCGCAGGTTGTTTGAAAAGACAAACACTATTCGTTAGAATTGTGTTTTTCTATTGAAAAACAACCGGAGCGGTCCTTCTCCGGGCTATGTTTTGCATGTCTGGCCGCGAATTGGGGCAACTTGGGTCAGGCCTAAACTTGTGGCTCGATTTTCTTAAAAATTTCAGTGTATGGGCTCCCGCAGGCGATCTACCTGTTGGCACCGGTCGCTACTCGCTTAAAACCTCGTGGCACGTGGCACGTGCGATTCCATTTTCCCCATGTTAAGTCAACGGGGTTTTGGACACTTTTTGCGCAATCGCGAATAGCGGGAAAACGAGCCAAGGAAGAGGTGGTTTTCTTCCCAGCATTTTATGGCAAACACGTTTGGGTACACGCTAGTGTGCGCCGTATACCCCTCAGAACTTCGTAACGTGTCTTTGCACGAGGTCAAAGTTGAACTTTTTTCGCTCCCCATGTTAAATCAATGGGCGTTTTTGCAGAGGCATTTTCATTCGCTCATTGTACAAAATTATATGATACGATTTTGTTTAAACTTTCAGGACTTGTTGAGAAAAGACCATAGAATATGTTGTTATGCTTCGTTAAGCTGTCAGAATTCGTTTGTTCTTCTTGAGCTCGTTTAAAGAAGAATTTTTTTAACATGCAAAGTCAATGGGAGCGTCTTTGCTGCTTTATAACTTTTTACGTTATAGATATATTTAAGTGAAAAGTTGATAGGTTATAGAACTTTTGATGCTCTTTCCAATGATATATAGAACGTTATTGCACGTTGTGCCGTTTTCCAGGTATTGTCCATCTAAACTTGTCAGTCACGTGACCCATTTGACCTTCGGATCCAATTCTCGTAGTCAATTCTGGCGCTTTTGTTACCATAGCGAATTATGTAACACCGTGTTCACAGTTTACTGACGACGAAGGTCCTGCTTAATCTGGCCAATGGCGTTCGAGAACTGCGGCCAAGCCCCGCTGATCTTCAACGTGATTGGTCGGTGGGCGTATAGAATCTCCGTCGTCAGGGAGACTGCGAACACGGGGTAAACCAAGGGGTAAACAATCTGTGCGTGTGGAATGGGGAGTGGTGAATGTGCAGGGGCGATGATAGGCGCTGATGTCGATTTTTATTTATACTTTTATCCTTATTATACATTCTGATCATTTTTTACGTTCAGGAGTTTTCTCTGTTGATTTAACATAAAAAACGGTGTGTTTCACTGTTATTGCCAAGTGCCATATTGATATTGAAATTGGGGTACAATTCAACATTCACTCAGTTGGGGAAACTACGAGGAGCCAAACAAAAATTGGATTAGCCAATCAGCGGCTGGAGTGGGCGGGGCTTTAGCATTCAAATGAAAAGATAAGGCATAAGAATGTTTTTTAACCACGCAAGGCCTACACTCACCCGGTGCATAATTAACTGGCGGCTCTAAATCGCAGAGTTACAACGCAAGGTCAAACCGTGATTGGTCCGTGATTGGCAAATATGGCGGATTGAAACGGACGCGCCAAAAAATGTAAGCAGTACCGTGGTTTAAAAATGTCATTATTTTTATTATTTTGTTTATGGTTTTTTAAATTGTAGTTAAGTTATTATTATAGAATTAAATATTTTTGTTTATTGTAATTAAATTAAATCTTTGAACAATTTTCTTTTATAAAACCAATCCATTTATTGAATGGCCAGCTGATTGCGACGCCCAGAACCTGCAGAAAAGCCGTTTTCCTATCGCCATTTTCGAGTCAATTCGCCAAATTTTATCAAATCACACCAATTGCTAGTGAAAAATGGAAGCCTTTTCTCTCCAATAAGTGGACGCGATGCCGCAAGTACCGGCTTGTCATACCGTTTTTCACTCTTAGTAGCGGGGGCTGCATTTATGCCCATATATGGTCATCAAAAGTCCATTTATTGACCAATCCATTTTTTGACGTTCACCTCGTAGTTTCCCCAACTGCACTGGTTTTCTATGGCCTGTTGTGCATCATATTATTGGTAATGTGAATATAGGTACTCCATACACTGCTACTTTTGGGTACATATAAATGTTTGACCTGATTTTAGTTCACTTCACCTTATTTTTTTTGCAGGAACAGTTATCACACCATTATTGTGCAAAAAATAAGGGTGGTTTAACGCGGCACTCTGTCAGCCACTTTTGGCTTCCATAGACATCAACAAGCCTATACCTCCAACACTACCAGAGGTTGATGCTAGCTCCACGGAATGCGCTGGCAGCTGCTGGCAGCGTGCCCATGAAACACAGCCAGGGGTTTCCTCTGTAAAGTCATTATTGTCTAGGTACATGGGCCTTTAGCAATTGTTAACAGCTATAAAAATTGGAATTAGAAATGTTCAGGTATTATGAGCATCAGCTAAACAGGGAAGCATATTTGGCTACAGCCCATCTTGCAACGCCTCAATGAAATTTAACGAGAAACTTAAATTGAGGGAGCAGCTACATAACTGAGGTAAAGCCCATAAATCCTTGTGGATTTACCTACATACCTGAGGTAAATCCACAAGGCACCTTGAGTTCAAACTATGAAGTGACTCCAAGCGAAATATAGCAGAAATTGGGACTTAAATGAGCTTAGAAATAATCTGCTTAGTTCATTTGAAATGTATTGTTACCCCCTTTCTAACCATGCATATTTTTGTGTCTTGTGAGGTCTCATATAGCAATAAAAATAGAAAAGTTATACAAGAGCAGTGACATGCATAGTTTGCTTGTGTTGTCACAACTTTGTACAATATTTCCAGCTTTATAATATGCAGTTATCAGTCACATTGGGCATCACACATGTATTTTTTTTTCCTGCAGGAGGGAAGACACAGGAGGGAACTAGTGACTCATGTTTTTGCTTCTATCGCTTCACCCCTGGGGAATCAGTTCCTACACTCCTTGAATATAATGGTCACCAAGGGGTGCTGTCCTGACACGTTCACTTTCTGTTGAGAAGGTTAGAACAAACACCATGTGTGTCATTTAGTTGCATATATAATACTTCAATGTTAAGTCTGCATAAAGCCTGGAGTCTGTAGCCACTCTTAATCCTAGGTTGTCGTGACCTTAATCTAGCCTGGGTGGATATTTTGCTGTGCTAAAAGCACGGACTCCGCTACGCCCCAGTGCGGCGGCCGGGGCGCCTCCCCTGGAAGAAGACGGCGCCGGGGAGGGGATGGACACTGTTACACTTGCGGTTTTTTGTGCGGGGTAGCGTATACCCTTCTTACAGGTATTTACTATTGACAATGCATGCGGGTGACCTCCACTGCACGTGACACGTGTAAAACAGAGAGGTGTCATTTTTGTTGTAATGACAATAGCACGGTACAACTTGATTGTAATGACAATAACTACATTATAAAAAGGATGTAGGCACCCACCGGGCAATGTGTTTAAATGTGTCACGGTTGGGGTGCAACTGCACGTGCACATGTGCAGGGTGACGCTTCCAGATGTCGAGAACGGCCGGGCCGATTGTGCTCAGATTTGGCACATCGCTAGAGACCGGTTAGTAGGGTGCCGTGCGCAAGTGGGAACTGAAAATGTCTAAAATAGAGATGTTGCAGCTTGAAGGAAATGCAATCAAACTGTCAATCATACAGTGATACTGTTTTTTTTTTTTTTTTACAGGAGACAAGATTGAAGTGCAGCCAACACTGCATGGTGCTTCTCACAAGAGCTGACCCATTGCTGTTTTTCAACTCTTCTGGAAAAGGTAATATTGGCAGATACTTACATTGTTTCACAATCTACGTTCTGGTATGGGTCTCCCCTCCGCGGACCATCTGGTGGGACCATCAACCGCTGGGACACGACCCAGCGGTTGTAGTGGTCTACTATTCATCTATAAATCTTAAAAAGTCCGCCGCCGTCGGGGTTACGCTTAAAAAGGCTTTATGCGGCGCCGTCGATTGACGCACGAGGGTGAAATTTTCACGGCTCGTGGGTCGCGTCATTCAACAGGTCGTATTAAATTTTGGGCACGATGCGGCCGGGGGTGCGCCCGTGGCGCGTGCTCATGTGCGCCATAGGGTTAGCATTAGAATCGGCAAAAGCAGGCTGCGGCGGCGTGACGCCCAAAAATAACCGCAGGTTGTTTGAAAAGACAAACACTATTCGTTAGAATTGTGTTTTTCTACTATTGAAAAACAACCGGAGCGGTCCGTCTCCGGGCTATGTTTTGCAAGTCTGGCCGCGAATCGAGACATCTTGACCGGGGCCTAGACGAATCGGTCAATCTTCGTAAAAATTTCAGGGTATGGGCTCCCGCAGGCGATCTACCTGATGGCACCGGTCGCTACTCGCTTAAAACCTCGTGGCACGTGGCACGTGCCATTCCATTTTCCCCATGTTAAGTCAACGGGGTGGGGTTTTGGACACTTTTTGCGCGATCGCCAATGGCGGGAAAACGAGCCAAGGAAGAGGTGGTTTTCTTCCCAGCATTTTATGGCAAACACGTTTGGGTACACGCTAGTGTGCGCCGTATACCCCTCAGAACTTCGTAACGTGTCTTTGCACGAGGTCAAAGTTGAACTTTTTTCGCTCCCCATGTTAAGTCAATGGGCGTTTTTGCAGAGACATTTTCATTCGCTCATTGTACAAAATTATATGATACGATTTTGCTTTAACTTTCAGGACTTGTTGAGAAAAGACCATAGAACATGTTGTTATGCTTCTTTAAGCTGTGCAAATTCGTTTGTTCTTTTAAGGCTCGTTTAAAAATGAAAAATTTTAACATGGAAAGTGAATGGGAGCGTCTTTGCTGCTTAATAACTTTTTACAGTTGAGATATATTTAAGTGAAAAGTTGATAGGTTATACAACTTTTGATGCTCTTTCCAATGATATATACAACTTTATTGCACGTGGTGCCGTTTTTGAGAAATATAGTAAAAAAGCACGACATTACCGAGATTTGAGCTCAGACCTATATCGTTACGGTGTCAGGCGGACACGAGGACAGGTGGCGCCGCCGCCGCCCGCATAGCGGCGGGAATGTGAACTAACCTGTTTACCAGATCTATGGTATGGTACCATCGGGGACCGGCCGCCGTCGGCACCATTTCGGGACTTTGCATCGCAATAAAAGGCTTATTTACAATTGAAAATGGACTAGCGAGAGTCGTTATGGAATCAGAATTTGATGCTCTACAAAACTAGGCTATTTTCATTGTGATGGCATCACAGACTACACCGCTAAACCAAATAAAGCAGATTTATGTCGCGTCGTCGATGATTACATATAATGTTTCTTTGATATATATGTAGTCGGGTCTTTCAGCTGCGTCCCTCCCCTCCCTCGCCGCGCTGGCGGGTCGGCCATCCGCGGCTTGCCGCCCGCCGGCTGCTGGCCGGTCAGCTGGCCGGTCAGCTGGTCGCCCGCGGCTGTCGGTGCAGTGCGGGATGCCTACTTGCGGGGGGCCGTCGTGGCGGCGGCCCGGGTGGACTGGGCGAGCAGTGAGTTGGGGAGCGCTGCGCTGTCGGTGCTCTAGTTTGTGTTGCGTTCGCATGATACGGCTTGAGCCAATACAGAGTGAACTGATTGAGCTGAGCAAGTCTTTATAAATTATATACATTGAAAAGTAAAGCACTTTTTACTGCATCTACGGTGAGATGCTAGATAAAATTTATGGTCTACCTAATGGTACCCATTACTTAACAATTAAGTGAATCATTTCGTCGCTAAACTCTCGTAAATTCGTATGTCCGCCTCACTATGGAGTTTGGACCGTAACGTATGGCCTTTGCTCAGACAGTATACGAACAGGTGACGGGGATACCTCCCATAGAAGGATGCGACACGATTTTACTGCTAAATAGCGGCCGGCCGCCGTGGGGACGTTTTTGTACGACTTATATCTCGGCAACCACTGGGCTGATACACGTGCGGTTTTTTGTGTGGGGTAGCTTTTTCCCTTCTTTCACATAGTGTGCTACTCTCGATGCATATGGGTGACCCCTAACGCAGGTTCCACGTGCAAAGCCAAGAGGTGCCTGTTTTGTAATACGCGCAATAGCTCGCGGTAATTACTGGGCCGATTGCGCTAAAACTTGGCATGGAGGTAGACACTTTCCAGGCGATGCATTTCCATGTGTCTTTGTAGGGGTGCAACTGCACGTGCGCACGTGCAGGGTGACGCTTCCAGATCTCGAGAACGGCTGGACCGATTGTGTTCAAATTTGGCATAACGCTTGATACCGATCAGTAGGTTGCAGTCATTTAGTATGCATTTCCATGTGCCACGATTGGGGTGCAACTGCACGTGCGCACGTGCAGGGTGACGCTTCCAGATCTCGAGAACGGCCGGGCCAATTGTGCTCAGATTTGGCACACCGCTAGAGATCGCGTAGTAGGGTGTCTTGCACAGGTCTGCTGGGCCCCAGGTTGCACGTGCGCACGTGCAGGGTGACGCTTCCAGATCTCAGGAACGGCTGGGCCGATTGCATTCAAATTCGGCACACCTTTAGAGACCGGTTAGTAGGGTGCTGTGCACAAGTCAGTTAGTATGTATACTCATGTGTCTCGGTTGGGGTGCAACTGCACGTGCGCACGTGTAGGGGTCGCTTCCAGATCTTGAAAACGGCTCGGCCGATTGAGCTTAAATTCGGTACACCGCTAGAGACCGGCAACTAGGGTGCCGTCCACAAGTCATTTGGGACCCAGCTTGCACGTGCGCACGTGCAGGGTGAGGCTTTCAGATCTCAGAAACGGCTGGGCTGATTGCATTCAAATTCGGCACACCTTTAGCGGCGTTACAGAGGTGCTTGCTCAAACAACCTGCGGTCCTAACCGCAGGTTGTTTGAAAAGACAAACACTATTCGTTAGAATTGTGTTTTTAACCGCAGGTTGTTTGAAAAGACAAACACTATTCGTTAGAATTGTGTTTTTCTATTGAAAAACAACCGGAGCGGTCCGTCTCCGGGCTATGTTTTGAAAGTCTGGCAGCGAATTGGGGCAAGTTGAGCCTCTCCTAAACGAATCCCTCAATCTTCGTAAAAATTTCAGGGTATGGGCTCCCGCAGGCGATCTACCTGATGGCACCGGTCGCTACTCGCTTAAAACCTCGTGGCACGTGGCACGTGCGATTCCATTTTCCCCGTGTTAAGTCAATGGGGTTTTGGACACTTTTTGCGCGATCGCCAATAGCGGGAAAACGAGCCAAGAAGGAGGTGGTTTTCTTCCCAGCATTTTATGGCAAACACGTTTGGGTACACGCTAGTGTGCGCCGTATACCCCTCAGAACTTCGTAACGTGTCTTTGCACGAGGTCAAAGTTGAACTTTTTTCGCTCCCCATGTTAAGTCAATGGGCGTTTTTGCAGAGACATTTTCATTCGCTCATTGTACAAAATTATATGATACGATTTTGCTTTAACTTTCAGGACTTGTTGAGAAAAGACCATAGAACATGTTGTTATGCTTCTTTAAGCTGTGCAAATTCGTTTGTTCTTTTTAGGCTCGTTTAAATATGAAAAATTTTAACATGGAAAGTGAATGGGAGCGTCTTTGCTGCTTAATAACTTTTTACAGTTGAGATATATTTAAGTGAAAAGTTGATAGGTTATACAACTTTTGATGCTCTTTCCAATGATATATACAACTTTATTGCACGTTGTGCCGTTTTTGAGAAATATAGTAAAAAAGCACGACATTACCGAGATTTGAGCTCAGACCTATATCGTTACGGTGTCAGGCGGACACGAGGACAGGTGGCGCCGCCGCCGCCCGCATAGCGGCGGGAATGTGAACTAACCTGTTTACCAGAGGGGTGTTCACGGGCACCGCACACTGCTGCGTGCGCTGTGTGCGGTGCGTCCAGCTGGCGTGGGGGTAGGGGATGGGTAGGCGGTTCTGACGTCACGGCTGCGTGCGGTGGACGGTCCGCTGTGGCCAGTCCCGACCGGCCACAGCGATCGCTGTGTGCGGTGACGGAAGGCTGACGCAGGGACGCAGTGGGCGGAGCTTGGAGGCTGTGTGCGGTCCGACCGCACACAGGGCCCGTGAACAGCCCTCTGCTGATCTATGGTATGGTACCATCGGGGGACCGGCCGCCGTCGGCACCATTTCGGGACTTTGCATCGCAATAAAAGGCTTATTTACAATTGAAAATGGACTAGCGAGAGTCGTTATGGAATCAGAATTTGATGCTCTACAAAACTAGGCTATTTTCATTGTGATGGCATCACAGACTACACCGCTAAACCCAATAAAGCAGATTTATGTCGCGTCATCGATGATTACATATAATGTTTCTTTGATATATATGTAGTCGGGTCTTTCAGCTGCGTCCCTCCCCTCCCTCGCCGCGCCGGCGGGTCGGCCATCCGCGGCTTGCCGCCCGCCGGCTGCTGGCCGGTCAGCTGGCCGGTCAGCTGGTCGCCCGCGGCTGTCGGTGCAGTGCGGGATGCCTACTTGCGGGGGGCCGTCGTGGCGGCGGCCCGGGTGGACTGGGCGAGCAGTGAGTTGGGGAGCGCTGCGCTGTCGGTGCTCTAGTTTGTATTGCGTTCGCATGATACGGCTTGAGCCAATACAGAGTGAACTGATTGAGCTGAGCAAGTCTTTATATACATTGAAAAGTAAAGCACTTTTTACTGCATCTACGGTGAGATGCTAGATAAAATTTATGGTCTAATGGTACCCATTACTTAACAATTAAGTGAATCATTTCGTCGCTAAACTCTCGTAAATTCGTATGTCCGCCTCACTATGGAGTTTGGACCGTAACGTATGGCCTTTGCTCAGACAGTATACGAACAGGTGACGGGGATACCTCCCATAGAAGGATGCGACACGATTTTACTGCTAAATAGCGGCCGGCCGCCGTGGGGACGTTTTTGTACGACTTATATCTCGGCAACCACTGGGCTGATACACGTGCGGTTTTTTGTGTGGGGTAGCTTTTTCCCTTCTTTCACATAGTGTGCTACTCTCGATGCATATGGGTGACCCCTAACGCACGTTCCACGTGCAAAGCCAAGAGGTGCCTGTTTTGTAATAACCGCAATAGCTCGCGGTAATTACTGGGCCGATTGCGCGTAAAACTTGGCATGGAGGTAGACACTTTCCAGGCGATGCATTTCCATGTGTCTTGGTAGGGGTGCAACTGCACGTGCGCACGTGCAGGGTGACGCTTCCAGATCTCGAGAACGGCTGGACCGATTGTGTTCAAATTTGGCAAAACGCTTGATACCGATCAGTAGGTTGCAGTCATTTAGTATGTATTTCCATGTGCCACGATTGGGGTGCAACTGCACGTGCGCACGTGCAGGGTGACGCTTCCAGATCTCGAGAACGGCCGGGCCGATTGAGTTCAAATTTGGTACACCGCTAGAGACCGATTAGTAGGGTGCCGACTGCCGTGCGCAAGTCAGTTTGGACCCAGCTTGCACGTGCGCACGTGCAGGGTGACGCTTCCAGATCTCAAGAACGGCTGGACCGATTGCACTCAAATTCGGCAAACATCTAGAGATCGATCAGTAGGGTGCCGTGCACAAGTCAGTTAGTATGTATTTCCATGTGTCACGTAACCGCAGGTTGTTTGAAAAGACAAACACTATTCGTTAGAATTGTGTTTTTCTATTGAAAAACAACCGGAGCAGTCGTTCACCGGGCTATGTTTTCCATACTTGGCAGCGAATTGGGGCACATTGATTCCAGCCTAGACTAACCCATCGATGTTCGTAAAAATCTCAGGGTATAGACTTTCGAAGGCGATCTAGCTGATGGCACCGGTCGATACTCGCTCAGAATTCTTTTGCGCGTGGCACGTGCGTTTCAATTTTCGCCCATGTTAAGTCAATGGGGGTTTGGGGCACTTTTTGCGCCATCGGGAATGGCGGACAAACGAGCCAAGAAAGGGGTGGTTTTTATCCCAGCATTTTATGGCAAACACGTTCCGGTACACGCCAGTGTGCGCCGTATACCCGTCAGAATCTCGGAACGTTTCTTTGCACGAGGTCAAAGTTGGAATTTTGCTGTGTTCCATGTTAAGTGAATGGACAGTTTTGCAGAGATATTTTCATTCGCGCACTGTACAAAATTATGTGTCACGATTTCGTCCAAATTTTCGAGAGTTGTTGAGAAAGGAGCATAGTATATGCTGTTGTGCTTCGTTAAGCTGTGCAAAATCGTTTTTTCTTTAAAAGCTTGTTTAAAAAGGACAAATTTTAACATGGAAGGTCAATGGGAGCGTCTTTGTTGCCTAATAACTTTTTACGTTGCAGATGTATCAAAGTGAAAAGTTAATAAAATATACAACTTTCGATGCTCTTTCCAACAATGTATAGAACGTCACTGCACGATGTGCCGTTTTTAAGAAAAGTTGTAAAAAAGCATGGCTCGACTGTGACTTGAACCCAACCACATTAGAGTATACGAACAGGTGACGGGGATACCTCCCGTGTGCGGATGCGACACTGATTATTGCTGAATATTAGCAGTCGGCCACCTTGGGGGCGCCTTGCAAAGCCTCTATCTCCACAACTGCTTGACCGATTCACTCGCGGTCTTTTGTGAAGGATAGCTTCTTCCTTTCTTACACGTAGTGTGCTACTCTCGATACGTATGGGTGACCCCTTATGCACGTGCCACGTGCAAAACGAAGAGGCGTCAGTTTGGTAACAAGTCTAATTACTCTGTAGTTAGTTTGCCGATTGCGCTGAAACTTGGCATGGATGTAGACAACCGCCGGGCAATGCATTTCCATGTGTCACGGTTGGGGTGCAGCTGCACGTGCGCGCGGGCAGGGTGACGATTCCAGATCTCGAGAACGGCTGGGCCGATTGTGATCAAAGTTGGCACACCGTTAGGGATCGGCGAGTAGGGTGCCGTGCACAACTCAGATGGAACCCATTTGGCACGTGCGCACGTGCAGGCTGACGCTTCCAGATCTCAAGAACGGCTGGGCCGACTCTGCTCAAATTTGGCATACCGCTAGAGACTGGTTAGTAGGGTGCCGTGCACAAGTCAGTTAGTATGTATTTTCATGTGCCACGGTTGGGGTGCAGCTGCACGTGCGCACGTGTAGGGGTCGCTTCCATGGATCTTGGAAACGGCTGGGCCGATTCAGATTAAATTCGGTGCACCGCTAGAGACCGGCGAATAGAGTGCCGTGCACAAGTCAATTGGGGCCCAGGATGCACGTGCGCACGTGCAGGGTGTCGCTTCCAGATCTCGAAAACGGCCGGGTCGATTGCACTCAAATTTGGCACACCGCTATAGACCGGCGAATAGGGTGCCGTGCACGTCAGTCTGTAACACACCGCCTCCGGTCTGCACGTGCAAGGCTCATTCTCTCGAATGGCAGCGGGCGTTTTTGCTGCGTTTACAAAGGTGCTTGCTCAAACAACCTGCGGTCCCGCGATGCGGAGCCCAGCATCGCAGATGTAACCGCAGGTTGTTTGAAAAGACAAACACTATTCGTTAGAATTGTGTTTTTCTATTGAAAAAAGATGTAACCGCAGGTTGTTTGAAAAGACAAACACTATTCGTTAGAATTGTGTTTTTCTATTGAAAAACAACCGGAGCGGTCCTTCTCCGGGCTATGTTTTGCATGTCTGGCAGCGAATTGGGGCAACTTGGGTCAGGCCTAAACGAGTCGTTCAATCTTCGTAAAAATTTCAGCACATGGGCTTCCGGAGGCGATCTACCTGATGGCACCGGTCGCTACTCGATGTAAAATCTGTGGCGCGTGGCACGTGCGATTCCATTTTCCCCATAGTAAGTCTATGGGGGTTTGGGACACTTTTTACGCGACGGCGAATGACGGAAAAACGAAGTCGTTGAGGGGTGGTTTTCTTCCAAGTATTTTATGACAAACACTTTGGGGTACACGCTAGTGTGCGCAGTATACCCCTCAGAACCTCGGCACGGTGCTTTGCACGAGGTCAAAGTTGGAACTGTTTCGCCTGCCATGTTAAGTCAATGGGCAGTTTTGCAGAGTCATTTTCATTTGTTCATTGTACAAAACTATATGATACGATTTTGTTTAAACTTTTAAATGTTGTCGAGAAAAGAGCACAGTACATGCTGGTATGCTTTTGAAAGTTTGAAAAACTATTTTGTGCTTATGGGGTTCGTCTGAAAATGAAAATTTTTAACATGGAAACTCAATGGGAGCGTTTTTGCTGCTTAATAACTTTTTACGTTGCAGATGTATCAAAGTGAAAAGTTAATACAATATATAACTTTCGATGCTCTTTCCAACAATGTATAGAACGTCACTGCACGATGTGCCGTTTTTAAGAAAAGCTGTACAAAAGCAGGGCTCGACTGTGACTTGAACCCAACCACATTAGAGTATACGAACAGGTGACGGCGATACCTCCCGTGTGCGGATACGACACTGATTATTGCTAAATATTAGCAGTCGGCCGCCGTTGGGGCGCCTTTGCAAAACTTATATCTTCACAACAGCTTGTCCGATTCACTCGCCGTCTTTTGTGTGGGACAGCCCCTCCCTTTCTTACACGTATTGTGCTATTCTCGATGCGTATGGGTGACTCCTAATGCACGTGCCACGTGCAAAACGAAGAGGAGTCAGTTCGGTAACAAGTCTAATAACTCTGTAGTTATTTTGCCGATTGCGCTGATCCTTGGCATGGATGTAGGCACCCGCCCCGCAATGCATTTCAATGTGTCACGGTTGGGGTGCCGCTGCACGTGCGCACGGGCAGGGTGACGCTTCCAGATCTCGAGAACGGCTGGGCCGATTGTGATCAAAGTTGGCACACCGTTAGGGCTCGGCGAGTAGGGTGCCGTGCACAAGTCAGATAGGACCCAGTTTGCACGTGCGCACGTGCAGGCTGACGCTTCCATATCTCAAGAACGGCTGGACCGACTGTGCTCAAATTTGGCATACCACTAGAGACTGGTTAGTACGGTGCCGTGCACAAGTCAGTAAGTATGTATTTTCATGTGCCATGGCTGGGGTGCAGCTGCACGTGCGCACGTGCAGGGGTCGTTTCCCGATCTTGGAAACGGCTGGGCCGATTCAGATGAAATTTGGTACATCGCTAGAAACCGGCGAATAGAGTGCCGTGCACAAGTCAATTGGGGCCCAGGCTGCACGTGCGCACGTGCAGGGTGTCGCTTCCAGATCTCGAAAACGGCCGGGTCGATTGCACTCAAATTTGGCACACCGCTATAGACCGGCGAATAGGGTGCCGTGCACGTCAGTCCGTAGCACACCGACTACGGTCTGCACGTGCAAGGCTCATCCTCTCGTTTGGCGGCGGGCGTTTTTGCTGCGTTTACAAAGGTGCTTGCTCAAACAACCTGCGGTCCCGCGATGCGGAGCCCAGCATCGCAGATGCTGGTAACCGCAGGTTGTTTGAAAAGACAAACACTATTCGTTAGAATTGTGTTTTTCTATTGAAAAACAACCGGAGCGGTCCTTCTCCGGGCTATGTTTTGCAAGTCTGGCCGCGAATTGGGGCAACTTGATTGGGGCCTAGACGAATCGCTCAATCTTCGTAAAAAGTTCAGGGTATGGGCTCCCGGAGGTGATCTACCTGATGGCACCGGTCGCTACTCGCTAAGAAGTCTTTTGCGCGTGGCACGTGCGATTCCATTTTCCCCATGTTAAGTCAACGGGGTTTTGGACACTTTTTGCGCGATCGCGAATGGCGGGAAAACGAGCCAAGAAGGAGGTGGTTTTCTTCCCAGCATTTTATGGCAAACACGTTTGGGTACACGCCAGTGTGCGCTGTATACCCCTCAGAATCTCGGAACGTGTCTTTGCACGAGGTCAAAGTTGGAATTTTGCTGTGTCCCATGTTAAGTCAATGGACGGCGATGCCGAGACTTTGCAGAGACATTTTCATTCGATCTTTGTACAAAATTTTAGAGATAGATTTCGCCCAAACTCTTATATCTTGTAGAGGAAAGAGCATAGTACATGCCGTTATGCTTCGTTAAGCTGGCAAAACTCATTTTTTCTTATAAAGTTCATTTGAAAATTAAAATTTTTAACATGGAAAGTAAATGGGAGCGTCTTTATTCCTCTATAACTTTTATCGTTAGTAATATATATAGGTGAAAAGTTAATATAATATACAACTTTTGATGCTCTTTCCACTGATGTATAGAACGTCACTGCACGATGTGCCGTTTTTAAGAAAAGCTGTAAAAAAGCAGGGCTCGACTGTGACTTGAACCCAACCACATTAGAGTATACGAACAGGTGACGGCGATACCTCCCGTGTGCGGATGCGACACTGATTATTTGCTAAATATTAGCAGCAGGCCGCCTGTGGGATGCCTTTACAAACCTTATATCTCTGCAACCACTGGACCGATTCACTCGCGGTCTTTTGTGTGGGATAGCTTCTTCCTTTCTTACACGTAGTGTGCTGTTCTCGATGCGTATGGGTGACCCCTAATGCACGTGCCACGTGCAAAACGA
Organism: Amphibalanus amphitrite; assembly: GCF_019059575.1. Taxonomy (NCBI): domain Eukaryota; kingdom Metazoa; phylum Arthropoda; class Thecostraca; order Balanomorpha; family Balanidae; genus Amphibalanus; species Amphibalanus amphitrite. The sequence continues at coordinate 29,757 of NW_024881751.1, forward strand.
AGAGGTGTCAGTTCGGTAACAAGTCTAATAACTCTGTAGTGAGTTTGCCGATTGCGCTGATCCTTGGCATGGATGTAGGCACCCGCTGGGCAATGCATTTCCATGTGTCACGGTTGGGGTGCCGCTGCACGTGCACACGGGCAGGGTGACGCTTCCAGATCTCGAGAACGGCTGGGCCGATTGTTATCAAAGTTGGCACACCGTTAGGGATCGGTGAGTAGGGTGCCGTGCACAAATCAGGTGGGACCCAGTTTGCACGTGCGCACGTGCAGGACGACGCTTCCAGATCTCGAGAACGGCCGGGCCGACTGTGCTCAAATTTTGCATACCACTAGAGACTGGTTAGTAGGGTTCCGTGCACAAGTCAGTTAGTGTGTATTTCCATGTGCCAAGGTTGAGGTGCAGCTGCACGTGCGCACGTGTAGGGGTCGTTTCCAGATCTTGGAAACGGCTGGGCCGATTCAAATTAAATTTGGTACATCGCTAGAAACCGGCGAATAGAGTGCCGTGCACAAGTTAATTGGGACCCAGGCTGCACGTGCGCACGTGCAGGGTGTCGCTTCCAGATCTCGAAAACGGCCGGGTCAGTTACAGTCAAATTTGGCACACCGCTATAGACCGGCGATAACCGCAGGTTGTTTGAAAAGACAAACACTATTCGTTAGAATTGTGTTTTTCTATTGAAAAACAACCGGAGCGGTCCTTCTCCGGGCTATGTTTTGCAAGTCTGGCAGCGAATCAGTACAACTTGAGCGGGGCCTAGACGAAATGTACAATCTTCGTAAAAAGTTCAGTGTATGGGCTCCCGGAGGCGATCTACCTTATGGCACCGGTCGCTACTCGCTTAAAACCTCGTGGCACGTGGCACGTGCGATTTCATTTTCCCCATGTTAAGTCAACGGGGTTTTGGACACTTTTTGCGCCATCGGGAATGGCGGAAAAACGAGCCAAGAAAGGGGTGGTTTTCATCCCAGCATTTTATGGCAAACACGTTTGGGTACACGCTAGTGTGCGCTGTATACCCCTCAGAATCTCGGAACGTGTCTTTGCACGAGATCAAAGTTGGAATTTTGCTGTGTCCCATGTTAAGTCAATGGACGGCGATGTCGAGACTTTGCAGAGACATTTTCATTCGATCTTTGTACAAAATTTTAGAGATAGATTTCGCCCAAACTCATATATATTGTAGAGGAAAGACCATAGTACATGCCGTTATGCTTCGTTAAGCTGGCAGAAATCGTTTTTTCTTATAAAGTTCATTTGAAATTTAAAATTTTTAACATGGAAAGTCAATGGGAGCGTCTTTATTCCTCTATAACTTTTATCTTTAGTAAGATATATAGGTGAAAAGTTAATATAATATACAACTTTTGATGCTCTTCCCAACGTTGTATAGAACGTCACTGCACGATGTGCCGTTTTTAAGAAAAGTTGTAAAAAAGCAGGGCTCGACTGTGACTTGAACCCAACCACATTAGACTATACGAACAGGTGACGGGGATACCTCCCGTGTGCGGATGCGACACTGATTATTGCTAAATATTAGCAGTAGGCCGCCTGTGGGGTGCCTTTACAAACCTTATATCTCTGCAACCACTGGACCGATTCACTCGCGATCTTTTGTGTGGGATAGTTTCTTCCTTTCCCAAACGTAGTGTGCTACTCTCGATGCGTATGGGTGACCCCTAATGCACGTGCCACGTGCAAAACGAAGAGGTGTCAGTTCGGTTACAAGTATAATAACTCTGTAGTTACTTTGCCGATTGCACTGAGACTTGGCATGGATGTAGACACCCACCGGGCAATGCATTTCCATGTGTCACGGTTGGGGTGCCGCTGCACGTGCACACGGGCAGGGTGACGCTTCCAGATCTCGAGAACGGCTGGGCCGATTGTGATCAAAGTTGGCACACCGTTAGGGATCGGCGAGTAGGGTGCCGTGCACAAATCAGATGGGACTCATTTTGCACGTGCGCACGTGCAGGACGACGCTTCCAGATCTCGAGAACGGCCGGGCCGACTGTGCTCAAATTTGGCATACCACTAGAGACTGGTTAGTAGGGTGCCGTGCACAAGTCAGTTAGTGTGTATTTCCATGTGCCAAGGTTGGGATGCAGCTGCACGTGCGCACGTGCAGGGGTCGTTTCCCGATCTTGGAAACGGCTGGGCCGATTCAGATTAAATTTGGTACATCGCTAGAAACCGGCGAATAGAGTGCCGTGCACAAGTCAATTGGGACCTAGGCTGCACGTGCGCACGTGCAGGGTGTCGCTTCGAGATCTAGGGAACGGCCGGGTCGATTGCACTCAAATTTGGCACACCGCTAGAGACCGGTTAGTAGAGTGCAGTGCACGTCAGTTCGTAGCACACCGACTCCGGTCTGCACGTGCAATGCTCATCCTCTCGTTTGGCGGCGGGCGTTTTTGCTGCGTTTACAAAGGTGCTTGCTCAAACAACCTGCGGTCCCGCGATGCGGAGCCCAGCATCGCAGATGCTGGTCTATTGAAAAACAACCGGAGCGGTCCTTCTCCGGGCTATGTTTTGCAAGTCTGGCCGCGAATTGGGGCAACTTGGGTGGGGCCTAGACGAAATGTACAATCTTCGTAAAAAGTTCAGTGTATGGGCTCCCGCAGGCGATCTACCTGATGGCACCGGTCGCTACTCGCTTAAAACCTCGTGGCACGTGGCACGTGCGATTTCATTTTCTCCATGTTAAGTCAACGGGGTTTTGGACACTTTTTGCGCGATCGCCAATGGTGGGAAAACGGGCCAAGGAAGAGGTGGTTTTCTTCCCAGCATTTTATGGCAAACACGTTTGGGTACACGCTAGTGTGCGCCGTATACCCCTCAGAACTTCGTAACGTGTCTTTGCACGAGGTCAAAGTTGAACTTTTTTCGCTCCCCATGTTAAGTCAATGGGCGTTTTTGCAGAGACTTTTTCATTCGCTCATTGTACAAAATTATATGATACGATTTTGTTTAAACTTCCAGGACTTGTTGAGAAAAGACCATAGAACATGTTGTTATGCTTCTTTAAGCTGTGCAAATTCGTTTGTTCTTTTTAGGCTCGTTTAAAAATGAAAAATTTTAACATGGAAAGTCAATGGGAGCGTGTTTGCTGCTTAATAACTTTTTACAGTTGAGATATATTTAAGTGAAAAGTTGATAGGTTATACAACTTTTGATGCTCTTTCCAGTGATATCTAGAAAGTTATTGCACGTTGTGCCGTTTTTGAGGAATTTGGTAAAAAAGCACGACTTTACCGAGATTTGAGCTCAGACCTATATATGGTCTTGGCTCAGACAGTATACGAACAGGTGACAGGGATACCTCCCATTGAAGGATGCGATTTAATACTAAACATTAGCAGCCGGCCGCCGTGGGGACGTTTTTGTACGACTTATATCTCCGCAGCCACTGGACCAATACACTTGCGGTTTTTTGTGTGGGGTAGCGTATACCCTTCTTAGAAGTATTTTACTATGGACGATGCATGCGAGTGACCCCTACTGCACGTGACACGTGTAATACGGACAGGTGTCAGTTTTGTAATAAGTGCAATAACTCGGTAATTACTGGGCCAATTGCGCTGAAACTTGGCATGCAGGTAGTCACCTACCAGGCGATCCATTTTCATGTGCCACGGTAGGGGTGCCGCTGCACGTGCGCACGTGCAGGGTGACGCTTCCAGATCTCGTGACCGGCCGGGCCGATTGAGTTCAAATTTGGCACACCGTCAGAGACCGCGTAGTAGGGTGCCTTGCACAGATCAGTTGGGTCCCAGGTTGCACGTGCGCACGTGCAGGGTGACGCTTCCAGATCTCAGGAACGGCCGGGCCGATTGCATTCAAATTTGGCACACCTTTAGAGACCGATCAGTAGGGTGCCGTGCGCAAGTCAGTTAGTATGTATTTTCATGGGTCACGGTTGGGATGCAGCTGCACGTGCGCACGTGCAGGGTGACACTTTCAGATCTCGAGAACGGCCGGGCCGATTGAGCTCAAATTTGGTACACCGCTAGAGACCGGCGAATAGGGTGCCGTGCAAAAGTCAGATGGGACCATTTTGCACGTGTGCACGTGCAGGGTGTCGCTTCCAGATCTCGAAAAAGGCCGGGTCGATTGCACTCAAATTTGGCACACCGCTAGAGACCGCTTAGCAGAGTGCAGTGCACGTCATTTCGTAGCACACCCATTCCGGTCTGCACGTGCAAGGCTCATCCTCTCGTTTGGCGGCGGGCGCTTTTGCGACGTTACAGAGGTGCTTGCTCAAACAACCTGCGGTCCCGCGATGCGGAGCCCAGCATCGCAGATGCTGGTACCGTGCGGTGGCTGGAGTTTATCACAAGAACAGCACGGTTATTTTCGCTGCAACCACTCGTGGGTCGTCTAGGGCCGAGGCTCCAGTGTCTAATGTCCAGGACCTTGGCAATCCCTGAAGAGCTCCCTCACGACAGATAGATCCTTGATAACGACTAGAGGCTGAACTGCTGGCTAGGTGGTCACTCCTAGGTTCATAAGGCTATGCTTTGAATGGTGTGATGGGTGTGATGTTGGCAGGGGCTCGATGCTTTGAGAGGACAGGTGAAAGCTTTTCCACTTGTTGACAGCTACTCTTTAACAAAATGACTGTCAAATCAGGTGTACGAGAAGCCATCTTTGTGGAATAGTTACCCCACGGCCGTGCCTCATACCCATGTAGTCACCCTCATTTCTCAATTCTCAGCTTGTCTGACATCTACTGTCACGCCACCTAGCGTCTAGCGTCAGCCTCCTCCGTATTCCGTGCGCTGTCCGTGCCAGGCTAGCCGCCCCAAGCCACCCCGTACAGTGCTGCCATCTATGCACCCGCGCGTCAGTTTGACAGCTGTCGCAGTGCGCGCCGATTGTCACGTGTCTTACCGCGCAGGTGCCGAAGTGTCGTGGAAATTCGGTGATTTTGCGAAAACCAGACTGCAGAGCCGCTAGAAAACGGATTCATAACATGAGGTAAGTCCTTCTGCTCAAATTTCCATCATTTTTCGTCCATTCCAGCGTCGTATTTGTGAAATTCGGCGATATTTCCTGTCGTCGGCGGTCTCGGCGCGTGCAGTTCAAGTTACCTGTGGAGTCGCGGTGGGCCGGCCGATGGCCGCGCTGCGGGTATGAGTCACCAGACCGGTCGGAAAGCCGGTATACGAATGCTGGGCTGTCTGGTGATGGCGGATATCAGTGGGGAGGGCTGAAGGTGCGTTGGAACTGTGGGGAAACCGGAGACTGTACTGAAGTTGAGGGGGTAGCGGCTGGTGTGGACCTGACGGTTTTACCGAGCGTGCTGGCGCAGAACGGGGCCAACCTTGGCTGTCGGCGGCGTCACGGCCACCGGGACACGTCACGGCCCGTTCCCACGGCCGCGGACGGCCCGTATATACGGCATTACGGCCGCGGACGGCCCGTATATACCGCATTACGGGCGCGGACGGCCCGTATATACCGCGCTACGGGCGCGAACGGCCCGTATATACCGCATTACGGCTGCGGACGGCCCGTAATATCGCGCTACGGCCGCGGACGGCCCGTATTATCGCGCTACGGGCGCGGACGGCCATAGGTCTACCTATATTCCTTTGGTCATCGGTATCCCAATTGACCACTTGAGCTTCTCCATATTTTTAGACGATATCCTGCATCGCTCCTCCAGGCGATCTTATCCTGTCGAGTCTCCAGGCGACCGGTACTGACCGAGCACAGATCCAGCTCCGCCCACCGGATCCTTCAGTCACGACCGTCACGACTCACGAACAGTCAGCTGTTTGTCGTGAGATGATCCTTCCGAAACCACCGGGGAGGCCCGTGAAATTAGGGCCCGGGAGTATTTGGTAAACCGTTATTTACTAAATAACTACTCCCGAGTGGGTGTCCCGGTATTTATCTGAAAGTGGATTTATTTTGGCAACTGTTTTGAAGTTCTTTCGGCTGACATTTGGTGAGGTCATTTACCCGCGCTATCAAGCAGGATGCCATTGACAATCTGAATTGCAAATAAAGTCATTGTTAGCGGCTGTGACTGGCGATTGGCGACGCTAGCCTTGCTCTGTTTTGCATTGGTATTTGAGATCGCAGTCTGATCCATTGGGAATCGTGGAAGTTTTGGTTAGCGCCCCATCGATGGTCGTCACAATGGTGACTGACCTGAGTGGGATGTGACCTGCTACGGGTCAGTTGCGAAGCACTGGTGGCATGCATGGGCCCTCGCCTGTCATGAAATTTGAGCTCGAGTTTCTACTCTGACCGGCTCACTTTGTGTGCCTATGAACAAAGTTCATTGAAAATATTCTGGGCTCAGGCTGGCCCAGCTCTGGAGTTGCCCCTTCATTCCTCTACAAGTATATTGGTCGTTGAAGGTGGAGTCTTGGACCAGCTCTGGAGTTGCCCCTTCATTCCTCTACGAGTATATTGGTCGTTGAAGGTGGAGTCTAGTGGCATCCCGCCATATCCACACAGTCCATGCCACTCTGCCTTGAGACAGACGCGGCGCGATGACGGTAGTAGTGGCGCGCCACACTGCGCTTTGGGTGTCCCAGCAAATGGCAGGTATCAGTGGCCTCCTCCCACTGTCGGTCCATCCAAGGGTCCATCGGTCTCCTGAGTGACAGCGGCGGGATCCGGCAGCGGCGACTGAGCTATTATCATCAACCTCATCAACCCACGTACTTACACGGGATGTCTGGCTTGATGAGGCTTCATTATGTCTCTGTAGCTAGGCTGATTCTAATATTGGGAGATAGACCTCGCTCAGTTCGATGCTGGGTCAGTTTGTATTCGCTTGAAACAGAAGCATCACAATTTAGTGCAACCATTAGGGACGTTTTGGATTGTACACTTTTTCTTCCAAAGTTGTTTTTTTACAGGGAAAGCTGAGTTTACAATAATTTTACTTCTCTTATTGATAAATTATGCATCTGTCTTACTAACAAGTTTCTCTATAACCATCCTATGCAAAGGGAAAACGCAGGCTGCGCCTCCTAGAAGCCAGAACCTGACAGCCACCCACCACCGGCACAGGAACGTCGAAGATCCTTACCGCCCCTGTCAGCCACCGCACCGGTCCGTCACAGTACCCCAGTATGGCTCCTCAGTGACCCGTCTCGGCCAACACCCACCGCCCGGGGGCACGCGGCACGCGCCAGCACCCACTGACACGCACCTCACGCGCCGACCGGGCCGCCTGAGCCCATTAGCCCCGTCAGGAGAACAGCCAGTCTGTGTGCTGACTCTCCGGCCCGTGCCCGAGCAGCAGCACCTCCTGTGTGCGCTCAGAGGTCCATGACGCCCCATCACCGCCCTCGCAGTCCCTCCCAACACCGTCAGTGTACCCCACGTGGAACTGTCAGCTCTGACGGCCGGCAGTGGCGGCTGTTAGCGCACTTTCTGACACGACCGCGTCAATTCTCGTCGACACAGCTCGTCATCGGCGCCACGGTGGGCTTGTGCTTGTTGTGTTAGGTTTTTCGCTGCCGCTTCGACAGTTTGTAAAACTACGGCCTGTTGTTGCCTACCTGTTAGCTGTGGGGTCTCGTTAGTTGAAACCTGCAGCATTTACATGACGCGACTTAACAAGACATGATGTTCCGAGAAACGAAAACACCCTAACTGAAAGAAGATTCATTGGGCTTCTTTGATGGGGATCAAACAGTGACGTACTTTCCCCCAAATTGCATTGCTGTGTTCACGAATCCGTCGCAGATAATCCTGAAAAATTGTCGAGGTGAAATTTCGAGAAAAAGTACACATTTGTGATTTGATTGATTCTAGTCGAATCGTATGCGCATCTTGATGTTTGCCTGTGATTTGACGGATGACTGACAATCTCCATATTCGACAGGGTGAAGCTTCTGATGAGCATCGCTGGTCAGATCAGCGTATTGTTTTGATCAATATTTTTCACAAATGAAAAAAGATAGTCGAAGTCCGATTTCCTTTATTCCTCGACGAACCTTTTGTTGACACGGTTTCTGCCTACCTTTACCATACCGCACTGTAACGTCTAGCGTCTAGCCGGTTTAAATTTTTATTTTCTGATCATACCTATACTGCACGGTGTTCACCCATCTGCTCCTCCGACGTGACCCGACCTGACCGGGACCGGAGCTGAGCCCGTGCAGGCTCCGCGCGGTGTGACAGTGTAAACATTATCCAGACGCATCGGCATGCGTCACCAGCGCCGGGCGCCGCCGCTTAATTGTTGATGTACAATAAATCAGAAGGTGCGGTGGCCGCCGGCCGCTCGGGTGCTAACGCCGGATGGAAAAGAACTGGAGTGGGCGTATCAGGGCAAAGGACACTCACTACCGGTTTGAACCAGTAACGAGTGGCTCGGCCTGGCTACGCACACCCTCGGCTCTGGACCAGAGGAGGGCAGTTCACCTCGGGGCTCTGGAGCGCGCGCACCTCTTCTCAAAGACACTCTGCGTCTGAGGGGAGGGGCGGGGGAAGAAGTCCGAGAACCGACGAACGACAACCACGACCAAACGGCGTTGTCACAGCACGCCACCGCCATCTCCGTCTCTCCACCAAAACTCTCATCACGGCAGCCGCGTGCCGGTCACGTCTGTACCTCCCGGTTACGACACACCCGGTCCGGATGGCTGCATCCGTCTCCAACCGAACGGGTTTGTGAAATGCCGTCCACAGAGCGTCGGACGGGCTGCGGCGGCTCCGTACGTGCTATGTAGTATGTGCGTCTACTGGATTTCCGCCCCGGTTCCGGGTTCGTCGTCGATTGATTTGGCTTGGCTGGGGGCGGCATGCGGACGCCGACGAACGTGCGTCATTGGTGTGTGATCCCTCTGTTGTAGACATGGTATGATGGCGGTGAATTACATTTTACAAATGCTCATGTTGTACATATGGCCCGGCGCTGCCTTTCTATTCTTGTGGGCAACACGTTAACTGAAAATTAACCAATTATGTATTATTGACTACCGAGTCATAAACTTTCGCTGCCCATCTACTGAAGCTACCTATACCTGCCGGCCACTCAATAAAGCCAATCAAACTAAAATGACGGTGCTGCTTGACCAGTGACGCTTGAAACTAAATAGTCAAAGCTGTAATAATTACACGGACTTTTCTATCGCACGATTGAGGCGATCATCCGCGCAACTCTTCTTCCTACTCTTCCCTCGTTGTGGTCTCTGGCTGTCTGTCTGTCCAATGTCCACTCCCGTGGTCAGGCTGAGCTGGGAAGCTCGGCCTCTACTGACCACAGCCCGTCTGTGTGAGACGGTCTATCCAGACCTGTCTCGGTACATACCGCGGTCCACGGTCTGTGGTCTGGTGGACAGACGAACGCGGCGGCGGTGGCGGCCTTCTGTCCCACTCCGGTGGCGGTAGGGAGAGAGGATCCATTAGAATAGTCGGCCGCTGGGCGCCGCAGATTGCGCTATCGCCAGTCCTTTCTTTTCGGGCGCGTCTATCAGCCGCAGACTGGGTCGAAAATGCCCCCGACTATTATCGGATAGAATTCCCAGGACCGGTATCGCTGTGGACAGGCGTGCTATTTTCAGCTCGACAGAGCTCTCGCCTGTAAGATGAAGAAGGCTGGACTTTGCCTTTTGTTCGGAGTGTCCTTCGTTTTTTGATCTCCAGTGTCTGGCTTTCAGACCTAATTGACGTTATTCAGGCATATGGGTTTGTCTCACACTATCTGATAGCCAGTTTTCCCAGGTTACACGTGGTTAGTGAGCCATGTGCTTGATCGAATGATTTTGTCACTAAGTGTGACAATGACATGATAGCTTCTGTTTCCTATTTCACTTTGCAATTGGCGTGGCATTTCCTCACCATTTAATTTTCAAGCCAAAGAAACTCAAGAGAGCGTCATCAGCCGACATCAACATGGAGACACAAACGCCAAACAGGTTAGGCGGTCAGCGCCTTTGCCAAACAGCAAACAAACTGAAGCCGAGCTAGTGCGGTGCTGAATCCCGAACTATTCATATTCTGCATGGTCAGCCGTGTTTTCGTCGCTGAAAAACGTCACAAGATCTGCACAGTCAGCGAGACCTGCACTGCGGTCTGGTGGCAGCAGAGGTGCAACCCCTCTGGGAATGATGAGGCGGTATTTGGGAGCGGCTTCCTTGACACCGTCTGAAGGGGATCAAGTGCGTGGTGTTCGGTAACTCGCCTTCAACTGTCTCAGTCAGAGAGCGCGGCTCACAGCTTGGTGCTAGCCGTGCTCAGGCCTCAGTGATCTATGCTCACCTCAGGTCAGCGCTCACTCAGGCTCTGTGCTGAGTAGCAACATTCTGACTGTCGATCGCTCGGTGGCAGAGCGCCCCGTTACGTCCACACCAGAGCCCGTTGTTCGAGCCCAGTCCGGGTGCCTCGGGCTCGTTTGTGGTTCCGGTGCGGTGCCTCGGCTCGGGAACGTGAGAGCCGTGCTCCGGTACCCACAGAGCTGACGGAAACGGACCGGTGTTCTCAACGACTGAATCTTAGCAAATGAGTCAAAACTCTTGATGACAAACGTTTATCTCCGTAATGCTCTTGTGTACTTTCCCTGATGGGTGTTAATTGTTTGATACGAGTTCATATCATAAAATTTGTCCTGTCTGACTGATAGTCTTTATTTATTTGAAAATAATCACGGCAGAAGCTTTCGTAGGGGAAGTTGGGGCAATGCCGGGGTTGGGGCAAAGCCGAAATTCGAGATATTTCGAAAACCGTACGACATGGATGCCACCTGTCAGTGATGCTCTGAAGCTTAAGTGACTACCAATTATCGCATGTTTGTTACCAGTCGTCATTCGGAATACTTCGGCTGTGAGGGCGCCAAGAGCGTTTTCAAGGTACGTTTCCTTTGTACTACATGCGTCTTCGAAGCTGCATTTCCTACTCATTATGCTACCGTTTGTCTGGCCAATTCGGTCAAGTAATCTTCAACTTCAGCACGTCTTTGCTTAAGTGTGCTGCCTATTTGAAATTTATACAGCACGTTGAAAAGTTATGGGCCTGCAAATGAAAGTATGGCTGGCTGGGGTAATGCCGAAAACGTGAAATTACGCGCGTTAAAGCATGCTACGTGAACTTTACCGCTGTAGAATAGCAACGCGTATTTTTAGTCACACAAATTACACTTTCAACCGACACAACGGCCTGTTACCTATAAGGAATTATTTACCTGGCATTTTCTTATTATATCACACAATTATAACTTCCAGTGTGCACCAAGCGTCCTCAAGCTCTTAAAACGCGTGTCAGCTTTGACGAGTTCTGGATAAAATTTGAGATAAAATAGCGAAACATCAATTTCGGCATTCCCGTAGATCATTTCTCCCATTTTCGGCTTTCCCCGCAGTCCGGGGCAACGCCGAAAAAGTCACTTCTTTGATATTTTTAGTTTGTGCGCTTAACGGTATGCGAATTCATCAAATGCGCCTGGTATGTTTGAAAGGCAAAAGACTGGCCTCTCGAATGACGCCAACAAGAATAGCTTATGTTGTCTACCTTGCGTGCTACGGGCGTCAGAAAAAAAAGTATTCGGCGTTCCCCCAACTTCCCCTACCTTTCGAGTCCTCGGTATTATTTGTTGCTACAACGTATCATATATTCGTGACGCAGCCCCGGCAGTTGCATCCAGAACAAAGCCGACCACCAATTATACTTGACCATCTGTCCTCGCTGGGGGCAAACAACTGCAGCAGTTGGAGCAGATGGCGCCGCGCATTGGCCACGTGAGGTGACAGCTGATCGCCACAGTGCACGCTACCCACCCGTGCTCTGTGCACAGTGCCCCTCGGAGACCGCCCGTGGGCCAAGGTCACGGTCAGCCCGGGGCAGACAGAAGCCCGCCTCTCAGTACCGACCGCAGACGCCCTGTGATGAGGGGCGGGATGGTAACGCCCACTTCCGGGCCTCCCAGGCGGGGACTTTGACGTCAATCGACCTGCACACCCAGGAGCGGCGGCCCACAACTGCGCACTGCATGCTCGGTGTGGTTTTGTCCTAGCGTGTGGTGTTTGCAGCTTTGCATCAGGACGGCGCTTTTCCATTTCGTCAATGTCTATGAAACATAATCGTTGGAAATGTTCCACCTGGCGGACGCAAGTCACGGCAAGTCGTCTTGTTACCAACCGAGAGGCAGAGCTACGAGTAAAGGCCGAAATTGTCTCAGAACGGATCGCATTGGCGGAAGCTTTGATCGCCGCGTGCTGCCTGGCTCATCTGTAGTGCTAGTGTGTCACGTGACGTGGGCGTCACTCGTCACATGACGTCACCGGGCAGCGTGCACGGGCTGACGGCGCGGCCCGTGTCCGTGTTTGACTGTTTATATGTCGCGGGCGCTGGACACCCCTTCCCCGCCCCCACACGGCCCCTACCCCGCTCAGCGCTGCTCCACCCTCCGTGTTTGGGCATATGTCGCGGCCAGCAGAGCCGAACCGGTCACATGACCAACCGGCCAGAATACGAACTACGTCACGTGACCGGCGTGCCTGGAGACCACGTGACCGGCCTGTGGAATGGTTTTTGCTGGCGGCGTGTGGGAGGGGGCCGGTGTGCTGCTTTGGAAGGCTATCTCCGCTCGCTGGTCGACCGATGGGCCTTATGAGATATCGAATCGTAGCCGCTGCCGACGTATAAGGTGATACCTCAGGGTCAGGTCGGCCCGGGGCGGGGGTACGACGGGCCGACCGGCGCCGCTCGAAAGTGACGCGTTTCACTGGCGGCGTGACGCTGCTTACGTCACGGCCGGTGGTCGGAGCTATCGCTGCGATCGGCGGCACGGGCCTGTCGCTGCCGAGCCGGCTCCGTCGCCGCGTGGTGCTCGTACCGGTGCGTCCGTGCTTCTCCGAGGAGTTAGTGAGAGCGCCCGTCCCTCCGTTGCCGCCGGTGGTCGCTGAGAGACTGGGAGAGGCCAGCGCGCGAGGCGCGTGCCCGCGGCAGCCGGGTCGGCGGCCTTGAGCGGCTCGAGCGCGCCTTTTTCTCGCCAGGTGAGGCAGCCGCCGGCACTGGACGGCGCGGCGGGTCGGCCGAGCGACGGGAGAACTGGTTGTGGTCGAGCAGTCGTGCCACCGAGCGGCCGATCGCGAGCGCGCGCTCAACACGCGTGGAGGAGCCACCGGCGGCAGCGGGCGACCAACAGCTGACTCAGTGCTCGCGCAACGGGCCGGCGATCGGTGTCGGGTGCCGGAACAGCTGGATCAGCGCGGATTACTGAGGGGATCTGAGCAGCAGCGGCTGGCGAGACGGCGGCAGGTCAGCCGAGGTCGTGATCGAGCGAAGTGCCTGTCTGCGAGGACACCTCGCGCTGTGCGGTGCGGTGCGGCGTGAGAGTGACCGTGTGAGTTCGAATCCCATCAACACCACCATGAGGATCTGCCAGTGCAGCCAGTGCCGGCGGGCGGGGATGGTGCACCTGTGCACACAGCAGGGTCAATCGGCGCCGCGCCGCCACTGACCGCGACCCGGCACCATGACCTGGCCCGCGCACCAGTGTCATGACAGTGGACAGGGCGGTGCGCGTGGCCGGCGAGACGCTGCTGCTCTGCGCCATTTGTGCGGTGTTTGCGCTGCGAGACGCCGCTCGATGGACCAGCCAGGTAAGTGTCAAGGCTGTCTGGTTCGGCCCCAGCCTCCGCCAAACCTCACTGGGTCATATCGACCGAGCGAGCGCCTCCGGCAGCGGCGGCGTTTGCATACTGATGGAAAGTGTTGATCCCTTTCGCTAGGTGCCGATATAGCGCATCGACTAGCTCGTTATCCTCTCGTAGTGGCGTCTAGGTGGTCGTTTCGATCATCCGTGTTATATAATTTGATTTATCGTCAGACACCAACAAGTTGCCGATGCGATGAGATAACAGGATTCCGAGAACTTGAGAACGTAGATAGGAACCCTCAAAGTTCACGGCTATCTTACATGGTTACGCCGTATTTGGCGTGAGAGCTAACAGGTGGTCGCCACTGGACAAGCTCTCTGTCCTGTGCCAGCTCAGCGAGCTGCGTCAGCTCGGCAACCAGCGGGGGCGGGGTGGCTGATGTCACCGGCCGGTCTACTCCACCCGTGCCGCCGGCGTCGCGGCCTCTCCCTCTGCCGACCCGCCCAGGTCGGCCTTGGTCCCCATCCGCGTGGGTCAGGTGCCGGCTCGTGGCTGTATCCCCCTTCCATTGGTGCCCGCGGGTCTCACGAGTCCACGACTGGGCGGCCGTCCAGCCAGACCTCTCCACCATCCTCCATGATACCCCACTCCACCACCCTGGCGCCACGTTAGAAAGTGGTGGTCGTCCGGTCTGGCGACGTTGCGTGGGCGACGTCGTGATACCGGGTTTCCCGGCGGACGTCGTAGCCCGTGTCCTCATGGGTCCGGCGGGGTGGGCGGTTTCGACTGAAAATGGGTATCTACTACGCCGGTGCCGCGACGGCATCGTGCGGTGATGTCCATGTTACTTACACGGAAGACTTGGCAAGATCTTGTATTGTGGTAAATTATGGGCGACGTGTGCTGCACAAATCTGATGTTGGCACTTTCATTCACTTGATTATCATTTGAATCGCTAGTCAACAACAATACTGAAACATCGGCATCCATTCACTGGGTATCCCCTTCTCTTGTTCTTAAGCTCCTTGCTGCATGCGCCCCACGGTTTGAACAGTCAGTTATGTCATTCTTTTGCTTCACTCTCCACGCCCTCTGTCTTACTGGAAAGTTTTGGACTTCAACACTCAGCTTTTTCTTCTCTAATCCGTCTGAGCCTTTCCACTCCCGCCGGTAATGTGACGCCGTTCCGTGACGACACGCCGTTATGCGGCCCAGCGTCACGCTGCCGTCCCGTTCTCCGTCACGGCGCGTCACCAAGCGTCCGTGGATCCCGTGCCGGCTGCGGTGGGCGATGAGCACGGTTTCACCGTGTCTTGACCGCAGAATCTGTATATTCCGCCGAGAAGCTCATGGTTCTGAGCGCGCCGCCTGGCTGGGGAGAGTTCTAATGAGCTTTGGGGATCCCTGATGAGGTTCTGGAGCTTCTTAATGAAATTGAAAGAGTCCAGCTAAGCTCTGGCGAGCTCTGAGGGATGTTAGCTGTCCTGCATGGTGAGCTTCGACCGGAATCTCCGTTTTGATCGGAGCCAGCTCGCGAGGTGTTTGTTTTGGGTGTTTCCTCCTGATAATCCCTTTCATGTTGTTCATGCATGAAATGCTGAAATGGACAATAGGATTTCGACACGAAAGCTGGCAAGACCCTTCTTCCGCCGCTTCTGTTCGCGGAAACCCTGTCTACCACAACTCACAGGAGCTAAGTGTATTGTTAGTTGCAAGCAGTAGGTAGCTTCAAACATACCGCTCACATGGCGTGCTTCCCTCGATTCTTAATGCATGGGCCAACTTTTAGCAATATCCGAAAGGGATCAGACTTCTTTTGCGGTGGCTGATAGACATTTTTTTTTTTCACTGGTTCAGCGATGGCGCTCACCGACACTGCTAGCACGCACTTGTGTCCTCTGAGTCAGCGGTCAGTGAATGAGAGGAGCTCGGCATTTTATATGCCTACAATCACGGTAACTACTCCAGGGGTTGGGCGTCCGATCTCTGCCCTGATGATCACACTGAGTGCTGTGAGGGTGAACGACTTGGCAGCATCTGCTTTTACTTTTAACGCTTTATACAAGTGCAAAATCAACGGTCGCTAGCTGTTGACAACAGGCCGAGCTTCACCGAAGTATAGCTATGTATCGTGTTGTAAAAATCAAGAGAAACGACGTTCTGCGTCGTCTTAGCTCCAGTACTTTCTGAGGACATCGACCCCCGTAATCCTTTCCCGGTCCCCTTGACGTGTCCCTGACTGATGCGCCACAGACTGGCGGCGGTTTTACCTCGAACGGTCCGCTGTGGTCGTCCCCTCCCCACTCACTGAGTATCGACTGGCTTTCTCTCTCTATCGACCCCTCCGTCATCTGTCTGCTATGTTGGGTTATCGTGGGAGCTGTTTGCTTGGTGTTGCTAACTGGCTTCAACTAAAACGGGGCCGTTCTTTTCACCTCCAGGCATTCAACTGACGGTACGGCTATGACTGCGTGCCATTACAGCCATGTTCTTTGACAAATCTTGTTAGATCTCCTCTAGTCTCAGGATCGCTAGGGTACCTGAAGTTTGACATTAGACAACGACTTAGTTTATTTACTGGTCGATGTGCATATCAGTGTTATCTGGCTGTCATTGGTCGTCATTTGTTAGGTGCTAGAACTCCTAGCAACTGATAGGAATTTGACCCTGAAACGATGGACTACACTGAAAACAATTTAACCCAAGGCCCGCGAGTAAACCGGTGTTTTGCAGGTACCCCTATCCGCAACCATTTTTAACCACCCTCCCAGGAGTACAGTAAGGTCCCATTGCAGTGTAGTCGTCCCTGCTCTCAGCGGACTTGTTCGCTGACAGCGGTTATATCCGCTCAGATCAAGTACGACTACACCGCAATGGGACCTAGCACTACTCCTGGGAGGGTGGTTAAAAATGGTTGCGGATAGGGGTACCCGTAAAACACCGGTTTACTCGCCAGCCTTGGGTTAAATTGTTTTCAGTGTACGATTTCGATTTTTTTACGGGTGGAAACGTAACTCGTAGGATATCTTTCGCCATCTTGTCTGCTGTTCCATTTACTTCAATGAACGACGTCAGGTTCTCGTGTTCCAAGCCTTGCATGTTTGTCTGCTGATCTTCCTGTAGGCGGCTGCCGACAATGGTTTAGGCGAAGGGAGGGGCCCAGGAAGGGAAGTGCTCGAAGCGGTGCGCAGCTGCAGCTCCCCTGGCACCCAAACGGGGAAGGGGGTAGGTGGGCCGCTCTGGAGGGGGCAGGGCAACTGCGGACGACGTGGTCGGACCGGCGGAAGCGTCCAGTTCCGTCCGGAAGCCGCTGTCGGCGGCGGGCTGCGACTGGCGCTGGGTACGTACGCTGAGCTGGGACTGGTCGGTCAGAGCGTCCACAGCGGGGCCCAGTGCAGCGGTATAGGGCCCGCCGGGGCCCGGTCCGGCGCTGCGGGTAGGCGGCGTCACCGCCCGGCTCAGGACGCCGCGGGGACGCGCCAATGCAGATTGTTCTCAGAATGCTGTCCGGCCGAGTGCAATCTGCATGCTTCCATGCCGTTATGTGAGCTCCCTGCTCCAATGGATTGCGGTGGTCAGCCCGTGGCGTTAGACTGGCGTTGGTATTTATCAACATGAAATGTGGCCGCAAATGCCTGGCAATCAACAGGTCCCCAGAAAACGGCGGGACGTCGGAAGACCGTCCCTGCTAAGAACCGTGCTGCTTATGCACTATGCAGGCACCTGATCGGTCAGGTGATCTGGTATCTGTTTTATATGCAACTATCCTGTTGAATACGAGTATAAGCGTTGCATCCATTGGCACGTTGTCCTCTTATGGACACTTTGCGCCTTGACAGATCGGGTTGGGTAGCGTTGCGAACTCATCGGTGCCATACCTTTAACGGGATTCTGTTCCACGTGGTTCCGGCAGACGAGTTCCCTTCACGATGATTGAGTGGGGAGGCGACAGACCGTAGATAGCATGGAAATTCATACCGTTTTAGGCGACAAGACAATTTCAAATACAAGACAAGGAAACCTTTCATCGTTGCGCTGCGCGCGCTAGCTAGGAGTTTAAGACTTGCGATCGTTACAAGTTCAAAACTTCGAGGTCTTTTGCGTGCTGCTTACTTTTATGGTTATCAGATTAGCACAATGTCATGCTGAACTTCCGAGGGTTTCGCCTGATTTCTGGCAGTCGGTAGAATGGACGGCTAGTTTTCCAAGTACCGAGTGGTGATTTGGGCTGTATTTTTGTGCTCACTGATGTAATTACATCATCTGCGAAGACTGTCGAGACATGCTATGGAGTATATGACACTTGCACGAGTGTCAATCAGTCACGGCTAAATGCTCATATGTGTGGGTTTGGCAAACATTTAACGCCGACGCAACCAATGAAACAAGAAGGTGGAACGAATAAAGGTTCATCGCCCCCGCCGCTGTTCCGTCTGTGCTCTAGGCGGAGGTTTGCCGGTGCAAATGGGATGTTTACCTTACCATTTGAGCCGGCGCGCCGCTGCACCGATACAACGGACGCCGCACGCAGCGAGTCTGTTTGTGGAGCCCGGCGGGCCTCGCTCCCTCCCTCCTCCGAGCACACCTCGCCGCCCGGCCGGTCTGTGTGCCGACGGTGGGTCCGTCACGGCTCCGGCGGCCCGTGACGACGTCACGTGCGTGACGGAGCGTCACCCGCCCCGGGGCACTCGCGCCGTAAGTCTGCTCACACCCGCACCTCGGCCGTTGCCCGCTGCTACTGCCCTGCTTTTGGGGTTAGTGATACGCGGTCGAACGCTAAGTGGACATATAGGGTGCATGACGTCTACTTGGCTCGAGTCGGTCTCTGGGTGGCGCGGGTGACCGAACTCCAGTGACACATTAAAACCGCTGATCGCCACGCGCACGCACGGGGTTCACGCCCTCAGGGACGGCGCTCGATGCAGGTCGTCGTCCGGGGTCTGCTCCATCGGTCAAACGACGCTTGAAATGCGTCACGTTCGTCACTCCGAGCCGCCAGACTGGTACGTCGTGACACGCTGACGATAGGAGGTCGCTCCGTGCCATTTGCTGGGTGAAGTGTACGGAAAGGTGCAGGATTGCATAGGTGCATGTCTGAATGAAGAATGGAGATACGGCAGCGAACTGGGATGCATGGCGGTGTGATATTGCAACAAAGGCTGCATGGAACTATTCGAACATGCACGATTCTTTGTGAGAGCCCAAGGCTGGATTGTTTCACAAGTCATTGGTTTGCAGACTGCACCAGTAGGCTCTGTAGAAAGAACGTGGACGTCTGAGGGTGCATTGAAGTGCACAAGATCGCACGCAGAACGTTAGAATATGTGGCTACGCCGGTGCATTATATCGTGGTGAGGTGCGTGAGCATTAAATAGAACGTGACTGAGAGTGACACATTACGTTACTCAGATATATGCATCTGGGTGATTTTATTCCGCTTCCTTGGTTACCGGGACAAATATGCCACCTAAAGTTAGGTCTCCACTATCTACCATGCTTCCCCGGTGACAGTATTCCCAAACAACGTCATCCGTTGCATGCATGCTGACCATGTTATGATGGCCGACACGCAAGTCGTAATCGTTCGCAAATTGGATTGTGTCCAGGGCTTCTCCCCGTATCTTGCCATCAAACGGCGGTGCGGGTTATCGGGTTTCGATTTCATTTCCGTGCCGTGCAGTTTGCTCCGGTCGCGGGGCAGTTCACCACGTGCACGGCGCGTGGCTGGCCCTGGGGTGCGTTTTACCGCTGCACGACGGCGGCCAACCGTCTGGTGGCTCCCGCGACTGAGCGCCGCCGCCGCCACGTGTCGCCGTCGACGGTCATCGTCGCGCGCAATGGTGTGACGTAATCGTCGACATCGACGCCAACTTTGAGAGCGGGAGTGACGAACACGGTTGCTCAATTGAGCACCGTTACCTTTTTCATTCCTGTAATGGCCCCAGTCATCAATCCTCGGATCCAGCCAGTCTCAGTTCTCCTCCAGGATTGCCCGAAGATTCCAAATGTCTGCTTGAACCCACCTCTAGGAATTCCGAATCCCCCGGTGACTCCCGGGGGTCCAGTTCACCGGAATTGTCCGGGACTCCGCGTTCGGCCGGGGCCCGCTCATGAGAACCGCTGATCGTCGGCTCGCATGCGCCTCCGTGGGGTCGATTTCGACGGTCGATGCGGCCCGGTTTATAGTCGCCGTCGACATCAGCGGCGGCGGCGGGGCAGTCTACCGTGGCCCCCGGCGGGGACAGGGTGCTGTGCTGGGGGAGTGGTGTGGTCAGCCTTTGAGGTTGGTGGTGTGGTAGTTATGTAGAGAAAAGCACGGAGAAAAGGATGGGGGGGGGGGGGGGTTAGGATTCGAACGCTCAGTGGGTGTTAACAGAGCTCTTTCTTGCTGCGGTTTTTATTGGTGGTGGTTTTATTTAAAGTTCTTCATGTCATTCGTGGCTTATTTGAGCTGTGCTCTTTTGGTAAACATTTGGTTTTTGTCGTTGACGTCCGGTCCCTGACAATCCTCACCGTCGATTGTGTTTAGTCAGCATTATGCGACGACCTTTTTCATTTGTCTCGCCCGACTACGCTGTTTATCAGCACTTTGCCCCTTCCTGTCGCCACTTCTCAGTCAACACCCTCTGAGCGTTCGTTTCCCTCCCACTTTTACCACTTTTGTTTTTGTAACTCACTTCATTATACCCTAGAGGCTCCCACATTTGCATTGGAGCGCAGTTTACTCCTGCTCCACCACTCATGTCGAAGTGGCGACGTTACCGTTGCCTAGCAACGTCAGCCAGCGTTCGTTGGCCCTCCGTTGGGGAGACTGGATTCTGTACCACCGAGTGACATCGTGCGACACTTCTGGCGCCTTAGAGACGCTCTGTCCGCAATGCGACCGTTCGGCCATGACAATCGGTGGGGCAAGACTATATGCGTCGCCGAAAGGGTCCGGATGGGACCTTTGATGCCACTAATGAACGAACGTATGTAGTCGATGTGTTCATTGACGGCGGGCGAAACAGTGACAGTCGTGAGTGTCGTGACACCACTCAGGTGGCTGCTCAGGTCACGGCTCAGGTCACGGCTCAGGTCGCTGCTCAGGTCACGGCTTAGGTCACCGCCCAGGTCACGGCTCGCGTATCAGCTGAGATCACGACGCAACTCACTGAGACGACCTCCAGATGGCACCCTGTCCTCGTCGCCGCACGGAGGTGAGAATGGATTTGGGACGGTGGGATGTTGCGTCTTTAAGTATTGCTTGAAACCCTGACGACTTGAAGTCCTGTTGCTATGTGGGACCCAAATGCAATGACATTCTCTGGTGATGGATTTGTCAGTTGGAAACTCGAAAGCCATTTAAATGACGGGTAATTTCCTACGCGACCGTCGGCTAGCCCGCAGGGAGCCAGTGCAATTACAAAACATGACTCCTGTTAGCATTCAATTCCGGCGCAAATTGCCTCTGTGCCAGTCTGGACCCGGCCCGTTAAAAGCGTAGGTAGCACCATCAGTTGCTGCCAACGCCGCCGATTCGGTCTGTCAGGGGCACTGACGGATCTTCCTACTCTGCTGACGGATCCTCTTGCTCCTCTGACAGATCCCTTGTCCATGTGACTCAGTGTTCTAAAATTGGATATTGGTTGGGTGTGCCGATGAAGAAAAAAAATCCTAGGATGAAAAAAGAAAGTAAATAACTGCAGTATTTTTGCAAAATGGTGTAATGCCAATTTTTATGCTAACTGATAAACCAGGATTTCATGTCAGGATCTTGACAGGGTGTGGAACAAAAGGATATGGGTGCATCAACTGTCAAGTGACAAGTGAACTGGCTGTTGGGAATACATGAAACTCTTTTCAGAGATGAAGTTAAGTCGGTCATTCATATTTTAGGGATGAAAATATTTTCCCCATTACTGTTAACGCCAGACCCCTTGAGACCCTAATTTTTCGCGATTACTTTTAAATGCGTGAAGGAATTTCAACCAAGCTCAGGACATGGCCGTTTCAAGACAGGCCGAAACTTTTACAATTTAGATATTTTATCGCCATTTCAATATTTCAGGCACTTGTCATTGACTCGTAATGTTAAATTTCGAGCAAGATTTTCATCCGGTGTGTAGAGGCTATCACCAGTCAGTCTGTGATACGTTATGACGTCACAGCTAAGCCCCGCCTCTGTGGTCTTGGCCTGCGGCGGTTTCGGGCCGGCGCGCGGTCACTCTCGCTGTGGCGGGGAGCGGGGACGGGCGACGGTCGAGCGGTGCCGAAAGCCGGCGGAGTTGTGCGTAGCGTCTTGGCTGACAGTGCCCAGAGAGCGACATGATGACTAAGGAGTCATAAATGCTCAATGCGCATTGCTTCTACAATGCTGATATGTTCGCTGATATTTTTTTTTTATATAAGCTGCATATGACGGGCAGATGGCATATAACTGACATAAGGTTAGGAAATATTCACCTGTATTTAAAGCCTATGGCGTTGCAGATAATGCGATAATGGGATGTCGGATGTCACCAAGTAGCTGCCGATTTGTACATCGCTATGCAACCATCGAACAACGCAATAATAAGTTAATTGCCTGAGCTTCACATCATACGGCTCGCTCGTATTTCAAACAGATACCCTACATCGAAAATCGTATTTGTTAGGAATCGTTAACGTTTGTTCGAAACACGACTGAGTAGTAGGTTGAGGAGTGATGGTCCTCTTGGTCCTATATATACAAGAGTCAACAAGAGCCTAACATTTACTTGACCGTCTGCTGCAATTGACTCATAGCACGTGAAGCGTCAGCGAAATTCATAGTCCTTCACAGATGGCAGGGGTGTCGTTTGTACAGAGGTCGCTGATGGGCACGGGTCAATGCCGCAGTCGTGGGCGGAGCCTAATGTCATATGACGTAGAAAGCCTCTATCCAGGATGGAAAAACAGTTAACATTACGAGTCAATGACAAGTGCCTGAAATATTGAAATGGCGATAAAATATCTAAATTGTAAAAGTTTCGGCCTGTCTTGAAACGGCCATGTCCTGAGCTTGGTTGAAATTCCTTCACGCATTTAAAAGTAACCGCGAAAAATTAGGGTCTCAAGGGGTCTGGCGTTAACAGTAGGTGTGATTTGCCACCAAAAGGCTGAAAAATGAAACACTGATGTGACTGATGTGGGTCCTGAGCGCCTCTTCGTCTGTCTGTCTGAACAGCACCAGTCCCAAGGGTCCCTCCACCACCGCTTTCCTCGGGTCATGTAACCAATGCCAGTCTATTTCCCCGCCGGGTCATGTCAGTCACGTGATCACTGCCGTGACCTGGTGCCACACCGGGGGCGTCCGGAATCGTTCCGGAATCGCTTGGAATCCGGAAACGCCAGCTCCGGGGTGGGCCAGGGGTGGCGCGGAATGCACCGGTAGTCCGCTATCGTCACACATGTCTCTAGTATCTTGGATTAATGACTCCAGCGTGGGAAATGGGAGCACGCGACGGACTGGTGGCGCGTTTAGGTAGATTTATGAGCGCCCAGGTGGAAATAGCGTCTTTCACACCTCGTTTGGCTTCCTGAGATGCACCCCGTGCCGAGGGGTGTTTGTGTAACTGGGTCTCGTTCCGGTGACGGACTCTAGCGAGACACGACTCTGGCGAGACACCCTTCCTGCGGTGGCACGCTGTCAATGTGACAAGCTGTCGTGGTGGCGCACCGTCCGTCACGCTGACTGGTACTGCCATCTGTCGGTGAATGTTGGAATGACGAGTAGAGGTGGTCGTATACCGTTCTACCCTTCTCTGCCTTTGGCTTGGATGCTAAGAAAAAACTATTTCTATGGCAGGTCTCACTAGGCTGATTTAAGCTTTGAAGGAGAGATGGGAGCACTTTTTATAGAAAATCTCGCCAGACCGGCTTTTTTATGTGAGTCAACTTTGGAAGAACACGAGTTTCACGTCCATCGAAATTCGATATGGTGGCGTCCCTTTTGCAGGCATTTGCTCCCCCGTACGCATTTCTGCGCCCTGCACTTTCCCTCCGATAATGAACACCATGCTGGCGATCCCCCTCCCGTAAGATTTACGACCGCGTAATATGCAATATGGATCCCCGTTACAGTGCACGCAACTGTGATTTATGACTGCTAATTTAAAGTAATATGCTGTGCACGCATATCTATATCAATGATGCAGTAATGCTCAACTGCCTGCAAAAGCTGTCATGAAATATTGTTTCAGAATTTTGTTCAGTAACGGATTTATGAACGGGACAAATGTACTTGTTCACCGATCCGTTATACAGATCCGTTGACGGTGCCCCTACCGTGGCGGATCTCAATCTCAGGCATCCTGTGCAGTGTGCACTGTATGTACTGGCTCCGTGGTGTGTGATCGTGCACCCATTGAGAGAACCGAAAGGTGTGCTACCGCGCTGTTCCGGGTCAATTGAAGCCGTCTCCATTCACCGCCGGCGACAGGCCGTGACCCTGAGGTATCCCTCGCACATCCGTGCTGTTCTATAGTGAGTGCTGTCATGGTCTATGTCAGGGTGTCAGGTGCGTCAGGTGCTTCAGACAGCCACAGCTGCGGACTAACGCGGTAGGTGTGATGATCAGAGACGATCTGGGTGGAAGCGTCGCAGGAACTCTGTTGCCAAGGAGTGCCATGGACTCTGTGGCACTTCAATCAGTGTTTAGTGTCATTCCACGGGATATCGATTCCCTGCATTGGATTCGGCTCGCCAATGCGAAATCGAACTGCCCTGTTGTGATGGTTTCTAATTCCGTTACTGGATTGATTCTTGATTCTCAATATAAGACTGACTAGTCCCCTGGAAAGCCGAGTATCTGGAAGTATCTGGAAGTATAGTTATCGGAAGTATAGTTAGAAGTATAGTTATATAGTTATAGTATCTCCTTTCCAAGTATCTGGAAAGGAGATACTTGCTTATCCAGTAGTCTCACGACCGTTCTATCTCGGTCCGTCCTCAGAGACTCCCCGTGACCCTGTGACCTTCCCTGTGCCGACGCCCTGTGATTGCTCTGACCTTCCATCTGGAGGCCTCAGTACTCAGTGACCTCGCCCGGCCACCTCTCCCAATCACAGTCACTGGCCCCTGGTAATGGCGCCCTGCGGTCGGCGGGTGGTGCCTCTGATGACGTCAGCCGAGAGCATCTGATGACGTGAGCGGCTCTGCCTGAGGCTGGACTGGCAGGCTCCTCTGCTCTGCTCTGTTCTCCTCCAATCGCCTTTGCTCTGCTCTGCTCTACTCTGTTCTGTTCTGCTCTGCTTTGCTCTCCTCTCCTCTGTTCTCCTATGCTCTCCTCTCTTCTCCTCTCCTCTCCTCTCCTCTGCTCTCCTGTGCTCTCCTCTGCTCTGCTCTGCTCTGCTCTGCTCTGCTCTGCTCTGCTCTGCTCTGCTCTGCTCTGCTCTGTTCTGCTCTGCTCTGCTCTGCTCTGCTCTGTTCTGCTCTCGTCTCGTCTCGTCTCGTCTCGTCTCGTCTCGTCTCGTCTCGTCTCGTCTCGTCTCGTCTCGTCTCGTCTCTCTCTCCTCTCCTCACCGGTCGCCTGGTGCGGTCTCTCGACACAGCACGTGCCCACAGCTGGCTACCGGCAGGCCCGGTGGTCGGGACGGCTCCCCACTGCCTGCTGATGGATAGCCCGACCCTGCCCCGCTGGTAGCGCCAAGGTCACCACGCCGCTGTCCCCCGTCCATTGTGCGTCCCGGGAATGACTGGCCACGGCTGACTTAGTGACTACAGCACTGGATGTTCTCTTTCTTTGCTACCATTCGTCCTGGTTTCTATGCTTTACCTGGCTCAGCACATGGGGGCACCCATACCTCCGTAAATACATTTTGCCTTATTTATCTTTGTCTAATTGCTCCATCCCCTTCTTCGCGTCCTGCGTTACATCTCGCCTCTCGGGATGTTTTCTATCCCACCACCTCACACATATCACTCCCATCGCCCCCTGTGTACTCTTCGTCTGCTATTTCGGCGTCCGTGCGCGCGGCGCGGTCGTCGGGGCTCGCGCGGTCCGTCCTCGGTGCGTTCAGTCGGTGCCGACTGCCGACCCGACGAGGGTGCTGCCGGGACGGGCTGCAGGGACGCCGAGATGTGGGCAAGTCGCTATGACGCGGTGGTGAAGTGAAGGGAGGTGCAGACTCTGAGGATCACGCTGGCGGGCTTCCCGGTGCGGCGTCGAGGGGTGCGCTGGCGGACCACGGTGAGTCCCTGCGATGTTCTTTTCGCACAGACTTATTGATAGGCCAGACCATACCAGTCTGTTGGAATGATGCTGTGGATAAAATAATCCTTCTTTGATGATACTACTTCGTTGTGAATTTATTCCTTGGGTCCTAACTCCTGACGTTGACACTTGTTATGTGTCAGTCCTTGTTCACCTCACGGCGTCTTCACTCGTCCATTCCACGCTGCCTCAGTGCGTTTCTTCTCTCGGTTCCGGCCTATTGGCGACTACCGGCCACGGGCCGGCGAGCAAATCGGCTCACGGAAGCGCCACCTCGCCGCGGTGGTGGGCCGAGCGTGAAGAAAAAACAGGCTGGCACGGCGCACGGTGTCGGTAAAAACGGCCACCACCTGGGCAAGTCTACGCGGAAACAGGCGGCGGGCAACTGAAAGGTAGCACAAACGGGCTCCTAAAACTTCCTGATGATGAGTTGTATCTTGAATTAAGTCGAAAAGTGGCGATGAATGGAGTTTTCATTTAGATTTTTACTCTAGCTTCGGAGCAATATTTATGGTTCGATTTAATAAGTTCAACTGTGAAGGAGTTTGTGGGAACGCATCGCCGGCCGTGAGGACCGTGAATCGATTGTCATTGTCGTCGTCGTCGACCGACAAGTGTTCGATGGGGGGGGGGGGGGGAGAGGGGAGAGGTGTACGCCGGCATGACGGGCTGTGGGTCACTGGCACTTCTCGAACACAGCCTAGGTGACCTTGCTGGGTTCAGCGTCGTGGATGAAGGTTTAAAATAATTTGCTCGTCTGTTGTTTCATTGTAAGAAAACAATCATGTATTCTCGACTTGACTAAAGCGTCTGATTAAATTGACACATCAAATTGCATGACCTGTTTCCGACTCGCACATGAACCTCGGAAAGTCAGGAACGGAAATACCCCTTTCGCTGCACTACCATACTGAGCGTCAAACGTTCCCGTAGCACGCGGCTGATTGGGGCCATGTCGTGGCTTATTACTGGACTTGGGTCGGCGGTTCAGGAGGGGGAGTGGGGTGGGGGGGGGGTCTCGTTTCCGCAGTCAGTGTGTCGCCACTGACGTGGTCAGCGACCGATCGACCCGCCGATTTGACCTGCCGACGACCGCGCGACTGCCTCGTCCAGCGTCCCGCGGTGGACGCGGGGTGTGAATGACGGCCGGGTGTCACGGAATCGGACGATCGGATGGCCAAGTTTGTTAATTTCCTTCATTCACGCAATACTGAAGGACTGGCGCTGGAAATTGGCCCCATCAGGGTTTCATGATTTAGCTGAATGGCATGAGCCATGAAATTGAATATCGCACTTATGTCACATGATATGCGTGAGCTGTCATTGGTTTTGTTGCATGCGTCGCATTATCATGTGCGTTCATAACAGGGTTCAATGCCTGTGAATTGGGTCAGTCAAGAGGCAAACATATCATGCTCTCATAATTTTTCCTCCTTCCGTTTAAGCCAGAAGTCTCTCTTTTCCTTTGATGAATGTGACGAATCCTACTCGACATTTTATTATTTGTATCGCATTGTTCAAGCTACCATTCTCAATTTCTGAACCGGTTTTGTCAGCGCAGTAGGCACCTATTATTAGGTCGCTTCTCAACAACAGCCGGACACAGGGACGTAGGAGTTGCATGTAACGATGCGATGGACCGGAGTAATTACTGCGAACCGGTGGGATAGGCCGGAAGCCGCGCCCGCCGTTCGAGGGCTGCCCCTTACGGCCCATCCTCCGATGTGAGATAGTGAGACCAAGTCTAGGAAGGTCATGCGAGAGCCTGGTCCATCATTTGCGCCCCAGACAGACCCGTGATTCGTGAGTCCGTGACTCACCGGGTCGTGACCGTGGATCGTGACGGGAAGCGGTGTAACAAACCACACAAAGGTGATTCACGGTAGGGTGAAATCGATTTTGGAGACGCTAATCCGTGAAGTGCAGAGGTACGGCTTATGTGCCGATGAATTAGTGATGCGCTGAGCAGACGACCAATGTTAAATTCAGCATTGATTTTAGGTTGAATGTTAATTGGGTGTCGTGTCTGCCGTTGTAAAGTCAGCATTTGTTTCTCGTGAATTTTAATTGCCTGACGATAAGTACTGGTGTGAAGGTCCGACATTTTTTAATTGTTCAGAGCACAGAAAATAGTACATAGTTCTTTTTGAAGTAGAACTAAACTTACTTTTTTCGGGTTTTCACCATCCAGTTTTATGTGGATTGTATAGTGAGCTACGTTCTCCTATCTGAAGCAGGCTCTGAAATGTTTACAAGTACTTTCAGATGCTGTCTAAGCCGGGCGAAATTACGATGCCGCACTTGTTATCTTCTCTCGCCATTACGACTCAACACATTCACCCTGATCACGTGACACGGCTGATTGCTACTGCTCCCAGTCACGTGACGCCATTGATTGTCCGCGGATGATTGGCGCTGTGCGGTTTGGTCCAGTGACGTCAACACGGCACTGTCAAGGTCACGGCGTGTTTCGGGGATCGTTAGTTGGGCCCTCGACGTGGCACGACACGCGGGCCCGGACACGACCGCTGGATGGCGGTCGACCGCCGTCATATTTTGATTATGGGTCGGTAAATAATCCACGGGGTGTCCCCTGGGACGCCGGCACGGATCGTATCGATGACGTACTGTCATGGCGGCCGGGGTCGGTAGTCTGCTGCATCTATCGGCGCTCTGAATAATCCAAACTAGACCATGGCGATGAGGATGGTCCCTGGAATCGGGTGTGTTTTGGGAGCCGGTCAGTGGAATGGCCTGACGGATTGTCTCGAATGTGTCGACTGTCAGCCGAACATTGTTACATGAAACAGGATAAACAGAACTTCAAATATCGCTAGTCTTTGTTACGTAAAGACTATGACCCATGCTTTTTTGTGGAGCGATAGCAAAAGAGGTTGTTTAAAAAGGCCTTCGGTATTAGTTTATTCCTCAGATAAGATGAAAGAAGAAACTCGGTACTGTGTAAGCCATGCTGGATAAAACAATCGGCCCACAGTTCTGTGACCTCACAATTAGCGCAATATGTTTGACAGTCTGTGCAGTGTGCAGCTGTATACATGGGCGCGGGAACCGGGGGCAGGGGGGGGGGCAGCTTGCCCCCCTAACTTTAGGGCCGTGGGGGCGGTGCCCCCACAACTTTAAGACGGAATACCGCACTTTTTTGCACAGCAAATGTTTTCTTTTTTGTTGAAAAAGCCAAGAGATGAAAAATAAGTGGCCTAAAACCGGTGAGAAAACTAGATTTGGGGGTACCCTAGGTTGATCTCTATCATGGTGTGCCCCCCAGTCTGAAAGTAGTTCCCGCGCCCCTGGCTGTATAAACCATCACAGTGAACAATTTGCTGTGCCTCCTGAGCTCCGCATTCATCTCCCTTCTTATGGACATGGTGGACACACCGCTCTAGCTCGTGGCCGTATCTAACCCTTCCTGCTGAGGTTAACGCCCCCGCCGTGGCAGCCGTACTACGGTTTGGGTTGTAGGTACGGCTTCGGCCCCATGGTGTGCTACAAAACCTACTGTCCACGTTGAGAATTGATGGATGAATGTTGTATCCGGCGCTGTTTTGGACCAATGAAGTAATACTAGTGTTTACCTACTCAGTTTGAGTAAGCGTCATGTGTAATGTCCATTGTGCCCTTTGTAGTTTGCCGTCTGAGGTCTTTATCTTTCTATAGTTATGTGTTATTGTGAGTGACCCTGACACGACATGACACGTCGATCCCACCCACCTTTGCTTTCCCTTTCACTATGCGCGCTGTCCAGCCTGACAATACTGTAGCCAGGCCTGCCTGTTTGGGGTGCGTAGTGCGAGCTCTGGTGCGCATGCGTATGCAGACGTCAGGTCGGCCTCGGCAGGCTGTCGGTCACATCTGTTGTCAAAGCACGGCCACGCAGAGTTCAAACGACCCGTTGAGACCCGTCCTGTAGGCAGGGCTGAATGCAGAATGCGGTTGGAGGGATTGGGACAGGGAGGCAGAGGCTTGGAATGGAAGCTCTCCTTAGGCAATGGTAGGTGTCGGATGGCGTTCGTCTGTGGGGCACCGTAAGTGACATTTATTAGGTTAGGATGATTGCGTCAATTTGATTAGATCACGTGTTTTGCTGACCCTTTTGTTTTTGTGGGACCCTTTGAAACGGTTTCATTCTTGGCATGCCAAACATATCAGGAGAAAGTCGTGACTGGGGTCAACAATCGATGTGGTTTTGCGGATGACAAAAAGCCAAATGACGAAAGATTACAGATTCTGCGTACTCGCAAATTGCTGTAATTTTGCGTTTGCGTTGTTACCTACGGCTGACCACCGCCTTTAGTGAGTGAAAAATGATTCTGATATATCGATGCTGAATGATGCCGTCTATGTAATCATGCCGCTGGTACAGAGAGGGTTGGTGAGCTGGTTTGTGGGCCCGTATCGTTACCGGTCCCTCCCTCGCTCCAGGGTGGGGTCAGGTGACGATCGGTAGGGGTACAGAGGGGCTGGAGAGGGAGGGAGGGGAGGGACAGCTGCAGAGGTGAGCGAACACACCGTGAAGGTCGCTACAGGGGCGCCAGGTCATTGTCACGGCCAACCCGTCCCCTGTCCTGCCTGCCTCGACCCGGCTCTGGCTCCTGTGCCGACCCGTATCCTACTGAGACATGCCTGTGTTGCCAGTGCATAGCATAGACCTATGCTATGCACTATGTGATACCTGTATCACCAGTCCCGCATGTTACAAGTAAGGTCAAGTGATGTCGGTGGTTGCATCAGGACGACCTTTTCCAACAATTGCAGCGGGGTGACACGTTGTTGCCTGCGAATGAAATTTTTGATTTGTCATAGTTGGACAACAATTTATTTCACTTGCATGTCAAATGCATTTCAGCTAACTGTGAGGCTATTATTGCGAGCGAGCTCGTAATTACTTTATTTTTCACGCCTTCCTATTGCCGTTGGTCACGGTGCGACCCTCTCGTGACGTAGCCGCCGGGTTTCCGGCTGGTTAGCTTTGATGAACGCGCTCCACGTGCCACCTCTGGCCCCTGACCCGAGCATCGCCCATCGGTGCCCGAGGGGCCGGCGCCGCGTCCCAGACGACGCTTAAAGCGGCCGTTACATCATTACCCCGAAAATTAACGGCCGGCTAACGGCTGATCACCGTCACCCTTTGGCCCGGCGCCGGCCCCGGCTCCTGTTCCGCAACAAACAACTTTCTCACAGCGGTGGGTCTCGCGTTACACCTTGTTATCCACTGATCCTCGGTTTGATAGTGACTTATATTGAGGCGATTCTAAAGGAGAATGACTGCGGTCGGCGCATCTGCCCTGCGGGTAGACGCACGATGGCGGGGGTGACGGGTGAGCGGGGAGGCTGATTGTGATAACTGTCTGAAAGGATGGCAAGATGCGTGCGTGGATCATTACAACTGACAGGGATCACCTCCAATGGCCGCTCGCCAGCTGCGGAGAAAGTGACGCCCCTCGCAGCGCGGCCTAATGGCCACCCTTGTTGGACATGGCGTCTGTGGATCCTCTCGCACTCTGAAGTGCTCGCTCGTCTATGAGAGGACGGGCAGACGCGTGGTCAGCTATGGAGATTCGCTCTTGTGAGGTGTCCCTTCCTGCCACTCAGGTGTATGAGCTGCCCGGCTGTGGCGTTCGAAACATGTTTGTCGATCTCCCGCGTGCGTTTGTGGGTGGCGCGCCTGTGAGCTGAAGACCATCTCCATTACCGCGCGGCGTCGGTCGAAATGACTCCCAATAGATTATCATTCTCGGTATTCTCTTTTTGGCCCTCATCGTTGTGAATTTCTGCTGAATTCTGGCGGCGGCGGTGCTGCGCCGCGCTCGGTCCGCGTCGGTTTAGTGTCGGCCATTTTCCCACCTGGAAAATCGTGATTTGAACAAACCGGTAAGGTTCTCTGTTCTCTCCTTACTGTTACGTCTCTGTTTTGTTAATTTGCTTCTTTCTCCATCAAAAGTTTCCTTCATACTCGTTTCTTGGGTGTGCCTCCTGTGAGATCTCGTTTTTTCAACCCTCTTCGTGCGTTTGGCACGCTTTTTTCGGCGCATTTCCAACCATCTACATTCTCTAAACATGGCCCCTCCCCTGTCCCGCCCCCGCCCTCCCCTGACCCGCCCCCTCCTCGAAGATTCCTCTCCGGGCTCGCCTGGTCGAGGCTGGGAGCCGCTAGATGACGTGCCTGACGGGCAGTCGTTTATCATCCTGACTAGTCCTGATCGGTCCCTCCAGGGTCTGTCACCGTTTCGAATCAAACGAGAACTCGACACCTTAATCGGCCCGGTTGTCACCGCAAAGGTAGTCCGATCGGGATCTCTTCTAATCCGGGTTAAAAACAAGGCTCAGGCCTCGCTGGCCCTTTCGATCCAGACTTTCCTCGGCAACGAAGTCGCCGCCAGCCCTGCCACCAAACTGAACTCGGTGGCCGGCACTGTATTTGCCCCATCACTGAAAAACATGGACGAGACGGAGCTCCTACACGAACTGCGGCCGCAGGGGGTCACCCTCGTCACTCGACTCCGCTCGCGTGGCCCCACCCCAAACCCGAGGATCAAAATCCACTTTCTGGGCCTTACCTGCCCACCGGCTATATACGCGGGATATGAAATCTTGGAGGTCAGGGAATGGGAGCCCAGCCCCCGCCTCTGTCGACAGTGCGGCAGCTTCGGCCACAACCAGACGACCTGCAGGTCAAAGCGACTGAACTGCCTGAAGTGTGGCACATCCGGCCACAAGGTCGATGAGTGCGACCGGGACCTCTACAGGTGCGGCCACTGTGGTGGCCCGCACCCAGCCTGGGATCGGATGTGCCCCGCATGGGAGTACCAAAAAAATAAGCTCAAAGCCAAGCTGGCGCCACCACCCCCGCCCCCACCGTTCCCGCCGAGTTCCTACTCGGAGTCAGGTGCCTCTGAATATCCGGCGCTCTCGTCCTCTCCACGCAGGGCCTCACTCACGGACACCGTACCGAGTCGCGAAAACCCGCCGGTCCAGAGTCGCACCCCGAAAGCCCCTGTCCGTCGACAGCTGAGCGCGCCCGAGGCTGTGGAGACCCCCGCGTCTGAGCCGGAGCGGGTGACTGAATCGCCCCTCAGCCCGGACGGAAAGCAGACGGAGACGTCGGCCGGTCCTCCGGCTGTCACCCCGGGACAGGCGCAGTGCGACCGCGGCGACGACGAATCGGTTCCAAACAGCACCGGCAACATGGTGATGGAGTCATGGGTCGACAGTATCGTGGACACAGGGGCGGACTTAGACGTTTCTGACACAGAGACCGTCTCTACAATCGTGGGTCCGGTGGCCTCTCCGCCCGCCGACTTAGAGACGGATGAGGCCGCCCCAGCGGCGAGCCAGCATGTAAACGCAGACACTCAGCATCCGCGAGCCACGACACGCGCCCCGTCCCCAACCCCGTCAGAGGGGATGAAGACCAGAGCCGCAGCGGCGGCTGCTCGTGAAAAATCTGTTTAACACTCAACACACATAAAACATGCATCGATCTGATGAATTCGTCCTCCAGTGGAACACTTCCTCTCTAGTGAGCCACTGGGGCGAATTCAAGAACTATATATTAAATAAAAAACCGTTGATAGCCGCCATTCAGGAGACCCATTTTCTGGACTCAGATTCCTCTAATTACAACTTTAACATACGTGGATATACTTTATATACAAATAACGTAAATGAAAAACCCCGCCGAGGCGGCTCGGCCCTTTATATTGCTAATAACCTCTTGCACCACGAAATTCAGCTCCGCACCACGCTTAACGCGGTCGCAGCTCAAGTCAAAATAGCGCAACATGACCTTGCCATCCTTTCCCTGTACCTTTCCCCAAGCCACCGCTTTTCCTCCTCTGAACTCCGCCAATTGTTTGTCCAGCTTCCCCACCCCTGCCTAATACTAGGAGATTTTAATGCCCACCACAGATCCTGGGGCTCAACAACGAACAACGCGCGCGGAACACTAATTGATAAGATAATGGATTCACTTGATCTCATTTGCATTAACAACCGCACACCCACTTTCACCAGACGCAACCAAGGTCAAGTCATACACTCCGTCATCGACTTGGCCTTCACAGACACTAACACCGCGACACTTTTCACTCAACACGTCGGAGATGATACATTGTTTAGCGACCATTATCCCATTCACTATCAACTTAATGTCCCTTCAGGACAAGCCAATTTTACATTTCTTCCTCGTTGGAACTTTAAGAAAGCTGATTGGGCCTCCTTTCAAAAACATATAGATGAACACACTCCCACCCCTCCCCCTGACATCAACACCTTTTTAAACGTGATTCTCGCTGCTGCTCACCAAAATATTCCCCATACCCACCCCCCACGTGAAAACAAAGCTGCCCCTTGGTGGAACGCTGACTGCAATCGAGCTGTAGCTCTGCGGAAGCGTGCCTTACGAGTCTTTGACAAATGTATTTGCGATTACCATGAAAATGCCCTCCGGAAGGCCCGATATGATGCTTCACAAATAATACTTAAAGCAAAACAAGAAGGATGGCACTCCTTCTCTAACAGCTTTAATAGATTTACTCCCCTTTCTAAAATCTGGTCGCTAATTAGAGTTTTTTCGACAAGGCGCAGCACAACTTACAAAATTCCTCATCTCTACATTAACAACACCCACTACACCACTCCCCTTCAAGTTGCGACACAATTCGCCCAACATTACGCACGAATATCTTCTGCTCAACAATACACACAAGTACAACATGACAGCTTTGACACAACACTCGACACCCTCTCCTTCGACTCAGCAAATACTGAAAATTATAACAAGCACTTTGACTTGTTCGAACTTAGACACGCCATATCTCGATGTGGTGAAACGTCGGTAGGGCCGGATCAGATAGCCTATCCTTTCTTCAAAAACCTTTCTGAATCCGGCCTTGAAAACCTTTTGATAGTAATCAATAATCTATGGGAAAACAATTTGTACCCCGAGAGCTGGAGAAACAGTACCATCGTCCCCATCCTCAAACCCTCCAAACCACCCTCCTCCCCCTCTAGTTATAGACCTATATCCCTAACCAGTTGCGCTGCTAAATTGACAGAACATATGGTCAATGGACGGATTAGGGCATATCTAGAAGGTAACTACCTCCTCTCTCCACATCAAACAGGATTTAGGTCCGGCCGCTCCACGGCAGACAATATAGTCCACCTCATTGATGACATCCAGAAGGGCTTCCAAAATGACATGTATACATTTGCAGTTTTCATTGATTTTCAAAACGCCTTTGATAAAGTAAATAAACAAGCCCTTCTGATCAAACTTCATAAGACAGGTATTCGCGGCCACATGGCCCATTATATCTCTAATTTCCTCAAAGATAGAACATTTAACGTACGATGCGGTAACACATTTTCTCCCAATCTTAATCAGGATCACGGCCTCCCTCAGGGCAGTGTCCTCTCCCCAACCCTCTTCCTTATTATGATTAACGACCTTTTTCAAAACCCACCTAGTAGCCTTAAGCATTCTATTTTTGCCGATGATGTGGCCATTTGGGTAACGCGAAGAAACATTGACTCGGCTTTTGCCTCCGTTCAAAACGCAATGGAGGATATTCATAGCTGGTGCGATAAATGGGGCCTAGTCTTGTCGCCCAGCAAAACAGTAGCACTTATATTCTCCCATAAGTCCCGTTTTAAATTTGATACCGAACTTAAAGTAAAGAACCAAACTATCAAATACGTTAAAACGTTCAAATACCTCGGCATCACACTAGATAGTAGACTCTCCTTTAAACATCACTTTGAAGACGTTAAAATGCGTTGCACTAGGCGCCTCAACATACTTAAGTGTATAGCAGGAAAGGATTGGGGTGCTGATCGCAGCACCCTCCTTAACCTATACACTTCCCTAATCCGTCCTATCCTGGATTACAACAGTTTTCTATTTGATGATATAGCTTCTAATCAGATCGAATCACTTCAAGTTATACAAAATAAGGCCCTGCGTATAGTTACAGGAGCCCAATGCACCACAAATATCAAGGCTCTCCACGCAGAATGTAATATTCCTCTTCTCTCTCACCGCCGTAAACTCCAACTCCTTCGCTTCTATGCGCGCACTTTCTTGTCCCCTTATTCGCCTTCGCACCGCATTGTCTCCAATCGATATACGGACGACCCTCCCACAACGGCCCAACTCAAATACCCGATAATCGCCTATCGCATAGAAAGGACACTCAGTGATTTCCAGTTGGATTTTCCATCTATTTTTCATCGGCCACCCATCTCTTCTTTCTTTCTGCCAGCCATAGAGAATATTGCATTCCTGTACGCAGAGGCAAAATCAAAAGTCACAAAAGAAGAAAGCATTCAACTTTTCTATGAGCATAAAGAAGAACATAAAGACTATGCATACATATATACAGATGGTTCAGTTTGTGACGGGAGGACGGCAGCCGCTGTCACATCTGACCATCATAACAAAACAAGTAGGCTACACGACGACCATAGCATATTTAGTGCTGAGTTGATAGCCATTCACTCAGCACTCAAATATGTCTCATCGAAAAACATAGAAAAGGCTGTGATCTGCACAGACTCAGCTTCATCGGTAAAGGCAATAGCTCACAGAAAAATGGAAAAAAAACGAAATCGTTTATAAAATAAAAAAGATGATTATTGGCTTTACCGATGAAAACAAACACGTCATTCTCCTGTGGATTCCGTCCCACGTTGGAATACAGGGGAATGAAAAAGCAGACAAGCTAGCCAAAGAAGGTCTTCATCTCCCATCTCGAAATCATCTCGCTCTCCCCCTTCCGGATTTTCTGTCTTCGCTCTTCCGTGCCTTCCAGAGATACCGCCAAAAATGCTGGATAGATGATCATACACCACATCTCTTCTCCATTAAACCGAAACTTTGCCATTTCTACTCTTCCCATCAAAACACAAGGATCAAAGAGAGAGTCCTAGCCAGGCTCCGGCTCGGCCACACACAACTCACCCACAACTACATCCTGGATAGAGCACCTCCACCCATATGTCACCACTGCCGCGACCACCCACGCTACACCATCTCACACTTCCTCCTCCACTGCCCACACCTACACCAACACCGCAGACATATAGTACAATACATTAACACACATGGACTCTCTCTCGACCTTCCGACTCTCCTGGGCGACACTCATCCGGATATCCACGACCTTCTGTTCGTCTTTCTCGCCGACGCTCGGATCATCAAGAGCCTTTAGCGTGTTAGGGCCGCGGCTGCCGCCCCTAAAACGCTAATCAGAGCCCTCGTCTCCCGGCTCACCCCCAAACTCACACATTAATTAATCGCGGTTACAGGGCTTTTTCCCTCGCGCCGTTTTGGCTTAGGTGCGAGGTTTTTGCCCTTTGCGTTAGGCGTCGGGTTTTTTATTATTTAGGACTTTTTCTCCCGACCATTACACCCCACAACAAGGCCCCGCCGGGGGGCTGGAGCCTAGAAGGTCTTATACCTTGTCAGTGCGATGAAAGCTTCCCGGCTCCATTACACTGACACCAGCTCACAAGTGTTCATGTCTATTATGTATTGTTAATAAAAGTCATTCCCACTGTTGTGTTTGCGACTCCAGACATCTCGGCTCTTTGGCTATACACGTAAGTACCTCCCTTAGCTTTGATTCCACATTAAGGTAGGATCCCACGTTGTTTTTGCTACCGGGTTCACATAAACCGGTTTAACGTAAGACTTGCTGCCCGGCGAAAATTGCCGGAGTAACTGCCCCCTGCTCGGGTATGGCACTAGGCCGACCGAGCAAAAAAAAAAAAAAAAAAAAAACCAATAGGCTGGCTGTCAATGGCCCGGTGTCATTGACTCCGAGTCCTGAGTCAAGTGGCGGACCTCGGGGACCGCTAGATGGCGGGAGCTAACACTAGGTCGTCTGACCCTATGTAAGTCTATTTTCGCTGCCCTTACTTGACGTAACGATTGTGTGGGCTGCTGCGGTGGTTTCGGACAAAGGCAACAGTGCTGGAACTGGAGTGTTTCTGCGGAGTTATGGCAATCTGTCGTAGTTGAGTAAAGTTTGCTTGCTTTTAATAAATTGCACCAGTGGTGTTTCAATAATTTATCGTACAACCGTACGAAGGAAATTCTCATAATTTTTGTTCCTGCTTTTAACCCGGAACTTCCGGTGCGGCACGCGACTTTGTGTGCTTCTCCAAGGCCCCGGTGAATTTTAAAACAACGCCGTCACGCTAATCCCGGTGGGAGCGTATCGTTTGGAGCCGGATCCCTTAGCAACTGAGAACCGACTAACGAAGGGGTCGAGATGAGACCACATCAAAGCAGACTTCTCGTCTTATCGTGAGAGGCATACTAGCTCCACCGGACTTGGAGATTTTTAGACTTGTTATGATTGGATCCAGGCTGTCTAATCGGGGTCGGATTTGTTTTGGTTTGCAGCGTAATTGAAGCTTGCAAAGTTCAAAGCTTTCATGTGATAACAAAGCTACCGTTCATTACTAATGCTGCATGCGAGTCATATGGGTGGCAATGAACAATTTTCTTGCACATTTCTTGTCATTTCATATTGAACTAATTATATTTTAAAATATAGGTATTAATCACAGCTACCCGGGTGACCTGGCCCATCTAAACGGCTAAGTTTATTCTTGCCGTACTACTTCACATGTTCTACCCTAGATGACCTGGCCAGAATGTTCCATTTATTCTGGCTGTTACTCTACTAACCACAGAGGGCCGCAGAGGCTAGGTCGTGTTCATTGTTGCCACATTCATTGTAGACTAGACCGCTGGCTTTTACTGCGTACTACGTCCTTTTCGACTACTTACAAACCGGTCCTTGGGGTATTCATTGTGTAACACAATAACAGCCGAATTAGCGACAAATTCTCTGGGTCGCAGCTGGTTTGTCTCAAGCCTGCAGGGTATTGTAGAATTTTAAGAGCAGTGTTGCCCGTGCTAAAAGCTAATGAAATTGCCTTTTCATCGCGAATTATTGTGAACCAATGGGAAAGAAATGGGCAGAAGATGCTGATTACTTGCCATTAGCACCACCCGTTGCAGTATACGACCTTGGATGCTGTATTTAGAATATAGCGTGACAGTTGGCGAAACCCCGCCTCTTTCCGTGACCAAGTAACAAGACTGATGTGAAGTCACGCCGTGTGCCGGGGCCGGACGCGTGACCTTTGTTTAGATGACCGTTTGAATTTGATTGGCGGGCCGCGGCTGCCGTTACGGGAGGGCGTACTGTGGCTCCGATCGGGTCGTGGTGGAGGGGATGTGGTCTGTGGTGCTGGTTTACGAGAGGGACTTGCTCTCGGGTTCCCAGTGCATGCGAATTTTGGCTTGAACACGGTGTGTGGTGTACCTACGTGCTGGACGGTGATCGCTGTTCTCAGTGGTCTGTGAGTGGTGAACTTTGGACGTTGGACGACGGTCCGCTGACGGTGGATAGTGGACGGCGGCCCAGAAGACGGTAGACGGTGGACGTTGAACGCCGATTAGTCGGTGGTCGTGGATTTGTGTCTGGTACGTTCTGTGGATTCAATTGGTGACCGTTCTGAATTCAGCGTCTTGAGTTCGTGGTCGGTGGCTTGGATGCCTCTCGACCTTGTATGTACATCGACACTACGTACGGTCCGCTTGCCAAGGCTGGCTGAAAGGTGAGAAACAATGTAGCCGTGGTGACAACTGGCGAGCATTCATAGTCTGGTGTTTCCTCCCTGCCAATAATTATGTCTATTTTTACAGCACTCTGCTGTGTTCGTAAAGCCCAGGTGAAAAGTCAGATTTATTCTGTTAGCTGTATGCCATGCTTGTGAACGTGAACAGGAACTTTTGGCACAGTCTTATCGCAAGAACCCAGTAAAGGAATTGTAATGCAGGGTGCTGCTTTTCCGAAAAGATGTCTTCGCTTTCCTATAAATCCTAAGACCACGCAATTGCAAATGTGCCGGGTATTTGTTTCCGGTATCGCTACAACTAGACTCATTCCATTGGAATGCACGTCCGCTCCGCTCGGCACCACTCTCCTTTCAGCTCCGACCCTGTTCTACCCGCTCCATCGTTCACCGTCAGCTGCTGACAATGCTCGCGGTATGACGCGCGTCATTGGTGGGCGCGCCCGTCTATTGGCTATTCATCAGTCCCATTGCGAGCGGACGGAGCGGGGTCGAATACGCCCTGAGCTCGTGCACGTGCTGTGTGTGCTACCTGTGAGCGAGCGAGTACGCAGTGCGCACATTGGGCAGTGTAATTACACATCAGTCCCCAATGAGTGATGGGCACAAGTGTGAGACTGTGTCGCTCGACGATAGACAGACGGTTGTCACCGGGGACTGGTGACGGTGGTGACGATGGTGGAGGCTGTGTGTGGTGACTGGTGACCTTGCCCTGAGTCGAGGACGCATGGAACGCTCCCACGGTATGAGCGATTGACTGAGTAGATGGATGGCTCTAATGGGTATTGGGTAATGAATGGGCGCTGTGCTTCGGAACGCCGTCTGTCATTTGGATAGTGGAACTTGGGAGGAGGGTGTCCCAGTGGACTGCTTGGCTTCGTCCCTATCCTGATAGCACGATAAACTTTTAGGTTATCATTCCTTTCTTAGATAGGTCCTTGACCGGCGATGCTACAGCCAATCCAGATTTTCGTGGTGACTGTCAAACTAAGGACACTTAACGGGGACACAAACAAGGAACACTGATTTACTACGTTTTCTTCAATATGATGTTTTAGATTAGAGTGATAGCTCCCATGTCAGTGCCGCTCCATTTCGGGACCTGAGTGTCCACTGTCCATC
This sequence comes from Amphibalanus amphitrite, assembly GCF_019059575.1. NCBI lineage: Eukaryota > Metazoa > Arthropoda > Thecostraca > Balanomorpha > Balanidae > Amphibalanus > Amphibalanus amphitrite. The sequence goes on from NW_024881751.1 coordinate 70,347, forward strand.
CACTGTGCAACTCGCGGTCAGGCTTCTATCCACTATCCTGCCTGACTCATATAGTCCTGTCATGAGCGCCAACCATGCGCTATTCACCCAGGGGCGGATCCAGCCGATCCGTTTGGGGAGGGCAAAAGTTTAGCCGACCATCGGCGACCCCGACCCACCACCGCGCCAGTGACCAAGTTAGGTACTTCTTAACGCCAGTTACACCATCTTACCGTAAGATGGTGTAAAATGTCTTATGTTAACCCGTGCCCAGCCGCGCTAGGGCTCCTGGATTTTCACGCCCCTGGGGGATGTTTGAACACCCAATATCCCTTCTAACTCGGCTCCTGGACCACGTAGCAACACGCAGTAGGCGGCGTTTGAAAGAGTGTCAAACATAATGACCAAATTACCCCAGTCACTTTTAAGGTCAGGTCAGATGTCAGATCACCAGAGCCCATCAAAGGCCAAATCCCGATAATGTTTAGGTCCAGTTTCGACAATTTTTGAAGAACTGGCGCATAACTCGGAAACGAATAGAGCTAGAGCGCCCCAGAAAAGCTAATTTGATAGCACTGTTACTGCTCTTTCTGGATAATTCGCTCAGATTGGACCTAAGATCAACGGTTTAGCCTCCAGGGGAAACTGTCATAATATAGGTATACTATTTTTACGGGAACGGATTTTCTGCGATTACTTTTGAATCAAACCTTGTGCGATCTTACTTTTACCGGCATCGTGTTCCTCTCGCGAAGACGCGTCGAATGAGTTATAATTTGATCTTAAAAAGTGAACTTACAACTTTGACATTTGGTCAAGTCATGACCATGGAAAAGGTCGTGTTGCATATCAGTCGATCCGTATCGTAAAGCTGAACACATTTAAGGTGTTTCTATTGCTCTAGAATGCCTCCAGCAGAAGTTATTAGCGAATTACTGCAAACTATTGCATATCTTTCGTGACCTGAGATGATCTCAGGGACATAAGCTAGGAGGGGTCACGGGTGCCATTTTCCGGTTCACTGTGTGCTGTTTAGGTTGTAACTCGGTATTGTTAAGAGTGACGTTTCTTGTAAATTTAGCACGAATGTTTGAAAGGGCGGATTGACGGGAGCCGGAGCCTACGCTAAGCAGAGCTTGTTGCGAAGAGCCCGACCCCTACCGTCCGATCGCGTAATTCCGGGTGGCAGGAGAATTCAGTTGAACGTTTAACAATGCCAATGTTTAACGTGCCCTTCAAAGCCGGACACAGCCTGTCCCACTCCTGACTTTGACTGGCTGCGGCTGCTCCCACCAACCTCAGACCATCCCCGTCAGGAGTCTCAAATATCGAGCGCCGGAGCGACTCAAACCCGGGCTCTCACTACCGGGAGTCCATTGCTTTACCAACTGAGCTACCGGACAGGAGGTTTGCCCCAAAAAAGGTGCCTTTCAATTTTCTCTTATTGACTTATAGTGGAGAGGTCGCAAAAATGACCTAGCCCTAGGTCATCGATATGAAAATCATGTGACTAACATTTTGTACATAGGTACTGTCACCCTTATTAACTGCTGAAAGTTTCAAAGCGATCCGTCACTCGGTTTAGCTATGGCAAGCATTGGAAATGTTTTTAGGTTATGTCACTTGACGTGCAGCTATAGTGACTTCGTGACCTTGAGAGACCTTGGTCTGACATTTTCAGAACATATGCAAAAAAATAGGTATAAAATGGCGGCTAGGCACGTCGCCGTTTTTTACGCGGAACGCTCCACAGCAATGAGGCTCCCAACAAATGACAAAACTGTGGATTGCTTAGGTAATTTCGAATATAGGGTGGTGGGCGTCTTACCCGACGGCCGACTGGGCATCTTGCCCCGTGTTACCCCACACCATAGCCATTGGCCACACTGCATATGCTTATGCTGGCATTCAGTTCAGGGGGTTCAATCTAATATCAGCATATCGACCCAAAATATCAGCAGCAAGTGGTCAGCTCCTTCCTTCGGAATGGCCGTCACGGACAGAAGCCCTGCTTTTCGTCCATATAGGCACCGACGCCGTATTAGATTTGCTCATCGCTACATGCTTTGGGAGGGGCAAAAAGATAGTCTTGCCCACACGATTTGGCTTTGGGGAGGGCAAATGCCCATTTTGCCCTCCCCTGGATCCGCCACTGTATTCACCCAGCCCGGTTTACGGTGTTCCGGTATGTGTGCACGACCTTGGCCCGGTCAGGTGCGCTGATGGTGCTCGGTGCGGGTTTCCTAGTGCCCACTATGGTGACGGCTGAGGCTAGCGAGCGTCACAGGTAGCTGCGTTTTGTCGCGCCTAGCAACGTCATCCATCACCAAGACACATCACCTGAGACACCTGTGTGACTCCACATGGTGTGTCACTCCGTGTGTGGAGATACGCCATAGTGTCAGTGTCAGCAGCAGTGCTGTCAGTTGGAACAACCTGACACCGAGTCTGCTACCGCTGCCACTGTTTGTCTGTCACCCTGCCAGTCACTGCTGGCTGTGTGCGTCTGTTTTCAGTCCATATATGGCACCCATCCATCCTTGCATGGCACCCATCCATCCTAGTATGGCACCCATGCATTCTAGTACGACACCAATCCCTCGACTCGTATATCCAAACCAGTATGTGCTGTCTTCCATGTGCGCCATATCCCTCCACTTACGGACACCTACCTGCGACTGTGTCGTGCCTCTATGTGCCAGCGAGCTGCGCTCAGCACCTCACATCATCTCCTTTGTCTTTGTTGCCGCCCAAGCGCGCAGTAGGGGGTCACCTGTTTATGGGATGGTGAGGTGTGCTCTCCGGGCGAACGACCCCAGTAAAGTTATTACGGGGCCGCAACAAATGGGTGAGGATTCTTGCATATTAATGACGCAATATAAGCGTAATTACAGTGTTGCATGTGGTAATATAGCAGGCCATTGTGGAGGTCACAATGCTCACGCGAGTTTTTGTTGTTATGTTTGTATTGCGACATTGTAGCCGTGGGTAAAACATTGCCTTTTCTTCTCCAAAATGTGGCGCCATAGGTTACAGAATAATAGACCAATTCATTAAGCCAATTAGACGAATTAATTAGTCGTTTTTATTGACGTTTGCTCCTGTTTTCCGTCACGCTTTCCTTTACCACCGTGCGGGTTCTGTTTTGAGTGGAATTCAACCACTGTATCTACCTTGTTTAAGAGGTCCTATAACAACACGCAAATCGTTTTCGAAATGGCATTCGACTGGCTTTCATTTGGATTTTCGCTTGGTGGGCACATATTGATTCATGATTAATTACTATTAGTTGATTTAAGTTTTTAATTGATGCACTGAGTGGCGTCGGCAGTAGTTCCTCCAGCTCTGTTGCGAAATTTTACCGATTTTCCATCCCGCTTGACGCACATTTTGCGTGAGTTTCTGCACAGCCCGACTCCTGTGACTCATTGGCTGCGCTGTCCACCTGACGGGCTGTGGGCTCGTTATGAGGGCGTGGTCGAGCCGCCGTCACCCCTCGGTCCCTCCCCAGCGCATCTGCACTCTGTGTCTGTGCGTGGCGCGCCGGCTCCGACACCATGGTCAGACGGGATCGATGGTCCCCCTCGCCACCTGTCTCCGACACCCCCCGCCCCGGTGGGGCCCGGTCGGGGGAGTAGTGGGAGTAATCCGATTATGGCCCGGCGGCCATCGAAGTGGGGGAGAGGACACTGTCCGACTGCATAGTGGTCTTGACGTGTTCATGCCTTTAGCTAAACTGATGGGCAGAATGTCAGGGAGCTACTAAATTTGACAAGCTGCTTGAATTTTAATCTGGAAGATAAACATGATATTATTTTAACTTGATTCAGCTGTTGTCGATATTATTTGAATGTTTGGCAAATTCTAACTTTCATTTTTCAATCACCTCATGATGCAGCGAAAAGTAAAGAGACCTTTCCTAACCGCCGTCTGCCCCCAAGCTGTTTTTTTTTTTTTGCACACCCACCATTACTGTCTGTCCCCGCGGGTCATTGTCATTCTGGCACAGTGGTTTTACGTCTGGGTACCGCCACAGCTGTGCGCTTTATTCACTGTCATATGGCACCATTGAGCTCGTCGTTATCGTTAGCATCGAGTCTGGGGCGTTGGCCCAGTCTGCGGATTGGACAGCTGGCCTGGGGACAGCGCTCGCTCCCCCGACAGGTCGTAATGGTCGGCACGGGGCCACGGTCGTATATTGGTCCCGTATGTACGGAATTGGTGTCGTTGACTGGGCGAGGGTAATAGCGCAGGGACAGCACGCAAGGCTGGTGTGCTTGCGGAGGAGGATTTATGGGGGTACTTTCGCGGAATACGCGGATTACTGGAATATGCTCATAGGCTCGACTCTCTTCCATCCAAAGACATTGTGTATGTTTAGCGTCCGATGGTCACTCGCTAATGGTAACTGATAATCGGTTTCCTGATATGTACGCAAGGATTGAAGGAAATGGAAATACGCCAGCATTACCGACTCGGAATCAGTGACTAGGCTTCACAGGTTGAGGCCTTCGGTCGCAGCAATTATTATTACGGGGACCATTCCTCATTCGTATCGTTGGGCCTAGATGACAGTTCTTCCAGCTCCCGGCTGCCTGTTCCACCGACAATATTTCATAGTCTCTGCTGTTTGTTCTGTGGATGCCGACTCCCAGCTATGTTTGCTCGTCGGATGATGCCACCGCGGTGTCTGATGAAGGGGTTGGAGATGATTACCTCTCCGTTCTCGCTCTGAGCGAGTTATAATGGCAGCGCCGCGGGGACCCTCCGGTGGGCCCCGGGTCCCCGGTGGTACACGTCCCGGCCCCGGGGTCACCCGCGGGCGGCAGACTGCCAACTGATAGCGGGTTCAAGGAGACCATTTAAACCAGACGCGGCCAACCGGAACGTGATTTAAATGTGCAAACACTTGAGGAATATATGAGTTTAATGAGCTTCATGAAGTCATCTGCTGATTGTTACTCGGCTTGTTTTCAGGCTGAGTAGGTGCTTTGTTAGGACTGATGTCGAAATGCGTAAATGCAGGAGTGTTGAAGCATGCCATTCTATCTGGTCGCTCCTGTCACGCCTCTGGTTTGTATCGAGAGGATCGCTGATTGCCGTAGAGTGGTCATCTCGGTGCTGTGACGGCAAAGCTCTGTCAGCTGCCAATGGGTCGCGCGTCGACACTGACTGGGTGTGGTCATGTGTGGTCAACACCCCAAATCATTACAGTCAGTTTGACGTAAAATGGTGCAAATTGTCAGCTGGCACTTGTTTCTTGTGCGTAAAATGCTTGACCCAATGGCCCATTGTATTATTGGGGTCAGGGATGGCATCGCATATGATTCGGTAAAATACCATGGAAATGGCAATTCATTGCATTTAGCAACAGCTGCTGACGTGTAATTTTTGAACCATCATCGCTGCCGTGAGATGATGTTTTTCGTACTCCAGCGTAGATGGGCAGCCATACGGCTTCCACGGTTGACAGTGATGACATCCGTCATCTTTTGCAAACTCGTTAAAGATTTTGGGCTGTACGGGGATCTTTAAAATCTTTAACGAGTTTGCAAAAGATGACGGATGTCATCACTGTCAACCGTGGAAGCCGTATGGCTGCCCATCTACGCTGGAGTACGAAAAACATCATCTCACGCTCTCAGTCCCAGCGGATAAAAATTACACCTAACATCATCGCTGCCATTACAACAAGCGGGGTTCAAACCATCCGATACGATGTGAGTGCCCTATACCCAGTAGCCCACCGCTAGCTACCGTGACTGTAGTGTAGTGATCTATTGAAGAAAACAACAACAGCGTGATCTCACAAACGGACACTTGCCGGTCCCCTTCAGGCTTTAGATACCCAATGAGATCTGTTGCAGACGTTCTTCAACTTGACTCAGTGGACTGTATAACTGTGTGTGTGTTGACGTCTCGCATCATTTGGTGTGGCGACCGGGGCCTGACAGGATATAGGTTGATATGGTAATGAGACGAAATTGGGAATTTGTAATATAAGAAGTGGATGCTATATGAATGGATATAATTTTGGATCAAGGTTTAAGAGCACTCTTATCAGAGCGACAAAGTAACCCTCTTTACAGAGAGCATGTTAAGACCTAAAAGGGTATGCAGAGCCCTCTTTTCAGAGAGACAAAGGAACCCTCTTTACAGAGAGCATGTTAAGACATAAATATAGAGCCCTATTTACAGAGAGACAAAGGAACCCTCTTTACAGAGAGCAAGAGGTATTAGGAAAATAAGGAATCAGATAGGAATGATAAGTAGACCCGGTCACCGTGAAATAGAAGACTGTGCGAACTGACTGTGTGCCACTCTCCCGTGCTCTTATCCGCCGCTGCACTCCACTCTTCACCATTCACAAACACAAGATTCTTCCGAACTGGTGAGTATTGCAGATGGCGAATAGGCGATGACAACACAGTATCACTGACAAGAAGAGTTGGCCAGAGAGAGCGAGGCAGTGCTCTCTCGGCGCCGAAAAGTAAAGAAGTGAGAGCGAGGGTTGCTCCCGCCCCGTTTATGTACTGGGTCGGGAGGACACAGATGGTGACGGAAGTGATGAAATAACAAAGAAGCTACACACTACACAGCGTCCTGGTAACCCTACCACGCGGTCGGCACATGTCGGCCTAACGGCTCCGACTCGCCGGGGACACAGTTCCACGTGCGACGCCACGCCAGCCCACCCCCTCCCCCCGGGTCAGTCCCTCCGGTAACAGCGCATCCTTTCATACAACTGCAGCTGTAGAACACGGTCGCAGGGAGAGAGGAGCGTCCCGTCACCCGATCACTGCCATAAACTCTCTCGAGGACGGCCCATCTGCCGGCGGCATGGCAGGGGGATGGGGGCGGCGGCGGCGTGGAGCGGCGCCGGCCGGGATCACGAGTCGGCCCGGCCCGGCAGCTACGATCAGAGCCGAAATGAGCCGCAACACCAACTACCTAGTGCAGTTTGTCGGCAACATCACTCCCCCCTGTGTTTAGATATGCATTCTAAACACACACACTAAGGAGACGACAAACGTTCCGGCACATCCACTAACTGCATCTCATCACACCGCCGTCACTGCTCTACGGCGACAGCGGCAGTAGTCCGCTCCTTGAAGACGTTCCGGCTAGTCGCCGCCCTTCATTACGCTGGCCAGGATGTTTGACTTCACCTCCTCCATGTCGTCCGTCAGCGGTGGCGGTGGCGCTTGCGCCGGCCAGTTCTCTTCGTCGTCGCTCAGGAACGCTGGGCCGCTCAGCCACCGGCTCTCGGAGGTGATTTCGGATGCAGCCAGTCCCCTCGAGCAGTCATCGGCCGGGTTCATCTTTTCTGGGACGTGCCGCCTGGTGCCGCTGAAGGTTCTCTTTCCAGACGACTCCTGAGGTTTCCTCCGTTGCAGCCGTCGGCGCACCCAGGCGGAGGCCAGATCGCTGGTCGAAGTGCCTTCCAGAACTTCGTGCCGGCTGCTCCTCCATTTAGTCAGTTTGAACCCCTCATCAGAGAGGGCTCGGATGGCTCCTTGCTTCATATGCTTGGCGGTGTCCACATCCGTGTCATACAGCAAGAAGTCATCCATGCAGAAGCTTTGCTGGATCTGCTCGGGTTCTCTCGGAGGCGCTGTCCATCCTTCATTCCAGTGCTCTTGGGGCGTTTCTTTGAGGACATAGTTGGCGATGCCTGGTGACGATCGAGCCCCCAGCAAACCGGTTTTATATCGTCCTTGACTTCTGATTGTGCTCTCTTCCAACGGTTTGACCACTCTTTCTCCCTCCTTTGACCTGGATTTAGTCTGGCAGCGCACAGTCCCGAAAGGCTCGGTAGACTGCCCTTGACTGACAGCAGCAGACCGCTCGTCCTCCTGTTCCGTCAGCAGCAGCTTCGTAGACATGACTTGGCGCAAGCTACTGGGAACGGTGGCCGAGACCGATCCTGTCAGTGCCCATCCGAGGTCGGTCTTCACTGCTACTGGTTGATTCGGGCGCCCGACACGCGTCTCTCTTTGCAGGACTGCTTCTAGGACGTTCGCTCCGATAAGTAGTTCCACTTGCCCACCGTCGTACTGTGGGAACTCAAGTCCGTGAAGGTGTTCACATCCCTCGAGCTGGCTTCCTTTTACCACAGGGGCTGTCAAGTTGAGAGCTGGAACGGACCACACTTCAGGGATTTGGATGTCACTCTTCCTTCCATCAGGATCCAGTGTGCTTATGGTCAGTGAGACGCGCTGCGAGGGCTTCCGGACGCCACTTCCTTCCACATTCTGAATTTGGAGTTGGCGACAGTGTCCGGTGATCCCAAGGTCGCGCAGAACGTCTTCACGGCAGAGGGATGTTTGCGTCCCGGTATCGAGCAGCGCCAGAACCTCTTTCGAGCCTCTGGTGCCATGGACTTGGACCCGAACTACCTGAAGCAGGGTGTCCGTCTCCTCGTTCAGTGAAGCCGCCACGAACGGCGCGCTGTTACTGCCTTCTTCCTCGCGAGGTTTGTCGGGTACCGCTTGTCCTTTGTTGCCATGAAGCAGGGGATGATGCTTGAACTTGCAGCCTTCGATACCGCACCTTCTGGCCACCCTGCACCTTCGGCTCCAGTGCCCTTTGCCGAGACACGAAAAGCACAGTGTCTCAGCGCTTACGATATTCATTCTTGCTTCGGTAGTTTTGGCCTTGAACGTCGGGCAGTCTGGGAGCTTGTGCGTGTCCTCACACACCACACATGCCCGTCGGGATTCTGGATCTGCCGAAGAAGTGACGCCTGTCGCGAATGCCGACTTTCTTGCCGTCCCACCGTCCCTGGACTTGGCTGCTTCTGTCCTGTCGTGTGTCACAAGCTGGCTGCCGGAGTAGCTAAGGACATCGACTTCTATCTTCAACCATGAGCTAAACGCCTCCAGGGTGGGTCGCACTGGTCGGAGCCTATGCACTTCTCGGCCCCACTCTCGACCAAGCTCGACTGGTAGCTTCTCCACCACTCTTCTCAAGTTTTCGCTGCTCGCTAGGTCGCTTGAGTAGCCCAGATTGCGAAGAACTGTCACCGCGTTGTGGACGACTGAGTAGAATTGCTCCATGGCTGGGAGGTCCATGAGAGATGGCGGGGTGCAGGTGAAGACCTTCCGCAGGTGGGCTTGTATGATGTCTTCGTCTCTGCCGAAGCGTTCCTGCAAGGTCTTGAGAGCCTCCTGGTAGAGTTCCCCGTCGAAGAGCATGCCGTTGATTGCTTGTGCAGCTGGTCCTTCTACCGCGTTCTGAAGGTGTGCCATACGCTCGGAGTCTGACAACGACGGCTGATTGTGCACCAAAGCTTTAAACAGTCCAATCCAGCGTGGCCACTCTTGAGCGCTTCCTCGGAACGTCGGCAGGGTCAGACGTGGGATGCTCTTCACAAACGCCGATTGTTGATGAAACAAAGGCTGTTGCTCAGAGCGTACCTCTGTCACCCAGTTAGCGGGATGCTGTTCGTTCTTGCTGCTCGGCAGCTTGGCGCTGTTTGCGGCTGTCTGCTGCTCAGGTTGCAGTGCTCTGCGTTCTTCAAGGGGTGGCGCTCTACGCTGAGGCGGGTCGACCATTGCTGGACCCTCTTCCACCTCGCACTCCCTCAGGGCCAGAGCGACATTCTCGCCATCGAAATCGTGCCGTCTCTCCCACTCAAGGTCGCTCTCAGCCGCCTTGCAGAGACGTGCCTTCACAAGTGCTCGTTCAACCTCTTCCTCCATAGCCTTCTCCTCCAGCATGTCCTCTTGCTCCTTCAGCATGTCCTCTTGCTTCCTCAGCATGTCCTCTTGCTCTTTCTTCTGCCTTTCTCGTTCCTTTCTTGCCCTGAGATGCTTCAGCTCGAGGGCCTTCATCTCTGCAGTTATTTCAGCCTCCCTTGCCACTGTTGAGGCCTTTGAGCATTTTGAAGCCCGGGACCCACTGACCTTACTTCCGTCTCGCCGTGGAGCGAGCGACATCGGCTTCCCCTCTGTCACGGACGCCGAGCAGCCTGAGGACTTCAACTTGATGGCATCTTCGATAGCCTTGACTGTTGAGGCGTGCCTGGCAGTCATCCGGGTGGCATACTCTTCTGATTCTTCTATCTCACTCACTTCCTGCACTTTCTCCGCATAATCATCATTTATCTTCAGGACGCCGTCCAGCGCCGTGTTCAGGGCCTCAAGCCGCTTCCTTAGTTCCTCTTCGTTCGCACGGCAAGTGATTTGTGTCTCAGCCGCGTTACAGGCACGGGTGAACTGGGCGGCCTTGCGGCCACGCTGCAGCTTCAGGACCTTCAGCTCACTGGTGGCTGTTCCTTCCTTCACTCCGTCATCGACCCTGTTCTGCGGCATCGCCTTCCCGTTGCTTTCTTCTGTTGAGTCTTGAGGCGTCAGGGCTCCCAACTCTCCAGCAGCACGTCCATTCTCTGCTCCAGCGCCGTCGCCGCTCCGTAGCATCATCTCTCTGTCTTCTCCCTCCTTTGAATCTTCCATTAGTCTTCACTTAGATCCTGCAGGGGGCGAGTTGATACCACTTGACGAACACTGGCGAGGGTTGCTACTGCGGGCTGTGCCTCTGGGCCTCTTCCTCTGACTTCTCACCTCTGGCCGGGATCATCCGGCCCGGAGGACCAGAAAATGTTGCAGACGTTCTTCAACTTGACTCAGTGGACTGTATAACTGTGTGTGTGTTGACGTCTCGCATCATTTGGTGTGGCGACCGGGGCCTGACAGGATATAGGTTGATATGGTAATGAGACGAAATTGGGAATTTGTAATATAAGAAGTGGATGCTATATGAATGGATATAATTTTGGATCAAGGTTTAAGAGCACTCTTATCAGAGCGACAAAGTAACCCTCTTTACAGAGAGCATGTTAAGACCTAAAAGGGTATGCAGAGCCCTCTTTTCAGAGAGACAAAGGAACCCTCTTTACAGAGAGCATGTTAAGACATAAATATAGAGCCCTATTTACAGAGAGACAAAGGAACCCTCTTTACAGAGAGCAAGAGGTATTAGGAAAATAAGGAATCAGATAGGAATGATAAGTAGACCCGGTCACCGTGAAATAGAAGACTGTGCGAACTGACTGTGTGCCACTCTCCCGTGCTCTTATCCGCCGCTGCACTCCACTCTTCACCATTCACAAACACAAGATTCTTCCGAACTGGTGAGTATTGCAGATGGCGAATAGGCGATGACAACACAGTATCACTGACAAGAAGAGTTGGCCAGAGAGAGCGAGGCAGTGCTCTCTCGGCGCCGAAAAGTAAAGAAGTGAGAGCGAGGGTTGCTCCCGCCCCGTTTATGTACTGGGTCGGGAGGACACAGATGGTGACGGAAGTGATGAAATAACAAAGAAGCTACACACTACACAGCGTCCTGGTAACCCTACCACGCGGTCGGCACATGTCGGCCTAACGGCTCCGACTCGCCGGGGACACAGTTCCACGTGCGACGCCACGCCAGCCCACCCCCTCCCCCCGGGTCAGTCCCTCCGGTAACAGCGCATCCTTTCATACAACTGCAGCTGTAGAACACGGTCGCAGGGAGAGAGGAGCGTCCCGTCACCCGATCACTGCCATAAACTCTCTCGAGGACGGCCCATCTGCCGGCGGCATGGCAGGGGGATGGGGGCGGCGGCGGCGTGGAGCGGCGCCGGCCGGGATCACGAGTCGGCCCGGCCCGGCAGCTACGATCAGAGCCGAAATGAGCCGCAACACCAACTACCTAGTGCAGTTTGTCGGCAACAAGATCTATTGAGATTTACGCTCACCGCTGCGTACTGCGTAGTGAACGGGACACATCCGGGACCTCTGAGATTCCCGGCCTTCCGAGCGGTTTTGTTCGTGGGTCTCTTCGGGCCGCACTAATGGCGGTCATTTGGGTCCCAAACGCGGTCCGCCACCGGCCAAATTCCTCACGTACTGTGGGCTTTGGGATGGAGCTGACCGTCCTCTACTGCCGCGCCATCTGTCGTCAGCGCCGTAACATGAAGTGTCTAGCTGGATGGGAGATGGCTCTGAGGTCGACTCTTGAACACGGCTCAGCCAGGGCTCGACCACCTGGCCTGACCGCAACGAGTAGGCCTCAGCCTTTTTGCGACTGGTCGAATGCGTGCTTACTGCCTGCTTATCGATACATTGTTGGTCATTGGCATGCATGGCCCGTTGCGCTATAAACATCAAGCCGTTTTCAACGAAGACGGTTGCTGATCTTTCAAACCATCGACCTTTGGTTGGCACGACATGGGTATTTAGTATTCTTCTGCGAAGGACCATATAAATAAATGTCTCACTAAGAACGTTAGTGTTATGGTATGCTAAGTGGTATTTCTTCGTGAACGATGCATTTTATTGCTCTGAAGTCGAATGAGCACCTTTAGGTTACTAATGGTTCGTCTGTGCTAATTAAATATTTCACAACTTCGTGGTCATTCATAATACGGTTCTTGTACGCTCGGTATATGTGGAGTTTTAGCTTACGTTTGAGGCGATTTCTCGCTGTTAAAGTCACGTGCCAGGACTGGTGCATTCTGCACGGCCTCGCTTTTCCAATGAATGGGATGTCCAGTCCAGGTACCATCGGTCGATATCGACTGTCAAACACAATCCCATTTGCTGTGGCACTTCCATGGTTTCCGCTCGTTTTATGGCCTCTTCAGGTGCCGGTGAGGCACGAGTGGTCACGTTTTACGGGGTGTGCCTCTCGTGCCACTCCGATCCACAATCCTCCCGGTCACGTTCTCTCAGTACCAGCCCGTCTCCGAGCTATTCCACCTTCCCGTAAAGCTACTCAATCATCGATAAATACGCATAATGAATGTATGCAGTGCGTCTCCTCCCTTCCAGAGCGCCGTCGATAGAAGATGGATGAGACGGTCAAATCCCTTCTGGCGGGCCACTCGACGATTACCCGTGCCGGGCCGGCCATCAGGCTGATTATGAAGTCAAATTATGCCGGCTGTGGTATGTTTTGACGGGCAGCTGGCGGCTTCTCCGTGCCTCTCCGGGCTCTAGGAGGACCGCTCTGTTTTGTTCCGGGATGAGCCAGACGGGAGATCGATACGGATTTATCGCTGGTAGCATTCTTTAGTGGAACTGGAATCACGGTTTAGCATTTTTTTTCTTTGACGAATTTTGGATTCAATGTGAAAAATCTTAAGCGGCCACAGGATAAAATGTGTTGCGGTGAGGAGAACTGACCTCCCATCTTACGGATGCCTTTGACCTGGCATTTACCTGACCAGCCAGTGAGGACCCGGTATTTAAAAGTCTCTCCTGTTTGTGCCCTACCACCGGCGAGTGTTTACCCTGTCGAGTCGGGGCGGAACGAAGCCGTAATGTGCGGTGTGGCGACTCGGAGGCATCTTCCCCCTGTGGGGGATCACCGTGACGAATCTGGTAACCCGTGACCCTCTCCTCTTCTCTCCTCTCCTCCCGACTGCTCCTTGTGGGTCTGCGACCTTATCCGGCTAGAGGACCCGACCCGGGACGGTCCCGCATGTGGAGTTCTTCGTTAATCGGTGACGGAGTGGAGGGTCGGGCTAGTCTGGACTCTGAAGGGCGTTTTCCGTGTTCGGTGAGGCCCCGGTCCGCCTCCTGTCAGTCAGACGAGACCAATGTCTCCTGAGGCAAATTCTTCTGTGTGGTTCCCGAGAAGAGGTTCTGTTTCTAGATGGACGGTTAATCTTTTTAAGTGACGGTGTGTGGTCTTTTTAACTTCCGCACAGTTCTTTTGGCCTTTTCATAAGCTGAAATTATTGAATCACCAACCTGTAATTTCCAGACGCAGCTTGTGGATGCCAAGAAATTAGGAATCAGGTAGCTTTGTTTCTGCATTTATGTGGATAGAATTCAGAGACAACACGGACAATCGCTCATGTTTAGATCATTGCATGACTAGAATTACCCCCCCCCCCCTACGCATTTAAGTACCTCAGTTGTGCGCGGGCTGAGTATCAAAAACAGGCCACATAAAACATGGGTTTGATTTAATGAAAATATGAAACATCAAAATAAAATTCGTAACGTGACAATCTCTCGCAGCCTTTTGGTGTTACTTTATCGTCTTTATTGCTTCATGGCATGACTTCTGTCAAATTTACAGCGCCATGCAACATCCGCCATGACTTCTCCACAGTTAAACCCTGGCTTTCAACCCGCGATGTTACTCTCATAGTCACTCTTATGTCACTCCCCGTGTCACAGGTCACCCACCGACACTCGCACACCCCACCCAGCCGCACGCCACGAGCTCAGATTGCCTCATGAGAAAGTGCCAGCTCAACAGCGAAAGTCCCTAGATCAGCCAGAGCCGCTTCGATCATGATGAGCCCGTGGTGATGCGACCTTTAATATCCCAGGCGTGGGCTTTCAATTTCGGTTTGCTCCCGGTGATAACGGTTATGAATTGCTGGCTCCATGCTTTCGTCGATTCGATCGAATGGAAGTGTTTTACGTGAAACGTTCTGAGTAATGTGGTCATGTTCTGTCATGACCCCCATTATTTCGAGCTTATAACCTGCGTAATAGCTTAAATTTCATCCACGTGTGTGGTGAGGTAGGATCGATCAACGTTTGATCATTCCCCTCGTGCCTGAGGTATCGATGAAAAAATGCAGGTAACAACTTTTCTAACGATCTATCAACTCGTTTCTCGCTTCTCTCGTAGTTACCCAGTGCTCGTGCCCTGCCTCAGGGCACGAGTTAAAGTGTTCGATCGTCATTTCTGATTTCACACTCGATCCACCTTTGTCTGTGGTTAGCCTGGGGCGGTTGAAAACCGGAACAGCGATCCACCGGGTGACCGATATTGATGCCACTTTCCAGTCCCCCAGCGTGACCTGGGCCCTCGTCATAAGTCCTGAAACGTGATCTTATGTGCAACACACGCATACTTACACTCCTGCACGGATTGTGGACTTTACGTTTTTGTGGCGCTATTTCTGTCGCCGTGTGCGGTTGATAAATGCAGTGTGACATTGACTTGGACAGGTGCAATATTGCAGCATGACAAAAAACTACATACGCTGTAGCAGTGACTAGTGAGTTTTTCTGTCCATTGCTGTTTCTCAAGTGGTTGATCCTTTCTGCTGTTTGATGTCAATGGTGTGTAACGTTCCCAGTAGTAGCTCGTCTCTCACTGCGGTCAGGTGACCTCCGATGCAGCTCACAGGCTCAATGACCAACTTTGTGGTCACTCCAGGGCGCCCCTTTCCCCTGCGCACCCCAGGGCACCTCTGCGGGCCGGTGGGTCACTCATGACCATCGTGAATGAAGGCTGACCCCCCGAGCCCCGCCCGGCCGACCCGGGTCGCCGCGGGTCAGGTCGGGACTGGTCTGGTCGTTAGTCGTGGTCAGTACCGTGTGAAATATTCATCTCCAGCCGCGCCGTGACGGCTGCGCAGCTGGGCGTGGGCGTGAGACGGCGCGCGTGGCGCATACTTTCCTGACTGCCACGAGCGGGGCGGGGGGAGTTCGCACCTGGCCCGGTCCCCGCCCGCTCAGAGGGGTGCGCTCCGGGCCGGGCACATTGGGTGGTCCTGTCTGAGGGTACGAGGTGAAAACAACGGGGTCTGGGCGCGGTACGACGAAAGGGTTTGCTCTGTTTTGGTGGATGTTGACATTCGCAGAGCGGATGCCTGAGATTGCGGTAGGCGTGGCCCCTGGAAACCCCGACACCCAAACAGCCCTGCTGCCTGTCTCCTGGACCTAATTTGGCCTCTCAGGGTCTCTCAGGGTCTCCTTATCCTCCCGTCTCCCCTCCTTTGGCTATCAGACGACGCCCTTCGGCGCGCGCACGACGGCCCGGCGGCCAGCTGATTTCGCCTCCCTCCCTCCCTCCCTCTCCTCCCTATCCCCCACTACCGCCGACGCCGCCGCCGCCGTCACCCGTCAGTAGCGTCCTGGTGTGCGTGCTGGGAGGGCGACGGCCGGACCGCGCAGCGTACGACGAGCGGTGTGGACCGGAGGAGCGGTGACGAGTCGCTCTGGAGCTTTCGGAGGGAGTGGTGACCCCACAGTGCCTGTGTGGTAGTGTTGTGGGAATGCCACTTTCGGGACGAGCTCGATCAGAGTGAACGGAATAGTTGAGACAGACGCGAAGTGGAGAGTTAGCGCGATATTTGGGGACACGGATACGGGAGCACACTCGGAAAAGAGAGGGGCCCCTCCGAAGACGCTCACTGAGCTGGAGTGATAGTGAGGACAAAAGGTCGCCCTAACAGCGCAGGACCCGCCGGAACTCGATTACTTCCGGTGACGTTCACTGATCAAAGCTGCGCTTTAAATTGTGATCCGCGTGTTTCAACCGTGAGGACGATTCTAACGGAATCTGTGACGCTGACGGCGCGATGGTGCGAGGCTCCTACGGTGGTCGGTGGGACCTCCGTGCCTGACTTCCTACCGTTCTAGTCGCGTTTTTGTCGCCACTCGGCAGCTGCTGACTCGGCAGAATCATGGAGGCCAAACTGATGACGGTGAGTGAGTCAGAGCCGCGACTCGCAGAGTCAATGAACGGTGGCCGTGCTGGGGATGGCCGTTCTCAGCGGGAAGCCTTTCAGAAGGGTGGGTCGCGGTGAAGCGGTCTCGGTCGTCTCAGAACTACATCGGGAGGAATGCCATTTTGTGAAGCTCGCCTTCTCATTCATTGAAACGGGTAGTCGTGACAGGGTCTGTAAAAAGAGAGGACTAGCGAACCTTTTGCTATGGTGGTGACCAAATCGATTGCATTCAGCGTCATTAGGCGAGTGGGCGAGCTTTGGTGTTATAGAGCTCCACTTTTACCACCACGTTCTATTGCAATATTTATTTTCAGCGACAATTGGTTGCCATGGTGGCATTTTAAAGTTCCACAGTGCACTGTTTTGGAGGTGATTCGGTGGCTTGTCTTTATCGACAGCCATGTAGGTATTTCTTTCATACTTTGCGCCAGACGCTATTGGGGTGGTGACCCTGGCCGGTGACAGCGACACTGTGCCGACTAATGCCTGCCTTTCGCTAGACGGCACGCCTCGCAGGGCTACTAGGTGACACATTAGGGTATTTTTAGCACCTCAGCCATCGATATCCTCCCCCATGTCATCATTTTCATCGTTACACATTGTTGTGAAAAAACTGGTCGATTCAGCGGTATGCCAGCGCACGCAAACCGCATTAGCACAAAGCCACGGTCCCTCGGTTTGCACGTGAAATACGAGTTATCAGCTCCTCCCCTACTGGACAAAAAGTGCCCTCTAATGAAACGGCGCACCTCAGGTGGCAGGGGGCGAGTTATGACGTGCGGTGCGGTTTGAGCTCGGTAATACCACCTCGCCCCCGACTGCGAGCCTGAACGTAGCTCCCAGCCGAGAGAATATCGGACCAAAGGGTTCCGACTCCTTGCGCTCGTGGAATTTGTGCCTAAAGAGGCATTTCACCGGCTCTTTGTTGATGCGAGTGTCTATTATTGAATATGGGGTTTTGTCTGCGCTTTTACTGTCCTTTCTCTTGTTCCCATAATTAATCCATCATGGGGCGCTCTGAGCTGCCTGCGGTTTCCAACGAAAACGTCTGCCGTAACAAAGTCTGCATGCCTTCAGTGCGTTTTGATTGTTCCGCTCATATTTTCCGTGAGAACAGAATCGTTTCGTCAGCCTCATCTAAAGACAGAGAGCCTCAAATTGAGTGGCAGACACAGTCTACTACATATGAAGCAGCTGCTGAGACATTTCGCACTTTGTTCTCATAGAGCTGTCCTATCTTATCGTAGCTGAAGAAGAATGCATCTTATCAATATTCAGTATTTAGTGATAGCTGTGCTGCAGCCTGCATGCGTGTCGAATGATTAAACCAGTTGGTGTTTGGCACACGGTTTTGCCTAATCTAAGACTGGATTACATCAAAACCCCCACTCCTCTGATCCTGAACAAAGATAACATGACACATGTTCGCCAATGGAAATCGACAGGCCAGTGGATTGTCTAGTGTCTACGCTATCTTGAACGATGAAACCGGATGTGAACCTCTGTTGCACTTGAAACCCCGCAGTGAAACTGCTGTCAGTGTAACAAGCACATGAAGTCAGCGAGTATGCTCACGTTGAAACTGCAGATACGATCGGCGGTTACACTTGAAGCTCGCCATTAGTCCGGTAGCACGTCCTGAACAGTTTCTCTATTGAAAGTGGCGCTGCCGACCTGAATGCTCAACGAGAAAACATGAAGTACATGCTTGACGAGGGAACGATTTTCAAGTGTAGTTGTGAGGATACGCTCATATTTACTACATGCATTGCTAGCGTCACACATTAATGCAACAGTGGTTTGACTGTTTTCAAAGTGTGGCAAGCCACGAACGGATGCGACGTACTTTGTAGAGAGCCGGGTTTAATCGCATTTTTGGGATCTCTTTTACTAAACACAGTAGTTTTAAGCGTTTCCGATCATCACTTTAAATCAAGTCGTCAAGCTGTTGAGTTACTCATTCTTTCTTGTCAATTCGCTTGATTGCTCACCTCCCACGCTGTCACCCGCTCCGGTAGCGGTGGCGGTCGGTCTGACGTCACACCACTCAGGTCCTATCGCCAACATCCGATAGTTAACGGGTGAATACCTCCTTTATCATAGCGCATTCCTTTTCACCCTCCCCGTCCACCCTTCACCTCCCTCTCCCACACCCGCCTCTCTTCCATCACCTTGTTCTCTTTCACCTCCCTCTTCCATCTTCCCCAATCTCTTGCTCTGAATACCTCCTGGCCTCCCGCTTGTCTCGGCGGCGCCCCGCACACTGTCGGCGCTCCATTACGGGTGTTCTGGTCGGCGGGCGGCGGTGGCCGGGTCAGGTCAGGTCAGGTCACACGGCCGCTAATCGTCGCTGGCGTCGGAGCACCATCGATCATGGTGGAGCGGCCGGAACGACGGAGAGGCGACGGTGCTCCGGCGGGCGGTATGCCGACAAACCTGTGCTGGATGAGATGTTTTGGGGACGGCGAAGATCTTGCTCTGGTAGCCACTGATTGGAACGTCTGAATTAGTGGTTCCGCTTAAGGATTTATGTGTGGGGAATAAACGCTGAACTTCTGTGCTTAGCTCTCATATGATGAAAGGAAGTTCATTTCAAGCGACAACATATCATCTTTTAACTTAGAAAGCTATTAGTTGTGATACATGGTTACCGTTTGTTCCTGATGGTGCTAGCTGTTTTGTCATCTTTCGTTTTGGTGGACTCTTGTACCCACTCAGTCCGACCCCATTCTCGCTGTGGCGTTTCTCACCACATCTCATACTCACCTCCTTATGTCCCGTGACCAAATGGCGCACCACATTTGTGCCCCCGAAACGGGCCACTGCCCCACAGAACACGTGTCTTAATTGGTGTGAGATGACAGCGCTGCCAATTGCTGCCAAATGGACAAGACATGGACGGTAACGAGGTTGGCGGCCCATTTTTAGCACGTTTGCTCTGTGTGCTGGGTGCTAATGGATCTCAGTTCGCCGGTGCTGCTCTGGCACTGGGCAGAAAGACGGTCTGGGGAAGTGGAGCACCTTTTGGCCGAGCGGCGATTGATGACAGAACTGGCGCACGCTGTTATTGTGGCGCAGATCCGCCGCACTGCGACGTGCTCCCAATGTCCGCGCGTGGCCTGTCATAACTTACATAGTTGCGCCGATGTATAATTTTCCTGTCGTACTTTCCTCGGTGGCGGAATTTATTGGTGATCTACTGATCATTAGGGACAGCATGACGTGTGCTGGTGCGTCTTCCGCCGAAATACGACCACCTGACCGTTCTGGTCACCTAGGATATGTGACCATCTGACCTGTTCATTGCTCACGGACCCGTGACCTGACCTTCTGACGACCTGATGACTAGACTGGGCTCTCTGAACAGGTTTGCGATCCGACCATCTGGCTCACTTCAACTGCAGTACCTGTCTGAAATCATTTTGGCGCACTAAACCTTTCGACCTTTCCACCTAATGCACTGCATTTCCATCTGCCTTAATCCCCTCCCCACAGGCCGCTACTGCCGCTGAGGGTTCGCTGTATGATGGTCCCCGTCCCAATAATGACGTCCCAGCTAATGGCGCTCATCAGACAGATGTCGGTACAGGTGAACAACAGACCAGTCACTCAGTAAGGAGGCGCACTGTGATGGACCCTGACAGAGAGACAATACAGCGGGCGTCAGGGGGTTTGTCCACTGCGGTAGCAGAGAGCCGAGGTAAATACCGGGTGCGATAACTGCATTAGCGGTAGTCAATCGCCAGATTGTAAGGGTTTGCTCCGGATCTAATGATGATACCGAATGGATTAAGAGCGCCGCCGTTGTACTTGTCTACATGAAACAAAAACTGAGCCCATATTAAAATCAATTGGTAAATTACCTTAGGTACCACAGGAAAATAAATCTTACCTCAGATACTCGAACACCATATACTTGGTCCCGGCGTTGCTTTTTCACATGCCAAGGGAATATTGCTGTCGCTTCCATTGCCGACAGTTGACACGACCCCGGCTGGGCCGTCCCACCCACCCTGACCTGCCCGGCCCGTTTAACCGCGGCGCCCCGTCGCCAGAACACCGTTCTGTCGCCGACACATTGATTGTTTATCGCCTCGTCCTCGCGGCGACAGTGCCGAAAATCGCCACCATTATAACTGTTTCGGCTGTTTATCGTTTTCGAACGAGCTGGCGCTGGGAAAAACTCGAGCGCTCGTCTGCGGGTAACGAAGGTGCATTGAGCGAACGCCGCGGTTCTATGGAACGGGGCGAGAAACGGGTGGTAAACAGAGATATAAACATGAAGTGAATGTAACTGGGTCGGTTGAACGGTGAACGACGGTGGGTCGACGACGCGACGAGCCATTCATCGGTGTAACGTGTGCGACGAACTGATGTCAGCGTGTTCACTCAGCTGGAGGAAGGCTTTCGTCGCTCGTTCTAGGAGTGTGAGCGACCGATGGGTGTGAGTTGACCCCAATGAGGGGGACATTAGTTGCCGATCCGCCGCCGGGTGTCGTCGCTGCTGCCGTGGGACTCTGACCTTTCCCGACCCGGTGGGAACGCGGAGGATTGTTGTCATCACCTCAAACTCTCGGATTCTGGAGCACGATTGACGATGCAGTTTCGAGCTTCTGTTTTCTGACTCCTGAACAGTGGCTGCAAGATACACATGGTGATTTATGCGCCCTTTCATAATTGTTTCCAGCACGATGTTACTCACTCATACCTTCCTAATTTTTTTCCCAGCGCTAGCATTTCTTTCCTCACCTATTCAAGCATGTTACTTATTTCAAGACAAGTAAGCCTCGTGAGTCTGACGCCACGGCTATAGGCTGGCTTTGAGACTGCCCGCTGTCTGTGACCACGCTGACCTTCGCGGCTGTTTTGTATTCCAGCCAACCCGAACCCGCCTCCTGCCATCGCCCGTCATCTCCCGGTCCCTGGGAGGGTCGGGGGCGGGACGATCTTCCCTTCCATCTCTGGGCATCCGTCGGGGACACTGTTCCACCCACTACCGTGACCCGTCGCCCACGCGGCACCCCAATCTGGCAGGGTCAGCGCAGCCCGCCGCTCCGCCGCCTTTGGCAGCATCTCGTTACGTCCCGTACGTCACGCATCCGCTCTTCTCTAAAGCGGGCTTAATTAGCTCACTGGGTGCCGCCTGGTGGTGATGAATCAGCGAGAGACGACCTCCGGGCCACACATTGTCCTCTCGCCTCGACCTCCCAGTAATATGACCCGGTGTGCACATATTGTCCCTGGTATGACCTCCGATAGTGGGGCCACGGACGCACGCAGCGGGCTTACATAGCGCGCACTATGTGGCTAAATTGGCCGACGCACCGCGCAGATAACGATAACGGTGATGGGCTAGTTGCATTCACCGCAGGAGGGAAGTATGGCGGAGATGACCCGGTCAGGCATATGAATGGAATTCTGATGAATTAAAAACCAGCCTTAAAGCTGGTTTTGACTCGTATCTTTAGAGGAATTTTCGTTTTTTTTTTCGTCTGTTATAGGTTGAACCGTTTTCCTGGTTGTCAGTCCTTCATTTCTACCGTATTTCCGTATCCACACAAGGGTTTCTACCTGACGATACCTATCTCATCGTTTGTGGTTCCAGCATGATATTTTCGTTACCGCCATGATGGGATTATCATCCCTCGCGTGGAAGGATATCACTAGCGTGAGTACAAATCTCCAAACGTATGCCAGTCTGGTATTAGTTCTACTTTGTACGAACGTGCCTACCGCTGCCGGTTTAATTTATGATCCGAACTCATGACTGGTTGAATTTACAACGCGCACCCGAGCCGTGGCCGGGCTACCGCTTCATCATCCAGGCTCGGACTCGACAGACACCCAGGGGTGCTGTTGCTTCTCTGCGGCGAGAATAACCTCGTTACGGGACGACTACAATAGTCCTGAGAAGCTACTTCATTTATATCCAAATTCACCGCTCGGCACTTAATGATATCTGCTTCCAGAACAAGCCAATGCGCACTCGTGGTTTGCTGCCTATCCGGTAAGCTATGCATTTCAGCTTCTTATGCTCTAAGGCTAAGCCTTTCAGACGCTACTGCGTAGAAACGCCGAAGGTCGCTGCTTCCGAGCGCCCTGATAACCATGCTATCATCCCCATTGCACATAATTAGCGAATGTTTCGTCCTTGCTTGGTTCCACTCCTTCCGTGCGTCCATGAGCGACAGCGGACGCCAGTCGAAGGGTCAAACTGTGAGCTGGCAGCTCCGTCCCACCCAGTCTTTTGGGCAGTCCGAGACCAACGCGATCCGTCTCGGCCTTTGTGGTGGTCGTGACCGGGGCTCACGTCTCCCCGATGGCTGTAAGGTGCGACCCGGCTGCTGCTTGATCAACTCAATCACCGACAGTTGCTCAAAGAGGCGGGCTCACACGGTCGGTACCGCACGTTTTCCTTTAGGCTGCCCAACCTGACCTGACAGTGTGAACAACCGTGCTCTGTGCCATCGAGACAATGTCGAAATGTCACGAAGTGGTCGAAGATACGGAACTGTTCTCAATCGCCAGATCACTTCTTCACCCATCCAGGTCAGTAGGAAGACGTGGGCATCGGTACCGGATTCAACCGATACTGGAGCATTTGGGTCCCACGGTGCCGCACGAGGCTCACAAAAATACCAAGCTGAGGCTGACATGTTTATTTTTGTTTGTACTTTGTACGGGAGCGTACCGTTCCCAGTATCAGTCGGACACTGAAATTGTCATCAGTTTATCTGTCTTTCTGTGTGATATGTTACTGTTAGAGATAAGGTAATATGGTGGAATATTTCTGATCAAAGTATCGATTGAAAATGTGTATCCTGATCGAGTCATGATATAGTTGTCAGAAGTTGCAGGTTCTTACATCCATGTGTGACACCAAAACCATCCATACTCAACAATGAATGGCGACCTTTTCGCGATCACGATCTAGAGCACAGAGCTTTCACCACACCTAATTATAAGATCATGCGGTTGAATCAGTGATCCTGTTTACCAAACCTGGATTGGCTGGTAAAAGAAAAGGCAGAGCTATTTTGTTCTTCACTTTGCACGGTGGATGCCTCGATTTGAATGAAATCCACGTGAAAGTGAGAGTTCCTTTGTGAAATTCCGTGCACCGGACCGTATTGAAGGCCGCGTGGAGGACCCTCTTTGGGTGCTAATCCTACCTGTGTCCTCTGGCTGGACATCTTCTGCATGCACTTTGCTTCGTCCCTGCACCTCCGTATACGGCTAGAAGCTATTATCTCTCAGTTCCGGCACCATATTTGACGCCGCCTGGCCCGGTCATCCGATAGGAGAACACGGCTTTGCAGACCCGCTGCCTCACTGCGCTGAGCTGCGTATGTCTGTGTTGTAACTACGGTTGGTGGGTAGCCTGATGTACCATCAGTACAGCCTTCTTGGTGGTGGATAGGAAACAGATTCATTATCTTGTCAGTGAAGGGGAGTGGAAGGGTGCCCCGCTGTGAACGCTAGATCCGCTGAGTTTCGACCGGTTCCCATCCCCTGAACATGATTCCGACATGCTGCGAGCGGCCACAAACAGATTGTCAGTCGGACAAACATGTTCGTCATTGCAGGAGGCAGCGCTCGTAAACGACGGTCCATTCACGCCCCGAGTTTCTCCCTATGAAAGGCGTTTGATCAACATATGCGTGTGCCTCGTGGCCTGTCCGAGAAATGGAAATGAGTGAATGGTGAATGTCAAGTGGACGTTAATTCTCGACGTTTGTCACGTGCGCCTGTCCAACTGGCGCCACTTCCTTGAGTTACGTGATTTCCAAGAGCGGCTTGACTCGACCCGGGTCAGCGTTTCTTGCTTAATTCGAACGATGACTTGAAGCCACGCTGTGGCCGCTGCGCGGGGCGCCTGGGAGCCTGCACGCATGACACACATTGGCCGCGCTGTCCGTGGGCGAGGTGACCCCTGACCTGTGCGGAGCGCCGCTGACCGTCTCCAGTGGGACCTCGGCTCCCAGCGCGCCGGTGGTCCGGTCGCCACCGCCGCAGTGCCATTACCAGAGGTAATTGATTGCTGCCACCCGGCCCGGCAGTCGTGGGCGGAACTGTGCGACGCCTCACCGTTAGTGGGTGACCGGGGCGGGTCGCCAGGTCGGGTCTCACACACACCGCTCGAGACAGTTGCGACGGCAGGTGGCGGAGGGCGCGGTCGCCCGAAGTCTCACTAGGTGATTTGTGAGGACGATTTGCGTAAGTGGGATGAGCACAAAACGGTGCGGACATTCAGATGAAGCGGTGCTGTGCGATGCGGTGCGGTGGGCTGTGTTTTACCGTGACCTCTGCGGGCAGTGGGTGCGCTAACCTCGTCTGTGGGTCACCGCAGGTCGATTGCGGTCGCCAGCCAAGTGACAGGGCATGGTTGGGACATGGGTCGGGGTGTCTCGCTGTTCTGACTCCCCGCTGTTTTGCATTCACCGTGCGGTGACCACCTGTTGGCTCGATTCGATCGCGACAGCGACACGACTTATTCAGCGTCGTGGCTGCACATCCCAGAACAGTAAAGCTCAACTGAATCCATTCAGAAGCTGTCCCCTCTCCGTCCTACACCTGTTCCTCCGAACCTACGTCGGGCCTGTCTGATTACCTCACTGTTCCCTTCCCCGAGTTCATCTTAAGTGCCTCTCTCACCGCTGTCGGGATCCTCAAACGCTTCGGCACGTCGGTGGCGTTTTAACTCCGCAGTTCAGGGCCGCGTGAGACACCTTTTGTCTGACACCGCTCAGGGACAGAGCGGTGATGTCGGACGCCTGGCTGCTGACCCGTGACACGGTGTGGTTTGCTGCTAGGTGGTTCTCTGTCCGTGAACTCGACTGTGGGCGATCGTGATGAGGCTAGAGCTGTTTGTTTTTGGCTCCACTGAGCTGTCAAGCGCGGCAGTCGACTACTTTTGGTGTTAATGAAGGTGTTAAGCGAGGGTAGAATCAAGTGCGTGACACGCCGTTAATCCTTCCGCAGCTACCTTGACATTCTTGTGAGCTTCGTCACGACTTTCACGACCCGTTGCATCATTGTACTGTCGGCTGCATCCCTTACAATGTGAGTTCAGTGCGAATGGATGGCAGGGCTGTAAAACTTCACACCCAGTTCTGGAGACCGCTTCTGGTCTATTCTGGTGATATATGCGTCCGTCTCGCCCTCGCCAATCTGGAAGATCTGAATCTTCACCGTCGAGATTCCTGTCAAAGATTCGCCCGGCGCCGCTGTCAGTCGTCTGCGTTTCGGTCGACAGTATCGTTGATCTCAGTAGAAAGTTTGGTTTTGTGCCTTTGCATGTGTGTGATAACTGAAGTAGAGAGTCGTAGTCTGACCTGCATCTCCGATAATGCAAGATACGTTTGACCATGCCGCCGACCTTGCTGATCCTGATAACCTAGGTGACCTGAATAGTACGTTGCCTCGACGCTGCCTGAGAGACAGCCAACATGGTGTCAGTGTTGCTTCTGCAGTGACCTGCGATTTCCTCCGTAACTGTTCATTTTCTTCTCTAACCACCCTCTCTTTCTGTGTGTTACAGGAGCTGGACCGGGCGCTGCGCCGGTGGCAGCGGGCCGCGCCGGCCGACTCTGAGGGCGCCGCGGTGGCCCCGGCGCGGCGGCGCGCGCGCTGTCGGCCCCGGCCGCGTCACCAGCGTCTAGCGTGGCACCTCTGGCGCCAGCTGCACCGGCGACTGTGTCGACGCCAGGCGGCCAGGCAGCAGCGACGCCAGGCGCAGGCGCACCAGCAGACTCGGTGAGTGTTCCGGGGGTCCACTGGGTCGGGCAGACAAGACTAAGTGGAGACTTGAGAGGCGATGACTAGAAGTGAGCCTGAGGAACAGATGACTGGATGGAGGGGTGAAGGTGACAACGAGGTACGGTACGAATTCGAGACGGATGGAACAAGATTGAGAACGCTGCTTCCCCTTATCTGGGATGGCGGCGCTTGGGAACAGCTGAAGCTAGATGATGAAGCTATCAGTGCTTACTACTAAGGATAGGCATGACGCCCGTGTAACGGCCATGTAATGTGGTATTTATGCGTAATACCCTACTTTGCATAATTTGTGGCTGTAGCGCTCGGCTTTTGTGCGTGACCGAACACCTAAATTAGGGCCGATTTCGGTAGGCCCTGCTTACAAAGCCGCAGGACGGTGGCTTTCCAGAAAAGTACCTGATGACTGATCGTGATAAATCTGCGGGGTCGCTACCAAATACGGCGCAGCAGAAAGACGATAAGATGTGCCTGGCTCGCATCCAAATTCGCCTATTCGATGTTTGGCTGGCGAGTGGCGAAGCTATCCGATGCATCATTCACTTCGACGGAACGCTACTTTATGGTTCTTGCGACCAACAATGTCACTCCTGTACCGAACCGGTAAGTCAGCTCTTGCGCAATGCGACTTCCGTCGGCGATGACTCATTGTTGACTGCGCGGTGATTCGCGCATTCCTTGCTTTCTCTGAAGTCGCTCTTTCGCTGTCCTCCGACCTCGCGGTTCCGGGTTACGTTTGAACGATATTGCACTCCGACCAAGCCGAAACAATGCCGGCGACGCCGCGCTGATAGCTGTCCGTAATCAACTCCAGGCGGACTTGAGTTGCTGTGTAATGACAATGCCATGCATATTAGCAGCTGTGCATTGTTCGACGCTGTGACAGTCATCTGTGACTGTCTGGCTCCATGTCTGCAGCAGCTGCAAACGACTGGGCCTGGAAAGTCATTTACTCGGGGACTTTGACGCCCGACTGTGAGGTAACACCAAGCAGACGCTGGATACTGCAATTCGTCAGGTGGCGCTAACCCGCCGACGTCTCCGGCCGGCAGACACGTGACTTGTGACGTCAGATTTACATGGCTGCTGACGGGCTGAGGAGGTGATTTATTCCCCTGTTGAGATTGTTGAGAGGGAGTGGAGATGGACAGTGGCTTTGCATGTTTTATTTCAAAGAAATGCTGCTTTTGTTGGCATTGCTAAGTTCTTATTTGTATCCTAACCTTGGCGGTGGTAAGCCAAATCTCATTGGCAGCAGCCAATCCGCCTCATTTAACGCTTGTGCAATTTCTTAAGTGGCTACACGGCTCTTCACTCTCATGGCTTTGTAATCGGCACTCCTAAATCCCAGAGCCTCTATGCCGAAACGACTGAACCCCATACCCTCCGCGCTGGGTCCCTTGCTGATCCCTCCCCTGTCCTCCCCTCCCCACCGCACCAGTCATCTCAATTGAACAAACACCGCTCGCTCAGCCCCGTGTCATCGGCCCGTTTCCGCCGCGATATTGATTCCTGTGCGGCTGGCCCGGGCCGTAGGACCCCATGGAACGCTCTCCAATGAACTCATCAGTCGGGTTGTCAGCCCTAACCCGATGAAACCCGGCCGATCAGCTCCCCACAGGCGGCGCAGGTGACCCATCTGCACCCACCAGGCATCCCACCACCAGAGTCCAGAGACAATGACCCATTGCCCGGCGTGACGGTACGAATCACGGCCGTTTGATTCTCCGGTAGACGATACCGGAAACGAACGCTCGGAGTGAGACGGCTGGTTGGCGCGAGACTTCGTTTTCCACGACATTGATATGTCAGTTTGAACGCATTCGAACCAGTGAAGTAAAGACGCGAAAAGCGTAAGCGAATACCGTTAACACGAATAACTGAAAGTGCGGTGGCGGTCAGGTGTCTGCACGTGACAAGTCACGTTTTTCGACCACGTGCGCTTGCAGTCGTCCACATTCTCACATTATAGCGTCACGTCAGATCGCCCTCAGGGTCATCACAGGTCACGTATTTGTGCACCATGCCAACGTTCACTGGCCATGCCAACACGTCACACGTCACGTGACTCTGTGACGTCACCCCCGTCACCGGTCGACCAGACAGGTCGTTGGGCTGGGGCGTAGGGCGGGGCGCCCGACGTGGAATGCACCTAGTCAAGGACGCCCTGGCGTCGCTCGACTATCTACGGCGGCTCGCTGCCAAACTTGGGGCCGGGTGAGGTGATCTGGACTGATAGACCGCCGCCCTGGGTCGATAGACCAATGGTCTGGACCGATAGACCGTCAGCCCGGGTCGGTGGACCGGCGGGAGGTGTATATGTGAGGTGACGCCTTTGCGTGATATGGTCTCGGGACCGGCGATATGGTCTTACGGCACAGTGGGCTGATACTGAGGTGGACGACCTGATGTTGGTGATGAAGGTGATAATGGGTGCGTGTGGGGCGCCCGACACTTCAAGATGGGGGGCTCTAAGGATAATGGTTGTGATTCTGAGGTAGCTATTGTTGAATCGGTGCGGCTGCTTTCCAGTTGAAGTTCATTTTGTTCCAGAATTCCTTTATCCTACTTCATGTGATATTCGTCCTTTTAGAATGCCAATATTTCAGGTTTAAAGCATGATAAACTCTGCCCTTTTCGCGAAACATTCTTGTAATTCATTTTGCATCTCCTCTGCTATAATAATTTCAACTATCCTATCAACTTTCCAATTTCCAATAAGCATAATTCCTCCTTCACATAAACGATGACGAACACTTTCGATGATGTTGATTCTATCTCCCTGCATTACTCTTCAATAACCGCCGTCCTTCGTCCCGACTTTCCCATCTCCTTCATCCCTGGAATGAATCGTCTCTGGACCGCTTTCCGCCCACCTGCATTAGCGTCCGACGATTAAACCGAGACCCGCGCCCTCCCGCTGCGCGTGCTCACCGGAATGTCGTTAGCATCCTGACGATCCACCCGCTGACGATGATGCATGAAAAACAATTACCAGGTCTCCTCGGGCCTGTATCGGCACACTGGGACTCCTGGAGAGCCTCGGGTCATCCCTTGGCCTGGTGGGGTTGATACCCGCGGCACGGTCGACTGGCGACAGTGGAGTGACTCCGGCTCGGTTGCGCGTGGTGCCCGATCGGCCTGCAATTCAGCGCTGAAGGCTGCGGTGGTTTCAGGCGCTGCGGTGCAGCTGTTCTCACACCCTGCTGGGCCCGACGGTGGCGGTGCTGAGGGATTTCTGGGTCAGTGGGCGGTGGCTGTCGCTGTCGAGCTGTCGTACAGCCGGCGGTGGGTGCTGGGGAGACAGGAGTGTGTTGCGATGGTGATGGATCGGCTGTAAGTGCGGCTGATGTCGCCAGTAACTGCTGCTGACTGCTGGTGTTGTGGGATCGTCGATATTTCTGGTTATAGACATGTTGGAAACAATATGTCAGCAATCTCTTTGTGCACACGGCTTTACAGATTACATTCACTGCACTGGCTTTACACAAGGCTTAACAGTTCACAGTCACTGCACTGGTCAGTGGCCACTGGTCAATGATGCCGCACGGTTAGCTTGTGTGCTTTGACTGAGTCCCTATGCGCTTACGCTGCCTTCAATAGAGCCGTTGAGAGGGCGTCGTGGGTCCGCCCGAGACAGTCGCACCGCTCACAAACGGTTCTCTGTTTGGGCGCGCACTCGCGGCCTCACTGTCCACTGCTGAGCAAGCGGTCCATTCAGTTGAAGGACGACTTCACTGTTTCAGTGCGGCACACAGCGTCAGTTGAGATGAGCGCCACAGGGGTGTCTAGAAGGGACGGCAGACCCCCGTGGTGTCTCTCTCAGCACAGAGGGAGGGTGCTCGAGACCCTGCAGGCGTCGGCACGCGCCCCATGGTCCGGGTGACCCTCTCAGTGGGCGGAGGGACGGAACAATGGGTGGGTGGTACAGACTCAGACTGTCTCCACCCGTTCACTAATGAACAGAATGGGTGCGGACGTGGACACACCCGTTCCCGTCCGGTATCACGCTGAGAACTGTCTACTTCTGTCTTCTTTTGTCTGTGTCTATATTTATCGCTGTCAGCACCACTTTCGTTTGCTCAGTGAATCGCTCAAACGGAGACAGGTCTGACGTTTATTAAATCCGTGACGTGATGCTATGCCGTTTTTATCCTGTAGAGAATTGGAACTGCAAGCTGGTCATTTTGCCTTATCAGGACTTCATGTCTTTCGTCTTTTAGTGGAACTTTGAGGTGGGGAGATTTAATTGTGTTTCGGTTGAATCGTCTCCTCATGGAGCTTTCTGATTTTGATTAAAAGGGGGCTAGCTTGCCTGCAAATTTAACCTTAATGGAAGTGACATGAGGCGTCTTAACCCTCGCACGACCAGGCCATTTCTCATAACACGAACGACCAGGGGGGGGGGGTTGTTACGACCCCCCGGCGTTTCGAAACGGAAGGTCGTAGAGCTTAGCGGAAAAAACCAACGGATTGCTCTCAACGAGATCTCGCGATTGGTGGTATATTTTTTGGTCCCAGGTCAACATTTGACCTACTTTTGACCGGTCAAAGGTCAAATTTTCGGAAAAATAGACTTTTTTCAACTTTCGGCGGCGATTGCGGCAAAACGGTGGGAGATATCGACTTGAAACCTTCACTATCGTGTTCCTTGATCAATTCTCTATCGTTTGGTATGTATTTCGTTTCCCTAGCTCTAAAAATGGCGCGTTGGGAGCGCCGGAAGTCGGCAAGGTCACAGTCGGCGGCAGAAATTCGAAAAATAAAAATGTAAATTTTTGAAATCTGATTGTATTTTTGGATTTGGGAGGTCCATTTGCTCCCTATAGAAGCTAATATTGCTGCATATTCCCATTGAGGTGACAAGAATTAGCAAAATAGTGGTTCGGGCGCTTTTCAAAAATAGTACCGGACGCTGTTCCTCTTGTGACGTCATAGCTCCGTGACCTGACCTGACCCGGTCAAATTACTTATACCATATGATAGCCAATACTTGCCCCAACATGCATGGGAAGTTTCATCACGATCCATCAACCGATGTCCGTACCACCGGCAGGAAACCTCGGGCGTCGGCACTCAGTTTGTGAAAATCCGGCCGGAGGCTGTACCTCTTATGACGTCATAACTCCGTGACCTGACATGACCCGATCAATTTTTTTTCGGCAAAAGATGCGCAAAGGTTGCCCCAGAGGGTATTGAAAATTTCAGCCCGCTACGACAAGCCGTTTAGCGTGCACTTCGAAAAAACCTCATGGGGGGGGGGTTGATACAACCCCCCTAGGCGTTCTAGGGTTAATCCAGCTAGGCTAAACGATCTCAGTACTGGCGACCACCCATCTCTTGTGTCGGTTCGTACCGTCTGAGTACCGTATCGTCACTCACTGGAGGTTTTACCACTGCCCTCCAAGGGACATGACGCTGTTTTGTGGCCGGTCTTACACCCCTGCGTCGTCACTGCCCTCGTAGAGTGGCTTGTCGGTGTGATTAACTCTTGAGACTGTCAATGGCCCTTCGTGATCAGCGTGGTGTTGAGTAGTCCGGGTTGGTCCCCTGTCGGTCTGTGTGGTCTTATTTGGTCCGATCCGCCCTGACGTATGCCTTGCGCCTGTTTTGTTTTTCAACGGACTCGACGTTGAAAAGCCCAACAACATACCTATCACGTGACTGGCCACCATCGTCGCCTCGGTGGCCAACGCGGTGTCACGTGACCGACCGCCACCGCCGCGTCCGGTGTTCGGTGTCCAGTCACGTGACCGTCTATATTGGTTGCACGTGACGGCGGCCCCCAGCTGGTGTCACGGCGTCACGCGCAGCTGCGTAACGGACACGCGCGGTGACGGTGGTCGGTCTCCGGGACGTTGGTTGACGAGTTGAACGTGAGAAACCGATGACCCTGTTCGGGATAGCTGCTCAGAAAGGTCACGGTTATGTCGGTACACAGGAATCTTCAACTTGTGTAGTTACCATTGAAGTAACTAAATGCCCACCAGCTTCACTGCATTTGATGCATTTGATGATGCATCTATTTCATTCCCTAGTCTGATCACTAAGGTATCCTTCCAGCATGTTAGATATCTCGCCTTTCAGACGCACTTCGTTGCCGACCCTGGGGCAATGTCCGGCTCAGCGGGAGCTTGGCTTAGCTGATGTCCGCCTACCTTTACGTCGACCCTGGTCGTCAATCATAGGACTAATTAGCGATTCAGTTGGTCTGAGAGGTGAGTGGCAGTCGACACTGTTTTCAGCTGCTCTGTCGGATGTCGACATGTCAGTTTGTTTCGCTTAGGCTGGTGATTAGCATGGACATCAAGTCGGTCCCTGTGACATCAGGTGATGGTCGCTGAGGTTCGCTCTACATACAATATGGACCGTTTCTATATATGATAACAATTTTGAGTGGCATGCTTCGAGGCGAAGAGCCACTGGAAGGAGAAATCGGCTAACCCTTTTATGGCCTCTGTTAGCTCTTTGAAGTGTCCGATCTTTTATGCTAAGTGTAATCACTCCTTTCGTTCACTGCCCTGCTAATGTGTGAGGGTTGTAATCGTTCCCACTGCAGGTGTAAAAGCGTCGCTAAGTACCTTTCCTTCCGTTGTTCCCACTCCAAAGTGACATCTTAGTGCTTCTCTCTCACTGTTCGCCCGGTCAGGTGTGAAGCCCAGCGAGGCCATGGAATGTCTCTCCGGTGTCGAGCCCGCCAATAAACCCTTTTTTGGCCCGTCTGTGGCTGTGACCCTCTCTCCTCTAGCCGCCCTCGCCGTGTCCCCGTTGTTCCACCTCCGCGGGTGCCGCTGCTCTCCCGGTGGTTTTTGTTCCATGTTGTGCTCCACCTTGGACGCGACGGGTCGGCTGGTGCGTAGGTTTGAAATATGAGGCGACGACATATGATCCGCCTACACAGTGGAGACATGACACATGATCCAGGACTCCTCCGTGCTAGATCGCTGACCCTCGACTCTCGATGTTTGGACCTCGTCACTCGTCGGGTATTCCTCCAAACCCCTCGAAAGCTCCGGCCTCCGAGCTCCTCGGCACAGCTCAGTGGCAGCCAGAGATCAGTCATCTGCTACTTCTGTCATGTTTAATCCGCTCCATTCCTCTCAGCCTAAGCGGGGTGTCAGGAGTTCGTTCGGAATACCACTCAATTGTCAGCTTACCCGTAGTGGACGCAGTGACATTGACAGGCTTTCTCGTCAGATGTGCGTTACGTCGGGGCTTCCTTTTGGATCCGCTGCGCGACTGACATGCGCCAAGTGGGATGTTCAGCGGTAATTGGATAGTCTCTACCGTCGCACTGAGCCTTCTTCAGGGACACGGGCACCCGGGCCCGGCTTTCGCCACTTGAAATACGGTCCTCCTCCGCCTCCTTTTTGTCGCTTCTCGTCGCATCGTATGGCTCATACAAACGAGTTCTTGCGACCGGTATTGTCTGCCTGTTACGTCAGTCATGGCTGCCACCGTTGGTACTGACAACGGGTTGGGCGTCATACCGCACCCTCGCCGCCAGCCGGCGAGCCCCACCGGCTACCGCGGCTCGTCCGCCGGCCCGCCAGCCGGACCGCTTTCGTTTTTACGGCGACCGCTGACCGGCGCGGCCGCCCTTGAAAGCGGCCATTGAAACTGGCGCTGCTACGTCCAATGTAGCGCACTGTCCGCCGCCGGCTCGTTGGCTGGGTGGGCGCCTCCGAACGCAATCAACTCTCCTCAGCCGCAGACTGATGCCCCGAGGCATTGCCAAGTGTCGAACGATTGCTGCATAGCAATGCGCGAGGCATTGCCAAGGTTCGTGCGGTGCATGGTGCCGGTTGGTGCCGGCTGGAGCGGGAGGTCATGTGTAGGGATGTGTGCGCTCTAGACACTAGAGTCTACGGTGGGGAGTGCGGAAGAGAGTGGGCGAAGGATGGGACGCCTTGAGAGGGATGCAAGGTCAGTGTCTTGTCTATGTCATGCAGCAGAGATGTGTGGACGATTAGGCTCTCAGTGTCGTGAGCAGCGGTAAGCGTCTTGTTACAGAGCGATAGGTCTTCATGAAATGTCAGGGCCATGGACCTGTTAACTTTTTGAATTAGCGGCAGATAACCAATCTTGAAATGTTCTGACTAAACTGCAGCACCTTTTCTTCAGAGCAGGCAGAGCATCATTTTCTATTTCATGTTCACCTTCCTGATCTGAACCTGACGTCTGAAATAAGAATGAACGTTTCTCCTGCGTTGCGTAGACTCATGACGCAGCAGCGGTTTGACAAACGAAGTCCCTGGATGGTCGTGACCCGCTCGGAGACCTTATCAGCCCGGGTCTCGCGGAGCTGACCCCTGGGTCACTCCACCGAGCCGGGTCATCACCGTCTGTAACAGCGAAACTTCTGAGCCACCTGAGGAGCCCGCTGTTTCTCTACCCCCCCGTTCTGTTACCTTCTCTACGAAGCTGAACTCCACCCACCCCATCCCAACGGGACTCCCAGCGACAAACACCCCGCATTGTGCTCCCGTCATGTCCGGAGACACTGGCTGTCGTTTGCGTCAAAGGGTCGCCTGAACTCGCCGCTACAGAAGACGCCCCCGACACTCGGCAGGATGCCGGCACCAATGACCCGCTCTGTGGACCTGTGCCATTGAAGATCGCCATTGACTATTGCGGGCCATTGGCCATTGCGCACCATTGGCCGTTCGTTCGATACCATTGACCGGTCCTGCCATTGTTGTCCACCGTGTGACACGGGCGCTGATCCCCGGAAGGGAGCGGCGCTCAGACATGTTTACCTGCCGTTTATATGGGATTTACGTTGTGCCCGAGCCGTAGGCAGGCTCAGTAGCAGCGGAGTTGGCGGTAGCGGAGCTGGTGGCGGGAACGGGGCGGCCTGGAGGCGGATTACGTCTGACCCCGTGGTAATGGGATGACGGCCTCGGGAAGGGGACGAGCTGTTGGACACGAGCTAATGGAGCGGCCACCCGGTCACGGCAGTCACTCCTTCGAAGGCGCTAATGGACGCTGATTGGACGGTCGGTTGTCGTAGATCACGGACTAACCCCACGGATTGACTTATTAGGATTAATCTTACATCATGATTTGTTCTGTGCGATGTCATGTAGAGCTACAAATGCTGCTGACACTGCTTTTTGTTGTTTTAACCAGGGATGCGGAGCCGTGGAAATTTCAGACGGCTCCGGCTCCGGCTCCGGCTCCGGAGAAAAAATCGGCTCCGGCTCCGGCTCCGGCTCCGGGTGAAATGTTATGGCGGCTCCGGCTCCGGCTCCGGCTCCGAGTAAAATGGTCCGGCTCCGGCGGCTCCGGCTCCGGCGGCTCCGGCTCCGACTCAGTACATCCCCTATGCAATCAATTAAATACGGGTGGAATAAAAATTGGATGGGTTATACGCGTTACTCTTTGCCATGACCGGCTCATCGCGTCCCCGCGCAAACGCACCTCGGAGAGAACTGGCAGAACAAAGGACTAGGAAGCGATGGCATTGGAAACGCAGTCGCCGCGAATCGGAGTTCACTGAACCATCGTAAGCTGACACCCGTCTCGGCTGCATTGGGGGGGGGGGAGGGGGGAAGAGACGGTGCTGGGAGTCGCAATCCACTGCACTGGCTTCAAAACAATGGCCGTCGCCTGATGACCGGTCCTCATGTTCTGGGGATGCAGTAGGCGTGGGGGGGGGGAGGGGGAGGAGCAGACAGGAAGTTGATTGCGTACTGTGGGATACTGGGGATATTCGGCTTTTTCATTCACTTGATGGCCCATGACGTACCTACTTACCATATGTTGTACTGTCTTGTACTGTCAAACCGAGCTAGGTCAATTATTTTTTTCCTCTTCAAAAAATAAAAAGGAGCCGGAGTCGCCCTCTTTTTTGGCGGCTCCGGCTCCGGCTCCGGCTCCGGGCTATATTGTTTCACGGCTCCGGCTCCGGCTCCGGCTCCGGGCAAAATATGCCGGCTCCGGCGGCTCCGGCTCCGACTCCGGCTCCGGCTCCGCATCCCTGGTTTTAACTCTTTGCTATCAAACATTTCGTAGGACGTCACTTAGTAACAGCCTGTCACTTTTATGCTCGGTCGGTTGTGTTAAATCTATTCGTGATTAAACGATTCGTGTTTGATATCGCCCTACCGCTCGAGTCCTTATGACTCGCCACCAGGGGCCCTTCAGTCACGTCGTCACGACCCATCACGACACGCTGGTCGGCAGCCGACCTGACCCTCGTGACCGCGTGAGCCGGAAGCGAGGTCGCCGCCTCCCTCGGTGCTAAACGTCCGCCCCCGCCTTCGCCGCCCCCACTTCCACCCCCGCCTCCTTCGCCTCCGCCTGTTGTGATGGAGCGCCACTGAGTACCCCGGACAGTTGTGGGTCAGAGGGGTCACTCAGCGAGTTACCGAAGGGATGGATTGTGTCGGCTGCTGTTTGGCAGCTCAGCCGGTCAGTGGGAGGGGTGTGTCTGCTCCGCATGCCTGCATAAACGGCGGCGCGCACGAGAGAATTCCCTTCGGGAGGGCTGACGGGTGCCCACCAGCGCAGTGTCGCCTGCAGCGGCACGACGCGACGGACGCCCACAAGCTACCGGAATGGAAGCCCGCGGGCGACACTATTGACGCCCACTGGCGGTCATTCTAGGGCACCCATAAGCCTCATAGCTCTCTGAGCGATAGGCTAGTGAGTAGCCGGCTGGAATGCTCGTCTGCATCCCTCGTCTGTGCTCCATTCGAGCCGCATGCCGTCTGCCGCCCCTGAGGGCGAGTGATGAACTATGACGGATAGGCTGGGAGGACCGCCACTGCACATATATACGGGGCCCCCGGCTGCCAGTGGCTGGCCCGTCCTGCTGCCAGAAGGAGGGCTCTGGGACAAAACAGCAGTTGGTATCTGGCGAAGGTCAGCAAAAAGACGGCTAATTACGGCATTTAAGGAGAGATGTGGAGCGTTCTGGACTAAAATGTGGAGCGGCTAATGTGCTGTGGACCAATCCTCAGCGCCTGGTGGCCACGTTGTGCAACTGTTGTCCAGTTGGAGGGAGTGCCTACTCCTTATGACTGCGAGAAGCTGTTGATATGGTTATTGCCCATGTAACTTCGGGGAAAGACTGACGACTAGGCAGCGGCTATGCTCGTTCCAAGGACATGGGTCGTTTGATAGTAGCATCGTTTTTTCTACTTTTTTTTGTTTCCTCGCTAGGATGAAGTTCAAGGTAACCAGCTCCTCATATCGTACTGATTAATCAGTGATCCTACCACAAAAAGAGCTAGTTGTCTGGCATGTTTTGCTCCAGGAAAACTTTCGATCTCCGGCTCGCTGGTCCAGCAGAAGTATCGTACCATGAATCACTAGCAAACTGCGATCGCATTCATCACTAGTGGAGACGAGAGGGCATGAACCCATGGCAGTGGCACCGCGGAATAACTTAATCCCTGTGGGACTCGAGCAAATCACTCCATAACTAATCCCCTCAGGTGTTGACGCTCCACTGCACACGCACACGAATTAAAGCGCCCGTGGCATCATGCGTACTCTGTGCGTAATTCAGATCCTACATCCGCGTCATTCACCTCACAAATCCGCCGATCGTTCTCTTGTTATGCTCCGCGCCCCTGGCGTTCCGGTCCATGCCTCCCCCCATGTGAGTTTCGTCCTCTGCTGCTCGAGGCTGCAGGCTCCTACCCATGACACGACTGTAAAGCCGGCATGCACTCAGGGCGCTGCCATGCGTGACTCTCCGACGCTGCTGTCGCTCGCGCGCCTCGGTCGGCTGCCGATCAGTGGCTCGAGGTCCGACCATGGGGCCCGTCAGGTCCGGCCCTGACCGTCAGGGGCACAGCGGCCAGGGCCGGCCCCCGCACTGTCCAACCGTCCGGCCGGCGGCGGCGCGCGGGCATTCCTGGCAGCGTGGCGGCGTTCCGGCGCCGCCGGCAGGGTCGTGAGAGCCGGGAACAGGTTCTGACGCCGCGTGCAGCGCTGCACCGCACCGCGCCGGAGCCGGCCAGTCGTACCGGCCGCCGCGTCCGGCCCGGCGGGTGGTGAGCGCTGTGTGGGGAGCGCAGAGACGGGTGGAGCGAGATGTGCGTGAAATGGAGCTGTGGGGACGGAGTGGGGACGTGCGTGATGTGCTGAGGTGTGCTCGATGAGAGGAGCTGAGAGATGCGTTGGGGATGGTGACAGGTAAGCTGTGAAAGACCGCCTGAAGGTCTCGACTTCCAACATCCCTTTCTCAGTAGAATGTCATCACCTCTTTCATGCAGAAGTGATGATGCTAGAAGCACTGCTCTGCCGGTCAACTCCACGCCGGTCAACTCCACTGCAGTGCTGACTGTTCGCCGTCACCTCACCGATGAGTCACCTATCGCGGCGCCCACTGAGCGTGCTCACGTGCTCTCGCCACTGCACACCCACGGCCCGGCCCGGGTCACGAGGTCACCTCTCGTCGGTCGGCGTGGCTCGTAAATGACCTCCTGGGTCTGATCGGGCGTCATATCGCCACCCCAGCCGTCAGTTTCTCCATTGTACGTTGTTCGATCGTAGCTCAGTGGCACGGTCAGATCGGGTCCGGGTAGTCACGCCCGGTGTGTTTCTCCGGCCGGACGGTACCCTGCGGCGTTTTTCCACGTGGGATGTCTTCTGTGCTGACCCCGGATTGCGATAAGTCGACCACGATGGGCTTTGTTTGAGCCGATCAACGTGCCGGCTCCTGGCAGGAGGTGGACCTGGACTTTCGTTTCTCATACTGGGCTTTTCTCATACGGCGGCGGCGGCTGCGCGAAGGGAGCGCCATGATTGTATCACCGCGATGGCTGGTTAGCGTCGGGTCACGTCACGCGGCGGCCGTCACGCTTTTTGTGCGCCGTGATGGACGATGGAGCGTGACTCGTGACGTGAGAACCGCAGACGGCTCTCTGCGCGCGTATAATGATCACCGGTCCGCCCCGATCGCCGTCCCTGTTCATTAGAGGTGCGGGCACGACGGCGGTGTGAGCGCTGCGCGTGAGGGCGCGCGGTTGGCCGTGGGACGTTCACCTGTGGTCAGTACGGCCAATGGGACAGGTGTGCGAAGTTCACGGCAGGTAGACAAAGTACTTTGGAAGCTTTGTGTTGTGTTGGTTTTGTACCAAAGACGTTTATAGCGGGATTGATATTGTGAGACTGTGATATGGTCTTGGACAAGGAACAGTGCACTTTCTGCAGGTAGGCATTGTTTCTTATTGGATTAGTCGGCAACCACTATGAACGTCAAACCCCTTGAGACCCCACTTTTTTGCGATAATTTTTAAATGCGTCAACTTTCGTTGACAATATTCTGGCAATGTATGTTTCAGAACCTGCCGAAACTTTTATTACTAAGGTATTTTGACGCCAAACGATTATGGAAGGTACTTCTCATTCACTCGTAATGTTAAGGTCAATTCAGGCCCGGGCAGAGGCTTGCGCTCGGCCACACTCGAGCCCCGCCACCAGCGCCATCTGCTCTAAATGCCATCTACCAGCGCCCGCTACCGCTACCAGCTACCGCCCACCATCAAGCCTGAATGGAGCGAGAGACGCGAGTGACCGGTCGCCGGGTAAGGAGCGCCGGAGGGGTAGGGCGGAGCTTAGCGCTGACGTCATTACGTGGCTCCGCCCCATGAACGCGTAGCCTCTACCCAAACAGCAGATTCGTTCCGTGAAATTTAACATTACGAGTGAATGAGAAGTACCTTTAATAATCGTTTGGCGTCAAAATACCTTAGTAATAAAAGTTTCGGCAGGTTCTGAAACACACATTGCCAGAATATTGTTAACGAGAGTTGACGCATTTAAAAATTATCGCAAAAAAGTGGGGTCTCAAGGGGTTTGACGTCCATAGTAGTGAAAGTGCAGTGCTGAACACGCCTTTGTTTTTCCGTTCCCGTGCTGCCAATCTCACCACAATGTCGCAGGCATTGGTCATTCCGCAATCGGAGCTGCATGGGCGGCATGTATGAACTGTGCAGTGCGCAGCCCTTGTCCTGACGCACTGCACAAACAGTCGACGACGGACTGAGCCGTATCGCCCTATCGCCCTGCGCTGTCTGTAGATAAGTTCATCCGGGCCTGGCGATGATCTCATTGTTATTAATATTCGTCATTGAAACAAACACGAACGTCCAATGCGCTTATCTCTGGTCTAAGCTCACCTATTTTTTTAACTCATTTGGACTTAATCTTACCGATAAGAAGTTTTAGGCTTTCAGAACAAAAGCAGGGAAGAAGAAGGTTATCTTGGAAATTATATGAATGCGATAACCGTTCCCCCGATTCAATTCCTCACAAGTTTCCGGCATGTCTAAGCATCAGAGTGGATGGCAGTCATCATAATTCTTACCTTATCCTGATATAAAAATGGTTCTTATCTGACAAAATGCGCTATTGAAGGACCATAACATGTTTACGCCATATCTTTATTAGCTGCTTCAAACATTCAAACCACGTTTTCCGAGTGAAATCAAATCGTTCGGCTGTTTTGCCACGATTTTATTGCCTTTACCTGCCCCATTCGAAGCAGCGGTTTCAGGGTTGAGGTTCCTTGGTTGGACGTGAACCCTCGGTCCGACATCCGACTGCTGACTCGCCG
Source organism: Amphibalanus amphitrite (assembly GCF_019059575.1). Taxonomy (NCBI): domain Eukaryota; kingdom Metazoa; phylum Arthropoda; class Thecostraca; order Balanomorpha; family Balanidae; genus Amphibalanus; species Amphibalanus amphitrite. The sequence continues at coordinate 111,146 of NW_024881751.1, forward strand.
CAGCGCTGATAACGTGTCTGCCCCAGTCTCGGTGCCATTACCACTATCTTATCGGGGTGGAGTGGCCGAGTGACGACATGCGGTGACGAATGCGGCGCTGTGGCGACGGCGGCGCGGCGCGGCGTGGCCTGACTTGGCTTGGCGTGGCGTGGCTTGGTGTCCTGACGACTGCGATGGCTTGTCTTTGCCTTTTCTCTTGAATTTCAAATTGGCAAGGGTCGTGTTTCCACTTTCATAAGGTTTATCAGCTACAGTGAATTTCTCCAGAACTCTAGGCGACGATTGAATGAGAGACCTTATTTTTAATCCATCAGACTTTGGTCAGACTCAGCTGCCAGACTTTGGTCCGGCTCAGACTTTGATCCTGTCATTCAAAACACTGCCTCGTGAGCACATCGCTGCGTTTGGTTTGGATGTGATTGTATTCCCTCAGTGTGTCAGCCGATTATTACGTTCGTGGAGATGAGATGATGTGAGGGCTTAGAATAGGAGATGGGTTACCTCCTCGGGCAATCCATCCTCCGCACTTTCTTCGCGGAGAAAACCAACCCCACCTCACGCACACCATCGCTATAATCATATCCACGACGTTTTGTCAACCATCTCGGCCAATTTTGTCTGGCTAGCCGCCGGACCTCTATTCGCGTGTGATGACCCCTGGACTAAAGTCGGTATCGCGTCTCGCGATGGCCTGGCGCCCTCTGACAACGTGCTGATGATGTCACCTCGTGGGTGAGGCGCTATCGCATCCGTCCCACCTGATAATTGTTCCACGCCGTGACAACAACAATTTGGGGAGTGCCTGAGGCGACACAGGGACCCGGGTCATTTTCACCGACACTTAGCCGGTCAGGAGTCTAATGAAGCTGATGATTGGTGTGTGGTGACACAGGAAGCTCGCGCGGGAGGTTGTACGCGGACAGAGTGCGTGCGGCTGTGGAGTGAGGCGTTTTTGTGGGTGACTCGTGACTTCTGAAATCACTCGCTGAAGACTGTCTGTGGCGACGTGGCGTGCCAGTGGTTGTGCTAATGCATGCAGATTACTGCCACTGTCATTAACTGAAAATCATTCCCTTCCGAGAGCCGTTCAATTAAGGGCTGCTTTTACCATTCAAAGTAGCCAGTTTCGTGTGTGTCTTCATACTATTTAACTTAGAAGAGAGATTTGAAGACCTTAAAGGGACCCTCCCACCTTCAAAAAAGTTAATGAATTGGCATAAAAGTGATGTCCCTTGGTTCAGAAAGAGCGGAAACGAATATCTACCAAATTTCACCGAAAAATATTCACTGGTTTTCAAGATATTAGGCTTTTACTTTTGTTTACTTTTTGGGATCTCCCCTGTTACTAGCGACTTTATTTGGAAGCAATAGTTTGGCAGCCTTAAAATGCGGCAGACGTTGCGCGCAAAGCAGCGTATACCACCACGTGTTAACGATGGTTTTAGTCTAAGATTTAAAAATAGTTAGATCTCCGCTGACGTCACAAATTCTAAGGGGGCATTCCAATGCATTAGCCCCTTAGAATCCGAAAACTGCAAGTTTGAAATTCCATATCTTCGAATTAAAGCATTTTTCGATGTTGTGAGTGCCCAAACCGGTATTTGCAGGCCATGGCCACCAATTTGGCTATCTCAACTCAAAACTAATGTTAAGGTGGGAGGGTCCCTTTAAGTACCCAAACTGAAGTGTCATTCACTTACCTAATGTTTTTCAGTAATTGGCATTTCCAAATTCCTGGCGCATACAAATGCCTAAATTTCCATCGGATATCTGGATAAGTTTTCTTTTGTATCACTGCTGTATAATGTCAAGATAGGTGGCTCTCACACCGACACCCCTGACCTCCACTGACACGTTTATGTCCCTCTTTTCGGCAGGTGCGTCTGGGGCAACTGCAGTCCTCCCCCGTGGCCCCTGAGCCTCACCTCCGACTACCACAGTGACGGCCGCGAGACACCGGCCACCGGCCGCTCCGCCACCCTCCCTCCTCCGGCCGACGCCAGCCTCAGTTCCGCCTACTCGTGGGACGTCCAGCCGAGCCCGCGCTCCCTGCCCTCCTCGCCACCGCAGGAGAGGGACCAGGAGAGTCCCGCGGCGCGCTCCGACGGCTCTTCCTCCTCGTCTGCCTGGAGCAGTGTTCACGAGAGTGACTGCGAGTGCTCGCTGCAGCTGAGTGCGCTCGCAGTGGGAAGTGTCGGTCAGGGTGCGAGGCGCAGGTCGGTGCCGGAGCGCGTCTGCCGCCGGCGCAGGACACACGCGCGGCGCGAGACGCGGTGGCCACGGTGCGATACGAGTAGATACGACGGGTACCGATCCTCCGACGAAGATATGGACGCCGAACGAGGTGAGTTGGGATGGTGGGATGAGGTGCGGGCTGGACGGAGGAGGAAGTGTCAAAAGCAATGTTGGAGGGTTGAGCGATGGCTGGCTGGACTACCGAACAGCAACTTAGAGCGTGTTTATCCCATTAAGGCACTAATTGCCCGTCGGATCCAGCTGCCTTATGCTAGCCATATCGGAATTTCGTCACCCTCATATGCATGCGTGCTGTAAGAGTGTGTACGTACGCCCCTGCCCTGCCATCGATTCATCACCCTACAGCTCCCCACTGCCGGCTGTCGGCGGACATCCCCGCACGCTGGTCAGAATTAGCACCCATTTGTCGGTGATGCGTCATCGTGCGTCATCCGACGGACGGATGACGCCAGGAGGGGTTGGTGAGGGAGAACAGTGGCGTGGTCCGACACACCCGCGGGTTGACAGCAAAGGTCAGCCAGCACGGATAGTGATTAGAACAGGCCACGGAATTCACTGCTGTTTTGGTGGCACAAAGAATCGTGATGCATGGGTGACGTGTAAGCATGATAAGATTCATGGCTATATAAAGCCAATCAAACGACTTTTGACTATCTACTTCGTTTTTTATGTCTATTAAACGTTGTCACCTACTCTTTTCACCCATGCTCTATTTTAATCCGTTCACGGACCTGGGACCCTCGGCCTTTCTTATCAACACACCCCGGGGTCGTTGCTCGCTACTGCAGATGGCCTCGATAACTCTCCGGGGTGTGAAGACGGGCTGGGCGCGGTGGAAGGAGAGGGAGAGGTGTGCAAGGGGCATGCTGGTTGTTGATCTTGGTCGCTGGAGCGGAATATAATAAGATAGTGGAAGGCTGAGCGGAGAGACGTATGTTGGATGGTTCTTTTTGCCACCAATTGAGGTTTTCAAGGAATTTCAGACGACTGTAGGAAGTCCGAACTTTCTCCATGTAAGACAACCCACGCTGCTGCTTTGTGTCTGAATTTATCAACCCTTCAACTGTCATAAACTCTTCACGACTTTCATCCTGTGTTGTCGCACAAGCCCGAGGTGTCATTCACCGCGGCTTGTTCATGAATAATTCAGCCCTCCTTTATGAACTGGTCCCAGCCGTTACCCTCCCCTCGGCTGAGTCTGATTGCCGGATAGTCGCCGTGCTGTGTCGCGATGGTCCGCCGACTGTTGAAGGGCGATGTCCGTGGACATTCGGCTCGACGGACGTCGCTTGTCGCCCCGAATCTGTCCGGGTCGTTCCAGATCTGTCAGTCCGTCTGTCCACCGGCACAACGCGGCGGGGGCCCTGGATAGGTGACCCATTCACCGGTGTCAACACCCCGGCACCTCGCGGGTGTGAATGGGTTCATCCGGTGTTGCGTTAGTTGGGGTTTGTTGTGTGACATAAGTGGGACACGGAGCGAGAATAGTGTGGTGCATTCATGGCACTCATGACGTAAATGATGCCACTTTAGTATTCAGACGGCTCTCATTGTAAATTTGCACCTGTGCTGCGGGTGTGTTGCTCCAAACGAGCGTTCATGTCTGAGTTATTTTCTCTTTATGGGGTCAGTTCTATCCCATGTGTACTGAATATTATAATATCCAGGCCCGATATCATGTCGGAACAGTCTATTAAGGTTGTCGCAACAGACTCTCACATTCCTACCACTGGAATTTGTTCCCTCTCGCCTGTCTGCGCGTTCCTGATTAGTTTATCGGTCTGTCCGAGCGGGCAGTGCCGCCGTGTCTTCTCGATACGCCTGCGATCGTATCATCCTCTGACAAGGTCCCGCCTCTTCGTGCCGTTTATCTCACTCGTGTTCGGTAATGTGGCTCTGACGCCTGAGCTGGCTCCTCGACCTATGGCTACGCACGAGAGCGAGATATCAGAGGTTTCCCATGGGCGCTTCTGTCCGTCCGTCCGATGGCGGTCTAAAAAGGGCCACTGCGGGTGATGTAGAATGGTTCGGGGAAGGAAGCATCGCCGGGTATCTGTGGTTTTGGGCCCTGTCGGATCGCGGCTCTTTTCGTTGAGTGAAAAGTTAATTTGACATGCTAATGACTGGTCGATCTAGCGGGGATGAGGAGAGAATCTTCGTCTTTTGACCTATATCTATGGGTAAAATGGAGAGGGGCGGTCGGGCCTGAATGCGAACGACGACCGCACTGACGTCGTGAGGGTCGAAGGTTTCTTCAAAAGTCCGCAAAACCGAACGAGACCGTCTTTCGTCAAAAAGCGGAGGGCACCCTCATCAGTAGGCATACCGGTTGTTTTGAAAGCGTCACTGAGTGGGCCCTGCGACTCTGAGGCCGCAATTATATGTCGACAGACCGAGCGGTGAACTAAGCGGCGGTCTTCTGTGAGCAGCGTTCTCATGGATCCACGTTGAAAAGCTATTTGGCCGCTTCTTCGGCGACGATAAAAGGTGATAGTGCGTGGAAATTATTCGGCAGCGCAGGCAGCAAACTTTGTGCCAAGTCCGTACTTGTCACCAGCCAGGAAGCATAGCTGGCTTTGTAAAGCGCTTTGGCAATATTTTGGCCGCGTTTGGCAGCATTTCAAGCCCTCAATCTGTTGCGTTATCAGCGCAGTGACGGTGGTGATGTCGATGTCGATTGTCGATGGTGCTTTTGATTTGATTTGTCACAGTCAGCTACTGTGGACCGCACGCACAAATGAAAACGTCCGGGCCGGAGTTTGTTCCACTTTCCTGCTCAAAAGCGGCGGTGTTCGGCGCCCGCTCTCCGCTACTGCGTGCGGAGTTTGGTAGCGACAGAGGCGGAAATGCGTGCCTGCCATGAGTTTGCAAGTTTGTCGGCCTGCTGGCAATTGTGGAGGGTGCTACTTTATTTGCCAGTTGGTCTAGTTTGGATTCAGTTTGTATCTCCTCGCTCCGGTTTTCAGATTGTGCTGGTCGGTACGATCATAGCGATTTATAGGCTAGTTTTATTGATATTAAACAATTTCAATATGGTAACAGGTGGAAAATTGGGCGAAAATTCAATGCTGCTTGCAGCTTGATGCTTTTTTATTCGCTCTTTAATGCTACGACTCACTGGGTAAATTTCGTGCGTGACATTCCATGAACACCCAGGACCAACGACGATTGGGTCTCCGTCGTCATCCCTGCTGGATCGGATCTCTGGTCCGGGAGAGCGCCCCACATGTAACGGACCGGCCGATCGCCACCTGCGGGAGGTGGCGGCTCGCATCAAACCGCGTCCGAGCCTCAGGAAGCCGGCAGCTGGCAGGTGTCGACCGCCGCCGCCGACGCCGACAACGACGTTATGTTCGGTGGATGTGCGTGGGTCATGGTGGCTACGGGCTGGATGTACTCGTAGTATCCATCATCAGATTTTCCCGGTAGGGGCCAGGCAGATGACCGACGTTTGTTCACATTTGTCCTACTCCACCCATGCTGCTGTCCCATCATCGTCGGCTCTATCCGTCGGGTTCCCCTGTCCTCACTATCCCACTTTGTCTAGTTCGGCTGTCCGACTGTCCAGTTCTGCTATCCGGCTGTCTCGCTGTCCATTCCTGCTGTCCGGCCGTGCCGCCGTCCGCCCATGCTGCGGCCGCCCGCGCCAGAGGTGTGAATGGTGGGTGGACGTGCACGGCCTCGGCTGCCAGGGCCGACACCGGGACCATTGTCCACCGTGGACAGACAGTGGTCCGCTGCGGACAGACCGGCGGTCTGCGGTGACGGGGACCGCACGCTGGCGGGGACCGTTGTCGGTCCTGGATGATGGCTCGTGCTGTCACTGACGCTAAGTGACAAAACGCGCTAAGTGTCAGGGGAGTGAAAAGGGAGGCAGCTTTTGGAAATGTTATGGAGCTTGACTGGTAGGCGTTGTTTTTTTTTGCCCGTATTTCTAAAGGGTTCATGTTCCTGCGATTTCGGAAGATGAGGGGTTGTTGTATTCTGTGCCACTGCGGTATCTCTTGTCCGTATGAACAATGCTTATCTTAAAACATTGTTTTGTCTTTAAGGTTAGCTTTGTAGGCATGTCCGCCAAGACCACCGAGATGTCAGGATAAATAGAAGCCATGCGCTGTTTTCATTTGAGGGTACACTGAGCCGTTCCGATACCAATCCAGACAGGATCTCATCCACTGTGCCGTTAGATCTTATTGTTTCCTGTGTGGCGGCGCCTCTTACGAGCGTTCCGGCTGGATTCCTCCTGAAGCTTTGTCTGGTCAACAGATGGTGTGATGACCAGCTTAACGCAGTTTCGGACGAAGTTGTTCGATAGCTCTCCAGACTGGATCGTGTCGTATCGAGTACGGATACGTCAGCCATTTAACGGTGTAGTCAAACGTAAACCACTATGGGACGTCAGCTACTCGTGGGAAGCTCTAATTGCAGTTGCGTTTGTGTATAAATTGCTAGCTTTGATCTAGGAGGAGCTTGAGCAGGCCTTTATTACATAAATGGCCATATATTTTCATTATTTGTCAGCATCGCTCCGGTGCAAACTTACAGCTACCAAGTCTGAGCTCCACACGGCATAACGGACCCATCACTTCTAAACTTTGCCCTAGTTTTCCTCAGCCTACGAAGTTTGCATCTGCTGGCTGAATTCATATAGCCTGACTGACCTTTCAAGCTCAGCATTCCATTACCTGGAGGTCGGGCTGCGTCACGCTATTTCCAGAAGCTGTGCACTGAAAGACACAGCGTTAGCAATGGCGGCAGTAGCAACGGCTGCAGTGGTGGCCGGCCGCAGCTGCACGCGACGGGCCGCAGCGGATCTGATTCAGCGGCGCTGCATATTTAGTGGCTCTGTCGTAGGAGCGGGACGCTGCCGGTATCAGTGAAGGGATGTCGTCACCACTGGGCCGTCGTGACCAGTCGCCTGACCAGTGAATGTATCCGCAGCTCTCTGGAACCGAGAGCGGGAGAATGTGAAGAGGCTTGTGTCCTCGTTTTGACTCCTACAGTTTAATACTGTTACATTGACAGAGTTTGAGTGAGAGGGAGCCGTTAGTAGCGTTACCAAGTGCACTCGCTTAGAGTAAGATGTTTGATATAGGGGTCTTTCTCTAGACCCGAAGCGGAAGTACCGTGCAATTGGAATCTTCCTGAGGGAGGTGACGAAGCTGAGGTCGGTGTGAAGTGTGACTCACGGTCGCGGAAGGTGTCTCATCCCGTACCTATTCAGTTGCTGAATCGCAGCAGCAGGTGAAAAGCCTGTTGCACAAAGCGCAAAGGGATGACGACCGGGCTCTCTGGTGGTTTGATTCACTGCGAAAGCCTGTTCAAGCGTTAACTGCACACCGTAACACGAACAATGTGCTAAATCCACACGAAGCGATCTATGCTGACACCTGCTCTAACCCGCTAACCGCGGGTGTGAGAACCCGAACAGGATGTGCTGGGGACGTGCCTCGATTGTTGCGAGTCAATTGGGTGCTCCGTGCGGACGGAACCCGTACCACCGACTGCTGACGTGACCCGGACGCTGCACAGGTCGTGGTTGTTGTGCCGGCCAGGATGGGGTTGTTGTGTGAAAGGGTTTGTTTGTTGTGCTGCATAGCGATGCTTGCTGACTGTCCGGTGGTTGAGGTACTGTAGGCTTGCAGTGTGATATGGAAGTGTTCAGATAGGCACGTCATGCTACGTGATGGGTATTGTTCACTTGCCCGAAAGGTCGGTCGATGCTAGGCGTTGCCGATCCACGTTACTAAGCCGTCACATGACGAGTGGATATTTAAACTTCTATCGCTCGTACGATGCACGGCTGACCTGGCAGCTGGCTCCGATCAGTTCAGTTCATCTGACAACTAGTTAAGCTCAGTTTAGATTACCTTATGACTGTCTCAAAACTCAGTCCAGCATACCTGTCACCCGCCAGACCTCCCTGAACCGCCCAAAGCCAAGCTTCCACATAGCGGGTCTCTCGCGCTGGCGCTGGCCTCTGGCCAGTATCCCAGTTCCGGTCGACACGTTTTCGCACGTTACCCTCGCCTGGCATCCAGCTGCCACCGACCGCACCTCGCTCGGCTGGCCACGCCAGTTCCAGGTGCGGTTTCTCGGGCGGAGACTTTCGTACAGACCTGGAGACCGGTGGGCGGTGGCCGTGTCTGACCGGTCTGGCTAGCTATCCTGTTGGGAGCACCAGAAGTTGGGCATGTATTTGTTGGACTACCATCGCGCTGCTATAAAGACTTCCCTCTCCTGGTATGTACGTGTCTATCTTTACTGTCCCTCTCGTGGGGCGAACTTTGCTGGTGATGCTCCTCCCCTCCTCGTCGACCGGGCCTGGCTGGATCGCTTCCTTACTCTCGAGGCGGGATCTGCTGTTTATCCTCCCCTCTTCACGGTTCAGGCTTAGCTGATGAGTCCACCAGTCCTTAGAGCTGAGCGGTAGACAGGAGGAGAGATTTCCTGTGTGCTCTCGGCCGCAGAGTGAGGCGTCTCGCAGGGGTGATGTTCTGGCCCACCTCTGTTTCCAGAGGGCGTGGCGTCGCTCGTCCTCGGATTGCCAAAGCATGCCGTCCATCCCCAGGCGGGTGAGGTCTTTGTGCGTAGGTACTCCGCCCACGATGTTTATGACCTGGATAGTGCAGAGCGAGCTGCGGAGTCGGACCGTGGTGTTTTGTGCAGCTGTTTGTCGCCGCGTGCCTGCTTGTCGTTTGTCGTCAGTCTTGAGACGAGTGGGAAGAGTTTTTGTGCTTACCTGACGAATTGATTGTTATTCCGGTCACTGATTGGTGTGCCTTTCTGTAATTGAATTGTAGGGCGTCTTACGGGTGGGAACTGTATGAGAATGTCATGCTACTCGCGGTATTTCTAGACTAATGCTGTTTGGAATTGGCATCACCTGTTCGATACGAATGTAAATGACATATTCAGTACAATGAAACTTGTTTTCCACGGCACTAGAGTTTTCTGCTGAGGATGATCAATCACATTTTCCGTCGATTTCCCTTATCGGACACATTATCGGCGAGTTATTATTCATTTCTCTGTTGGTTTTGGTAGCCATGAGGTGACTCGCGCTCAATTGTGGGAGTTTACGGCGTATATCTAGCACGTGCTCCATCATTGGGCGTCTACCACGGACCACGATACACGCTGGTTTTCGACTTTGAACTATGTTTGGTACTCGCGGGTAGATCGAAGTTATCGATTAGGCGATCTTTACTCTTGGAACTGAAACTGATAATCTCTTCCTGTGGCGAGTCATCAGGGTCAGTTGAAAACAAAATGGAGCCGTCTTATCGATTGCCGAAACGCAAGTACCCTGACATTTGCCTTTTTTAAAACAGCAACACGTGTCGATTTCGTAAAAGCCAAGAGAAACACATTTATAAATTGTTTTACTGCCTACAATTGTTTTACTGCCTATGCTTAAACTCAATTTGTGTACGAGTGAGTGAGTCATTTTCTTTGCAGCCTTGCATCATACGGTTGGCTCGAACCCTGCGACGGAGAGTGCAGAATGCAGATCAAATCTGCGCTCAACCGGACGCGTTCAATTGCTATCACTTATACCATGAGTCCCACTTGAAACCGGAGCTCATGCCCCGGTAGACCAGATCCGTCCAACGTACCCCATCCGCCTACCCTTTCCGATCTCATCATGGTGTCTACGCTTGTCAACTCAATCTTGAAGCGTTGTTGTCAGCAGGGCTGCGGAGTCGATGGATTTTCGGCGACTCCGACTCCGACTCCGACTCCGGCTTTCAAAAACCAGCTCCGACTCCGACTCCGACTCCGGGCAGAATTGTCGACTCCGGCCGACTCCAACTCCCGACTCCGACTCCGCAGACCTAGCAGGGCTGCGGAGTCGATAGATTTTCGGTGACTCCGACTCCGACTCCGGCTCGGGTTTCTAAAATCGACTCCGACTCCGACTCCGACTCCGGTCACAACTGTCGACTCCGACCGACTCCGACTCCGACTCCGACTCCGACTCCGACTCCGCAGCCCTGGTTGTCAGTCCCTTATCAGAGCTACCGCTATGTCAAGCCATTGCACAGTGGGGATTTTTCCGATCTAGCGCCTATTAATTCAAAAAATATTTTTTGGATTTTTGTTTATTTTTTGTGTCAGTAGGGCTAAGAAATGTCTGAATTTTTCATATATGGCATTGTTTTATCTGTATGTCCACAGCAAAACTAGGAAAAATGCGCCCAAAGTTCACACTCATGCGTGATTACTCAATGGGCTCAGCAAGGCCCGAAAGTATAGCTCAATTTCATTGTCCTGTCCTGTTGGTTTTAATCTTGCGAGGTCTTAAAGTTGCATATCGTCTGAAAGGCACCTTTATTAGGAATGGAATGGCAAACAGAAAGTATGCCACAACCTTACTAAGGTCACAAAAATGCCCTTTACAAAAAAACCTTACAGACACCATATTGAAGGAATGGTATTCTAAATAAATGTAGGAAATCAACAATGTTCTCCACACTTTTCCACTCCGAAATATATCCTATCGAATTCGCCACTTTCTTCTGCACAAGACAACGCCTAGTTTGGCTGCCGAAACTTGCCTGAACACGGAATATTCACATTAGAGTATCTTAACACCCCACTCGAGGAGCGCTAGGGCAAACAGCACGATATAGGTATGTTCCGGACATAGGCGAATAATTTTACTTCGTGATTTATATGATGCATATTTTCTGAGACACATTCATTAGGAATAGGATGACAAGCGTAAATTATACATACCGTAACCTTATTAACCATCGCACTTGTGGGGAGGGGGAGGGGGAAGGGGTCGGATAAAACCCCATGGTTTTCCGCAAATTACTCGCGCAAAAAGCGGCCGATCGCGCCGAAACTTTCGGTACCCTCGAGATCATCAATTTTACATCTAACCTAAAAATTTCATGACTCTGACCCAACTGACCTTTGACCTGTGGCATATTTCTCGAGACCATGTTTGGCCGGAATCGCGATTCGGCGTATGCCAGCTCACATTATCCGCGGTTTCCAGTCTTTTTGTGGTTTTAAACGCTCAAATATGTGAAATGATGTTGGTGCCATGCATAATGGTGGGAGTCAAGGTCACGTGAAGGTCAAGTCAAGGTCATTGACCTTTTGATGACCTTGGTTCACGTTTTCGAGTTTTACTTGTTTCTAGGGTAGTTTTTGGTGCTGATTTCGATTTTAGCAGCCATTTGAATATTTACAAAGTAGTTCTAGTGCCTTCGTTCCATGTTACGAAGCTATCAGTAGTAGGTGACACTTCTATGGATGGCCGGCAGGACGCCTACTAATTGATCTAACCTGACCTGACCCGACATGGCCTAAATGCATAAATACATCGTCTGTGATCAAAACTAACATGAAATTCGTGATCAGCACCCCAAAATACCCCATAACACCCTAACTTTGCGAAGTTTCAAGAGGTCTCGATTTCCCAACTTTAGTTGGGTCATTAAACTGACTTGGAAAGTCAGCTTATGACCTTGGACTTTGAAATTGGATATATTCGGCCTAATTTCGTCATAGGCAGCACGCTTGACTTTTCCGCGAAGCTCTAGCTTGATCAGGGGCCAAACGGCTGAGCGGGGGTCCAATTGAACCCCCTATACTTTGGTGATTATGCACATTTACAGGTAAAATTCTCACCAGGACACACCAGCCAACATCTGTGCACAATCTGGCTACAATTCTACCTATGGTTTGCCCTCTACGAATAAATACGTGCTAGATCGGAAAAATCCCCACTGTGCATTGCACCAAGTATCGCCGCCTTGCACCTTTTACTGTATTCGCACTAACTTCCTCCGCCACTTCACTCCACTCCACCACCGCCGTCCCACATCGCTACTCCTGCCATCACCGTCCGTATCTCACGGGTCCGTTTACCTGCCCCAGAAGCAGTGTTTGCTCGCTGGCTGCGCCCCCGTGGGTCGTTTTGTCGCTCGGCGGCACTGGGCGGGGGCGGGCCGCAGTCGAGCGGGGCGGGGACGGGCCCGTTTGTTGCGGCGTCCCAATTCGACTTTCGCCTGGCGCGCAGCGCTGATGGAGCGTGTGCAAACAATGCGCCTCGACCGCGTTCGGTCTTCTTTGAACGGTGCTCGGTCGCTTCGGTAGAGCCGTGAGTGCCGTGGTAATGTGCCGCCCAGCGGGGGACGTGCTGAGACGGGGCGAGGTGGAGGACAGGATAGGTAGGGCGGATCGAGACTCGGCTGTGAAGGGACCTGATGGAACTTCATCAGCATAGAATTGGTGCTGTCGCTAGGCTGTATTGGTTGGTCACTGATGTGGCGTAGCTTCGGTAGTGAAGTAACATGTCACGATCTGACTCGGAAGTCCCTATAGTCCATTCTGGGCACTGATTTGCCACTTTCATCGCCCACCGCCCAGAGGTCGCCTATTCACTGTCACGTGCAGTTCTCAGTTCAGCATAGATCACAGCTCCCAGGCTGTGCCTGATTACTTCCCACTTGATTTCCCAGCCGGTGAAGCAATCATCCCACCAGCTTCCAATCACCTTCCTTCCTCCAGACTCGGTTGGACAAGGTGTGAATGTGCTGGACACGATCCACATTGAGCTGAGCTTCATTGTAGTACCGGTAACGGCCCCATAGCGGGGCGGTGGCCGCCCTCCGGCGCTGACCCCGTGAGAGAGGTCACTCGAGCGGTGTGATAGTGACACAGTTGACGGATAGCCACGGCGCGGGTCGGGGATTTCGGTGTTTTTCTGGTCAATCTGCTGTTGCGATAGTGAGATTGCAACTCATGAGATCCGCCTTTTCACTTACAAAAATCGTGCAGCGATTCTTGCTGGCGTCTGTTGGTTTGTTGGCTGCATTTTTGTGTGGTCAAGTGAGCGTACTACTGTCCTCGAATGTGTGAGGATTACACGCCTCTCTCACGCTGCTGCGTGAGCCTCTCATTAGTACTACCAGTGGTAGTCGTGTCACAATTAAGCCAAACACCGCTATCCCCTGATGGATCATGTAGACATAACTGCCTCATTCCATTCCGTCGCTGGCAAATTGTGTCACAGACAGACAAATTTCGCCGGCGCCGGTACTAGCGGAATAATTTTGACGTCAGTCACCAGCGCTATAATTTTGCCGCCTGATACGACTGATATGCCGGTTTTGTGTGCTCATTTTAGAGAAAAGTGGTATAAGCACTCGGTAAACCATCCACGCAGACTGTAAAGCTTCTTATCAGTCGGCTGGTGCCTGTGGTTATTCTAGCGCAGTGACGCCAGTGTTGCCTCACTGGTTATGGTTGAACTTTCATGAACGGGCGAATGCAGTTAGTCCGAGCTGGGTTTGTTCCGCGTCTGTGAAAAGCCGTCCGGCCTGACAGCGTGCTTTGCGATGCGTGTCTTATTTCTGAGAGAATTCGCAAAACGTGCGAACTCGGCTGCTTCTGGTAGCGATTACAAGCTACTGTGCGAGTTTCTGCGTCATAATTTTTCGTGTGGAAATGTTGAACGCGATAAGGATAATTAAAAAGTGATCCTTAGATTGCTGCATGACTCGAAGGGTTTTGGACGAAGTGAAACTCTGATTTGAGACCTAGGTAACAAAGCTCCGTGTGCTACTTTTGCATTACGCACACATTTCTTATCTGTAGATTATCTGCAGTGCCGATAGTGGCTCTCCTGATCCTTTTCTCATTGATAATTTTTTAGCGCTACAGCTGAAGAAGCCCTTCGTTTCTGTACTTTCCCTCGTATTTCACTGTCCGGAAATGATCCTATTAATTGACATTTCCCTGCCTCTGAATCCTTCAGGCTTCTTTTAATGAGGTGAATGATCTTTTTATGACCTCTCCATGGGTGATTATTTGACCTAAAGACGTGCTGACATCTGAGTAGTCAGGACGCCATAGGGACTATAGGAAACCGGTGCTGGTGAAAGCATGTGAGGCGTCCGCGTGATTCTGGACTGGATATTCGTGACTTCTGCCTTAGACCGACCATGGCCGTGATCATGCGATTTATGAAATGGGCTTCACTGAAAGCGTTGAAGTTCTTGATTTGGCTTCGACGATTTGTTTTGCAGCTGTTGCTATTTTCGGAGATCTTCACATTGTTTTGACAATGTTGTGACTCACCGTGTTCGGTGAACATTCAAACAAATTATTCAACAAACAAATTATTCATTCATATGTTTTTATCTGATAGGAATGCCTGTACAGCCCTCAACTCCACAAATTTATCTCCTCCAGTCACAGTGCGTGCCTTTCACAAAATGGCTAAGCATTGAGATGTAGTCTTTGCTGTTTACGAGTTGCGAAGGAAGGCATTGCCGATTTTGCTTACGCTCGTCACAGTTACACAGGAATTACGAACGTATGCACTTTTTGCCAACATCCAATACAATGTGTCGACTGAGGACTAAGTTCCCATGGGACCACCCTGAAAACAATCACTGCTCGTTTGTCGGTGTGCCCCGTGATGAAGCAATCGGGGCTGTTTTGTCTGCCGGGCCGGGCCTGTACGTGGGATTACCGCATGCATCATACGGTGTAGTAATTACTGTCTCTGTCCGGCCCGACCCGTGGGGGGAGGGCTGCGATTCATTTGACAACGCGCTATTGCGTGCCTCGCAGCCTTTGTTGGGCGTTGAGTACATGGGAAAACGCACAGCGAGGCATGCGTCTACGTGTGTAGTCTTGGATTATGAGGTCGGCGGTGCGCCGGCGGCCGTACTCGATAATTTGTTAGAGAGATTCGTGATAAAAGTACAATGCCTTCGGTCACAGATTATTGATTGTAGGTGGCCTCAATTGTGATGTGATTATGGCAATCATTGGTACAAATAGTTTACATTGATTCTTCAGAATATTTCATGAAAAGTTCAGCTTTATGATTTCAAGTGATTCTCATTCATGTCATTCTTGAGAATTGTTCGTTTGTATCGGAATTCAGCAGCGTTGTTATGTCAGCCACCTTGGTGGCCGCTCTACTCAGTTCAGGCCCATTTCCACAGTAACTCTGGTACTGAATTTGGTGTCCGGGCGGCGGTGGCTTCAAGCGTGGTAGTTCTATTGACCCATTCATGGGTGCAGCAGTCGCCGCCGCGGTCTGCACCCATTTCCGGTCAACACCGGAAGCGGCTACAACCAAGGCCCGCTCCAACTGATGGTCAGTCAGCTGATTCCATGACGGAGTTGGGTAGGTTAGGTTAGCGCTAGGTGAGACAGTACAGCACATGTTGAGGACTTGAGGGTAGACTTTTTTTAGATTTCCTTGATCTTTTTTCCGATGGGTGTTCCGATGGAACGATGTCATCGACCTCGTCGTCTTCGCTTAGGCGAAGATGTGCTTTTCTCAATCACTCTCGCCTTTCTATTCTGTAATCAATTCGAGCAGCAAGTTTCAATGACTACGCTGTACCGGCCAGTTGCCATGATGTCCGAGTGTTCACCATCTGCCGTGTGTTTCCTTTCGTCTGAACTACATAATATCTCCACTGGGTGGAGACACTGATCCACACAGGTGAGAGTGACCTGGTCACGTGTCACCCGTATCCAGTCCGTGCTGTGGGTCATGTGACCGGACCGGTACGTGATCGGTGCCGCCGCCGACCCGCGGCCGTCGGACGTGATGACGTGTGGCCGCTCTCGATGACGCCGGCAGCATGATGACGGCGCAGAGCGTGCCGAGACACGGCGCCAGGGTCTGATGACGACGGCGGGAAAGGGGTTGGCGACGGGGCTAGCTGACCTCAGCAATCAGTTTAGCTAGCAGGATGCCAGAAATTGTAGACCAAAGGCTTGCTTTGATCAATCGGCGGACTTGCTAGCTGAGTGGACTGGAAAGGCGCTAAGGCGCCTTTCAAGTGGTACTTTGAAGCAGAATGGCATCATCGCAGAAAGATTGAAATATCTGCCGCATTTAGCAGCTATTATGTGGTATGGCTTTCTTCCTTCCATGTCCACTCAGCTAGCGACTGCTATCCTACTCTCAGGCACAGCGCACACCTCTCTCGTCTATGCCCGTCCTCCAGACGTCTCGTGCGACACCCGACACCTGTCTGCTCCCCCTCCACCCCCCCCCCCCCCCACCGAGGAGGCAGCTCTCAGCCAGTGTTTGTTTGGTGTCTGTTCGGTTTGGCAGCGGGAAGGTGTCCGGTGAGTGGCCCGCTGGGACAGCCACACGACTCTGTGAGGGCTGTTGGCGCACTCCCATGGTGGTTGTGGAAACTAAGGGACAGACCTCAGCCGCTTGGGCAGTGGCTCATCTCCAGAGTTCTGGCTGGCCTGCCCTGTGCGCTGCACGTTACGCTCAACTTTCGCTGGCAAGAGAGGCCTGGGGAAGTTGCGATTGGTTACAATCGAACGAGATATCTGCATCTGGCGCAATTGTCTTAGTAGCAGAGAAAATGTTTGATCCAGCTTGTAGTGTCCTCTTATAACGGTCTGCGGTGTGTACTCGTGTTGACACCACATCGTACGCGCCTGGATCACTTTCACTACGAAACGTAAGACGCCTTATTGCATTCCTGGTATGTGTTTTAGAGGCTCACGGCCTTCGAGTGCAGGCGCCCAATTATTTGTGGCATTGCATGGTAGCGGATCCATGGTATAGCGGTCTTAGCAGCGCTAAATCTTCGTGTGTGGTTTTGTTGGACTGGTTTACCTACAAATGGCCAAGGATTTGTAAATAAGTTTCTTTGCTGTAAGCGGTGATTGCTTGATGTATGCCAAATACCCTGGAATGTCGATTTGTTTTGTATTGAGCAATGAATATAAAGCCGACTGCATTATTCTTCAATAAATATTTTCTAGCTTACCTGTTTCCCGTGTTACGTTACCTGTGAGTATTCGCCAATCTATTCGGCACGAAAAGAATGATCTAGGTCAGATATCATCAAACCCTAAGTGACCGCGTCATCGATCCGCGCGAAGCGCGGTTTCCCTACCACGTGCTATCACGCACATTTCGCTTCTCTCCTCTTCCCCGCAGTCCAACGCCCTTCCACTGAATACCTTCCAAAGATGGGCGCTTTGTCGGGTCTCCCAATGACATCAACAACCCACCTGTGCCAGTGAAACTGAGCGCTGCCTCAGGACGCTGATGCTGCATCTCGGTGACCGTCCCTGCTGGCCACTTTCGCAGTCCGGTGTCACCGTCTGTCGGTTCATAGACGTCGCACGGTTCTCTGTTTAGATCAGTCACGGTGGAGCTCGATTATCGGTCAATAAACGGCACGTGTCGGCGGGCGGGCCAGGTGTTCGTGTGACGTCTGGGAGGGATGCCGCTGCTGTATCAGCGTAGGGTATGTCGGTAGCGATGCCTATGCATACTCACCGTCTCGCCTACTCAGAAAGGAGCATGGAGCGGTAGGATGGGCCGGTGCTGCTGAAGATTGTTTCATTGCTATCAATATTCACAATCGTCGGTGAAGGAGGGTCTGAACGGTCAATGTTGTTAGTGAATAAACACAGGTAAAGACATGGGTGCTAAAGGTTTGCTTGGCAATATGAAGTTCTACATGAGGTGTAGTTTAGGCGCCGATACCCCATCGTGGGTCCCCTCGGCCACTGCGGGTCCCCACCGCGGGCCCACGACGCGTGCGGGACCCCTAACCAACCATTACGCAGGCGGTGTCACGTAGCACGTAGTGCGTGGCGTCTGGTTTCAGGCACAGCCCGTCCGTCGGACGTCTGTTCCGCCGATAAACGGATGCAGATTGTCCGTGAAAGTGACCACCGTCCGCCGGCGGGCGTCGGCCAGCAGACCCGGCGGGCGTGGTGGATCCAACCGCCGCCACCTGCGCTAAATCGCAGACTTTCGGCGGCGGCGGCGGTCTCTTCTAATTTGGGTGACGGCGGCAGTTGAGATGCCGCGGAAAGATCGATCGGGAGATGACCAGGTGTACTCCGGCGGAGCGGCCACCGAGCTACCCCGGGCTCACTTTCATGGGACGCTCATTATCCCCCGCTGGGGAGACTCGATCGGGGTGCAGACTGGCCCGCTTTCCATCGGCTCGACTGATCGACGGGATCGGGTCGATTGCATATCGCCCGCCCGCTGCGCGAAGGTCGATTGCCGGCGAGTTTCGATTATCTTGTCTGATTGTCTGCCAGATAGGAGGCTCAAGTGGAAAGCTCCTAGTTTTTGTTCATGGCTCATTGATACGTTTTAGGTCTTCCCCCTCTCACTTTTTTACTTGTTATGTCGACAAGACTTTCTTCCTTACAAAGATAGAAATGTCATTACTTTTTATGCACGTAAACGTTTCACCCTACATGCTGCCATGCACTGCCCCGTTTTATTTATTGTTCTTAATTGCGCTGACAGAGCCACCATTTAACGACTGACATGACATCTCATCTGTTCCAGGACCGCTCCCGGCGAGTTTTCGCCACCTGAAAACGCCGGTGAGCTTCTCGATGTCATCCCTGCAGCCTGCCGGGTTCCACACTCCGGAGACGGCGGCCGTGCGGCTGCGAGCCGACCGACCCTACAACAGCCTCTGCAGGAAACGGTAAACACCCCGGGGTTCAGGTCAACTTCTGAGGTCGCTTCCTTGAGGTGGCTTTTTGGAAGATAGTTTTGACGTTTCTGTCGACGTTTCTGGGTGTCTGTTTAGGTGTGCTTTTTGTTTTGTGAAATTGTTGTTCTACCATTCTCTGATTTTAAGAACGTCTCTTCCTCTTCTATTTCTATTGTCCGTTTCCTTTGTTCCCTCGCTGCCGAGTATTTTCATTCTGTCGATAATCCATCTCCCGTGTGTGGGTTGCGGTGTTTACCCCCGGCCGTATGCCGCAGCGCGCGCGGTAACCTGACCGGCCGGCCGTGCGCTGGAGGATGTCAACATCCGCTCTCCCCCACCGCCGGGTCTGCTTTGTCCGGCTGCCGCGCTCAACCTCAGCCTTTGTCGCGGCTCCAGCTGCTTGCCCTCAACTCCAGCCTGAATCTAGGCTCGGTTGAGTTACATTTTTAGTCAAACCCAATCATGTCCAGTTCCTTATAGTCGAAATTGATGTGAAAATGATCCAGATTAAAATCCCGATCCAGAACGATTAAAAATGTCCAGTTCCATGTCATTTGTCTAACCATCTTCTGTTTCAGCAATTGCTTTCACATTTTTTATTGAATTGCAGGCTCAAGTCCACTGCTAAGGGCATGCTAAGCCATAACCATAGCAGTAGGCTACTCTTCATCCGTAATACAGTAGTCTATGCCATAGCCTAGACAGCCAATCTCAGCTCCTCCCACTCCCCTGTCCCCTGTCTCACTGTCACCGTGCCTCTGTCGTCGCGTGATGCTTCTTCCGGCGGTGGGCGTCATTCGTTTGCTTGTGTTGGCCGTCTGTTGGTCTCTGGCGCGTGCAGCCTGTCGCGTCTGCCATCACCACTCCGCCGGCTGCGGGGGCGTGTCACCCCCGCTGTAAAACAGACGCGTGTCGGCGCTTATGTCAGTCGGTCTGACGCCACCTGAGAACCTGTTCGACGATGTCGCGCACAGGTGCCGACGTCCAAATGTCAGACCAATTAGGGGCGTGTTCTGTGTATGTAAGTGGCGGAGCGACTGGTATGTGCTTTGGGTGAACAGTTAGTCGATGGGTGCCCGGAATTCTGGCTGGGAATGTGAAGGTATTCGATGGCCAACGGACTGACTTAGGAGACGGAGACTCCTCATTCCAGATGGTTGAAAAGTCAGGAGGCATGGCGAGGATGTCAAATGGTCGTCAAAGACTCATGTCTAGTCCAATGAGCTTGTTTGGCTGTGATTGATAGGAAGATCTTTATCAAAGCCTGGAATCCACTGCCCAATGCATGCAGCTCATGTTACAGCCAATTAAAGACGAGAGATTATTGTTGATAGGCAGATGTAATATGATGCCTGGATGCATATTTTTAGATAAATCACTGTGTCACGAATTGCATCTTAGTTTTGTCCAACTAACATTATCGATGTACAAAAATCGTTTCACCACGCCGAGATGTCAACTCTACCCCGCTCCCCTGCGCAGCACCCAGTGCATGACCTGACCTGCCGTGTGACCTATGTGACCGGCAGGAAGGAGCGCAGCACGGCTGACCCGTCCCACCGACAGTCGTGGGGCAGTGAGGTCAGCAAAGACTCCTTCTGGGAGGCACTCGAGCCCAGCTACGCCTTCCTCATGGCCGACCAGCTTATCGAGTCCTGCAAGGTGGGAATATGAGAGTCCTGAGGATCATAACTCCTCGTAGGGACTTGGAAACCCGTGGGGCTAGGCTTGGATGTGTTTGTGAGAGATTCATGAAATGATATTTAGAATTTAAACGAGGAGGGAGTGGGACATTGGATGCATTTGGGACGGGCCGGCACATTATGTTTCTTAGGTGGGCGACGCCCATGTGTAAGAATGCTGCGCGGTTTTTTTGACGGTCCTGCGACTGATATGCTAAATGAGACAGAACCAAGGTATCCAATGAGCCATCAGCCGGTGACCGGGACCGGTCGCTCCTTTGAATAGAGGGCTACCAGATGCTAGCTGTCAGTCGCTGATGCTAACATACGAGTCTGCCATTATGCAAAGACTTCGTGTCAATTATGTATTAACTGGGCCCTTTGCAATTCAATAAGTCTTCGATAGTCTATTAACGTGTCTGCGATGCTGGCATCAGCCAGTAAATCATCGAACTACCTTCAAGAGCACTCCCTAACGGCGCTTCATTTGCATTCGTCAGATGCTCCCTCAATGGCCTGCAGAGGCTGCAACATTCAACCCTCTCCCATCATGCATCTGAGCTCTGCACCTTACGCGCAATCCTCGCTGCTCCTTGGTTCTGTCCTATTCACTGTCGTCCTTTCATTTATCTCCCGTCACTGCACTCCTATTCATTGCAGTGAGATACTGCAGGAGTGAGCATTTAGCAGCGCTGCAGTCTGTAAAGGAATGAAGGGATGGGAGGGACGCAACTGGGGGGGGGGGGGGGGAGGATCTACCTGATGTTCAGGTGGCGCTGCTGTCAGGCCTGGAAGCCGTCAGTTTACTGAAACACAACCCTTCTGGGATGTCTCATGTCTCTAACATCATGCCTTACATTTCATCGTCAGCATGAGCTCGTGTGTCTTATTAGTCTGTCCACGTGCTCACCGAAGTGAGAATGTCCCGGCGATGTGACCCTGGGCCCTGGGGTGATAAATGAACACCAGGTCAGAGGGCGGAGGGGTGCGCCGTCTCCGGGGGCAGTCTGCCGTCTAGACGCGGCCTGCGGTTGCCTAGCAACGGGTGACGTCACGGCGGACTCGGGCTGTGACTCATGGTTCGACAGGGAAGATCTTGGGGAAGATCAGGGAGGGGCTCTGTTGATTGTTGATGTGACCAGTGGATGTATCAGTATGTACCGTATAGCTTCCTTGTTTGGGCTTGATATCGCTGTGCTGTATGTATGTACTATCTTTGTGAAGACTCACCTGGATTTAAGAGGTACTCATGGGTAGTTTTGTGATGTCAAAAAGATATCAAATGGTCAGATGGCTGCAACTGACTTCCGCCTGGTACATGCCGTTAGTCCGTATGTATTAGGAATGCAAAACATATTGCATATGCACATTACACCTTCAGGCAATATGCAGCTGTTATTCACTGTCCAGAGTGTTCGCACTACTGTTTGCTACTGTCTAGATTAGGAGAATAAACATCCAACCAAGTAGTTCTGTAAAGCTACAAGGCACAGTGAAGCGACCAATCCCCGGTGGTCTTTTCGCAACAGGTACCTGGAAGCTCAGTAGTATAGTTTTATGTTGGTAGTACAAGTCAGTGCAATGAAAGGAAAATTGTCGTTTGTGGGTGGCTGCTTTCAATCAAGCTTTGATTGTTGTGCAGTATTTTTGTGTGTCCCAAACTTCCTCAGTGAGGGATTAATGTCTTTTGTTCATGACGTTGCGCAATTTTCAGGGCTGTGCGCTGTGCTATGCAGTGTGACGGCGAGTAGTAGCCACATGCTTCGATTAGTTATGTTGACTACTTCCCGCTGAAGCTCACGATACATCTCATTCGCTGATGCCAACGTAGTTCAGCCTAGTCTCTCGTTTTGTGCCGTCCATTGTTTCCCAACTCTAACGACACCTTTCGGCTTTTCCTGCATCAGTTGTTGACCTTAGGACCCTGTGAAGTGCTGCAGGGCGTGTAACAACCATTTAGCCGCTGTTTGACTCCTGTTCAGTCACTTCCTTCCTGTCAACTGTGTGTAACGGGCGGTGCTCTCTCTCGCTCAGTGTTTGCGGCTGTCGGAGTGTGAGGAATTCTCCCGTCGGTCGATCGGTCACCCTGACCGTTCTGCCCCCGTCCTCCCTGCCCTCTGCTCTGCCCCTCGGCTACCGTCAGCTGTATTTGCGTTTCGGTCCGTAATTGCCATCCATTCCTCACACCCAAATGCCGGTCGAATGTTTTGTTCGCTCCCCATTGCGGGCCAATGGCCTCGTGAGCAGACTGGTGTTTTGGGACTACAAGCGCGCCACCCAGCAGAGATGTGGATAGCTGGGAGTGTTCAGGCTGGTGGATAGGTGGCGCCCTAAGCCAGCTTCAATGGAGCCTAGCACCGAGGACGCTGTCCTACACTCTAGCGTTGGTGTGACCCCCGCCTCACCCACTATGTTATCAGTTGGCCAGTGCCGACCTAACCTGACCTACCCCTCCCTTTCCCCTTTCATGAGGCCAGCGGCGACCTGACCTGACCTCCCCTCTCCCCGTTTCAGGAGGCCAGCGGCGACCTGACCTGGGACGCCACCGACGTACCGGGCATGGACTCGACGTGGTCATACGGCGAGTTCATGGATCAGTACAACGAGCTCTACCAGTGGCTGAACGAGATCCAGGTGGTCATCTACAGCTCGCCCAAGAACATCACCGATCGCAGACTTCGCGAGGTACGAGACGGCGGGCTCAGAAACACCCTAGAACGCCGTATTTGAGTCTGTGGATATAAAAACATGTCCGTAAAAACGGGTTATATGTAAGCCACGGCATATATGCAATATGCATGACCTTTAGGCATATCCATACTAATAATGCTAGGGCAAGACTGGTTATACCGGTTATTGATGTTAAACTTCCAAATTTGTTTGTTTTTATTTCAACTTTGTTTTGCATTGGCCATTGCTTATTCCCAGTGCGTTGTGTTTTTACTGTCTGATCCCGCGCGATTGGAGCAAGCCATCCGCGCCGCCATGTTTGTCCAAATCTCACGTAGCGCTGGGATAGCACATGACTAACGACTTGGTGTCACTCCTGTTATTGATGAGCCCCGTCAGACTGAGACCTTGAGCTGTCAGGGGTGGTTTAAATGCCTGTCTCTTTTATTAAGACTCCACTCACTTGGTTTTTCACGTCTAGCATTCAACTCGTGAGAGGCTTGAATGGTGGAATTCGTGCAGTGCAACTTAATAACGAGTTGGCTTTTTCAAAGTGACTGTTAATTTTTGAAATTCTAGCAGATGTTTGAGAACTTGTATTGTTCTAAAGAAGCTTGGACCGTTTGTCGAAAGACCACACAACAGTGCCTCATTTAGAAAAAAAAAACATGCGAAGGGAGATCAAGGCTTCGAGAGGATTACAGTTATAGTTGCACGGTTTGACAACAGAATGGAATGATGTATTGGAATATGGCTCGGTTGTCGAGCACACTGGTATCGGTGTAAGCTAGGAGTTCCCGAGTAATTTCTTTTGGCAATATAAGAGGATTGTGCTTGATCATGTCGTGACTCAAGTTGATCACTATCTTGACGTTCCACACAAAAAAAAAAAATATTTGTTTGCTGGTATCTTACCCAATTTGTTCCTGTTGACCCGTCGGGAAGGAAACAAGCGACGCTGAATCACTTTCTGAGAAGATATCCTTGACATTTGACAATGATTGGAAGCCACTTTTCTGTTGCCGTTAAGGCTCATCCAGCGAATACCACCGCCCCTGAGAGACTTGAAGAAGGCATGCGGTTCTACAAATACTTATGGTACTTAAATGTGGTTTCAGCGATACTTGTTTAGCCTGGCTTATATCCAGAAGGTTAGCTATATCGGTATGATGCGATGAATCACCCTCTTTCCTTCCATCTCACTGGTAAAACTTGACCTATTCTCTTCTTTATTTCCCATAATCTCGGTCATATGAGGTGAAGAGGCAGCGACCCACCGCTGTGAGACTATCACTGAGATGACCTGCAGGCTGCAACATCCCCATTCGTCACTGATTTGTCGCTTTTCTCAGATCCATCGCCACTTCTCTGACCTTTCACTCTCCACTTTGACCGACCTCTGCTGGTTCTTCGCGCTAGCAACCCGCGTCTTTATTTTTTTTTCATCATGCTCCCCGAATTGTCCAATTTGCACCTATTGTCTCTCCCTCAGAGGCCTTTGATACAGGACAGATGACCCTGAGAGGCTCAGAAAGGGGAGGGGAAGGCTGGTCCTGGGAATGGAGCTTTCCTACCTTTACTCTGACATGACGGATGTCGGATATTCTGTGACCTCTGCTACAGACTCAGCCTGTGTCTGTGCCCGCCGCTATACCCGCCTATCACTTTCGAGTATCTCTAACTTTTCTCTCTCGCCCACAGTCTCACATGGAGGAGATTCAGCGCAAGTCGTACCGTCGCACTCTGTCCCTCCTCCCTATCGACCCCTCTCTGACCTCTCTCTTCCTCTTACAGTCTCACATGGAGGAGATTCAGCGCAAGTCGTACCGTCGCACCCTGCTGGCGGAGCAGAGCTGCCGACTCCAGAGGCGGCAGCCGGAGCTCCGAGAGGAGGTCCAGTGGAGGCTGGCTCACCTGACGGCCAAGTGGGACACCCTGCTGCAGTGTGTGCGGCCGCCGTCCCCGCCCCCCGCGGGGCACACCGCAGACCCGGACATCGCCGATATTGGGCCAGGTGAGAAACACCCCGCTCCCGCTCCCTCCTCTCCGCCGTCACCGCCGCCAGCGGGGCACACGGCAGACCCAGACATCGCCGATATAGGGCCAGGTGAGATACACCCCGCTCCCCCCCTCACCGCCGTCCCCACCCCCAGCGGGGCACACCGCAGACCCGGACATCGCCGATATTGGGCCAGGTAAGATACCCCCCCCCCCCCCCTCCCCTCCCAGTGGTTCATACGGCCGACCCGACATCGCATATATTGGGCCAGGTGGGATGAAGTAACGATGCATCTGTCAACTAAATGATGAACCGGACGTCGAGCTTGTTGCTAATCCAACTGTAACGCAGATGCGTTGCATTTTTTTCATCTTTCATGCTGAACTGCAAGCTGTGCCACAAGCTGAAACACGGCCATCTGCGAGCGCCGCACAGACACGGTCAGCCGGCTAAATCGGCTGTGATACCCTCTCTCCATCCCAGCTGGCGTCCACACAGACGGCGCAGTAGGCTCTGACAAACAGGAGTCCTCTATAGATGACCACATGACCCCACTTCATGAGAACCCGGATCTGAAGCCAACAAATAGCATACCGAAACGCGCCATTCTGCCAGCCTCGAGCCATTAATCAGTTTAGCCTTTGGAAAACAAGACTCTGTCCCACGCTCGGCACCCCGCCAGAGAACAAGGAGAGGGGAGTGCAGACCGGCCCTGATTTGAACCAAAACAAGAAAGGGGAGCGGAGACCGACCCGGGTTGTACGAAAACAGGATGAAATGGAACTCGGTCGCCAACGACAAAATATAGGACATCTGGCCGGACCTGACTTCAAAACAAGGGGAGCAGAGGGCCAGGCCCGCCACCTGGCGCCTCAGGCGCCGTGAGCGCCGGCGGCGAATTCCACCCGGTCGCTGCGTGAAAGGGTGCGACTGCCATGGCCGGAGGGGAACCGAACTTTGTCAGCAAATCACGAACTTTCGAGGGCGGAGCCGAGTGCAGCTTCTGAGAATGGAGGACGGAGATTGGACAAGGTGATGCTGCCCGGCCCTCTGAAGTATGACGTCATCATAAGTATAAGTTGATGAAACGGAACTGAAAAGCTCTCTCGGACGACGCATTCCGCGCTCTCTGGTCCTCGCTCTCTCGGACGACGCATCCCGCGCCGGTGGCACTCTCGGCCCACGTCTCTCGTCTGACATCGCGGACAGCCCACGAGACACCAGCGGCTGGCATCACGGCGCCGGCGGCGGCTCTGGCCGCCGGGCCGGGCGCTGGACGGACACGACCATCATGTCAGCGACTCCATCTCAAGTAAGGTCACGCGGTGAACACGGGTGCGCACCTAGTCCCTAAAATCCTTCAAGTAACCCCCCCCCCTCGTTACTGCTATGTGAGCCACATTATATTCCCCTTTTTAGGTGTCGTCTGCAATGTTTTAGGCCATTCAGTTTAGGTAGTTAAATTTATTCTTGGGACTTTCAGTCTAGGTAGCTTAAGTTCACAATTCGATTTCGGTAAACTATGTAACTGTGCGCGTGGCGCGAGACGCGTGCCGACGTGGACCCTCGTCCGGCGCCCCGTGGTGATTAAGGCGGACGGAGGGGATTATACACCGTGGGGAGTCTGGAAAGGGACGGGCGACTGTGTACCGCACCGCGCGGCTTGTGGGGCTCAGTTGATGGGCGGCCTGGGCCCAGAATGTTTCTTTTAAATTTGACGTGTAAGGGAATTTAAGGTGTTGCGTCGGAGTATGTAAATAAATGGGACTTGTAAATATTGAAATACGAGTGTGAGTATAGTGCTGAAGGGCAGGGATCGGAGGATGGAGCATAAAAGGCCATATGCCAACCCACAGTCGGGAAAGAGGTCATTTCCAAGGTGTCTGGCCAGAGCAATTTACAACGATCAGTTTTCTTTATCTGTTTGATTTTACACAGTGCACACAGGGATTATACGGGGAGCACAGAACACACACAGGACCTCCCTAGCCTAGCCGATACTGGAGCTTCTCCGGTTGACTCCTAAGTGCCCTTGCCAGTGGATTTCCTGGCACTCCATCCTCCCCAAATTATCCCACGGTCCAAACAATAGCGATTACACACAACATACACAGGACCTCCCTAGCCTAACCGATACTGGAGCTTCTCCGGTTGACTCCTAAGTGCCCTTGCCAGTGGATTTCCTGGCACTCCATCCTCCCCAAATTATCCCACAGTCCAAACAATAGCGATTACACACAATACACACAGGACCTCCCTGACCTAACCGATACTGGAGCTTCTCCGGTTGACTCCTAAGTGCCCTTGCCAGTGGATTTCCTGGCACTCCATCCTCCCCAAATTATCCCACGGTCCAAACAATAGCGATTACACACAACACACACACGACCTCCCTAGCCTAACCGATACTGGAGCTTCTCCGGTTGACTCCTAAGTGCCCTTGCCAGTGGATTTCCTGGCACTCCATCCTCCCCAAATTATCCCACGGTCCAAACAATAGCGATTACACACAACATACACAGGACCTCCCTAGCCTAACCGATACTGGAGCTTCTCCGGTTGACTCCTAAGTGCCCTTGCCAGTGGATTTCCTGGCACTCCATCCTCCCCAAATTATCCCACGGTCCAACAATAGCGATTACACACAACACACACCGGACCTCCCTAGCCTAGCCGATACTGGAGCTTCTCCGGTTGACTCCTAAGTGCCCTTGCCAGTGGATTTCCTGGCACTCCATCCTCCCCAAATTATCCCACGGTCCAAATAATAGCGATTACACACAATACACACAGGACCTCCCTGACCTAACCGATACTGGAGCTTCTCCGGTTGACTCCTAAGTGCCCTTGCCAGTGGATTTCCTGGCACTCCATCCTCCCCGAATTATCCCACGGTCCAAACGATAGCGATTATACACAACACATACAGGACCTCCCTAGCCCAACCGATACTGGAGCTCCTCCGGTTGACTCCCAAATGCCCTCGCCAGCGGATTTCCTGGCACTCCACTAATCAATTTACCAACGGTCCGCACACAAGCAACACACTAGACCTTGTTGCACACGAAATATATGTAATTTTATTCTACATGGACACTGCAAGGGATGGAACCGGGGAGATAGATGATGCACGTCACGCCCCTGTGCGTGGAGAATCCACCGACGCGGCCATGGGTTAGGAGGGAGATGAGACGCGAGTAGAGACGCGGACTGTACAAATAGAAAAATCGGGTTTCCCGAATGGCGCTAAACTCGGACAGACCCCACTAGATATAAGGCCTCGATTGAGTAAGCCCTGGATGCGTGCAATAAGTCGCGAAATTAAACGTGAGGATGAAGGCGAGTCGGGCACAGACCGCCGAGGAGGGTTTCAAGAAATGTTACCCGGTCAGCCTCGTGTCCTGGCTCGGAGGGGACGACGGGCTGTAGTCTGTCTAACCTCTGGCTAGCGGGACACGGGACCAGTGGCCCGATTGTTCCGGCCCAGGGTAGGCCTGGGTGATAATTAAGGTCACGTGGGCCGTCGCCTGGGATGTGTATCGGCGGGTGGGCCGCCGCGAGATGACGGTGTTCCGTCTCGGATTAACAGCCTCGGAGGCTGGGCAGATTTTAGGCTGCCGGGCTGGCCCGGAAGCCCTGAACTATGACTGGAGCGAGATGCGGTCATCAGTATCACGGATGGACCTTAGTTACCCAGCCCGGTTTCAAAAAGATAGGTAGGCCCGCTATCGGTCCCTCAAGTGGTCGGCGCGGGACGTCATTTGAAGAGCGACATAGATAGTTTCGGAGGTGGTTAGGACCCCGGGCGTCTTAGCGAGGGAATCGTATGCCGCCGGAAGAGTAATGCCCCGCGAAGGAACGTATAATGCCGCAAGACGGGGGTGAACATTAGATACCGAGCATTCGAGTCGGGTGATCGCAGTCAGACGGTGCTGGCCACCCGCAGTCAGTCGAGTAGCTCCGGCCATGCTCTGGTCCTTTCGAATAGGTCTGTGACGACAGCTTAACTACCAGCCACGGATAGATAGGGCTTTGGACGCCTATGTGCTGGTAGTCGACGATGTGTGTTGAGTGCAGGATATCCCCGAGTGGACCTGCGTGCGTGGAAGACGCGTGTCGTCTTTGTAGTTAGCCGACGAGAGCTAACCTTTTTTTAGGTCGCCGGGTTGGCCCGGAAACCCTGAACTATGGCTGGTGCGAGATGCGGTCATTAGTATCACGGGACTGTACACGGAGAGGAATCGGAATTCCTAAATGAAGCTCAGCTCGGATAGACCCCACTTAAATAGTAGGCCTCGCTTGGGTAAGCCCTGGATACGTGCAATAAGTCGCGAAGTGAAGAGAAAGGATGAGAGCGAGTTGAGGATCGATTATTGAGGATGAGTGCATAGCCGACGAAGGCTAATCCGTTCGGTTGCCGGCGCGGGCCCCATAAAGCCGTGGCTATACGGAGACGATGCAGGCAGCCCGGAGGGACCTAGTGACCCCGCCCGGTTTTAAAAGATAGGTTAGGTCCGCTATCGGTCCATTGAGTGATCAGCGCAGGATGACATTCGATAAGTGACGTAGGTAGTTTCGGAGATGGTTAGGACCCCAGGCGTCTTAGCGAGGAGACGTATGCCGCCGGTTAAGTAATGTCCCGCGAAGAAACGTGTGATGCTGCAGGACGGGGGTGAACATTAAATACCAAAGCATGCGAGTCGGGTGATCGCGGTAAGTCGGTACTGGCCACCCCGCTGTCAGTCGATTTACTCCGGCCGTGCAGCGGTCATTTCGGTTAGGTCTGTGACGACAGCTTAACTACCAGCAACGGATAGATAGGGCTTCGGGCACCTATAACGCTGGTAGTCGTGGATTGTGTGAAGCCAACGGAGGCTTACCCGTTCGGTCGCCGGTGCTGTTCCAAAAGCCGTGGCTATACGGAGACGATGCAGGCAGCCCGGACGGACCTAGTTACCCAGCCCGGTTTCAAATTTTAGATAAGCCCATTGCGGGCCGTGGTACGCTTAGTTTTCGTTTTATTATAGGCAATTTGGCATAAACTGGTAGTCATGGATTCGTGTAAAGCCGACGAACGACTAACCCCTTTCGGTCGCCGGGGGCTGGCCCGAAAACCGCGGCTATACGGAGACGACGCAGGCAGCCCGGACGGACCTTAGTTACCCAGCCCCGGTCTCAAATTTCAAATAAGTCCCCCGCGGAAACCGGACTACACAGTGCCCTGCGAGCCGTAGTCTCGGAACCGCTGGCCGAAGACATTTTTTTTTGTGTAGGTAGTTCGACATGGTGATGGGACGGACCGCAATAAGTCACGTAACGCGAAGGTCGAGTGCCGAAATATGTGGTGGGTCGTATCTCTAATTGTGTAGCGTGAGCATTATGAAGCGTTTGTCTGATGTACGGAACATTGTGGTTATGAAGGGATAACGGTTAAATGACATTTAAGGCCAATGACTCGATAACGACTTTGCGCGCGCCCTAGCACCACCGGGGGAAGTTAGGAAAAAGGGGAGGGACCGGAGATGGTCAACTCTGGTAAATTACGAGGTATAAGTGGACGAATGACATGGTTGTAAGGGGATGGATAAATGGACGAATGATTGATACATATATCTGGTGGGAGATGACCCTCAAGCTAGGAAGGGCGCTGTTGTTTGAGAGTGGGACTTTTTGTTAAATAGAGTTGATTTTCTCTACCAATATGATCGAGGGTAATTGATTAACATTTATCATTATCTCCCATTCCCTAACCCTGGCCTATGTGTTTCCGATGATTGATCGCCCCGAGGTAGAGTCTGAGTCGGAACGGGTTCGCGAGGGGCTGGACACAGAGGAGGGCTTCTAGGAGCGCGCCGACGGAGCTCTCAATAACGAAAGACACTGTCCGGTTAGCTTGCTCTCATCTCACTCCCGAAAGACACTGCCCGGTTAGCCCCGCAACGCCGCGAAAACCCGCTACAGATTTGGCGTTCCCAACGTGGGGCAGGATCAATCAAAGGAAACACGAAGTCGGTGGAGGAACGTGCATTGCCGAACCCAAAGCGAAAATTTCAGAGGAAATGCGAGCGTGAGTGAGAAAACTTATCAATGCATGTCTTAGCTAGATGCAGTGGGAGCTGGTCACTCAGTGAAGCGTTACTCGGGTTAAATTGATTTGACTGAAATCAGAAAGCGTGGATTGCTGGAGGGTGTATATATCTGAATGGAGTGTTATAGGTAACTCGAGAATCAATTTTAAGTGACGGGCGAGCGGGCTTAGTATATTTTTTTTTTTCGGCTACAGGTTTACTAACTAAATTTATGTGGCTCACATCTAGCGAACCCTAACCTTGAGTGAAATCCCGTGATCCAAAGTTAGAGTAATCACACCGAGGATGCCATTTTAACCCAATTTTTAAGAGATTGTACCCATCCTATACCAAAAAGGTGCAGTGACCTATGTGTGACCCGTTGGACTGACCCGCCTCTGGAGAGAACTGACAGGAGACCGGCAACCGTCCACGAGCCGTTCTCCGCGACGGAAAACCCCGTTACAAAGCAGGCAGTCATGTGTGTTGCCGAATCCGATGTATATAATGAAGATACGACTGAGCGCGACGCTATGAAGGTATCGAATGTTGTCGAATGAAATCAGGGCTGAAGAAGGCAAGAATGATAAATAAGACGCGTCATATTGAAAAAAGGTGACGGCAGAGATTGAAGATGATCGAGGTTGTTATTGAAGTAATATGAAGAACAGTAAAGTGAAAGGAAGGAAGGCACACAGCGGAGATTGACGGCGGAAGAAAACAAAATGAAGGAGACCGATGAACACGATGCCACTAATACTGAATTACAATGCAGACCTGAAACCACAGAAGGGAAACAACAACTGAGAAGAAAAAGATGAAATGTTTTGAAAATAATGACATCTCGCGCATTCTCTCCTCAAAATACGAAAGTGGGGAGAGCAAGCGCGCAACAAGGAGTGACGAGAGACGCCGGCACAAAATGCTAGTCATCAACAGCAGACTGGCTGATGCTGACAACCAGTACCAAAGGAGACTCAAAATGAAGACAACGCCTGAAATAAATAACAACAGAAGACCGGAAGAAGGAGGAGACACGAATAGGACCAAAACTACAATGTTGTTAGCAGCTACCATCGCACGTCTATGACGACAAAATCAGACGGCAACCGGAGTAATGGTGACGACAACTACAACCATGGAACATCATTGGCACAACCGTTTGGACAGATCTGAATGTCGCCAGATTCGACCACGGACCACAATGAACAGCCGTAATGGACCGGACCAGCCTAAGAGCCGATTTCTGGCCGCCCGCTGCACTGGAAGGTGGTAATCTGCCCTTCCATCAAATGCAGGCGGCTCCCACTTCCCAGGCTTGGAGACCGACTCATGAGATGTGCTGCAAGTCGGAACGAAGGGCTCATCATCACAGCCAAATAACCGTAGAGCAGACAGCAAGGACAACAGGCCTGGACAACAACACCGACTACATCCGTTCCAGCATCGGCAGTCAAGGTGGGCTACCTCTCCCGTGACTACCAGACCAACTGGGATGCCGGCGGCGACCAGAGCTGTGGCCCATCTACAACAACAGCCGCAAATCATCGGAAAGGCTGCAGTGTAGCCAGTAGCCGCGTCTGCCGCTGGATGTGGCAACCAAACCATCATCGGCAGTCTACACCAGAGCGCAGCCTCTGCGTCCACCAGACCAACAGAAACAGCTCGGAGGTGCGCTAGAGCCACGTTCAACCCAGGCTCAGCCACAGACGACGAGTTCTGGGCCGATCATAGCCAGCCCTGACAGCTCACCAGGGCAGCTGCGTTCGACATCGATGGTCGGCGAGGACTACGACTACAACTACGAGACTGGGGAAATCCGGAACTGGGACACGACTACAGCAGCAGCCGGCCGGTTCGAGACCAAATCGCGGACGACCGCCAGTCCGTCATCGCGGCCATCCCGGACCGGAGCTGTCGTGGCTCATGGAGCCACCATCAGGTGCCGTGCTCACTTCTTTGGCATACCACAATCTGCACCGGTATGTTATCGCTAATTTGATCTGAATTATAGTAACCAAATGTAGCAATGTTATTTTTGTAATGTCATGTGTCGATTATTTCAATGGTTTAATTCAATTTCCATAGTTTGGCGCGCTAATTATTTGATGTGTAGTTGGTGGTGTTTTACGGGATAGTACGTGAGTGTTTTAGTTCTGGAAATGTAAGGATGGCCTGAAATACTGTGCAATGACACAAAAACCCGCACTCCTTATGTCCCAATCATCCAAGCTCGTATTATGCCATCCTCCCCAACCGAACACTCCTGTTGAAATAGCTACCAATCCTTTAGAAGACGGCCACCCGCTCTCGTCACAGAAGTCACCAAGAAACACGACGAAACGGCACCAAATAGCACGGCAGAAGCGGGCTCTCAAACGTTTAGTCGCGGGGCGCGACTATAAAAAGAGGTCTGAAAATGTAACGCAGATGCGTTGCATTTTTTTCATCTTTCATGCTGAACTGCAAGCTGTGCCACAAGCTGAAACACGGCCATCTGCGAGCGCCGCACAGACACGGTCAGCCGGCTAAATCGGCTGTGATACCCTCTCTCCATCCCAGCTGGCGTCCACACAGACGGCGCAGTAGGCTCTGACAAACAGGAGTCCTCTATAGATGACCACCTGACCCCACTTCATGAGAACCCGGATCTGAAGCCAACAAATAGCATACCGAAACGCGCCATTCTGCCAGCCTCGAGCCATTAATCAGTTTAGCCTTTGGAAAACAAGACTCTGTCCCACGCTCGGCACCCCGCCAGAGAACAAGGAGAGGGGAGTGCAGACCGGCCCTGATTTGAACCAAAACAAGAAAGGGGAGCGGAGACCGACCCGGGTTGTACGAAAACAGGATGAAATGGAACTCGGTCGCCAACGACAAAATATAGGACATCTGGCCGGACCTGACTTCAAAACAAGGGGAGCAGAGGGCCAGGCCCGCCACCTGGCGCCTCAGGCGCCGTGAGCGCCGGCGGCGAATTCCACCCGGTCGCTGCGTGAAAGGGTGCGACTGCCATGGCCGGAGGGGAACCGAACTTTGTCAGCAAATCACGAACTTTCGAGGGCGGAGCCGAGTGCAGCTTCTGAGAATGGAGGACGGAGATTGGACAAGGTGATGCTGCCCGGCCCTCTGAAGTATGACGTCATCATAAGTATAAGTTGATGAAACGGAACTGAAAAGCTCTCTCGGACGACGCATTCCGCGCTCTCTGGTCCTCGCTCTCTCGGACGACGCATCCCGCGCCGGTGGCACTCTCGGCCCACGTCTCTCGTCTGACATCGCGGACAGCCCACGAGACACCAGCGGCTGGCATCACGGCGCCGGCGGCGGCTCTGGCCGCCGGGCCGGGCGCTGGACGGACACGACCATCATGTCAGCGACTCCATCTCAAGTAAGGTCACGCGGTGAACACGGGTGCGCACCTAGTCCCTAAAATCCTTCAAGTAACCCCCCCCCCCTCGTTACTGCTATGTGAGCCACATTATATTCCCCTTTTTAGGTGTCGTCTGCAATGTTTTAGGCCATTCAGTTTAGGTAGTTAAATTTATTCTTGGGACTTTCAGTCTAGGTAGCTTAAGTTCACAATTCGATTTCGGTAAACTATGTAACTGTGCGCGTGGCGCGAGACGCGTGCCGACGTGGACCCTCGTCCGGCGCCCCGTGGTGATTAAGGCGGACGGAGGGGATTATACACCGTGGGGAGTCTGGAAAGGGACGGGCGACTGTGTACCGCACCGCGCGGCTTGTGGGGCTCAGTTGATGGGCGGCCTGGGCCCAGAATGTTTCTTTTAAATTTGACGTGTAAGGGAATTTAAGGTGTTGCGTGGGAGTATGTAAATAAATGGGACTTGTAAATATTGAAATACGAGTGTGAGTATAGTGCTGAAGGGCAGGGATCGGAGGATGGAGCATAAAAGGCCATATGCCAACCCACAGTCGGGAAAGAGGTCATTTCCAAGGTGTCTGGCCAGAGCAATTTACAACGATCAGTTTTCTTTATCTGTTTGATTTTACACAGTGCACACAGGGATTATACGTGGAGCACAGAACACACACAGGACCTCCCTAGCCTAGCCGATACTGGAGCTTCTCCGGTTGACTCCTAAGTGCCCTTGCCAGTGGATTTCCTGGCACTCCATCCTCCCCAAATTATCCCACGGTCCAAACAATAGCGATTACACACAACATACACAGGACCTCCCTAGCCTAACCGATACTGGAGCTTCTCCGGTTGACTCCTAAGTGCCCTTGCCAGTGGATTTCCTGGCACTCCATCCTCCCCAAATTATCCCACAGTCCAAACAATAGCGATTACACACAATACACACAGGACCTCCCTGACCTAACCGATACTGGAGCTTCTCCGGTTGACTCCTAAGTGCCCTTGCCAGTGGATTTCCTGGCACTCCATCCTCCCCAAATTATCCCACGGTCCAAACAATAGCGATTACACACAACACACACACGACCTCCCTAGCCTAACCGATACTGGAGCTTCTCCGGTTGACTCCTAAGTGCCCTTGCCAGTGGATTTCCTGGCACTCCATCCTCCCCAAATTATCCCACGGTCCAAACAATAGCGATTACACACAACATACACAGGACCTCCCTAGCCTAACCGATACTGGAGCTTCTCCGGTTGACTCCTAAGTGCCCTTGCCAGTGGATTTCCTGGCACTCCATCCTCCCCAAATTATCCCACGGTCCAACAATAGCGATTACACACAACACACACCGGACCTCCCTAGCCTAGCCGATACTGGAGCTTCTCCGGTTGACTCCTAAGTGCCCTTGCCAGTGGATTTCCTGGCACTCCATCCTCCCCAAATTATCCCACGGTCCAAATAATAGCGATTACACACAATACACACAGGACCTCCCTGACCTAACCGATACTGGAGCTTCTCCGGTTGACTCCTAAGTGCCCTTGCCAGTGGATTTCCTGGCACTCCATCCTCCCCGAATTATCCCACGGTCCAAACGATAGCGATTATACACAACACATACAGGACCTCCCTAGCCCAACCGATACTGGAGCTCCTCCGGTTGACTCCCAAATGCCCTCGCCAGCGGATTTCCTGGCACTCCACTAATCAATTTACCAACGGTCCGCACACAAGCAACACACTAGACCATAGGCGTAGGAACAGGGGGGGCCGGGGGGGCCATGGCCCCCCCACTTTCGGAGGTGGGGGGGCCAGCAATGTTAACTGGCCCCCCCACTTTTTGCTGACTTAAGTGTCTGTCTGTACCTAGGTACCAGTGCTACCACCCGGTAACTTGACAACAATTTAGCTTGCCCTTTAATGAAGATTCCCTTTTGTTTCTACAGCGTTATTGACAGCAATTTCCTTCACTCAATGAAGGACACCATATCAGAGACAAGACTGTGGGTCCTGGTGACAGCATTTTGTTGAATACCAGGCACGGGACAGCGAGCACTGAGAAGGTATAAGACAATACTAGCACGGTGCAGGAGAATGCGTATACCAACGACCAACGCTTGACCGGATCTGCTTGGGGTCGGCATAGTTCGTCAAAGGCGCACTAGCTGGGGGCCAGGGTGACCATGCCCCCGCCTCGGCTCAAACAGGCTGGGGGCCAGCAATGTCTGTATCTGCCCCTTCCCTTCCACTTTCAGTGCAGTGGCGGTCGCAGAGGGGGAATCAGGGCCATGCCCTTCCCCCCTCCAAAGGCTAATCAGGGGGCCATCATATCATTTGCCCCCCCCCCCCAAACAACCAATGGGCCCCCATGGGCGTATGGGGCTCTGGCCCTTATTCGATTGTCACGAGGCTCAAGAATCCCACGCTAGCTATTAACAGCTCCCAAGCCAGTCTTTGAGGGTCCTACACTGATCTTGGAGGGCACTTCAGTGGCGGTCAAGCGCCGACATCGACCGCTGAGAACCCACATTGACCTCATTTGAGGGCCCCTAAACCGGCCTCAAGGGCCCAGTCGGCGTCTGAGGGCCTCACACCGGCCTCTGGTGGCCTCATTTCTGTCTCTGGGGTCCCAAGACTAACCTTTAGGTGCCTCTGAGGGTCCTGCACTGAATTCTGATTTCTGAAGACCCGATGCCGGCCTCTAAGGTCCGCATCGGCCTCTGAGGGTCCATCTTGGCCTTAGAGGTCCAACGCCGGCCCATGCCGGTCTTTTAGGGCCCCACACTGACCTCTAAGGGCCCATGCTGGCCTGTAAGGACCCGTCATTAGCCTATGAGGGCATAGTACGGGATTCTGAAGACCTGATGCCGGCCTCTGAGGCCCATCTTTGTTTTTGAGGGTCTTCTGCTGGTCTCTGGGGTCCAAACCGGCCCATGCTGGTATTTTAGGGTCCCACATTGACCTCTAAGGGCCCCGCACTGGATTCTGAAGATCCTATGCCGGTCTCTAAGGGTCCGCATCGGCCTCTGAGGGCCCACCTTGGCCTATGAGGGCCTTCCGCTGGTCTCTAGGTTCCAGGTCCCGCCCATGCCGGTCTGTTACGGCCCCACACTGACCTCTAAGGGCCCATGCTGGCCTGTAAGGACCCGCATTAGCCTCTGAGGGCCTTGCACTGGATTCTGAAGACCCGATGCTGGCCTCTGAGGCCCATCTTGGTTTTTGAGGGCCTTCTGCTGGCCTCTGGGGTCCAACACCGGCCCATGCCGGCATTTTAGGGTCCCACACTGACCTCTGAGGGCCCATGCTGGCCTGTAAGGGCCCACATTAGCCTCTGGCCCAATTCGGCATCTAAATGTCTCATCCTGCCCTTTGCAGGCCCTGTACTGGTCTCTGAGGGCCTCAACCCTCACCGGCCGATGGGGGGGGGGAGGATGCCGCCCCTCCATAGTTTTTTTTTTCGCGATAGCTCCGAACACGCCGGTGATAGAGAGCTGAAGCTTGGCATACCTGACCTTTGAATCAAGCCGAATCTTTTGACACCAACCGCATTTTCGGGTCAGATCAGGTCACTGACCCATGAGGTCATAAGTGAACCTCTGCACGGTCTTCAGATGTCGCAACTTCGCAACGCCCTCACTGCCAGAGGAGATTTCACAGGGAAATGAACCTTGGAGGACCTAGTATCCATTAGGAGTCTCACAACTTGTACATCTCGGATTTTTCCTAAGGTCATTTTCGTGACCTCACCATTAGGTATAAGTCAATGGGGATAAACTGAAAAAACTTTTTTTCAGTTTATGGGGATAAACCAGAAAACTTTTTCTGGCGCCGTAAACGATCTTCAACTATCTCAAGTACACTGAATCTTTCATGCACTCCTTGCAAGGTTCGATGCGTCACTTTTGCAATGTTGACCTTGCGCGACGTCATTTATGAAGTTATAAGGGTCATATAAGTTTGTCGTCAATAACTACCGATCAAATTGAGCTAGCGAGTCGGGGAAGCCATCAATAGACTCAGGAAGACCTGCCGAATCGAATGATATGCGACATGACCTCCTTCGACCAATTTCGTGACCTGGGGGCGCTGACCTGACCGTGACCCGTGGTCAACACCCTCAGTTTACCTCACCCAAACAAAAAGTACATCATTCGACGCGCCTGAGAGAGGCAAACACGATGCTGGCAAAATCGCGGCTCTGCGGCCGTTTTTTTTTTGCGAAGTTATTCACCAAAAACGGAACCGTGCCTTGAGGCACTTGACCTGACCTCAGAGGTCACCGGTTGACCTAGAACCTTAAAATCGGGTATCGATCTCTGCGTCTTGTAACGGCGCACACGCTCGTTTTTCCGCGACGCGCTAGCTCAACCTGGGGCGCAACGGCGAGGGGGGTCGTACCCGCCTCCCGCCCCCTCGGCTGGCGCGTATGTAGAAAACCTATAGGTCCGGTCCGGCGAGGGTTAAACTGGCCTCTGATGGCCCAGACCGACCTCTAAAAGTCCCACACCGGCCTCTGATAGTCAATCAGCCCAGTTGCAGTGGTCGCTGATATAAAACCTCTTAAAAACGTTATAGGTCTGGCTGAGCCTAGCTGGGCCGTTCATGCTGATTTTTATAGGTATATTGAAAAGACTCGCTTTGCACGTTTCACGCTTACTCGTAATGAAAAAGTTGCTGGATGCCTCTGGAATTTGCATGGGTGCCAACGGCTGCGGAGGACAGGGGAACGCGTCCATCAATTTGAGTTTATGGACGGGAGTCTCCCTGAAATTTTAACCCATTTTGTTTTTGTTTTTGTCTCGATTTTTTTATCTCTGATCATGTTTGCGAAAACAAAGTGGCCGAAATCCGAGGAGAAATCGGATTTTGGGGGTAGGTTAGGTTTTGGACCTCTGGGACCTTGGCCCCCCCACTTTCGAAAACGTTCCTACGCCTATGCACTAGACCTTGTTGCACACGAAATATATGTAATTTTATTCTACATGGACACTGCAAGGGATGGAACCGGGGAGATAGATGATGCACGTCACGCCCCTGTGCGTGGAGAATCCACCGACGCGGCCATGGGTTAGGAGGGAGATGAGACGCGAGTAGAGACGCGGACTGTACAAATAGAAAAATCGGGTTTCCCGAATGGCGCTAAACTCGGACAGACCCCACTAGATATAAGGCCTCGATTGAGTAAGCCCTGGATGCGTGCAATAAGTCGCGAAATTAAACGTGAGGATGAAGGCGAGTCGGGCACAGACCGCCGAGGAGGGTTTCAAGAAATGTTACCCGGTCAGCCTCGTGTCCTGGCTCGGAGGGGACGACGGGCTGTAGTCTGTCTAACCTCTGGCTAGCGGGACACGGGACCAGTGGCCCGATTGTTCCGGCCCAGGGTAGGCCTGGGTGATAATTAAGGTCACGTGGGCCGTCGCCTGGGATGTGTATCGGCGGGTGGGCCGCCGCGAGATGACGGTGTTCCGTCTCGGATTAACAGCCTCGGAGGCTGGGCAGATTTTAGGCTGCCGGGCTGGCCCGGAAGCCCTGAACTATGACTGGAGCGAGATGCGGTCATCAGTATCACGGATGGACCTTAGTTACCCAGCCCGGTTTCAAAAAGATAGGTAGGCCCGCTATCGGTCCCTCAAGTGGTCGGCGCGGGACGTCATTTGAAGAGCGACATAGATAGTTTCGGAGGTGGTTAGGACCCCGGGCGTCTTAGCGAGGGAATCGTATGCCGCCGGAAGAGTAATGCCCCGCGAAGGAACGTATAATGCCGCAAGACGGGGGTGAACATTAGATACCGAGCATTCGAGTCGGGTGATCGCAGTCAGACGGTGCTGGCCACCCGCAGTCAGTCGAGTAGCTCCGGCCATGCTCTGGTCCTTTCGAATAGGTCTGTGACGACAGCTTAACTACCAGCCACGGATAGATAGGGCTTTGGACGCCTATGTGCTGGTAGTCGACGATGTGTGTTGAGTGCAGGATATCCCCGAGTGGACCTGCGTGCGTGGAAGACGCGTGTCGTCTTTGTAGTTAGCCGACGAGAGCTAACCTTTTTTTAGGTCGCCGGGTTGGCCCGGAAACCCTGAACTATGGCTGGTGCGAGATGCGGTCATTAGTATCACGGACGGACTTTAGTTACCCAACCCGGCTTTCAAATTTTAGATACG
Source organism: Amphibalanus amphitrite (assembly GCF_019059575.1). Classification (NCBI taxonomy): domain Eukaryota; kingdom Metazoa; phylum Arthropoda; class Thecostraca; order Balanomorpha; family Balanidae; genus Amphibalanus; species Amphibalanus amphitrite. Next base: position 151,858 of record NW_024881751.1, read on the forward strand.
TCCGCCGCGGAAAGCCCGGGCTACTGAGTGCCCTGCGAGCTCTAGCTCCGGAACCGTGGGCTGGAGTGTGTTAGAGATGCTGACTGACCACTGGCAGCAGAAGGTAGGTCCACGCGTGAGTGGCAGTAAGACAAGGGCTGCGTACGTTGTTGCAAAGGTTTACCGGCCCATGCTGTAAGTCCATTGTTCGCTCAACAACCTGCGTGCGTGTGTGTTTATTATTTGTGTGTAGGTAGTTCGGCATGGTCTTGGACCCGCTATAAGTCGCGTAATTCAAGGGCGGAGTGCCGAAATCTGTGGTGGTTCGTATATTCTATTCGTGTAGCGTGAGCATTATGAAGCGTTTGTCTGATGTACGGAGCATTGTGGTTATGAAGGGATAACGGTTAATGAAATTTAAGGCCAATGACTCAATAATGACTTGCGCACGCCTTAGCACCACCGGGGGAAGTTAGGCAAAGAGGGAGGGATCGGAGACGGCTAACTCTGATAATTATGAGGTATAACTGGACGTATGACAGAAGTGAGAAGGGATGCACGAGTGGAAGTATGATTGTTGTGTATATCCGGTGGGAGATAGCCCTCAGCTAGGAAAGGCGCTGTTGTTTGAGAGTGGGACTTTTTGTTAAATAGAGTTGATTTTCTATACCAATATGATCGAGGGTAATTGATTATCATTTATCATTATCTCCCATTCCCTAACCCTGGCCTATGTGTTTCCGATGATTGATCGCCCCGGAGAATGCAAAGACAGAGTCGGGACGAGTTCGCGAGGGGCTGAACCGAGAAGGGCTTTTACGAGTAGAAGCGCACCCACTAGGCCGATTTTAACACCCCCCACTCGAGCCAGCCCACCTGCTGAGAAGCGACCGCCCGGTTAGCCCCGCAACGCCGCGAAATCCCGCTACACAACAATCATCCATTTCACAATTTAATCGCGTTCGTGTAACACTTTTCGTTTCGGGTTATTGTAGAATTCCATATTTTAACATCATTAAGGACCGTTTTCTCGTGCGATTGGTATGCCCCATTTGCTGTCATAAGGCAGCTGACCTTGTGATGTCCATGAGATATTCGCATCCATGACCCACTTCAGTAAGATTCGCTAAAAATGTTACAATTCGATGCATCTTACCAGATATCTGAGTGTAGTGTTCAATGCATTTCTTCCGCTGTATTTGATGAGTCATGTGACTGACAATCTCGAAAATCCTTGGACACTTTCGATATATTTGTGAAAAGCGACAACAAAAAAGATAAAAGTATTTCCGGAAAAATAGTTTGATGATTAAGGCACATCTGTATTCGTGGTTATTGTCATGTTCTATGACAGTTCATGATAATTGACATGATGGTTTCATCGTTTCGGTACTTATCCCAGATGGCATTCGAAGATTCCGGGATGTGGTTAAGCAGAATCTATCGATCACATCAGCTGAAAAGATCGACCCAATTTCTGACTGTTGAGTTATTTGTCGTATCCCTAGCTGGCTGATTGGATTTCAGTTTATGTTGCCTTCATTATCAATTTCGGTAAACCGATTTTAGTCGTGCCATGCGGCTTTTGCTGATGATCGGCTTACTCCGCTCATATTTCAAGCATGCTTTTGGAAGACTCCACCGCCTCAAAAACAGAATGTTAATGCTCTTTGTGACATTTGTGCGGACCCATTCTAAAGTGAATCTGCGGTGAAGAAGTGGCTTGGACAGGAAGACTGATTTTCGTTTTTTGTGTGCTAGGTATTACACCAATCCAAACTTGGATTTCCTTCCCTCCACTACGTTCATCCTGGATCTCGTCAGCAACGCATTTTGACCGCTATCAATCTACGATCCGACGTGGCTTAAACCTCCCCGACTGAAAAAAATGTCGGAGTCTTGACTCCCGGCGCTGATGGGGACGGTTCGCCGAGCGGGGGCGGGGGCGGTTCACCGGGCGGGGGCGGGGCGGCTGCTCGACTGGTTATAAATCCCGTCTCTGTCCGGTCGGCTGTTGTCTGGTCGGATCAGCCACCGCTCTCTGATCAGCTCCACCATGAGATCGTGTATGGTTCGGAGTGCTGCGCTGCTGCTGTGTGCGGCCGGCTCTCTGGCCGCGGTGGCATCCGGGGCAGATCAGCCCAGAAGAGAGGTGGCGAAGACAGCAGGAGGGCTTCGAAAGGAAGTGAAAGAGACCGTGGTCAAGGATGCTGTAGCTGAGGATGAAGAATCTTCTGAAGCGTCGTTATGTGACCAACGCAGCTGTCCCGGTAACCGCGAGTGCCGCGTGGTGCGCGGACGGGCGCACTGTCTCACGAAGCGCACCTGCGCCCGCCTGCGGTGCCGATACGACCAGGAGTGTGTCACCGGTGAGGGCCTGGTGCGGTGCGTCAAACGCCGCTCGTGTGACAGCGTCTCCTGCCGCGGCGCTGACCGCGAGTGTCGTGTTCTGGGCGGCCTGGCGCGCTGCGTCAAACGTCTCACCTGTGCCGATTTGACGTGCGGCTTTGGGGAGACCTGTGCTACGACCAACGGTACGGCGGCATGCGTCCCGAGCGTCGCCTGCCACGACCTGACCTGCCCTGACGACCAGGAGTGTCGTATTGTCGGCGGGGAGGGAGCGGCGCCGAGCTGCGTCAAACGACAAGACTGTGAACACGTGCGGTGCGCGCCCGGGCACACGTGCCATCTCTTCGCCGGTGCGGCCAAGTGCGTCACCACGACCACGTGTGCTGACACCACGTGCCGATACGATCACGTGTGCCGCGTGAGGAACGACCTAGCCGGATGTATCCCTCGTGCCGGCGCAAAGTGCGGAGGTACTGTCTGCAAGCCGGGCTATGAGTGTATCCAAGAGCCCAACGGCGAGTCTCACTGTTCCTCGGAACTGAGTTGTGTCGGTGTGCAGTGCCTGTCCGGTCAGCAGTGTGTCAAGGAGCACGGTGTGCCGCGCTGCAGGGCGTCCTGTGAGGGCCTCCAGTGCGGGCCGCGGGCACACTGTGAGGTTAAACTGGACCAGGGTGTGTGTGTGGAGTGTGACCTGCCCTGTCCGCGGGGTCAGGTGTGTCGGCTGATCGACCCCAATGTTATCTCGGATCTGTTTGTGGCGGCGCCACCGGAGCCCACTTGTGTACCCATTGGCGACTGAGGGGGATGAGGAGTAGAAGTTGTGAGGACGATTACTTGAATACAAATATAGTTAACTGTGGGCCACTGTAAATAAATATATTTTGAAGATCTATGCATTATGAAGCCTGTAAATATGCAATAAATAAATATCTTATGTACAAGGAAGATCGGAACTATTATTTTTAGCTGATGGACACCTGAGCTAAAATAATCAATGCAACCATCGTTCCGCCCATCTGACCCCATAGGAGCACACATTCCCTGCTTCGAGAACGCCGCTTGCTAAATAGCCATAGTCTATAGTTATACATACATACGTTCGGACAGACCATCGTCACATGCTTTGCTGTTTGATTCATCATATAGGTATGCAGACGATCAATGTGCCCTTTATTCATTTTCTATATTCCAACTTTATAAGTTTATATCACAACGTTTTTTATTTGATAACCTACGCAAATCGTGTAAAAGCATCGATCATATTGCTGAACTAGCGCTATGCTATCTGCTGTTCATTTCTGCTGGTGCGCCATTGCGCGAAGACTCGACTGCCGTCAGCTCGCAGTAGCTACTTTCCAGCAGCTTAGACCAATCGCCCTGTTCTCTGCAGCGCGGGGAACATATCCTGTTGACGGATATCAGCAAATTTCACATTTATTATACACCGCAATGGGTGTATTTCTCTTCAAACTCCGCACCATTAATGAAGATTAGCGTGACAGTTTAAGGTGTGCCGCCCTGGGGCGCGTCTTCACCGCAGCAGCTGCAGGGTCCCTCAGACCGCGGAACCCGCTTCCTGAATATCTTTCACTGGCCTCTCCTCCAGACACGGATATTTGTGTGAAAACCGCTGCCAAACGACTGTGCAGATTGAGCCGGTATTAAAGCAATGGGCTGTCCGAGCTGCTGATAGCCTTCTGACACGGTAGCTGAGGAAAATAAATGACTGTTATTATCGTTAATATGGATGTGATGGTGTTTAATGTTCCTAGTTCCTACATGTCTCATGTCTTGCATTTTTAAAGGATTTTCAAAGAGGTGTAAGGTGACCTTGAGGTTAGATTGGAACAGGGGGATTTACGGATTTTTCGGTTATCACCGCATGCGCCAGTCGATTTAGGAGCGCCTTTGGTGTGTGCCGCTCATCTCCTGTACAATTGGGTACTTACATGTTGAATGCCATTCACCTTCCGTGCTGCGTATGCCTCCCTCTCTGACCGCCCTCTCCCTCTTTCCCCGCTCTCTCCCCGGCAGACATCGCTCACGAGGTGCGGTGTCTGGAGCAGTGGTTCCACCACATGGACGGTCAGCTGGGGCCCATCAGCTTCAGACTCGACCTCAGGTCAACGCAGGAGGCCACCGACAAACTCAAACAGTATCAGGTACGGTGTGAGGTGGAATGGTGGCTAACTTAGGGTTGGTTGGGTGCACATATGTATTACATAACGTCACATATTATATAACGCCACATATTATATAACGTTTACGGTCAGCCCTACTGACTACTGAGGGTGGCGGGTGGCAACCTCTACTGAGTTGGTTGGTTTGGGCTGGTTGGAGATGCGAAGGAGATAGACATCGCAACAAGAGGGAACTTACCTTTCAGGTTTGGATAGTGTGTTGAGTTAGCTGTCTGTTGTGCAGTGCGGTTATCTTTGACAGTGCCCCTGGAGCCGAGGTGGTGTACGACCGCGATGGTGGCGCCACTAGTCGGTGCATTGTGTAGGGTCCATGCTGGCTGCTAGCGACACCTCTCGGTATCAGAGGCTACCCTGAACTGGAGCCTAGGTCTTTGATCACCAGGTGGTAGGTGTATTGATAATGGCGTGGTCCAACGGGCTCACTCGCTAGCCTTTTATTAGTTGGGTCGTGATTGCTTTGCAAGTCTCCTAATTTGCGTTCGAGTATCTCACAACAAAATGTGGCTAAGATGTAATCGATCGTGATGAATGCGATACTACTTAGAAAGAAGTAGGTAGAGAGGGGCCAACGTTCGATGATACGTTTCGCTTGTACCGACGACCATCACTCTCACTTGTTGTTTTTTTCACCATCACTTTTTTATCTGTGTGTGTGCGTTTTATTAGTAACTACCTAAGTTATTCATATAATTCCGGTAAAAACCGCTACATGGAAGGAAATGGTGCGGGGTGAAATCCACTGTACGCACCCAATCATTTGATTCCACAGTAATCGTTGCTTTGATTATACCGAACCCACTACAAAACTCCTCAAAGCGAATCGGAATCGACCGTAGAACACCGTCTTTGGGCTCCCTCTACCATAAAACATCGATTACAAACTAATACACGCTTTTTGTTTCACCCACCCGGGCTATTACGCGCCGGTATGGCGGTACGCTTTTTCTACTTCCGCGTTCTGTTGTCGGCTGAAAGCAGCCACGTAGCGCGAACCACCGCGCGATGCCATCAAATATGCATCATAATGGGATTCGTGATGGACGTTTGTAATTCTACGGCAAAACAACGGAGCCCACGGCGGGCGGTGGTTCGAACTTCGAACATGTCCGGCCAGAGGGCTGTGTGTTTTGATCGGACCCAAACACGAATAACAAACTCGGGGCTGATGTTGGGTGGTTTATAACGGCTACTGGTCGTCGTTGGTAGTCGCTGGTCAGTATCGAGCTGCCACTTGGTTGTAACGGGTACCTTGTTGCAGCATGTGCTAGCCAGCTATGCAGATGGATAGTCTTTTGTTGAATTTGATTCGGGCTGCTCGCAAGTTATTACTTGGGATATTTCACGATGAGATGACACGAGAGTTCCTCCTTTGCTGCTTGCTCATTTTTATTGTAATTGTTACGGGACTCTTCAGGAATGACATAAACCCTCTGCATTCCGGATCTTTCGTATTACACTTTTCCCAGTTTCACTTTTTCATCTTTCACCGCTGATCCTTCTTCTCCCATGGCCTCCTCAAAATTCACCACCTAAACCAACATCTCACCCAGCTGGAGAGCCGCCCCAGTTCCATGTTTGCCTAACCCCCACCTGCGCACACAGCTAATCAGGCTCATCATACCTCCCATACCTCTCCTGAGTACCCTAATACCCGCCGCGTCCCGCCTCTATCAGTGCTGAGTAGCGTGTCGGCGCTAACCTGCCGGCGTCAGGTCACTTTCGCCGTCTGTCAGTGCCCCGGTAGTGGCCGAGCTGGGGTTGTTATGGTTGTCACTGGGTCTGGTTGGCGGTCGGTGGGGAGCGACCACCCGGGTGATGTGGGGTGGGGTGGGTTGGGGGGGGGGGGGTCACCAGGTCGCCTGAGCTACATCATGCTGGTGTGCTGTGTTGGCTTGGCTGATATAATATGGGGCAATGAGAAGCCAAGAAGCATTGAACAAACTGGAGCTTTATGCGTCATGGATCTGGATGGATATATCTCCGCCTCTATCCCCTCTCTCCCTCCCTCCCTCTCTCGCTCTCTCTCTCCTCCCCTCTCTCTCTTTTCTCTCACTCCTCCCCTCTCTCTTCTCTCTGCCCTCTCTCCCTCCTCACTCCCTCTTTTTCATTTTCCGCTCTCTTTCTTCGCTATCCCAGTTTTTGCGTGCTATTTGCTCGTCTCAAGATTTAATCAGTTTGACAGTTCTGATCCCCACCAAGTGCCCGACTCGTCCGGCTGAGACGGGTTTGAGTAACGACTGGTAATGTCTCGGTGTTACTTCCTCGTACTAAGTAGCTTGTAATGACGCACTGAAATGGAGTAGACAGAAGTCACTAAGAATAGAGCATAATTGACACGGGGAGCTGTCTTGTTATGAGCTTTCTCGTGATTTTAGAAAGTGGCCGTCAATGACCCGAGGAGTCGTATTGTGGTCGTCAGAACAATCCTTTGATTCACTTACGTAACTCCTAATCGTCGGGAAACAATCACGCGCGTGGAGGGATACTACGATAGCAGCGCACACATTGCGATCCTTGAGAGAAAGTATGGTTGCGCTGTAGGGCACTCTTTGGCCCATGAGATCCTCGATGCCCGATGGCATCTGTTATTTTCCGCTCTGTCTATGCACTTAAAATTGGACGGGTTTTGATGCTCCGATAAACCAGGCTCATGCCCTCAGATGTCAATCATACTCACCATCGTCCGTGGGGTGGCTTTGTGAACCGTCACTGGTTCCACTTCGCTCCAGATTTAGAAGAGCTCAGCCTGACAGCCAAGGTTACGTCGCTTCCCGCGGCCTTGTCAAGCGGGCTGGACAAAACAACATCGGCGAAAATATCCCGAAAACACCGCTCGGGTGGCGCCGCGAGCAAAATTAGCGCCGAGAGCGTCACGGCGTGACCAGCAGGCGTCACGGTGTGACGGTGGGCGTCACGCCACTGGCCCGTTACCGACGCGCTCCGTGCTAGGGGCGTCGGCACTGAAGAGGGCACGTTCTAATCACCGCGACAAATCTAAATCATGATAAGGAATACGGCTAGATTGCGCTGATTGTGACGTATTGTGGCGTCACGCCTAATTAGAGATAATCCAATTACTTGGGAGCTTGGAGCTGTTCAATGAGTTTAAAAACGGCACTGGAACAGGATGTTCAGCCGTAAAACTAATGCAACGGACGGCCTGGTCACGCTTAAATACCTCGTGGAATAATGACTTCCTGCTCTCCCTTCCGTGTTGCATGTAGGTATCGTGCACGATGCGGGACAATCATAGCTGTTTTGTGGCCGGTGGTGGGCTGCGTTTCACGCCGCTGGGGGGGGGGGGGGATGGGGACAGAGGTCGGACGCCGTGAGTCAGGGGCGGGGCCACGAGGGGAGAGGGGGGCGCGCGTCCCGCGATGCACGCTGCATGCTGGAAGCGGTGGATGCACCGATGGGGGTCGGACGCACCGCCCGGCCGCCTCCCGTAATAGCAGCGTGCCCACGGACTGTTTGTTTGTATAAATCACATGGCTGTCGTGTGGCTGAGCCCGCTCTGTAATTTTCGCATTAAATTTCCATGCGAGGCGGGCAGGGACGGCGGCCGACAGGCCACGCCGCCATGTCACTGCCGCTCGTACTCGATGACACAGTGCTCGAAAAACGCCCCCGACCAACCCAAATTAATCAAATATGATCCGCACCCCCGCAAAAAGCGGACCACGGTGTTTCATGAATTTATCATTGCGGCTTGGGACCGTAGAGGCATGGCCCGTGGCCCCGGCGGACGCTCCATCGCCCCGGCTCCGAACTTGGCGCATTGTGTGTGATTGTGACGCACGGTATAAAATTACAGCGTGGGTGCCGGTGACCGGTGCCACGTGTCGGGACTTGCGCATTCGGCGGTGTTGTGTTTCGAGTTGCCTGGCAGGTGGTAATTGAGCCCAAACTAATCCAGCCGGGCAAACTTTGCAATTTGTGAAGGTATTGGTTTGGGTAAATTGAAACAAACACGCGATACTAGGGTGATTAGACAGACAAATAGTTTGATGGAATATTGTGCATCTGTTAGGACATTTGGGAGAATTTGAGCTGCTATTTCTGGCATTTAGGTAAAGTGCAGACAGCGTCGTGCTGAGTTGTGTGGCGAAGTTATCCTTTTGTCTTTTCTTTCCAATTATGCTCCTGGACTTCGGTAGTGTTGAGCTCTTTCTTGCTTCAAATGTCATGGTCATCGCATGCAGATTGCAGCCCTATTGTTCCTTGTGCTCGTAGATTGAATAGTTAGTTATGCGTCAGCTGCTTGCAATGTTTCCTAATTTTCTTGTTTTCTACAGAGAATAGAGCTGTCTCTGCCAATTCCCGGCGAAGGTGCATGTTTTCATCGTTGCTTGAAAACATGCTTGGATTATTCACTAATCCCCACACGGTTTAACGAGCCTGCCTCCACGGGTCGTCCGGGGTTTTCGGATGTTCTTGTGGCCGACAAGCACAAAGCCAACCTTTCTTGGACTATCGGCTTACCTCCTGTAACAATACTGGGTCGGCCTTGACTGATCTAAAGTCCGATAACTATGTTATGTGGACCGTGGAGCTCTGGAGAACTTGAGCTAGCACCAATTAATCTGGTGTCGAAGGTTATCTTTTGAATCTCACAAACAAGCTGGTGCAGGTTTGCGTGAAGCTACCTCGCTGCCGTCAGTCAGGCTTACTGAAACTCAATTGCAGAGTTGCAAACACTTTATGAAGAGCAATGCAAAGCTGAGGAAGTTGAACATCAAAATTCCTCACTATATAATTTTACAGGTTCAGCATCGCATGATTTTGAGGTACTTAAACTATTTTTTTTTTACCTCTTCATGACTAGAAAGGCCCACACATCTTCTCGACGTCTAAACTTTGTCGAGCTCTGCCACGTCTCCAAACGTCCCCCAGTCATGCCGTGATTTTGAAGCCGACTCCCTCACATTTCACATCACCAAACTTTCAGCCCTGGCTCCCGCGACGGTCGGTGCCCTCTACCGCGTCACGTGGTATATTATGGGCGCGTTTCACGGACGCCTGATGTGCACGGGGCACGTTCCACCGTCACGCTGATGTCACTGCCGCACGTCACGCCGTGTGACGCTCTCATCGCTACAGCAGTGCTCGGCTGTGGTGTGTCGCCGTTATTATCTTGTCGAGCGGGTTTCGCCGGCTAAGCTGAAAACCTGGAATAGTTTTGGGGGAGATGTATAACCGGTGCAGTGCACATTAGAGTCGTATTTTCACCGTGACTGTCAGTTATAGCTTCAGACATGCTCCACTGCACCAGGCAGTGCGCTCAGTTCTACAGCCGCCACTTTCTCGGTGGTTCATTCCTTCAGCGGCCGTTTCGACCGTGTCCTTGTGGTTTGTTCCACATCCCTGTGTGATGTATTGCTCTGTCGATGTCGAATACCACACTTGCACAACTGATAAAAACTGTCCCCGTTTTCCAGGTGAGTCCCGGGCTGTTGCGAATGGCTGTTCTGTGCTGACGTATCAGGTAAGTCGCACGCTGCGCTGGCTTCTGTGTAATCCTCCGACCAACCCACCGTGCCGGGTGCGGGGGTGTCTAGTTTCACCTCTGCAGTCCACCGCTCCGGTAGTGGGCGTATTTCTCGAACACTCGAGCGTGTAAACTGACCGGACCCGGTCAGTGCGGGTCGTCAGAGCTGCTTATAGTACAGCCGGCAGAGCGGGTAACAGCAAACACAGCCGGCCAATTTCTCCAATGTGCGCCGGTCCGTCCGGCCTGTCGCCGTGCTTCCGACATGTTCTGTCGTCTTCAGTCTTATTTTCGGTTGTCGCCTGTCATCAACTGTCACTAGCTGTCAGTTGTCTCTTATTAGCTGCGCTTGAGACCAGCTTTCCTTCATGCAGACAGCCTCGGCACCATTTGATTACCTCACAGCGACAGTTGCTGTGATTTTGCTGAACCCTTCCACTCCTTCCACTTCTTCGTTCCCGCCCCAAACAGACCATCAATGCAGCCACTGTATGTCGCTTCTACCGGGGGGGGGGGGGGGACGCTTAGAGGTCCACGGCAGGGAAGGGACACAATACTTTTCCCCCTCCCGAAGTCCCGACCCCCCTGGAGGGGTGCGTTCGAACATTTGCCGCGCGTCACCGGACAGACGCCCGACTAGCTGACCAACAGCCCCGACTAATTGAAATCGCACACACCATCAGCGCTGCCTTTCCGGCACCGCGGAGGGGCGGGCGCGTCGATTTCGACAGGGGTGTCGCCACCGATGGTGGAGGGGGCTGCTGAATCGACTGATGTTGGCGTCAGCGCCGCGGCAGCGATGGCGGAGGCGTCATCAGCGGTCAGGCCTGACGGCAGGAGGTTAATGATGTCGCAGTAATGACGATAGGTCGGTGATTGAACGGGAGGGCTCGGCGAAGGGTGGTGGGCGTGTGCTCAGTTATGGATAGCAGGTGGGACAGGGCGGGCGGGGCGGGTGGGGTAGGGTGGGAACGGGTGCGATAGATGGGGTAAGGTGGGAACAAGTTCAGGTGGAAGGATGGGCTCGATAATAAAGAAGAAACGGGACCGGCTTTATCAGGAGGTAAGCCTGAAATTTTTCGGATGAGAAGCTAGGTGAAATTTGCTGTCAATTGTTGACAGGACTTGCAGCTTTTAAATAATCACATAAATTAGTATCGAAGGAGACGTCCGGGACTGCATCACAGGTTTCTGACTGCACTGCTGTTTTGGCAGGCCGTATATTACATTCTTGCATTCGTGCATTGTCGTAGCTGACCGAATCGTGGAGGCGTTATTTTTGGGTGACGTCATGAGGTGAGGTCACCCAGGCGGTAATCCGGTAGTTTGGCGGCGGTGACGTCATGCTGAGGCGGTCGTAGCCTTTGTTCCTTGGCCAGGAAAGCTGTACCGTACCGAAACTCTCTCTGAATTCCTATCATTGACCCAGCTTTTTATCGTTTTGTCCGTGTGGGTCATTCGCATAGCGCACTGGATTTCGCTAAAACAATGTTGCTATTGTCGTGCATGCACTGAGTGCAAAGACGAATACTTTTGTAGATGTTCTCATTGGATTACGATCTCTTAGACGATGTGGTCTGCTAAAAACTGTCGCATTGTTGCTGGAACACCGTAGATTTCACGCTTTTGTAAGATCGCCCTTTGATAAGACTGACCACATCCGACGATGCTATAAAGATGGTAAGAAGCAGAGTGAGTATCCGGTTCCCTACAACACACGTGTGGCCGGTTTTATCTCCTGAAGAGCGCAGGTGTGCTCGTGTGAGACGTTGATGTCTTTCTTGGCGTGCTGTTAGTCTCTTGTGCGTCGCTGAAATCTCTGAGGACCTCATCTTCAGATCCGTCTTGTGGCGGCGCCTCTCAGCAAGTCATCACGCGGGACACAACTGCGATAGGTAGATGACGTCATGAGCCGTGCGTCAGCAGCTATCGAGCGTTTTATCGAGTCAGGTTTTGGTGATTGTAGGTGTTTTGTTTGGATGGTTTTCATGAGTTTGTACAGGTGGTGGTATGGCGGTAGTGTGCGAACACCTGCCTAAAAAGCGTTTGTGTGGTGTGTGGTCGGCTAGCTCAAGGCTACGGTTTATTGTTCGAAGGAACGTGAATGGGTCCAGCGGCATGCCTGGTGTGAAAACATTCGAGAACATTCTTGACCTTCGCACCCTGTCTGTGATAAGGGCCATCGGGTACCCAATTGTGCTTGACGTGTTAAATGGATAAGTGTATTCTTTGGTGTTTCGATGATACTTAACGAACGGCTCCCATTCCGACATTTTAACGTCGCGTCATGAGATGAGTCTGCATATTGACAACTCTCGGTTCTCAGACTCAGTTACCTGAGGTACCGAATATTCTGTCGAGACCACCTATCGAGGTATTCCTACTCGTAGCTCCTGCCATGCGCCGCAGCGCGGTGGCCTTCATTCCCATCTCCCGCAGTGAGTTGCCCCCAGCGCTGCCTGGGGCTATATCGCCATACGGTGACCGCTGGTGCTCTGATAGTTCCCGTCACCCTGAGATCGTTTGTCACAGCCACGCGGGCATTCACGGCCCGGGCACCCCGCTGTCCGAATCCCTGCCCCCGTCCCTCGCCTCCCTCCCCTCCCTCCCTATACCCAGCCATGCCAGCGCTCCGGTCGCACACATGGCTGTTTGAACTCCTATGCCGCGCCTCTGTGGGCTCTGCGGTGGCACCTGCACTGGTGCAACACTGCAGGTCATGCTTCGGTGGGTGACGAGAGCATCTGTGGGTCTCTGTGGCGGGCGAGAGGGGGAGGGTGACTGCGCCGGTGAAGGTTTGCACTTTCAGTTCCTGGTTGTGGCTCGGGGATAGTTTGCGTGTGTTCACGTGCGGGGGTTGTAGTGTAACCACCGAGTCACGATGCATTAGCCGAAAGGAGTGCGGTGGTGAGTCAATAGAGAGGTCTTTGTGTGGGTCGGTACAGTTTGCACCAGTTGCGAAGTGAGCCGAATTCTGCAGCCCGTTATTGTCATGGGCTGTTGGGCCATTTCTACCGCTGCACTGCTGGTAGTCCATTATGATATTGGTGGAACGGTTCAAGAACTCATGGTGAAGGTGTGATAGAGCTTCAAAGGTCGTTTACATGACATAAACTGGCTCATTTTTGGACTTCGAAATAATACCTCTGTTGGATATTGTGCAGAGCTTGCTGCAAAGCTAACGTTTCCTCTTGTATTGCCATAAGTTCTGCTGTTCCGCTGCAGCTGTACAAATGTCGGTTGTCATACCTCGGCTGGCTTATGGTGAAGGACATCTGATTGTCACGCCTCAACCGACAACTTCTCGTAAAAGGTGTGTGCAGGTCGGATTAAGATGAAACTTTTCCTTTCGTCGTGTTCCGCAGTATATCCTGTTTTGAACCTGCTGCTTAACACCTCGCTGATCATGACGTGTGTCGGTTAGACTCTGATTCTTCCGCTGTGTTTCCGTCGTAACCACATGTCGGAAATATATCTTTGGCACCATACCGGGTATCATCTCTTTGCTTATTTTCTCGTATGTTACCGCGGTAGTCGGCCCCCGCTGCGCTAGCCTGCCTGTCCTGTCCGAGCCTGTCGATTCGGACGACCGTTGAGCCGGTTTCAAAATCTGCTGACGTGTGCGAGGCGCAGCCCCCAGCAACTGTCACCGTTTTCCCGGCGTGCTTCCTGTTCAAACCAACCGCCGAGCTTAACTCACGTATCTGAGCGAGCTGTAAAGATAGGAAATTAAGCGTGAAACTGTCGGCTGTTTTGGACGGGGTCGATTTAAATCGGTCGTCCTGTGTCCGGATGTGTTTTGGAGTGATTTGCAGGGAGGTAGATAGGGTGGTAGAATAGCGCAGAGCCCGCTATCGCCGGCTGACCTATCATTACTGCACTTCACGGACTGTTACTGAGGGTACTTACTGTTAACGCCAGACGCCTTGAGACCCTAATTTTTCGCGATTATTTTAAAATGCGTGGAATGATTTCAACCATATTTAGGAAATAGCTGTTTCAAGACCAGCCGAAACTTTTTCTTCAAATACACTTTGTTGTCACTTAAATATTTGTGGCACTTGTCATTGACTCGTAATGTTAACTGTTTTTCCATCCTGGATAGAGGCTTTCATACGTCATATGACATTAGGCTCCGCCCACGACTGCGGCATTGACCTGTGTCCATCAGCGACCTCTGTACAAACGACACACCTGCCATCTGTAAAGGACTATGAATTTCGCTGACGTTTCACGTGCTATGAATCAATTGCAGCAGACCGTCAAGTAGGTAAATGTAAGGCTCTTGTTGACTCTTGTAGGTATATGGGACCAAGAGGACCATTACTCCTTAATCTACTACTCACACATGCTTCGAAAAAACGTTAACGATTCCTAACATACGATTTTCGATGTAGGATATCTGTTTGGTGAAATACGAGCGAGCCTTATGATGTGAAGCGAAGGCAATTAGCTAATTATTGCGCTGGTCGATGGGTGCATAGCGATGTACAAATCAGGAGCTGCTTGATGACATCCGACATCCCATTATCGCATTATCTGCAGCGCCATAGGCAGGTGAATATTTCCTAACCTTATGTCAGTTATATGCCATCTGTCCGTCAGTTGCAGCTTATAAAAAATAAAACAAATATCAGCGAACATATCAGCATTGTAGAAGCAATGCGAATTGAGCATTTATGGCTCCTCAGTCATCATGTCGCTCTTTGGGCACCGTCAGACAAGACGTTACGCACAACTCCGCCGGCTTTCGGCACCGCTCGACCGTCCCCGCTCCCCGCCACAGCGCGAGTGACCGCGCGCCGGCCCGAAACCGCCGCAGGCCAAGACCACAGAGGCGGGGCTTAGCTGTGACGTCAAAACGTATCGCAGACTGACTGGTGATAGCCTCTACACGGCGGGTGAAAATCCTGCTCGAAATTTAACATTACGAGTCAATGAGAAGTGCCTGAAATATTGAAATGGCGACAAAATATCTAAATTGTAAAAGTTTCGGCAGGTCTTGAAACGGCCATGTCCTGAGCTTGGTTGAAATTCGACCATGCATTTAAAAATAATCGCGAAAAATTAGGGTCTCAAGAGTTCTGGCGTTAACAGTAGACGAACCCCACAGGGGCTGAACAGACGTACCCCAGGGGCTGGACTCGGAGTGATGATTGCTGATGGCGCGGTAGTGTGGCGACTTACCCTGTTCGCACACACGCCAGTTATGATTGGGGCACGGGATGATATGCGATTCTTCATTTGTCAGCAATTCTTCCTAAGGCATTCGTATTGCTCCCCTATCTTGACTCCGTGCGTTGGCCTACGTTATGGTCTGCTGCCTTCCTCTACCCCTCTTTCTGTCCTGAAGCATTAAGGTAAGTTCGGACAATGCCCCTGACGCTGCGCCCCTGACCCTCCCATGCCTGTAATCAGCTCAGCCACGCCCTTTCACTCTGTCACGCCCCCTCCCCCTGTGTGACACCGCAGCATGATGTCATACAGGCGTGGTCGGCGGAGCCCGGTTTAACCACATGTCCGCTGTCCGTACAAACGGACGTAGGGTGTATTTTACCGAGGTGACTCGTTATTTTATGGCCCACTCAGCGCTGTTTGTCATTTCATGGAGTGTGTGGATTTTAGACGGTCTAAAGTACGAGGCCAATGACCGTGCGGGGGTTCGTGACCAAATAGGATGCACGTTTTTACCGAGCGCGGTTTTTGTGTTGTTTTATGCTTGCACGTGCGTGCCATTTTGTTGTTACGGTTGGTTTCTCTGGTCGGCGTCTGTTTGTCAGGGCCATACGCTCATGATATTAAATATTCGAGTGTCTGTCGTGTGACTGACAAACATTTCACATTGCTCAGGAAGGGCAAATTGTCTAGGAGTGCTGTATAATTCACGCTGATGTGCCATTACCGAGATCCATATGTTTCCTCCGTGCCATCAACTACTGATGTTGAGTGCTTTATTATTCGCCGGAGTGGCCGACGCCGTCCGCTGAAGGGTTCACTGCCCCGGCTGTCCATGAGCCGGGCGCGTGCGGTCAAAGTTGGCTGTCGTTTGTTTCAGCCCCCGCGGCGTCCCCGAGGGGAGCTAATTAATGCAATGCAGATGATCGATAGTTGTGGCCGCTGCGGCGGGGCAGGGCAGGGCTGGCCCGGCCCCCATGGCGTCTCTCGTCGGGCGAATGATCCCCATGTGGTGTCCATTGCTGTCGGACTGTGCGGGACGGAGACTGGGCGAACGGAGCGGTCAGGTCAGATGAGGTCAGGTAGACAGACCTCAGTGGCAGGTCAGGTGAGGTCAAATGAACACACCGGCCGCAGCGGTAACGAAGCGAGCGACCGAACCTCGTTTCGTGGTGGTTTCGGAACGGGTGTGGTAGGTGAAGATCGTGAACTGCTGAATGGAAATAGGTAGCGCAACGCTGGGTCCCAGGAACGCAAACCTCCTTCGGTGAGGTCATGAACTCCTCGTGCGCGCAGTGTACCGAAGGCTGACTTATTTAAACATCCAGGCCATCACGAAACCGGCGGCCATGTTTCCAAATCGCTGAAGGCAGCCGCCTGTGTGTGTGTTGCACAATGCCAGGAAATTAGTGTCTGATTGGTATCTAACCACCGGGTCTGGCAACCTCCTTCGTGGCAGTGCGTGATTGTTTTGCTGCAACGTCTTTGTTCTGGCCCGTTCCAGTAGTTTTTGTTAACGCAGGTTTGTGCCCGCTGTTTGCTGCTGTGATTAGTTCGTGGGTGTGGGACGTCGCGCAATGTCCCGGAGTTGCTTTTAGGGCTGCGTATCCAATCTTGTCCTGTCTTGTTTTGTTGGCCCGTTTGTATGGCACCAAAGTAAATATAAAATGAATGAAGGTCACGCACCATCACAGGTTCTCGGCCTGGTTTTGTTGAAGTACCGTCATCACACTTACTGCCCATCTGTAAACATGCCTGCCTACCATCGTCTCACTACACGCCGTACACAGGCCTGTAAACCTCTCATTCGACGTTCATCACCTTATTTCACGACCATTGCCTCCGTGTGGACCGTTGTCTCGTGCGCATGCGCACTGACCCGTGACGCACAAACACGTCGTGACCGTGTCACGCCCAACGCCAACGGTGGATGGAGGTCACTGGAGACCGTAACGCTTGTTTCGGACCGTGCCGAGTCAGCAGTTGAAACTCCCAGCCGCCGCGCCGTCTCGTTGTTTCTCCTGGCCGCGAGCCGACGGTTTTTGCCTTCTCCAACTTCCAGAGGTCATGTATGTGCGCGTGGTCCGCGCTGCGTTGGAGCCCCGTGGCCATGAATATTCCATTCGTCGATGAGCGGAGGAACATGGCTTAGTACGCCGTCCCCGACAGTCCGTACCTGCCGGTGCCTTGGCCGACCTTGTAAAGCGCTGTTTCCTGGACTGTTTCCTGTATATTATTCCACTAGTTCTGGCAAGACTGTATCGGTAATCGGCTCGACTATTCTGCTGCTGGGGAGGTATCTGCTCGTGAGAGCGAGGCAGGCAGACTGACAGACTAACATCAGTCGGCAGTCTCTGTGACAGACGCAGGAAGCGGCTCCCCGCTGTCGGACAGACGTGGACACGCTCCCCCGCTGGTGAGCGAACCAGGGGCAGTGTCAGCCGAGACGGATGAAGCCGTATGTCAGGAGCTCGACAGAGCTGTCGGTGGAAGGCTCGGCTGGGCTGGCCTGCGAGGTTTGCCGCAGTTGTGCTGGTTGGTATTTCCCTGTTGCTTTCTTTAGCCTCGTGGCCCGCCACGTGCTGGAGACTGCCACTGGATAGCCGCTGGGAAAATTCCGAAATTGGTGGGGAGATCGGGTGCCTCTCAGAGCCTGAATGTCTCTCCGAGCCTCTCGTGGCAGCCCTCCGAACCGTCTCGCTCGTGCGCGCCCGCTCCTCACGGCCTCGTTCCGCGGTCTGTCACTGAATGGCCGTCTTCATGCCTTGTGGGAACTGCGGTCTTCTATTAACGAGGAGACAGACGCCAGGAAAGTTTTGTCAATGGACCGCGCTACCTTTGTTCCATGTGGAACAAATTAGTGGCTTCGAACTCCGGAAATTATTCTCAGCCGCTCGTGCGTCCCACAGGGTCAACTAGATGTTTGGAGAGTTGTGGTTTCCGGTTTTCGGATTGCTGCTCTCTTCCGGTAATTTATGATGGGCACTGACTCAAATCGGTTGACGCCAACAGGGGGAAAGTATCGACGGGGTTGTGAGGTCATATGGCTTCATATACGACTGTTTTGTCACTGTAAAGTGCAGTGGTTTTTTGCAACTAAACTTGTCACCGCTGGACGGATAATAACTTGCCGTATAATCCCCTTGTCTTTGATTTTTTTAAGGCGATATTTCACTGTATTGTAGTAACGTGATAAGTTATTAGCTGTCCCGATTGGCCCTTTTCAAGAGATTGACGAATCGTGAGGTTGTAGCGGCGTTGGAGTTCAATAAGTGGCTTTCACTGATGCCTGCCGTCGATAACAAGCGTGGCATCGGTCATATCATTATCGGCTTGTCTTTCTGTATCTTTGCTTCTGATTGTTATCATTATCTGATCTAATTCCTTTCATTATGATTTAATCAGTGTGATATTTAATTACGCTGGATAGCTGAGGTGTTTCCAATTTTTTAGCACTTCCCGGCTCGCCTGCGTATTCAGTTCCGTCTGAAGAATTCTTCAAAGTCTTCCTAAACCTGTTTGTATGATGTCGAAACGACTGCTTTTAATCGAAGTACTTATCGCAGCCTTTCCTTGTCTGCCATTTCCTTTCCTGTATGCCATAGGTATCTCTGTTTTGAGCATTTGCCTTTTGACGTCAGTGTATCCTTGTCCTTGAAAGGAAATAAGTCTCAGTTTGTCACCTCACCTTATTTGTAATGTGATCTAGGAATTAAACACCTAAGCCTGGCATATAACCAATCCGTGTTATGTTACTACTTCATAGTTCCCTGTTTGTTCATCACTATAAGTCGTTTGAATTTGCAGTTTAAATAGCCCGTCACTGATTCGTGCTGCCGATTTGTATTTAACGGTATTCTAACGACATTTTCGCCACAGTCCAGCCACCGTGTCTCCGGGGTAATTTGCCCGCTGGATTATGAATCAGCCTTCCGTTCACGCCCCTCCCTTTAACCGCCGCTCAGTTACCAGCGTTACCGGTGTGGTGGGTAACGGTACCGCCCCGTTCGTGGACCGCACTATGGTCAAAACGCGTGCACCGTATATCACCACATCCGGAACGCAGTGCGGATGTCACAGGTCGCGGAACATCCATCTGTTCCCGTGTCTGCCGTCCACCTCTGCTCAAACCAGTCTTTGTCCTCGCGTCACTTCGTCTAATTGTGTCAATTAACCGGAGTAGGGTGCCGTACCGGGGCGTATGTCGTCTCATACGTGGTTTGACCTCTTTTCGTCCCGTTCTACCCACTCGTGTGGCTACGTCCGGTCCCTGTGGGGCTTCGCGTGGGGTCAGTGTGGCCTCGTGTGGGCCGTTGTGGGGGATGTTGTGGGGCAGTGTGGTCGGTTTCGGTCAATGTAAGGTGACCCTTGGTCGTCAGCTCTGTGTCAGGGTATCACAGGACTGGCCTCAGTGTCAGGTCGATGTCTGGCCTGTGTCAGGGCTTTGTCAGGTCGGGGTCACACAGGGGTCAAACCCGTGAGCTGCAGTTCGCCTGACCGCTCCTCTCATCATCGTCCACACGCACGTTCCTTCACTTCCGCTAACTGACCCGTGCGCTTGCAGCTCGTTACTTACATGTGTGCACTGTGCGTGCTACGTATGCCCAGCCCGGAGGTCC
Source organism: Amphibalanus amphitrite (assembly GCF_019059575.1). Lineage (NCBI taxonomy): Eukaryota > Metazoa > Arthropoda > Thecostraca > Balanomorpha > Balanidae > Amphibalanus > Amphibalanus amphitrite. The sequence continues at coordinate 171,669 of NW_024881751.1, forward strand.
TTCATCAACTGCTCAGGGCGTTGACGAGCGGCCGGGCAGGGCGGCAAGTTGCAGCTCCAGTGCAGAGCTATAGCTCACTGGATGGAGATGAAGCTAAGCTTCGAGCTGCAGCCGGAATGACAATTTGTCAAGCTGTTCTGCTGCTGCGTGCGTCTTGGTTAGAGTTCTGTTTAGCCAGGCGTGGCTGACTCAGATACGCTGTGCAGAACCTCCAGCAGGACAACTGGAACAAATTGGTATTTGGACGACCTGTTAGCTCTGCAAGATGGAACAATGGGTGGAGCGTGATGCTGTTTAATTCAGTGAATGACTCATTGTATACTGTCTGCATCGAATTGGGTGCTAGCTTCATATAGTTACATTGACCGGGAACTCTGTGTGGCGTTTCTCAGTATGTGTAATATAATATTAGTTTCATTCCTGACCACGCCATAAAATCGCCTTTGTGGTACCGAGCTGTCCTGTTTCAAAGCTAATTATCTTGCGTCTTACTATGTTGTGGGGGATTATGCATGTCTGGATTACGGCACAAGTGTTCGTCGAATTATTTATTCATTCCGAAATTCCATTTCGGTCGTAACTCATGCAGTGCAGCATTCACGCTCAAGGCTCACGTTCAAGCTGCCAGGTCACCTGGGGAATGCATGTTGACTAGTTGATAGCGCAGAAACATTTTTGCTTGCGTACAAAGCTCGGGGCTCTCCCAGGTGAATCGTCAGAATCGTTCCACCAAGGGTCGAGTCACCGAGTATCATGGCCACCGGGTACCGCGGTCACGTACAGTCCACCGGATGTCGTCAGTCGCAGAGTGCTGGCTCAGGTGTTCCGAGCCCTGCAATATGCCACCGTCATCATGACTATGCTGACGCCGCTGATGTGCTGACGATGATGTGGCGACGCCGATGCGGCAGCGCTGTGCTGACGCCTGCTGATGTGAGGCGCTCAGCAACGTTACTTCCTCCAAGGCTCTGACACAGCTTGGCTGTGTTCTGGAGAGCCTGCTTGGCAGTGTCAGCGGTATTCGATGGCCTGTCAGTAGCGGCGTTGGTCGAGGATCAGATAACCTTGTCGTTCAGCTCCCTGGCCCGTCGTCGCTGCCCTTCCTGGCCCTCCGTCGGTCCCTCTCCGCCTCTCCGTCCGTCCGTCCCTCCGTCCGTCGGTCCGTTGTCACTCTTTATTGGCCGCCTCTGAGGTCACATCTGCTCACCAGCTGCCCAGAGTGTGTGGCCCAGAGAGGACCTCTGAGAGGGGTGATTGTGAACCCTGTCTTCCCTCGCAGCTGCTCCGGTGTTCTGTTCGTATATCGCACGCCGCCCGGCACCATTGATTACGCTGGCCTCAGCGCCTCTGGCGGCGGGGGAGGGAACTACCTCCGCCGGCCGCGGTGGACGGCCGGCCGAGCGGTGCCGCTGCCAGCGAGCGGGCAGTTTGGTGCCAGGTGTGCTCGCGGCTGGGCCGTGAGGTGGCCCGCGGTGCGGCGGAGCGTGACAGCGTGCTGTGGCGGCCAGTACAGTGGCGAGACGGACTGGCCAGTGCGAGAACTCGCGTGGCTGCGGACGCCGCCGGCTGGCATCCCGCCGAGTCTGCGGAGATGACAGGCATGGCGAGACGGCAGTGAGACGAACCGGGGCCGGAGCCCACTCGGACCCGCCCTCCGTGCAGTGTGTGGCTACTGTGTGGCACAAACCCACGCGCAGTATACCCACCGAACCCGACCTGACCCGACCCGACACGACGCAACGCTGTGCACGACGTTGACCATCCGGCCGGCTGGAGCATAACCTCAGGTAGGTGAGCCGTTCGCGGTGACCTTGGCGCTGGCAGCGGTCGCCCGACCGGCTGTGCGTCACCTCCATACCGTCTTGTCCGGTTCAACCCACCGTGGCCGAGGTGGTGGGCTGGGTGTCAGGGGGGGGGGGGAGGGTGAGGTAAGCAAGCAGGTAACTCGCCGTCCGCCGCGCCGGCTCGGCTAGATTAGACCTCGCTATCTCGCGAGGTAAAAATACGCCGGCGACCAGCCGACTGGCGATTTACCGGAGGTGTCCGCTGTCGCCGGGTCCATATTACCTGAATTGTCGGCGGTGACGGTTGGAATTGTTCTGGGAACGGACATGGGAGCGGCTGGTGCGCCGGTGTTGAACGGTATCGGCCGGCTAATCTGAGTCACGGAGGGCGGCACGGAGCGCGACACGGGATACAGGCAGAGGACGGGGACATTGTGCAGGACTCCGCGCACCGTCGAGCTACCTGTCCGTGTCCAAACTCGGACGTGCTCGAAGCCGGTACGTGCTGGAGACTGGACGTGACCGAAGTCGAGACGTGCTCAGAATAAAAGCGGCTGTCGAGCATCAGAATATATTCGAACACGCGCTGAGAATGAAGTCTTGCGAGTTATCAGAGACCATTCGCACTTGACTTTCATTGTCGACTCACCGAGGTCTGAAACATTCGGTGAAAAGGTGACTAAAGGTCGCTGAGGCGCGATATTACCTTCGTAAAGAACAGACACAGTAGGCGGTTATTTCCATCTCGGTTATTTTTATCCTTGGCAGTCCGGCGAGCCGGCTGGCCATTGATCGAGTGAGGCTGTTACTCGGTGGATCTTTGCTATTTCAACCAGACAAATGGCGACAAGTTTTAACATCATAGTTATTTCTACGCTGCTCTAAAAATAGCATGCCATGTATCTTAGGCATGGATACCGTTGGCTGAACTGCCAACCACCAACGGTGACCCGAGGTGTGGTGGGACCACCGTAGCCGAAATGCCACCCGACAGTGACCGCATCTCAAATCATCCAGTCAACAGCGACCGCCCTGGTGACCCCTGCTGACCTCCGGAGACCACCACGGGCCGTGACCGGGCCGGCAACCGGTGTCGGTCACCTATCGGTCAACGGTCGGTCAGACTGCGGGCGTGACCGTTTCAATAGCCCGTGCCGCTCCCCACCACCACCGCTGTCGGTTTCAGACCGTTACCGTGCACTGGTGCCGTGTGTGAGCGACGTGCCCCGATCGCTGAGGTGGGGACGGAGGCTGTTCGGCTGTTCACGGCCTCGGGTCACGCTCAGAGTCCCCGGTGGACGGGTGTGTGTCGATGTTTGATGATTGTCGAAGCTTGTTGTTTGTTGGAGGGGTCCAGCTAGCTGCCTTTTGTCATGAAACTCGCGAAGGGTGTAAATGTCTTTATTTGTTACTCCTGCCGGTCGGCTGTGGCTCAAAGTTCGGTGGCCGCGCTATGTTAACTGCTCGCTCTGCGTATTGTTTTCACGGCCGATTACTCGCTCGTCCCTGCGTAAGTGGCACCTGTGTTGGTCTTTAGGGGAGTCCCACGTGGCCTGCCGCACTTACCACCCCCAAATGGGCGGAAACAATGGACTGAACCACTGCTGGGCCCTGTCTGACTGGACCAGACCCCGAATTGGGTAATGTGTGGGCGGGGTGAACTCTTGATTTAGAGCCCATTTGGCTGGGATTACACACCACTTTTCCCAGCACTTAGATGTCAGGCGAAATCTTATATCCACCAGCGAAAGTTGAAAGAAGTAGTGAACTTGTATCGGGGCTTCGACGGTTATGTGCCCTCGCCCCACAACGTGTTTTTAATCATCAATGAGCACCGCTAAAATCGCCCGTATGGCTTTACCAGTGCAGCGGCCGGTGTCTGATGTGTGCTTATTCCGCTCTCTGATGTGTCTGCCACGGAACTGGCGGGCGGCCCAGACACTCCAATAACATTGCCGAGCTGCCACCGCACCCTGTATCCTCCTTCCGCCGACCGCCCGCGCCGGCCGGCCTCTGATGCTAGTGCGTGGTGCGTCTTACGACATCACTGCGTAGGCCGATGTTTTGATTTTCTCCACTTTGGCCGTGGTGGAGTGGCCCTGGGCTCCCCAGGGACGAGCCCCGCTGTCGAAATACGGGTCGATTCAGTCATAAATGGGGTCCGTAATCAGGGCGATCCTCCGTGGCCCCGTTAGGGCTTTGGGACGGCCGCGGCGTCTTTCTCACTCCGACCCGCCTCGCCTCGTCCGTCCGTCTGTCCGTCCGTCCTTGCTGACTCATTTCGTCCACCCTGGACCCTCCTGTCTCTTCGCTCCCGTCCCTTCCCATTATTCACTTTTACCAGATCTTGTTCTCCTCACCACTTCACATTTCCTGCTCCACTTGAAAGACACTCGTGACACTTGCGAGTTGCGTGCTCTGAGCCCAAGCCTACCACCCCGTTCCCTGCACGTCGGAAGTTCGGACTCTACTGCTTCACCTGTACCAGGTCGTGTCAACCTCTGAACTTCTCCAGTGTCTCCTCCGTCGTCCTGTTTGTGCCACCACCCGGGCGTCACCCGACACTGGAGTGGTCCGTGACATTTGAGAGCGCTAACTCTCTCCGACTGCTCCTAATGGACTTGTGAATTTAGCGACTGTGTGTGTTCACAGCGGGGATGCTTTTGGGTGAGACCATATCCGGATGCGACGCTGGGCCCTGGGGTGATCTCATTGGGCAATTTATCAGTCATTTTGTCAGTTAACATTGGCGAGCGTGTCATTGCAATGGCACGATCATTTCCCACGAAGAGTTATTGCATGATGCGTCATCATTTCGTTATTATTGTCATGCGCTTGCAGTGATTGTAGTGCGATTTGCTATGATAATCACCATCCATGTTCCGCGTTTGCAGAATTTTTGCAATTATGCGATTCCCGACCTCAGTTCTCGCTTTCCCACCTTACCGGGAGGGTTGGTGACGACACGGTACTCCACTGCGCTCTGTCGACACGCCGAACGCACCCCGTCGACACCCGCGCACCGAACGCACCCCGTCCACTGATACCGCTACATTATACATGCGTGTCTGTCGACGCGCGGTAAATGAAGGTGACAGGGAACACGGGGAGCCGGACAGCGACCATCTGGCCTCGCGGACACGACCAACGGACACGCGGACACGACCGGCGGACACGCGTGGAGGGGCGGCGGACACGGGGACGGGGACACGATGTTGGACACGCGGACGGGATGGGGTGGTCTGGTGGCTGTCCCCGGACACGTGTCAATATAATTATTACAGTGGTACGGTAGGATTCCTGCCGCTCCGATCGTGCCAGTGGCCTGTGCTGGGGAAGGCATGCGGGATGGGTGGGAAGGGTGGAATTAGGGTGGAGTGGTTGGCGGTGGTGAGTCGGTCCGTGACTGACGTGCGGTCACAGTTGGGTGACTACGTCTACGCCGAATTTCAGTGATTATCTCTACACCTGACTGTTATTTATAGTGACCGGAACATTGCTGTGTTATGTGTCGTTGTAAACTCAACACCTTTACGGGCACCAAGCTACTACCACCACCGTCCTGTCGCCTCTTATAAGCCCTTGCCGACGCTACCCCCACTTTGCTTCCTCCTCCCAGCTCATCGTCCCAGCCCCAACCCATGCTGCCTAAGTCGTGATGGATGATACCCGGGCGTTGCAGGGCGTCATTGTGTGGGGGTGTCGGTGGATCCCTCTCCACCAGACCAGTCCATCATCGTCTGTCGTCACTGATGGTGGTCCCTCGCTGGTCTCCAGTGGTCCCCAGTGGTCCTCGCTGGTCCTACGGTGGTCCCCAGTCCCCACAGGCCGGGGCGTTAATTACAGACAGCTCGCTAATCCAATCGCAGCTGATTGAAATCGCTTACAAGTCCCGTGGTCGGAGGGTCGATGTCCATTGGTGACACGCATGGTGAGAGGATGTCTGTCCGGCGCTGATAAATGGGGAAGGGGAATGGTCGGTCGAGTTAAACAGGATTTCCGGTTCTTGTGCAGGCGTGGGCTCACTTTGAACTGAATTGAAGTGGACGTATGCTGTCTGGTGACATGGGAAAGATAATGACATTAAACCGATCAGGAACGCTTTGACACTTAGCTCGTCTCGATCATGACTCTCAGTCTAGTTCGGCAATCGTGGGCTGCGCTCCGATTTCCTAGGTCAGGGTCGCCGACATTTGGCATGACCGACCAAACAACAACACACCGGGCGAGTGAATGACTGGGCTGTCGGTATCTGACCCAGCTGGCCCATGAGCTGACAGCTGTCACGATCTATCACCTGTCATGGACTGTCACGATTTGTCACCCCTCCCACTCACGTGGAACTGCCGTCGAACCGGTCAAGGCTGGCACGGAGCCCGCTGGCTCGCTGGCAAACTGTTGTCTTTATGTCTCCGCCATCGTTCCTGGTATCTGACAAACGATATGGAAGGAGACGTCTCCGCTGATTGGAGCCGATAACCGGTTATCACAATCCACAGAGGCAGTCACGTGGTCCGGTATTTGATTGACGTGCCAATGCGACGCCGCGGAGCAGCTAATGACGGGAAGTGGCCGCCTCTTCCCGTCGCCGACAGTTCGCCACCGGCTCAAATTGTCCCCTCCGGCGACTGGCGAGGGCCCCGCCCAGCTCCTCTGTGTGTTTCGGTGTCTCTGGCGGCTCCTGTGTACTGGATTCCTGCCTTCCGCCCGGGTTTGAGTCGTGACCCCGTCAGGGCAGCCAATTTATAGCGGCTCTGAAGTGGAAGGAATTCATGACGGTCGTCCGCTCTTTGTCTTAGAGATAACAATGGCAGCGCGGCTTGATAATGAATTGTGCTGCTCGCTTTTGTGACCCGGCTCGTGAGCCCTGGATTTTTTGTCTTCCGGCTCGGGTTTGACCGGTGTCGTCAGGGTTAGGTACTTACGCTGTGCGAGGTACGAGGATGGATGGTCAGAGATAGGATCTGTTGCCGTTGCGTGTCTCGTGTTTCGGCGCCTCTCTGGGCGGGCTGGCGTTGGTGCCCACCCCTCTCGTTAGCGTCCTCCCCTGCCGGCTCCGCCCGGCCAGTCTCTCGATAATTACCATTATCTAACGACAGCCGGTGACGCCACACAGCTTTCCTCTTCCCGCGCGTCGTTTGGCCATCCCGCAGTCAGGCGCACTTCCGGCTCCGGAGAGTGGCTTTCATCCCCCGCCCCCGCCCCTGCCACAGTTGTGTGCACCTCGCAACCCCTTCCAGCGGGGCGTACAATGGTCGGAGTGGGTATGTCAATTCCAGCGGCACGCGGCAGTACGCCGCTGGTCAGTCCGCTTCCCTCTCATCCCGTCCACCCCAACTACGATCCGGAAAAGGGGAATATACCATACACACAGTGCGCCCATCGACGCGTTCGCAACCGGCAATCGCCGACCGCTGGCCCACCGCCGGTGGGCTGCTGACTTTGACAGACTGAGAGAGAAACTCATTGACGCGGAGAGGAACTCAGTGACGTGGGAGGAAGCGGCATCATTGGGCGGTAACGTCCTCACATCCGGCCGTTCCGGCTGCCTGAGGCGGGGCCGACGGCCTCAAACTGCCCGAGTCTGAGGTGACAGCGGCGGTGGAGGCGAAGACGGCAGCAGATGGGTGGTTCGTTATCCCATCTCTGGTGCTGTGCCCGAATTATCTTGTTTTGAGATGCCCCGTGTGCGTCTGGAGAGTAATTGCAATCGCTAACTACGCCCGAGGTTCAGGTACACGTTTGAAGCGTTTCTTGGACAGCTGAAGAGGGAATTGTGACAAAGCGGAGACAGGGCGGAGACGGAGCGGGAAAAAGGCGGGGACTGGGTGGAGCGGAAGACAGGCCGACAGCTGGTGTTTTGGGAGGACCGGCGACTGCCAGGTGGTACAGTCTAGTCATCAACCCGGACCACTGGGTAAGATTGGGGCCGACCAGTTTCGGCGAGCCGGTACGAGACAAGCTAAAGGAGCTAAAAGAATTATTCTACGGTTTGGAAGGCAGGAAGCTGCCAAATGTTAGATGATTATCCGTTTCTCGCACATGAATCCTGAGTAGTATTTAGGATAACATACCACACGGAAGTATATCCAACTACTTAGCCTGTCGTGACCCTACCGTTACGTTCGTGACCTCGCCGGGGTCAGTCGTCACGCATGGCGTTAAGACCGCGTCACGCATCGCTCACGCAGCTTGTCATGCGTGGCGTTACATGCGTGCTATACACGGCGCATCCAGCCGTGCTCTGTCATTGTGGGACGGTCCCGCACCGCTCCTGGTAGACACCGTGTCATTACAGCAGCTGGAGGGCGCGTGTGACCTGGCATCCGATGCGGGATGCCAGGTCACAGCGCGAGGCGACCTGCATCCGATGTGGGATGGATCAGCCTCTAGGATACATGGAGAATGACGAATGTTGGTTCGAAGTTCACGACTCTTCATGACTAGAGTCGACGATACGAGTCAGACCCCGTGCTGGTGCAAGTTGGAGCGAATTTAGGCGAGTCAGCGACTCGGACCTGACTCGACCGGTTTGACCAGAGGAGCGGTCCAGAAGGAGTCAACCCACAGTACCAAAGTGAGTTGGAGAGAGTCGGCGACTCAGGACAGCATAGTGGTGAGTCAGAATGACTCTCAGCACTGTCGAGTCGGCTAACTAACGGTGAATGCTTTGTGGCCGGTCTTGCCGCGCCTATGTGTCCAACCTACCAGCTGCATCATACCTGTACGCTTGTTTGAACGTCATGAGGTGCGGCCGACGCCGGAAAATCCTGGCCCGGCCCGGGCCGACCGGCTGGTCAAGGCCTGGTCGGCCGCTCGCCTTGCTGCGTTCCCTGGTTCGCCTCGCTGCGTCTAGGCCGAGTCATGACAGCCGAGTGTGATAAAATGCACAACTGGTTCTGGCGTGACGAAAGTTGACGCTCGCCCAAGGAGGAGCGAACTGAAAGGGACGTGTGCAAGGTCTGCAGCCTGGCGTGTTGTGATATTTTGGGTCGAGTAAGTTCTTTGTTGTGACCAGTGACGCCTGTGCTGGCGATGACTCATCATGTCACCTGGTAGGTTTGATTTTGGTGCACGGGACAAGGCTGCCCGCCCTGACTCATGCTCCCAGACTGCTATCGTATCAGATAGCTGGCCAGGACGAGGGTGTCTAACGATAGGACACGGCGTGCCTACCTGCCGCCGCCCCTCCGTTGTATGTAGGTGTGAGTTCTGTTTGACCTGACTGGGAGTTGGGACTCTCACCTTCGGCACCGGATCTCTCACCTTACCCCGCCTCACGCCAGGTCGATTGGTAACCTGATCTGGTGAGGTCAGCTCGACCCCAAATAGCCGCCACCAGCACCGTTTTGATTGAAGGCTATCGGCGAAATTTGACGTAATAGACGCCCGCCTACAGACCCGCCATCGGCGAATTAAAAAGATATCGAGAGGTCAGCGACCCACCTCTGTAGAAGGCTGTCAATTCGTGAGGTCACGGAACCTGTGTCGGGATTTTGATGACTGAGAAATTGAGACCGTTTGAAAATATGACTGTTTGCAAGGTTCGTGTATTTGAAGTTTCTACCGTGAGATGATATGAAATGATACAAACTTATGTCAACCTAAAAATTTAGGAGTCTGTTCAAATCACATCGGGGCGATACACATCCTGGCAGCTCAGTTTTCGCTGCTTAAACTCACGACGGCATGCAGCACATGCCATTATGTCTCGACCCCACCCAGGTCCGCCGAGGTGCCGCCGCGGCCCGGATGTGGCCCCGCTACGGTCACGCCGCAGTCCCACCCAGCACCGCGATTCCTGCGGTCGGCGCGCCGCCATCAAAGACGCGGCCTTCTCATGGCTGCGGGGCTCTTGACTCCTGGTTTTCTCACAGGTGGAGGAACTGACGATGGTCGGTACTTGGTCGCGCTTGGCTTCACTTCCGCGACTGGTGTGAGCTGGGGCGGAGAACGGTACTGGGTAGCCGCTCACAGGAGAGGGTCGGAGGCGTGGAGGGAGGAGTAGAGGGGAGAGACGCTAGATGCTAGACCATGCATATGCTGGTAGAGAGATCAAAATGCTGGAGTGATTCATAACTTACCGCGTCATGGGTAGCAATTACAACTAGCAACTTGGTATCCCGGGCCGATGGTGAAGATAGCGTCGCGGAATTCTATGCAATATGACGCTGCTAACTGTACACTGTACATCAAGACATACGCTGTGCTGTTTGATGGACTGAGAATGTCTTTGGCTGTTATAGTACCGAGTCTGACTCTGAACATAACAGATGGCATGTGTCATTCGTTGCCGGCTTTTATCGCAACCATACTCCGACGTGCCTACATGACATCAAGCACATGATGCGCAGAAAATTTTACTGCACATCGAGCCACGTCGACAATGCCTATCTCCTGACGTACGCGTTGAGTGATGCCGTATTCTTGCGGTACGATCAACCAGCCGTGGGGCTTATCCATCAAATTCCGACGGCATGCCGAGTCGACCGTGGTCGTCGTGATGGGGGCTTGTCACGGTCACCGCACCCAGTCCCAGCCGAGTTTCTCCCGGCGTCGTTCGGGTTTACCTCCTGCGGTCTGTGCGCCAGAGCAGAGCAGAGAGTTCGGAAAATATCGACACTGGATGGCGCCTTCTCGCCCGGGTGAAACGCTCCGGTTTTGTCACCGGCTTTAGGTCGGTTTTGCGTTGGATTAGACCCGGCGGGGCCGTCGTCATGCTGTGATCGACACGGGGAGTTCGGTTTTTCGGTGTCATTGAGAGATTGGACGCGTCGATGCCTCGTTAGGGCGTTTGTCAGCGGCCAACAGAACGATCCGAAGCGGGCGCTGCTGCGATCCCCTCCCCAGGATGTCGTAATCTGTGCGGGCTGATAACGACCCCAATGTGGCGAGCGAGAGGCGGTATCTGTCCGCCTATCGTACTATCTCCTCGTCATTACATTAGCCATGGAGGAGGCTCCTCTGGACACAACCGCCACCCCGAGGCAGTAGTGACCTCACCGCACTGACCATTCACCACTGACCGGAAGAATTAGTCCCGTGGACGGCTGTTTCGTGATCGGCTCGGCGACGTGCTCGTGATGCTGTGTGGGCGGGGTGTGTGGACTCACAGCGACGCTGCAGCGTCACCTAAGGTCACAGAGGCGGCGTGATGATGGAACTGTTTTGAGGTCGTCTTCATATGCCGCGCCCGTCCACGGATGGTTGATGCTTGCGTCGTGACATGCGGTCTACTCGAGGATGATGTTTTCGATTTGAGTTCAGAGTGGAGGAGCTTCAACCGTGGGGTAAATTCTCCGTCCGACACGTCCCTGATTGACTATTCGAGACATTAGCATCGGGAGCGCGTACTGCTGATGTTATTCCGTAAACATACGAGGCCGCTGCTCCATATGTGCCCGAAATATTTCTGTTAATTAGTCGGACACGACGTGAAACGTTCACTATCGCCGATAGCGGTTATCGGGGCAAGACCGGGAGAACAAGGTCCATACCTGGCGTCCATCGATAGGGCTCTTATCGACAGCATACTCTGTTTGGACAGCCACCCGCGATACGTCGATAGCGTGCTTCTGTCGGCGTCGATAGCGTCTGACCCGTGTCTCGGTTATTGGCGTCATGCCCGCCGATGGGGAGAAAGGTCACGTCGATGTCACGATGCCCCCGGCGGAACGGTCGGTATTTGAGGCTCGCGAGGTGACACTCGCGCCGTGACTGTCTGATGACAGGCGGGTGACAGGTCGGTCGGATGACACCGGTCGATGAAAGCTCAGGTCGTCGGTGAATGGCTCGCGCCCCCGGACGTCGGTAGGACGTGACGGTGTGGATTTTACTGACGCCCGTGATGTCATAGATTAGCTACTGTCTGGGCCGGATAGAATGATGTGTCGATTAGGACAAGCCCCGCTTTGGATGAGATGAGATAAAACGGCGCCTGATTTGGACATGCGTGGTGCCTCACTTCCACATCGTTCGCGTTCGTTCAGGTTCCTCTGGTCGGCTCATTTCTGTACGGCTAGATAAGGTAATCAGGAGCCGATCCTGTACACGAGTCGCGCGCAGCTGGCCGTCACCTGCCGCGCGTTTGGATGGCGGCGAACAAAAGTGAGTCTGTCTCGCCCGGGGGCCATATGGCGCCGGTACGTGGGACCGTGTTCACGGGACGTGTGATACTGTGATGGTGACTGATGGTAGATGACATCTACCGCTACGTGCTGCTCGTTCTTCCTACCTGCTGCTGTCGCTCTCAACTTTCAGCTATTTGATCGTATCTTCATACGAGTATATTTCGTGGTACTGTTGCCACCTTTAAAGTGACATCGCGTTTTATTTCTGGGAACTTTTCATGTCACCTTTCATGTCAGCCATGGCCAGCAAGCCTGAAGTCACCTCAAGCATCTACACTCTCCAGCCATCCTTAGTATCCACTCCAGCTTCCATTCAATCCACTCTTCCCTCGCCCACTTTCCGTCACGTCCCCCTCCCGTCCCCGTCTCGTTCCCGTCTCCAGTTCCGATGGGAACCTGTCCCACGGCGGCCGCTCACACCCGTGTGCCACTGCGGCCCTCTCTCACGCACCACTCGATAAACAGGCGACACAAAAAGCGGCGATAGCGGCCGTTTGTCCCGGCCGCGACTGTGTGCGGCACTCGACACGCTCTCTGCCGCGGTTGGTGTGTTTCCAGAGCCGGGTTGGACTGCCGCGCTCTCGTGAGTTCTGTCTGCACCTGGGCGTGCGCCGGTGACCACAGAGAGCCGGTAATGGTCGGTTTTCTCTCCGATTACCGCCGTGTTGTTTATCGGGCGATGAAAGAGGCCAGGCTCGTTGGTGCTCGCTCGACTGTCGGCGTTTGGTTTCATTAATTCCCGTCTGATTGGGGTCTGTGCGCACCCGGTTACCGTCGGTAAGTCACGGCACCGTTACCAACTGGGTGCGGACGCGGAATAAGGCTCGTTACCCCATGAGCGAGCCGTTACCCACGGTTGTTAGGGTTTCCAGGCACACAAGCAGTGCTGGTCCAAACTCAACCCAACCTTTGTCGGATATTGTTTCTTGCAGCCTGACTGCCCCAGTGTGAATAACAGACCTTCACCTCAACCTACCCTACCCTCAACGAGACTGGACTGAGTCGCTCTTTCCCTCCCTGTTTATTTCGTTGAGCCTCCAGATGCGGCTCAGGGCTGTTTAGGCAGCTGCCGGGAAGTGTTGTGACCAGCCTGTGAGTCGATCAATAGGGGACGATTGCTGGCTTCATCTGCTGTGACACGAAGCAGGCTTCAAGCCGGCGCTCCCCGGCGCACAGGAAACTGTTGGTCTGGTTATTGAAGACGGCCGGTGAGATGGTGCGTCAACGACGACCTATGTTGACCCGGCGTGTGGGCTTACAAACGAGTGCCCTCCTGTGCCTGTCTGGGACCAAATCAGCCCAGCTTTCCAGCGTCTGAGGTCAGGTGAAGAGGAGAGCCTGAGCTGGCCTGCCGTCACCTAAGTGGCTTTCAATCGCCGACCAGCCATAACCCCCGTGTGGTGAAAGCATAATAATCGGTGAACCGTGGCTTTTCGGCCTTGCGTGAGGACACGCCTGGCGGTCCATCATTAAACTTTTCCCGACGGTCGTTCGGGAATCAATTCCGATGGTGCTGTGTGTGCGCTTCTAGCTGGTGAGGTCACGCAGGGCAGAGAGGTCACGCGAGGTCACAGTGCGTCGAGTCACACCGCGGAAGGTAGCGAGACCTCTGGCCCGCTGTGATTGGTCACATTACCGCTGTCGTCATCACACCGCAGCCAATCGGAGCCTGAAGCGAGGTCAGCAGGTGCGACGACGACGGTTCAGAAGCCCGCTGTCCGTGACTAGCAGTTGCCAAGCGCATTTGCATCCTGGACCACCCCGAAATGCTCAGTCATCGCCATGATCACCTCCCCATCTCCATCCTCTCCGGTCGCCGCCCCAGGGTCCGCTCTGGGCGGGGCGGGCCGCACACACTGATCCCGGTAATGACCTGACCAATACGGGCGGCCCCGCCCGACCGCGCTGTGACCATTCAGGTGTGATGTTTGTGTCCGGCCTGTGATGGCGATGTGTGGGTGTTTGTCATTGGACCCGTCCGTCGCCTGGTCACTAAATCCGGGCGGTGTCCCGTGAAGTTAGTGAGTCCCGCCCGAGCGGGGCGACGATAGAGATGCTGTGGGGGTGGGTGTGACAGTTTTCTGAGGAAGTAAGTGATGTGCGCCCGCCTTGAGACTGGCTACTGTCCTATGGAAGCTTTAGGTGGCTGACCTCACATCTCGGGCACCGCCCATTGCGTATTGATTGGATATATCTGTTATTGGGGCACGTCTGTGATTGTTTTGGTACTGCGGTAATGACAAAAGCGTGTCGCCCTTCGCTTAGCCGGCACGATGCGGTTTTGGGAGGGATTGGGAGGCTTTTCCGCTGTGCGGGGAGATGATCAGCCAGCTGTTCGGGGATCATGGTGATTTAATTTTCCCTCAGCTTGGCGCCGTCCTCCCGCAGTCTGAAAATTAAAACACCATCGCCGGCGGCGCTTGCGTGTCGCTGGAAATTAATTAGCAGGATGGAAAGCGGAATCGTTCGTTTCATATGCCAGCAACGCAGCGCACTGACATGTCAATGACCTCCTGATTAAGCCATTGAAATGTGATCTACTGCTCGTTTTCTGTCCCTCTTTCTCTTTTTCTTATCGACCTCTTTTTCGTTCACTCGATCAAATATCTATCGCTATCTGATCTATGGATGTGTCTCGATGGCTTTCAATAGTGTCAGTTTCCTTTACCCGACACATCTCACTTCTGCCCGCCTGTGGAGTTGCGCGCCGTCTTGGCCGCTCTGCATTTCCCGCACTCACCTCTCCTTCCCCGCTGAGACGCTGATGTTGCCGTCCGGAGACGCCAGACGCTGAATCAGACTAATGAACCACCGTCAGCCGGTGTTGGACAATGGACCGGGCCGGCCACTGCCGCTGGTATCCCCTCCGGCTGCTAAAGACCGCCGCCATACGGGTCGAGTCTGCGGGCTGAGTGTGGCAGCCTACCGCCCTCATGGGGCGAAACGAGGGCCACTTCTCTGGATCGTTCCCTGGGTCCGATCCGGAGGAGGTCTTCTGTGGGGGAGGGTCTCGAGTGTTTGCGCTAGGCAGACGACTGCCGGGCTCGTCTGAAAGGGCTGCGACTGAACAAACAATCGAAGAGTCCCCAGGCCCTCGGAGAGTGGTGCTCTCGTGTTTCGGGAGAGCCCGTATTCCCTACTTCGGTTCTTGTCTCCGTGGGGATGTGGGTAGCAATGGATGTTCGTAAAGCGTTCGGCGGTCATTGCCTGGTGAACGAAGCGACGGTCTAAGTTTCGGTGAGCGCAGTGGACGGAGAAGTATGATGGATTGCGAGAGATTATCAGTGACAGAGAACAGAGAGCTTATGAAGACAGTGGCTCGGGAAGGATTCGGCCTTTCGTGTCCAGTTTGTGGACGATTGCGGGATGCTGGATGAACTACACGAAACCGGCGTTGGTATGGCAGAAAAGACTGAGTAGGTGGTATATTCTTCGATGCCCGGTCGGTGGGGTGAGTGTCTGGATCAGGTCAGGCCCACATTGACGCGCTAGTCACGTACCCGTTTGATGGTCAAACGCCCGAGAGAACATCCCGATAAGCCTTCTGAACTATATTCCTCGACCTTGTGGTGGGTGAGATAGCTGTTTATGGATAACCCTGATTTCCACATTTGGTTTGCCTCGTGGTGAGATACACGTAGGACGCATGGCTCCCTGTCTTAACGTCTGTATTGTTAAACAAGCTCTCCTCCTGTCCTACTTCATACACTCATTAACCGTCCCCTCGGGGACCTGGACTCCAACCAAGGCCGACTCTTGCCCCCGAGCAGTGTGCCGTGAGAGCGGGTGGTCGCGGCCCGCCCATACTGCGGTCACTGGTTCTATGCCCGGGGCGCCTCCGTACCGCCCTTAGTCCGCCGGTCTGTCCGCTGGCACCTGTGTGCGCGTGCGCGTGTGCGTTGTCCGTCTGTCTGTCTGTCTGTCTGTCGTCCCTGTCCTGTGCATGTGTGGCACAGCTGGCCCACTTCACCGCGCCGGCAGCGCGTAGCTGATGTCCCTCCTAGCCCCACTCTGCTCCCTGCGCCGCTCAGAGAGACACTTCATTACCCCATGTCACGGCGCGGGCCCGACCCGACACGGAGAAAGTAAACCGGTAATCAGATGGACGGCGACCGACGCGCGCGCCATGCATCCCACAGCGCGACACGCATAAACCGACAGCGCCGGATGTCGGACCGGCGGCGGACGAGTGCCAGACGACGACAGACAAGTGTCCGTAACGTAATGACGGACTGACAGAGGAAGTGGCAGGGACGATGGAGCGGGAGAGAGTGGAGATGTCTGGTCACCGGGGAGGGAAGAGGAAGGATGACAGAGGAGGGCGCCGGAAGCGGGCGTCACGGTTCGGAGCGCTGGAGGAGGGGGAGAGAGGATGGTGCAGTGTTTATTCAGCTTCCTGGGTGGTGGTCAGTGGTGGAGGAAGAGGAAACGGGACGAGGGTGGGCGGAGAAATCGGTAATAATGAGGCCTGTTTAGACTTCGAGGGCGTCAGTGCGTTTCTGAATGTGCGTGAGAGTGCGATATGATGAGGCAGGATGACGATTCGGTGACAGGCATGACTGCTATCTCATCAGCGGCCTTCTGAATTCCGCATCCACACTTTCATCCTCGCTATCTGTGCTGGCGACTGTGAGGGCTCTCGCACACACCTAGCGAAAGTTGAACTTGCACGCATCTACCTTGACTTCATCGGTATAGTGACAATTACCCCATACACAGAGACCAACGTACATACGCCTCCCTGTGTCGCACTGTCGTTTTCTCCTGTAGCCCTGATTGTGAGTTACGCTGCGCTCTGTTACCCTGTGTTCGTTGCCGGGTCGTGTCGTCCCTGATTGCCATCTCCCAGCTCGTGCCTTTCACATTACCTCCACCACTCACAAACACACCCCACCTGTGTGTCTTCTGTCCCATCGCAGTGGCACAGCGTCGCGCGCGCCCCTTTGTGCGCTGGCTGCCCGTGGCCGACTGTGCACTCCATTGTTGTTGGGTAATTGGTGGCGCTTTGTTCTGACGTCCGTTGTTTCGTTCTGTTTCAGGTGAGGCGCTGCGAATGGTGGCAGGGTACGCCGGTGACAGTTGCTGAGCGGTAACGTACCATTGAAGGGGAGGCCGGGTTCAGGAAAGACAGGGTTTAACGTAGACATCCACGATGGATGCTTTACAACGGATAAAAATAAAAAACAACGCCATGGGATTAGATGGAAATTCTAAGGAAAGAATATACTGACTGTGGTCGGATGTCTCTTGATATCAAACTGTGGGGTTTCATGGGACAAGTAACATAATTACTCTCACACACTGTGTCTTCCTATTATTACACATTAATTACCAGCACCGGTGTCGTCTGCCAGGTGCTAGGCTATAAATAGAATAATTACACCGTATTAGTACGCCTCCGACGTTGCCAACCGTGCAAATTGGGGAGTTTTCGGGTCAAGGAAGCGCATGCAATCATGACCCGGGTGTGCCATGCAAGGTCGTGGATCAGAGGTCGATGATTGCGCAATGCATCATCACCAGGCTCAGCCGAGACCGGCTGGGTCACCGCTGGGTCACCGGTCAGGTCACCAGTCACCGCCGCTGCCCAGGGCCGCGTCACGCCGGTCGGCAGCCTTCCCGTCACGCGCGTCATTCGCCGTGCATTGTGTCTGAGCGCGTGACGATAATGACGGGGACCACCGGGGAGGGCGGGAGTGCCGACCGGCTGCCTCTCGGACCTCCCGCGAATCACCGCCGCCAGCTGAGACGGAGTTGTGCAACACCGAGAGGCCTCCCTCCTGTGTGCGCACCACGTGCGTGCTCGCCCGCGGGCGTCGGTAGTGGCCGGTGGAAGCGCTGGAGGTCGGTGGAAGTCGGTAGTTTCCTGAGGCAAATCGCTCACGTGCAACGAAGCGCAGCGGCGTGACGAAAGGTCCGGAGAGTTTTTGTCGATCACCGATCGAACCACGGCCAGCTGGCGGTGAATGGGATTTAATTGGCCGAGTGTTTCTGCGTGTGTCGGTGTCTCTCGGTAGTGGCCGGCACGGCTGCTGTTTTTGGTCGAGGGTTGTTTTTGTGGCCGCTCCAGCTGGCCGGACACGTTTAGGGGGGATGGAGAAGGGTGACCAGCTGCCGCCTCCGGCGTGTGGGGAGCTGGGTCCGACATGGACACACCACCTCCACGCCCAGGGGAGTTCACCCCGATGTTCCCTTGTGGTTTACATAACCCTTTTAGTCGGACTACCGGCTACTGCTTAGGCTGATTATGAGCTACACCGAACGTACTTAATAGATATTACCCGTATCGATTCCTTGTCAACGCGAGTCTGGTAGAGCCACTAAAGGGTTTTCGGCTTCGAACGATACGCTTGACTCTAGAGTCAGACACCAATGTAAGGTGTCCCTAAGTGTGTCAATCGGGGCTGAATATCACACGCCCTTTGGAAGCTGTATGCCCGCGGCGTGTGTGTTGGAGTGCTCCGGCACGACCTGGCTTCACCCGGCAACTCGGCCCGTCCTGTCCGCTCCGTGCGGCGTCGGCCGGGCTAACGAATGGCACCTGAGCGCGGGCACGTTTTTCCTGGCCTTGACGCCTGTGGTGGAGCGCCACCTCAGCCCTAAATGCCCGCGGGCGAACTTACTTTGCCCTTGAACTGTACCCTGGGTAACATGGCGCTGGTCAGACCATGCATTTGCCCTGTGCTGTTATAGCCTGGTGCGGTTGACAGTGAGGCTCACTCAGCCACGCGCTGAGAGCTACCAGGGATCACCGGCCCCCATTTGGACGTCGGTCTCTCTGTGTGCGCCCCAGTGCCGCTCGACTCTGTCGACTTTTTGCCGCCCCTGCGCGGCTGCCGCGGAAGATAATGAGTTGCGGGGTGCTGCGGCCGCCGCCCGCGGCACTCTATCGATGTTTGTAGCGGCCGCGGCGCCGGCGGCGCCGGCTGATCCGTCCCTGTCCCAGCTCGGATAACGCCATGCGGTCGGGATCCCCGCCGCGCGCCGAAGGGGTGGGAGGCAGACGGAGGATTACTGTGGGCGCACGCTAAAGGGTTAGGCTGTGCTGTGCCGTCCTATCCCATGCCACGAACGTCCGTCCCTTCCCTACCCCTCTCATGGCATCACATCCCATGCCTCGTCTCGTTGTCGCGTGAAATAATCAATCGCCATCAGCCCGCCAGCTGCAAAGTGTAGCGTCGAGTTCCGAGCTTGCTGACGCAGAGAGCAGCGTCGCCCGTTAGATGGCACGCAGGTCCAACCCAACCGGCGTGCATAATGGCCATCGTGATCGCCCGCTGCGCCTTTGTTTACGGTCCTGTGTGTGCACGTCGAAGAGGGTAAACACGCGAATAAAGTCGGTACCCGGATACGGTCAGATGACTGGCTCCGGAGGTGCGCTCGGACCTCCAACTGCGCGCGGTCGTTAGAGCTCGGTGGAGCTGGTGGAGCCTCGGTGAGCGCCCTTAACCTCTCCGCCAGGTGTAAATCCTAGCCTGGGAACTGAAGTCATTTGGTTGATGCTTGACAGTTGCCTTGGGAATGGAGAGCCATTTTGACTGTGATGGTTCTGCGAAGAAATGATGCCAATACGCCATCGAAGCGTCAGTCATTCACCGAAAATGGTGCGCTAGGCTGAACCTAAGTGGGGTAATGTCTGTAATGATATACGACGTTCTTGTGTGGTCGTTTTTTCTACGTCGCCTTCGGTAATAACTGTACCACTGCTGCGGGGGTCTGACTGAAGTTTTTGTCGTTGACCGCGGCCACTGTTTAACAAACACCCGTCGTCCCCAAACTACCGACATTGATGAGTCAACCACTGGGCGGAGGCAGTCATGGCGTGTTTTATGATGGCTCTGTGGTGTTTATAGACGCACTAGGAGCTACTGAGATACAGAATGAGGAGAGCAGAGCTTTCGTATATCAGCCGTGCAGTGATCGAGCTAGAGCGCAGGGAAGTCGGCTGCTTCTGCCGATCTCTTATGACTGAGTTACCACCCCGGAGGAGTGGGGTCCATCTGTCCTGTGGGCTACGTCTGGCGTCGTTTGTCTCTTCAAGTGTCTGTGTGCGTCTGACGGTGACCGAAACTGTCCGGGGGGGCCGGGAGTGTCGGTTCTGGCGTCTGGTGCGCTGTGCCGGCTCGTTTGAACTACGCTGTGGTTTGTAGGGTGATAAGAAACAGACCCCGGATTTGGTGATGGTGGACGGTTGGAAGTTCAATGACGCGACGAAAATTTAGATTATGTGTCATTGGCTTATGAATGGGCAGCACACTTGAGCTAGAAGTGAAAGCTGAAGGATGTATTTCGATCGCTTAGAGTAAGGGTATGAATCTGAATCATTCTCTATTCTACCTGCCTTCTTGGTCGCACAGTTTGACCTTCCGTGCTGTGGTCTGACCTTCAGTACCTGGGAGTGGAGACGTTCAGCGCTGGGACAATTAGCTGGGAATAGGTCATGTCGTGACTATGTCTCGGGGGTCAGGAATTGACGTGTGTTCTCACCGCTGTTCGTGAAAGGGTCACTTTGAACTGGCATACAATGTGGGAACAAGACGGGGACACCGAAGTAAGTCGGTACATAAAACAGGAAACGAAATAAATAAGAAACTTTGTTCTTGGAAACCATTGTACTCTGGCTGGTGCCAGGTTTGTTGAGATTCCTCGGAGTGAACCATACTTGGCGAGAGTCGTGAATCGGTAAGGGAGGGGTGCACACCGATTTGTTTCTCGCCGGAAGTAATGCCAGCGTCTGGAACCATAGCTGGCTCTCCGGGAAAAGCATCTGTCTAACTAGGTGTTTTAATGTTGCGCCGCTTACTCGCATTGGCTATCTGAAGCTGAATCTGCATGGCGTATTCATGGTGAGTGCTGCATGGTGAGTTCAGCCGACCTCAGGCGAGCTAGTGTGCTAAGCTGCAAGAGATCGATCCCAAAGAGCCCTCCTGGCAGGGTAGAAATCGGACGTCATACATGTGGCGGTGCGATTTCGGTTTTTGGTTAGCTTGTCTTGACGCCTATTGTGTTTAACACTAGTGTTTGGTGAGAAATGTTGGCGAGGTCCTCCGGGCATTGCGTCTAACGTCAAGCCGACAAAAGAGCGTGAGTCGTTACCCTGTTCTAGGTTAGCACCTCTGTGCTAATTTGATACTGGCAAGGTCACGCCCTGTAAAAATACCCGTACAAAACAGCTCACCTGTGCGTGCTGAAATGTGCGTATCGTTGTGTCACGCTGAAACGCATTAACGCGCAGTCACTCAGCTAATTAGCACGTCAAAAAGTCCGACCTGACAGGCCTTCAGCCCGAGCCTACAGGCCTTCTTACTCGCCTTGCTACGTGCCTGGTCATTGTGCGTTCCGCAGCTCGTTTTTCGTCTCGGTATATGGCGCATATGAAAAGGTATCGGCATCGTTGAGAGTTCAATGTCGACATAGTGGTTCCACTTGATGAAGCCGTGCCAATTTCTTTGCTTCGCTCATTCGCTCGTGAAATTATAGAGTTTACTTTCACCGTGACATTAAGAGCTTCCGCAGATGCTTCACATTGCAGCCTGAGACGTGCGAACTACGCACGGTGTAGCGAAAGTGAATGTCCTTTCTTTTTGTTCAGCAATGCATTGCGGATGACTTTCCAATCGAAATGTGACGCGTCAGCTTTTGGCTCGAATGTTGTGCGGAGCTGTCACAGCAACCGTCACAACAGTTGGCGGGGACTTGCTTGCGACGTCAATCCGCCCGTTCAGCTTTTGTTCTTGTCATAGCAACCGCCACACCTGCCCGTCTAAAACTGGCAGTGAGTCGGAAAACATGTTATTATCTGCACGGAGTTGGACGCATATCGACCGTGGGTGTGTCGCCCAGGTAGCACAGCCCGGTTCCCGACTTCAAAGGCTGCCGCCAAGCCGCTCCCGGCGTGACCTCAATGCAGACCTGACGCTAACCCGATACCGCGACGTCGTTCGACGCGCCCGTCGCCCGACGCTGCCGATGCTTCCGTTACGTCTGTCAGCCTCGACGCGCCTTCAGAGGCAGACGTGACCGACTTTGTTTCACGCAACTCAGGCGTGCCACATGCGACAGTTTTCGAAAGCTTGAGTGTGTTTCGGAATTGCGTTTTATGATCGTCGTGACAGTTTGTTGAGTTCCATTCCTTTTTGCGTGATGATGTGCAGGTAATTGCCTACGCCTGTGAAGTGATTGAAATTTGTAGGACGTGAAATAAGGTTGAAGTCTGAAGAAGTAGGATATTGTGCCTGTTTAAACTGCGGTTGGCACTTATTCCATTTGCGACTGACTGACGGACAGCAACAACGCCTGATAGCGAACCGTCGTCTTACCCTCACCGTAGTCCGTAGCCCTTGTGATTCTTCATCCTGCTCGGTTCTAACCTTTCGTGACACTGACTGCTGACTGACTCCTGACAAGGAGCCATCACGAGGCGCCGCCGAACCCGTCGATTGTGACCCACACCGGTGCAGCGCGCCCGTCCAACGGTTCGGCGGCCGTCGCTCTCACGACCATTACCCGATAATGGGTCTCCGGTGGGCGGCCGGCGGTGGTGGGCCCTGTGACGGCCCCAGCCCACCGCGACCGCAGCGCCTCGGGGGATTTAGGTCGGAACTGACGGGATGGGGACGATCGCGGACGAACGAGGGGTGCCCAATCGTGATATTGGGTCGAGTGGTGGGTTCGAACTCTGAGCTGTGCCTCTAGCGTTTGTCAAGATGAGCTCGGGGTGGAAGTCAAATGCTGCTGTCTCGCTCTGAGGCATTCACTTATGCAGCAAAGTTGAGGTTCGTCTTGGTGTCAGCTTATGCTGACGACTGCAAGCGACCATCCAGCTACCGGAAGTTTCTCGCCGACCGTACAGACAACCAGTGACGTGTCAGGTGATACTGCAACGCCGCAGAGGGACGCTGTCTTCCGTCCGACAGCACCATTCCTCCGTCCCCCGCGATCTGCTGTCTCGCTGTGCTCCGCCTGTCATTCTTCACTGACTAGACCGCGACTGGTGCTGCACGGAGACTGCTGATCGAATTCAGACCAGCCACACCAAAAACGGATAACCAAGGCCGCGCTCGCCTCTGAGAGACACTCAACCGGTCGCGATCAGCAGCTTGGGGACGCAAGTGAATGCTGGTCAATGGCAAGAATGCGCCATCATCATCGTCGAGAGAAGAAGCGGCATGCCCGTCGCCATAGGGAACCTGGAGTCGCAGATGTTGCTGATTGCTCTCTTCTGCCACACCAAGCCCAGTAACGGTTCGTCTTTTTCTGGGCGGCGACGGAGCGCGTAGATCACGACACGCATCTGTCTAGCTTGGTCACACGGACGGCGGCGCTTATCGATTGCTGGTATCATCGGACCGTTACCCGCAGTGGCTTGCTTGTCATCTCCCCTGTTTCTTAGGTCAGCGCAACTTAACTAGTCTTGTGTACTGATGGTCGTCTTAGAAACAATATGCTTTGATGTAGAGGCGCTCGTCTGACAAGAATATAGCCTCCAGAACCGGGTGCTTGGGGATAGCCTGAGGGCTCAATCACACCCCAAATTGTTCCGTTGAATCACACCCTAAACCTAAACCAGTCTCCTCCACTCTCGATGCTCGGAATTTGATCGCCACTTGAGCCGGCGATTGGCCATGTTGTTGGCGTGAGATGGGAGCCCATCGTGCGGGAATACCGCTTAATGACAGGTGTCGGCGTGATGGTAATGGACGGGATCGGCGTGAAAGTTGACCCGTCTTCAGTCATCTCTCGGAACTCCCGAGTGGATAATGGCAGAGGCGTGATCTGCTCGAGCTGTACATGTGTCTCAGCTCCTCCGTTTGTCTGTGTGGGCGTTTGTTAGTTCTACTTCGCTGTCTTTTTTTCGTCTCACGCATGGCCGTGACTTAGCGAACAGTGGTAATCTGTTACCTCCCATAGCGTTCTAGATCCCATTTCCTTGTCATACCCAACACTTCTCCAACTAGTCCGATAACCCCAGCGTCAAGATTCGACGATGAATGGAACCTCCTGCTCCACAATGATCGGACAGACAGTCGATCGGTCAGCTGGTCACGGAGGAGCCCCATCCCCGCGGCTGGAGCGGGCCGGCGATGGTATCGGGTGCACCCTCCTCGCCCGGGCGCCAGTGGGTGACCGATGAGGTGCCCACGGGGATTGCTGGGGTGATGGGATTGCGGAAGGGTGCGTGGACACCCTGGGCGAGAGTTAACCGCTCCATGGAATCGACGGAGCCCCTGCTGTGAGCGGATAGGAGGCGGCGGTGTATTAACATTCCGCCGCTTTGGAAGGAGAGGAGCGCACTGGGTCATACGTGGGTCGGGAGGCAGAAAGGTCATACGTGGGTCAGGAGGGAGTGGGTCACCGAGGCTGTGAGAATTGTCTGGGCTTATTGGTGAGCTCGGCCGGATCGAGACTGCAGTTTATTGAGAGTTTCAGACATAGCGTCACTGGGGTGGCCGACAGCGAGAAAAAAAAACTCGCTACCTCGGCTACTTTGTTCAGTAGCGCCGCCGACGGTCCATCTTGTCTCGCCTCCAGATATCCTGTCAGGTGCTCCCGATCATACCTGGGTAATCTCAGCGTTTCGATTCAGCTGAGCCGGTCCGCACAGTCGGTCTCGCCCGGGCGTCACCCCATATTTGGTTTGGACCGCATTTGGCGTCGGGAATCTGACTGCATTACCGACCACCTTGTGACGACCAGTCCGCGAGGCCTGTCACGATACCGTTATATCCCATTCGTTCAGAAGCCGAGGTCGAGCCGTGTGAACTCCCGAGAGCGACCCGTGCGAGGCCTTCGGTCCAGTCACGACTATCTCGGGTGGCCTGAAGGTTTCCCTTTCTTTCACCGAGTGGCTGTACTGTCCCTGACGTGGGCTGTCATTGAGCTCGAAAGTATTGTGGACACAGAGGCATGAAGGCTGGTTGGTCTCATAGCGGGTGTCGTTTTAGAGAGCCAATCTCCGTTGAAATGTCGTGTCATGCATGTGTTTTTGGTGGACACGCGTGCCTTCACGGTTAGCGTGTCCGCCAGATAGTGGTGTCAATCGGAACTTGAATCTTCGGAATTCCGATTTTGTCCAATGTCCAATTCGGAATTCGGTTGGACAATGGCCGCAAGCTTTGGACAACTTTGGACAATCGCTTGCTACACCTCAACATTTTTAAAAAGTAGTCGTGTTTAACATTGATTGGCTGTTAGAAAGCTCAGCTTTCGATATGATTAACACTTTTGAGCTTGTAACGGTACATGAAAAGCAAATTAAATAACAGTGTTGAGTGTAAACTATTGCGTAGCTGTCGGACATCTTTGGACAAATGGCTGGCTTGGACATTTTTGGACGGACAATCGACGTAAGCATTGGACATTGGACGGACTTTGGACATACGTTTTCTGAAATTGACACCACTACCGCCAGAGTCTTTGTTGGTATGTGAGGCTGTTTTTGCTTTTGCGCTAGACTGCGGAACATGCGATTGGAGTGTTTCGCTCTAGTGGTTGGAATGTTAGGTGCCACGTTGTTTTCTAATTATTCTCTAGCAACCATATCTGTTCAACATATTCTTCTGAAGGTTAATTAGATCTGTCATTTAGTATTTTGTATGATTTCACGTGAAATTAATGCACGTTCTCATCACTTGCGAACGGCTTTGCCGTCCTAATCCCTGAAGCCGAAGTCGGACTGCGGTGGGAGTAACTCTTCAAACGGATTCCATGTGCTTCTGTTTGGGTTAAGCCTGATTCTTATTGGGCTGTGCTGCCAGAGATGTCGGACAGACTTCTGCAGCCAGCATAGCACGCTCTGCTCTTGCATGTAAATAAACACGCCGAGCGATGACAACCAAGCATAAGTACCGTACCGACGTTGGAACTGCGCGCACCGACTGATGTGGCTGTTCCGCGTACCGTATCGTACTCCGGTTGAGATCCGCCAAAGCATTTGTAGGCTGTTAGCGTTGCACGCTGTCTCTAAGAGTCGTGACCATGCTGGGATTACACTGGTGATTAAGAGAACACTCAATCACAAAAGCAAACAAATCACGTGCTGGTGTCACTAAGAGCCATCAGTCATCACCCCGTGAATCCGCAAGCCATTAGCCCACCCATGCCGTCACCGTGTCCCCATTGACCCCCCTCTAACTGTGCCCCTCTCCGTGCCCTCAGGCGCTCCACGACGAGGTCAAGTCGCACCAGCGGATCGTGTCGGGTGTGTGTCGCCTCTGCGTCCAACTGGCAGAGGAGGGTGGCCGCAGGCGACTGGTGCGCGTGGCAGAGCGACTCGACACCTCCTGGCAGCAGATCTACCTGCGCGCCTACGAGTGGACCTGCCACCTCGAGGGGCTGCTCGAACAGTTCAAACAGGTCAGTTCGCGACACCGGGACTCGACGAAATGGGCAACTTCGGAACGAGTAACGACTCGTTTGCATTCGTAATCGCGAAGCAGGCGGCAGGTGATGATCTTTTCCAAATGATTAGGCTTTCTGAGTTTCTGGAATAAAAGCTACCTGCGATTTACGTAATTCTCTTTTCTGCATGCATGGCCTCTTCTCAGATTTGCAATATAGTGCGCAGTATGCTGGGAGCTTGGCTGCAAGCAGTTTCCTTAGCATTCTTAAGTCGGCTAGTGTTTCTGTATCGGTAACAATGCTCGATCCATTGTCTGAGGTGGTGAGAACCGCAGATAGGATTGAGGACTGGTCCCGGAAGTCGGTATCCAGACGTCTGAGAACTGAGCGGATAGGATTGAGCGCGGCTCTGAAACTAGGCCGAAGGCGTGTCCCTCCCCGGCCGGTCGACATGTGTCTGTCTCGGTATGATGATGGTGGTGGCGGGCGGACGGTCCTAATTGGTTTCTGTGTGAACTGGACTGTGAGAGTGACGGACGCGAACGACAGACAGGACTCGGATAACGCACAGATCCGATCCAGATTCAATGTGTAGAGAGCGGATCAATCAGGTCGGTAGACACATCTGTGTGTGAACGGACAGCGTCGTCTGTTTGGTCTACTTTGTTGATCTCTCTTGATGATGCACTTGTAGGTATTCTCGTCAAGCTCACAAGGTCATGATGTAGCTAGGACTCATCATCTAGCTTCTAGTCGACATCATAAGTCGTGAATTTTCCGTCCGTATCCATCGCTTTACCAACCACTTGGCGTCGGTTTTCAATCAAACGCGAAACGCTTAGCTTACAGTGTAGTTATAATCACCCTATCTATATCTGTCTGTTAGAAATATCTATCTTTATGTGCAGCAGATGACATATGGGTGAAGAAATCCGTTTCACCTTATTGGGCTCGTGGAACCTTCTCCACCTGCCTCTCCTTCTCTCCGAAGTGCATTTCCATCGCTCGATCGCTTGCAGACTGGCATCTGGATCGATCTGGAAGTCAAATCATCAGCGCTGTCGTCCTGTTCGCTACCTTGACCTCGTCGAGCTGCCTCTGAAATTAAACGAAGTCGCTCTCTTTCGGCCGCACGGCCGTCCGTGCCACTCTGAGGACCAAGTCGACTGCGTGACGGGGCCACCGCGGTCAAGTCCCGGACGTGATTTGGCATTCAGCAAGACGCCGAGTTATTTCGCGAGGGTGTGACACGCCGCTAGCGATGACGCTTAACCTCTGAACCCTGGAGGAGTTGGGAGTGTCCGCTGTGTGATGAATCGACAGTGGATAAAGGACGATAAACTTGGTGCGTGTTGGTAATCTTTACAGTCGTAGAGTGTGACAAACAGCCTTGCGGTACCGGAAAACATCTGTCCCATCGGTTGACGCGTATTTAGTTCAGCATCAGTCACCATTCCATGAGCAGCAGCCGTGACACCATACCGCTGCCGGTTTTTGTTGGTCGTCTGTGAACAGCGCCGCTGTGCGTCGCCGATTCACATAATTCATGTGGGAACGCTCGGGACTGGCAGCTCGGAGAGCGGGTCGCCGGTACGGCCGGCGGGGCCGGGTCGGGTCATTAGACCCCGGGCCCGGGTCCGTGACACGTGCCGCGCCGGCTGGCACCTGGGTCGTGTTCCGGCCGGCGCTGATCCGCGCGCGCTGATTACGCCCGTGCCGCTTTGTCCAACCTTCTGTCGTGATATGGCGCGGGCCTTTGATCGAGCTCATTGTACGCCATTGACGGCCAGCCACCGTAAAGTTCCCATTAGCTGTGCCCGCGGTGGTGCATAAATCTGCTGCCTCATGCGACACACCAGTTACGGACAATCTCCGGCGCGGTGGACGGACTAACCCGCCGGCTAAATTTGGGGGTTTTGCAAGGGAGTGTATTGTGGCCGCCCCTAAACATGGTGCACGCTTCGCGGGGTAGCTATAAATCCGGGGCTTACATCGCCTTTATTGAAATCTAGTGAGCAGTGGTGCCCCCACCTGTTTCCCGGGGTCAGATTGATGGCCAAACGCAACCAGTGCACTGCGTAGACAAACAGAGGGAGAGGGGAGGCCCCGGCGCTGTTCCCCGCGTGTTTCCCTTGAACCACCGGCTGCCAGCGCGCACAGATGGGGTAAATTGTGACGGATTGTAACCGGATGAAGACAGATGGATCGTGGAGGGACGGGCGCCCTCACCGCCCCTCGGTGGCCCGTCTCAAGTGGCCAGCGATGAGGGTTGCCTCAATTGTGCCCACGTCATCGTCGGGGGGTGCGTACCAAGTGGCCTCGACCCTCTGCATTGTACGTTGACCACCCCTCTCTGCTTTAAACGGCCACTTTTTACTATTTTTCTATAGAAATATGGCGCGCTCATTGATTTTTCAGTACCTTCTATTTTTCGTTGATTCTTCCGATCTTTGGTACCGATTATCGTGTTGTTTCCGTGGCCGTCGCTGTACCCTGCCACAGAGTGTAACTATGCACGATCGCGGGTTAGACTCCATCCCTGAGCGGCACCGGCCGCCCGAGGCCCACTCCACAGCCCGTGGTCGTCTCGCGGCCCTGTTACAATCAGGTCAGAGCACTCTGCTGCGTCCAGTAATGAAGGCCCCGACTCCCGGCGGGCGGCGCGGAATGGGTTGCGTGCTGCGACCACTGCGGAGCTGCCGCCAGCGTTGGCGGGTCCGCAGGTGGTGCTGACGCAGGCTATCATGCTGGCGGAGGCTGGCGGCGTTGGCAGCTCCAAAAGCTGTCATCAGCGGCCTTTGCGAGCGGCGCGTTAGCCGGGCTGTCGTGTTGGGCGGGCCGGTGAGGTCACGCACCTTTCCGTGCCCCATCATAGTCCGCTCGGAGTCCGCCGGGGCAGTGGGTCAGCACGGTGCCTCGTGAGTGCGCCGTACGTGCTGATGGCGTCACGGTCTTCCTGGTCTTCCTGACGCGGTCTTCCTGGTCTTCCTGGTCTTCCTGGTCGCAGGATCGATCGGCACGCCGTGGGCATGAGCTCGGCGATAGAGAGCTGCGTTTGATGATATCCGAGAGCGAGAAGATGAAAGCCAGATTGATTTGTGCCTGGCCGCGACTCCGTCATTGTGTCAATGTGTCCCACTTTGCGGCCTCGCCTCGGGCATACGCGTAATACGTATGCATTTTGTGGCCGTGATTAGTTGGTTATAGCGGTACTGAGATCATTTCTCTCGTGGTTTATTCAAATGAGTGAATACCGGGCTTTCGTTGGCTGTTTTACGTCTCTCTCACAGTTCTCTGATATCCGTACGTAGCCTGTTTGTTGTGTTATGTAGGCTGTTCTGCTACTTCGCGCTTTAAGCCTGCGTGCTCGTTTTACCAGTTTGTCATGGTTTTAAAGCCGTTTTGTCCTTGTGCTTTGCGTTTAAGTCCCTTACTTTCTCAGATTTCACGGATGTGGTAGAAGTTGGCCTCGTTCGACGCTTTCCTGATGTGCTGACTTGGCATTGAATCTACGAAAGCATTGAGCCCTTGCTGTAACACTCTTCCTTTTGTCCAGTTGGCGAAAAATAAATGCAAATGAATAATTCCTCTTTCGTTTATGTATCACTTTTTTGCTTAAACGAGCCATTACTTGCACATAATGTATGGGTGAAGCCTTATTTATTTGGCAATAGATGTGAAAAATTGTCACGGCTCTGTCGGCCCATCAGCGCTAAAATAGTAGTCATGACTTGCGCCCTTCAGGCGGTTCATATTCAGGGACCTCCCTCACTGGTGACCTCGTGGCTCCACCGACACTACTGGCTCCTCCTGGGAAAGGTCACCGCTGCCCTCTGGCCAGAGCTGCGGTCGATCAGCTCCATGACCTCTACGCTCTGCAACATTGTCATGACCTCCGTCCTTAACCCTACTGATGCATGCTTCCGCTGTGTTTGGGCGTTTCCATTCCATAATTTCCTGTTCACACCATCGGTCAGGCGCCAGTGAAGGCGCGACTCGACTGGCTGTGCGTTATGCGTGCTCCACACGCACTCTCTGACCACTAACGATCGAAAAACGAGTCCGTAACGAGCTACCTTCGGCGCATTCGAGTACGTGAGCTAACCACGTGAGCTTACCTATGGTGACTGACTGGCTGCACGGGCATGGTTACGTTTGGATATTGTGTTTAGAGCACAGTGGAGGCTGGATTTGAAGGATAAAAAGTTGATCCTCATTGAATCTTTTGGGATTATCCTGGAGGAGTGCACTGTGAGTCAGTGGATGCACGTCTTGAACATGACTGGGAACTGCTCGGACCTCAGAATTGCTGTCTGGTCCGTAGTTGTTAACGAATAGTTGTCCGTAGTCTGGTCCGTAGTTGTTAACGAATAGCCGCACCCGCGAGGGCTGTTCGCCTGTTGCGGGCGGGTGGGAAGGTCAAGGAGGCCCGCCGTGCGCGTCTCGTTACTCCAAGGTCAAACGGTGGAGCCGGTCGTAAACCCAGCCTCGATGTAACGCCTGTCACCCGTAGCCCGCGGACGAACTCGTTTTCTGACGCTCCTGGGGTGTTTGACGGATGTCAATCGAGATTCAAAGCAGTTGGGGCTGAAATGGATGTTGAGAATTTGCATGTAAATAGGGCAGAGATGACCTTGTGTTGGGTAGGATCAGGGTTTATAGGAAATCTATGGAGATGTTTCTGGTACGCCTGACAGTCCAAGCGATCTGCTTTTCAAAAAAGTATCTACGCAGTATTCTTTCCTTTGAGGTTTTCAGTATTCTTACCTCAATGAGTGCGTTAATTATCCCATTTAAAGGTGCAGCTTTTATAGCTTTTCTATCCCGCTTAACGATAACACAGTATCCCCGCGTACCACGGGAACAAAAGGTTCGAAACTCTGTGTGCCTTTTGACGGGTGACGGGGCTTCAAAGCGGGACGATCTAATCAGGAGTCGTTAATGCGCCTCCTTTGATACTGGCACCGTGTGTTGTCCATACGACCGCAGGAAAGCGCCAATGAGGTCAAACGGTGACCTCAGAGATATCGCTTTGTAATGGACGGGAGGTCACGGCACGCATGGTTTCGCCAGGGGACGCAGTTTCGCTAGAAATTTACGCACGATGTCGCAACGTTGGTTTTCGTTCGCGGAGCGAACTTTCTGCGTTCACTCACCGCGCGGTTTCTAGAGCACGCACAGTTTCGTCAGGGGGTCCTTGGAAGTTGGAGGTTTTGAGGTCACTTCCGCCAGCTGGCATGCGGAGACTAGAGCACCTTTCTCACTTATTAAATCGTCAGCGCCGTTAATGGATGACACCCTCATCGGATGGGCTTTGTTTTATTAATCGTAACACTGGTGAAAGAAATAAGAGAAATGGATTGGCGCTTACAATTTTATCATCCTCGTGTTTTCCACATAACCAAAAGCATCCCCAGCTCCCTCGCCTTATACCATTCCGCGATGCCATGTCGCGACTCAGTCTGATGCCTGACACGCTCGTGCTCCCGTCTATACCCGTCCCGTT
The DNA here is from genome assembly GCF_019059575.1 of Amphibalanus amphitrite. Lineage (NCBI taxonomy): Eukaryota > Metazoa > Arthropoda > Thecostraca > Balanomorpha > Balanidae > Amphibalanus > Amphibalanus amphitrite. Next base: position 203,429 of record NW_024881751.1, read on the forward strand.
CCTCTGGCGCCGGATGTTCGCTGCGGGCCGGTCCGGCACAGCCCACCACCCGTGTGAGACCACTCACTCATGTGAGACTGCTCACCTGGCTCACCTGGCCATTCGATTGGCTGCCGCCGGTCACGTGGTATCGATCCAGTGTGGCGTCATGTATCGGGCGAGTCATGCGGAGTGGGATGGGGTCCGCACGCCCCCTCGGCCTCCCGTGCTAAACCCGCCCCCGCGTGCCGCCCGGCTTTTAATAGCCACCTTAACGGCGGAGACGGTAAGGTATGTTGACGGATCGGATAGGGACGCACGGCGAAGTGAGGGGAGAGAGGGGGAACAACGGGAGGGGGAGGGACGGCGGGAGGCGCATGGCCGCGGGGAGGCAGGGGCGAGAGGGAAGCGGAGAGGGACATGCCAGGCGCCAGTCGACAGAGGGCAGCGAGCGCGGCAAGACGTGCAGCAGTGATTTTTTTTTTCGCTCGTGGGTGTGACGCGCAGGCAAGGGAGCTATGGCGAGACGTTCAGTGTTGATCAGTGAAAGAGATGGGAGTCGGCGAGATCGACAGCGGGGGATTCGCACTCGGCGAAGGAGGTTGGAGGCTAGAGGACCGGCAGCAGGTGACCCAAGGGGAAGGGAGTCAAGAACAACAGGTAAGGGGCCATGAACGGCTTGTTTTTTCTGTCTTCCGTTGCCCGCCACGAGGGACCGGGATCATAAATGGCGTCTGAACCGAGTGAAGGAGCGCAAGGAAATGCCTCAGGCGCTGACCGGGCTGACGTTAGGTGGTATCTGTTGAGGTGTCGTTTTTCTGCTGTGTTCAGTCAGGACGGGAGCTGACCTAAGTTTGGACCTCATTAATGTTCGAGGACCGATTGTGGTACTTACCTACTAATGTGGCGCCTGCAGGGGCGGTCAGTGGCGAGGTACATACGTATGTAAGTACCTCGCAAACGCACAAGTCAGGCGCGTATCGCGGCTAGCGCGCCCTGTAGCACGGACGCAGCCTGTTTGCCTACAGTGAATAGACGCGGGTCTATGGGCCAGCGGCGTCGCCGGCGGCTAGCCCCTTCGGCGGAGACGAGGGGTGGAGGTCCGACAAACAGCCCGTCTTTTGGGTCAGCAGTGTCCGATGGCGGCGGTCGGGACGGCCGGTTCACAGCCGAGACCGGAGATGATGTTTAGTTAGGACGGCGGCGCAAGGCCGGGACAAACGGGCAGAGGGGCAGGGACAGGGAGCGAAGGAGCGGGATACCGTCTGGAGGGGAGGTGGGGGGGGGAGGGCAGGCAGTGACTCACCCGGAGGAGAGGGGGAATCACTGGGTTTGTGTTCTACTGACGTTTCACCGAGTGGGTGTCACACCGCAGGGTCGGGAGTGTCGGCGGTGTGGCCGGGAATGATCGGGCCGGAATGGACGGGTGGTCGGCCGATGTGGCCGGGTGGTCGGCTGATGCAGCCGGGTGGTCGGCTGATGCAGCCGGGTGGTCGGCTGATAGAGCCGGGTGGTCGGCTGATGGAGCCGGGTGGTCGGCTGACGCAGCCGGGTGGTCGGCTGATGGAGCCGGGTGGTCGGCTGATGCAGCCGGGTGGTCGGCTGATAGAGCCGGGTGGTCGGCTGATGGAGCCGGGTGGTCGGCTGATAGAGCCGGGTGGTCGGCTGATGCAGCCGGGTGGTCGGCTGATAGAGCCGGGTGGTCGGCTAATGCAGCCGTGTGGTCGGCTGATAGAGCCGGGTGGTCGGCTGATGGAGCCGGGTGGTCGGCTGACGCAGCCGGGTGGTCGGCTGATGGAGCCGGGTGGTCGGCTGATGCAGCCGGGTGGTCGGCTGATAGAGCCGGGTGGTCGGCTGATGGAGCCGGGTGGTCGGCTGATGGAGCCGGGTGGTCGGCTGATGCAGCCGGGTGGTCGGCTGATAGAGCCGGGTGGTCGGCTAATGCAGCCGGGTGGTCGGCTGATAGAGCCGGGTGGTCGGCTGATGGAGCCGGGTGGTCGGCTGACGCAGCCGGGTGGTCGGCTGATGGAGCCGGGTGGTCGGCTGATGCAGCCGGGTGGTCGGCTGATAGAGCCGGGTGGTCGGCTGATGGAGCCGGGTGGTCGGCCGATGTGGCCGGTTGGTAGGAACGGATGATGGTATGACGGTTGGTATGGCGGGGGGCGAGGGGTAAGCGCCTAGCGGTACCGGCCGGCCGTGTCAGTGTAACAGCCCATCACCGATACATCAACCTGTCAGTCAGTGGGATCCGCCCACACGGGGACTGCGCGACCAGGAGAGAGAGGGGTCTTATTCATGACAGACAGCGGGGCACCGCAGACGAGGCGACGGCCATCATCGTGGGTGGCGCGGCCTGCTGGACGCACCGCACACACCGCACGCAGCAGTGTGCGGTGCCCGTGAACACCCCTGTTCACAGACGAGAGAAGAGGAAGGACATGGGAGGTGAGTGAGCATGACTGGGGGTAGAGTGTGGTTGGGTGATTCGGCCGGTACGGCCGCTGGTGAGCCGGGAGCGGTCGGCTGGTGAGCCGGGAGCGGTCGGCTGGTAAGCCGGGAGTGGTCGGCTGGTAAGCCGGGAGTGGTCGGCTGGTGAGCCGGGAGTGGTCGGCTGGTGAGCCGGGAGTGGTCGGCTGGTAAGCCGGGAGTGGTCGGCTGGTAAGCCGGGAGTGGTCGGCTGGTAAGCCGGGAGTGGTCGGCTGGTGAGCCGGGAGTGGTCGGCTGGTAAGCCGGGAGTGGTCGGCTGGTAAGCCGGGAGTGGTCGGCTGGTGAGCCGGGAGTGGTCGGCTGGTAAGCCGGGAGTGGTCGGCTGGTGAGCCGGGAGCGGTCGGCTGGTAAGCCGGGAGTGGTCGGCTGGTAAGCCGGGAGTGGTCGGCTGGTGAGCCGGGAGTGGTCGGCTGGTGAGCCGGGAGTGGTCGGCTGGTAAGCCGGGAGTGGTCGGCTGGTGAGCCGGGAGTGGTCGGCTGGTAAGCCGGGAGTGGTCGGCTGGTAAGTCGGGAGTGGGCGGCTGGGGAGCCGGGAGTGGTCGGCTGGTGAGCCGGGAGTGGTCGGCTGGTGAGCCGGGAGTGGTTGGCTGGTGAGCCGGGAGCGGTCGGCTGGTGAGCCGGGAGTGGTCGGCTGGTGAGCCGGGAGCGGTCGGCTGGTTAGCCGGGAACTTTTCCGGTCGGGTCATGACCTTGACCAGCAGTCAAATTTTCAAGTTAACATTTAGGAGTTAACTTATGGTCTGTCGACTCGTCTCGACGAGAGGAGTACGATGCTTGCAAAGTAATGTCGTGGCTCTACTGAGTCAAGCTGGTTGGAAAAAAAAAACATTTTCTGTAAACCAGTTATTTCGTTGTTTTTTTTTTGCCCTCTAGAGGCCTGACCGTGGGCATGGGGGTCAAATCTGAGGACGCAATCCGGAAGGAGGGTTAAAAGTGCTATCGAATGCGCTCTTCCGCGGCGCTGTGGCTTTGTTGGTTCTCGAGTTATGTGCCGCTGTTACCATTTTTTTCCAAGTGTTGAACAACACGGAGGTTACAGCGCGCTCCTGAAAAACCGCGACGTCACCGCGAATAGGTGCGCACGGAGGAGGAACGTGCGTTTCTCGTTCCGGGTAGTTAGCGGGACGCGACCGGCTGGACGCGGCGCGACCGTGGTGGCGGCGCGAGTCGCACGAGAGGGCGAGCAGCGCGGTGGGCAGCTGCCGCCGCCTGGCAGAACCCGCGGCGCGGTCCAGCAGAATGGCCCTCAGCGGGGCGGCTCGGTTGCCCCCCCCCCCCCCAGCGTTTCCACCCGCGCCGCTACGTGACAGGACAATGGACAGTGACCGCGGCCGAGACACGCCCCGGCGAGGCGGTCACTCGGGTAGGGAACTGACGGTCGTCGCGCAGGTGTCTCGGGGTCACACTCCCTCCCCCCGACCCCCTGGGGAGCCGATTTGGGAGGAGGCGGGGGAGACTGGCCGATACGTCGGCGCACCCTCTTCCGAAGAGGAAAGGAAGGGATGGGACAAGGGGCGCTGATCGCCGGGATAAGGCAAGAGGGGCAGAATAAGCTACAGCGGGGAGGGATTGGGGACTGCAGGGGCCGTGCGACGCTTGCAGGGAGTATGTGAGCAAACGGCAGGAAAGCGGCCGTAGTCGTTTCGGGGCTTGCGAGTTGTTGTCTCGCGGCCGATTTCATATCTTGGTAATATCTCACATCACGTGGTATTTTACGCCCCAAGTAACAACACTCTCGATGCCTAATATGCCCCAACTGTATGTCTGCGTGCTTGGGTTGCAGTTCACTTTATCACTATGGAAATCATAGCTAGTAACAGAATACGATAATACCATTCAGCTTTCAAAAGAGAATAGGCGGAAAACGGTCAGATATTTTTTTTTTAGCCACCTTTATGGAATCGACCGCTGATGGTAGCTTACTGCGAAGGCGAAATGTATTCCGTGCAAACGCGTTCCGGGCATCTTCGGTCTGCACAGGAATGTAGCTTCGGAAGTACGACGTCACGGTAAAATATTTTGCCGCAGAACGGCATGAGAGCAGTAATCGCCACGAAACTCGAATGCGCAGATCGCTCACGAGGGCGCAATACAACACATACAATATAGTGCATACAATGCATGCATGACAACCTAACCGGCCCGGGAGGACTGCTAGAGCTGTGCGAGGCTTCTAAGGAGCCCGTCAGGAGCGGGCAGCTGTGGCCTGACCGGGACCGGTGAGGGTCTGTCGGGGGTTATGTGGTCTGACCGGGATCATGACGGCTGGACAGGAGCCGTGGGAGACTGCTGGAGCCGTGCGGGGCTTATAAGGAGCCCGCCAGCGGTGGCCTTATCGGGGTATGTGAGGATCTGTCGGGGTTTAGGTGGTCCGTCTGAGACCAGAACGGCTTGACCAGTGCCGTGGGAAACTGCTGGGGCTGCGAGGGGCTTGTAAGGAGCCTGTCAGCGGGCAGCGGTGGCCTGATCGGGGCCTGTGATGGTCTGTCGGGGGCTAGGTGGCCTGACTGAGACCAGGACGGCATGACCGGTGCCGTGGGAAATGCTGGGGCTGCGCGGGGCTTGTAAAGAGCCTTTGAGCAGCGGGCAGATGTGGCATGACCGGTGCCGGTGAGGGTCTGTCGGGGGTTATGTGGCCTGACTGAGACCTTGCTGGCATGACCGGTGCCGTGGGAAATGCTGGGGCTGCGCGGGGCTTGTAAAGAGCCTGTGAGCAGCGGGCAGCTGTGGCCTGATCGGGGCCGGTGAGGGTCTGTCGGGGGTTATGTGGTCTGACTGGGACTAGAACGGCTGGCCTGGCGCCGTGGGAAACTGCTGAGGCTGTGCGGGGCTTGTAAAGAGCCTGCCAGCGGTGGCCTGATCGGGGCATGTGAGGGTCTGTCGGGGTTTAGGTGGTCCGACTGAGACCAGAACGGCTTGACCGGTGCCGTGGAAAACTGCTGGGGCTGCGCGGGGCTTGTAAGGAGCCTGTCAGCGGGCAGCGGTGGCCTGATCGGGGCCTGTGATGGTCTGTCGGGGGTTATGTGGTCTGACCGGGAACACGACGGCTTGACCGGAGCCGTGGAAGACTGCTAGAGCTGTGCGGGGCTTGTAAGGAGCCTGTCAGGAGCGGGCAGCTGTGGCCTGACCGGGGCCTGTGAGGGTCTGTCGGGGGTTATGTGGTCTGACCGGGACCACGACGGCTTGACCGGAGCCGTGGAAGACTGCTGAGGCTGCGCGGAGCTTGTAAGGAGCCTGCCAGGAGCGGGCAGCTGTGGCCTGACTGGGGCCTGTGAGGGTCTGTCGGGGGTTATGTGGCCTGACTGAGACCATGCTGGCATGACCGGTGCCGTGGGAAAGGCTGGGGCTGGGCTTGTAAGGAGCCTGTCAGGAGCGGGCAGCTGTGGCCTGACCGGGGCCTGTGAGGGTCTGTCGGGGGTTAGGTGGTCTGACTGAGACCAGGACGACTTGACCGGAGCCGTGGGAGAACGCTGGAGCGTGCTGGGCTTGTAAGGAGCCTGTCAGTAGCTGGCAGGAGGGCGCCAGTGGCCCTTTCCGGGGACTACGAGTCGTTTGTCCTAATGGCTGCATCACTGCGAATATGTATGCATTTCCATGCGCACGCGCACCGAGCTTCTCGGGCCAGAGCAGAGATGGAGCTTCGTAAGTACACGTCTCGGCAGAATATTTGATGCAGGTTGCCATGGCCGCTTTTTTTCCCTCGTGACCCTGATCACTTGATAGGTAATTGTCGCGTACAAAGGGGGGCGAATGCTCGCGTCTCTCTCTCTCTCACTCTCTCTCTTTCTCCATATCTCTACTTCGGCAGGGACGTAAGAGAAGGAAACGGCCGGTGACCTCAGACGTATGTGGGGCCGAGGGTCATGTGTGTACGGGGACCGTGGCATTAGTGCGGCTGGCGGGTGCCGCGGCCGGTGGCCACGAATGGTGACACCAGACGAGTTGTCCGTCGGGGGTCACGATCGGTGTCATCAGGTATGTTGCGCAACTGAAGGTCACGCCCGGTGACGCCAGGTATGTGGTGCATCTCAAGGTCACGACCGGTGAATTAAGGTATGTGGGGCAACTGGAGGTCTGACCGGTGACTCTAGGCTGCGGGGCAGTCGGAGGTCGTGACCGGGCGACCTGGGAAGGTCAGCTGGAGGTCAATAATAGTGACCCCAGACGAACGGACGGCGCGCGGCCGGAGGTCATGACCTGTGACCTCGGGAGAGTAGCCGGCCGGTCATGGCACGGCAGGCGGTCACAAGGGGCGACCGCGGGCGCGTGAAATGGCGGAAGGTCATGACTCATGACGGTGACCTTAGGCAGGAGGTCGGCGGGCATGAAGCGGCGCCCCGGGTCATTAGTCGGACCGCAGGTGTGCGGAGCAGATAACCTCTGGTGACCTCAGGTGAGTAGGCAGCCGAGGTCATAAGTGGGATCTCAGGCGGGTGGCGCGGCAAAAGAGGCATTGGGTCGTTCCTCCGGTTTGGCGGGTTTGGCGGTGTGGTTCTCTCGAGAGAACTCGTCAGCGGGGGATCGACCTTACATCAGCCAACTATGTGAACGTGATTACCGTGCAGACCGGACCGAGGACGTCAATAGCCACCTTAACGGCGGAGACGGTAAGGTATGTTGACGGATCGGATAGGGACGCACGGCGAAGTGAGGGGAGAGAGGGGGAACAACGGGAGGGGGAGGGACGGCGGGAGGCGCATGGCCGCGGGGAGGCAGGGGCGAGAGGGAAGCGGAGAGGGACATGCCAGGCGCCAGTCGACAGAGGGCAGCGAGCGCGGCAAGACGTGCAGCAGTGATTTTTTTTTTTACCTTCTTCCATGGAGTTCCTAGAACGCTATTTCGTTTTTCTCGTTAAAGGGGAGGGGCCGTTGTGAACCCGCAGGCGGTGTGGTTCTCTCGAGAGAACTCGTCAGCGGGGGATCGACCTTACATCAGCCTCAAAGCGCCGCTCGCCCCCCAAATAATGAGCGAGGTGATTGAACCGGCGGCTGTTTGAGACCGGAGGGGAGGGTGCGAGGGTGGGATGTGCCGATCGTAACGGCCCGGCTGTTTTTAAACGCGCTGACAGGAGGCCGAGGATGAGATCGATTACCGGTCGATGCGCATCACGCCCCGTCACGCCGCGTCACGTTCGGTGGGTAACGGTAACGGCAGGAACTGGGGCATGGTGGCGGAGCCGTGACGCATGACACCTGGTGCCTCCGTGATGCCTCGGTCTGGTTGCAGTAAGCTTGTGTCCCTTTCAACAAAGGCAGGTCCTATATCATTTGTGATTGAGAGAGCGTTGTGCGAAAGATAAGCGAATTTCTGTTCCGCGAGGGTCGCTCGAACTTTGGGTCTGCAGTAACTAATGAGGTTTTCGGTCAAACAAAGACCAGTCTCCCTCTGCTGGAAGCGTTGCCCGTGGTTAGTCACGAGGCCTTCGGACGCCCCCTCACCGCTCCGCTCCCCTCAGTTATTCCCTGATGACCTGTCAGTCTGTGAATCCCTGCCGGTGTCAGTCATCAGCTCCGACCAGCCCCGGCTGTTCTGTCCAGTCGCTGTTCTGTCCGTGTCTGTCAGCGGCTCCTGTACAGTCCCAGCTGCTCCCGTTCGCTCCCAGCTGCTCCTGACGGCTCCGTTCTCGCCAGTTGTCCGGTGGATCCGGGTCGGCTCCCACGGTTGGACGGGTTTCTGATGTGTGGTGGACTGAGCGGAGTGACGAAAGGCAGAGGGCGGGAGGGTTACCCCTCTACTCTGTCCACGACAGGCCAGTCGGTTCCTGAGGGGCTTCTGACCGGCATCGGTGGCAGGGTGATATTCGATCGGATCGCCTCGTTTGTCGCACTGCGGTTGACCGCACGAGGGATTAAACGACGAGGGGTAGGTCGGGAGGATTTAGTAGGTAAGTGCATAGTAGGTAAGGAAGAGTCACTAGCTCAATTTTCACTAGCTGTTTTGACGTGGACCCTTGGGGAGGAAGGTTAACCAGACATGGCTGGATGTTCAATGTTCATGCTTGGACTTTTGTGGATCTATATTGTAAGAGCAGCGTCTATCATGGACCTATGACGTCTTCATATCGTCACAAAGGGAGGTCGTGACTCCGGGTGACTCTGGTCCCAGCCGACTTCCGCAGTTTCTCCGACCCGGGCTATACGTTCCCGATCTGGGTCGTGCAGTGCAGTGAGACGGCTGCAGAAAGCCAATGGGACTCACTGGCAGCTGAGGAATGGTTTGCGTACTGCGCTATGCAACAAAGCCCTGGTTGATTCGATTTTTGAGTGTGTGCAGCGTTAAGAAAATGTCTTACAGTGGTTAGATTTTTTACCGACTTTGTTTGGAGTTTTCTCTCTCACGAGTAGCGTTGGTCCATTTTCCGCTGCGTTGCATGCACTTCGTAATGCGATCTTTATGGACGCATTGCATGTCTGACAATGCACTGTGCCTTACTAGCTACAAATGAAAGTGGGACAGAAATGTGTGTTATGCGAGACAGGTCGGGTTATGGACAACTACCTCCCCTTTATGCCTCGCTGGGAAGAGCCACCGAATTCACATGGTGGGAACCGTACTTACCTGCTGTAGCATTAGACTACCATGCGGAGACAGCTCTGGTTATTCCTGTTCGTCTGGTCACTCCCGGGGCTGGAGCAAAGGATCAAGGCCGGATGGGGATGATCCAGTGAAACTCCGTTCCTCCTGACCTGACCCGCACCGCCGCCGTCAGTCGCGTAGTGGCGAGGCATCGGTGTGGTGAAACTTCCAACCTCCGCCCGGGAGCGAGACAACACAACGGTAATATTGCGCAGTCCTCCAGCTCCTTCCACACACAGCACGCGCCCTTCCTGTCCCCCAGTCCAGAGTCATTCCAGCCCTCCAGTCATTCCAGCCCTTTCCAGAGTCGTCCGGTTTTTGTGCTGTGTCGTGTGAATGGAGCGCTCTTCTGCAGATGTGGTTGGAAGGGAGTTGCGACGGTTTTTATCCGGTGATGGGTGGCGCGTGTCACTTCATAACCCCCTCTCTCCCCTCCCTCCTACCCCCTCCTCCTCGTGAGGTCCTTGTCTCGACTTTGTGGTAGGCGTCTACGGAGGAACACAAGGCGAGTCAATAATGCGCACGGAGCCAGTGGACACGGACAGTGGACACTGGACACGGTGCAGGTCGCTTCTCGTCTGTCAAGTGTCAGAAGTCCCTGAGGGAATGTGTAGCCACTGTCTGACTTCCATTTTGTTTCACGATTTCTTTGCTTCCCCTCTGCAGATTGGATGGTCACCTTCCTGTAGTTTGGCAATGGAGTCTTGAAATCTGATTTACGAACTGCAAAACTTTCCAGAACAAAAGCAGCAAATGAGGTGATCTCTCTCTCTCTCTCTCTCTCTCTCTCTCTCTCTCTCTCTCTCTCTCTCTCTCTCTCTCTCTCTCTCTCTCTCTCTCTCTCTCTCTCTCTCTCTCTCTCTCTCTCTCTCTCTCTCTCTCTCTCTCTCTCTCTCTCTCTCTCTCTCTGTCTCTCTCTCTCTCTCCCTCTCCCTCTCCCTCCCTCCCTCCCTCCCAGCACTACCATCGTGGGAACCCGACTGCACCCTGGCCCGTCCTGTGATCGCTCGGTGTGCCCTCCGGCACTGCCCTCTGGCGACAGGGGGCGGCACCGCTCGGTCAGTGACTGAGCGATGGCTGGTCCCCGGGATGATCTATTGGGTGTGATGTGTGTAAGGCGATGAGCAGAGATGGTAAGGGAGGAGGGATGCCCTGTATTATTTGCATGTAACAGTTGTGTTGGTGTAAATGGCTGTAGCTTGGGATGCATTTATTGCAGTTGTGTTACGCTGCAAGGTAATGTAGTTCTCGGAAACGTTAGATGAGGCAATCGGGGCAGTTCAGTTGTCTCCGTGTTAAACAATGTAATTGTTAACAAAGAGGAAATTTGGGGGAGGGCAGCGTCGGTTCGATGCTGGAAAATTCAGGGCTGACGGCGAAACTGCTCGCGGGTACCTACATAAAACAATTACGGTCCTGCGCCGGTGTCGGGTACCGACCTGCGTTAGTGTGCGTGCCAGGGCCCGATCGGCTCGTTTGTACACGGGGTGGGCGGGACCACGACGTGTTAGTAATAAGCAGGCGGAATTTAAATTCGTGACCGATTATCCCTTGTTTACGTCGACACCAGCGCCACCAGTGGCAGAAACGTGAACTACCGTCCCAAACAGGTGGACTTTGGGAGGGCGTGATTGTGGAAGGACCGACCGTGACAACTGCACGTGTCGGGCATTTTCTGCGTGTTTCTTTGGCGTCATCTCCGTCCCATCTGAAAGCCGCTCCGAAGGCCATGGTGTGAGCCCGGTACAATGGAATCCTCAATGGACCACGTCTCTACCAATAGACGCTGTTCTCGCGCCCTGGGCCGGGGCCGGGGGCCTGCTTTGGTGTATGTGGGAATAATTCCTCGGCCGTCCCGTCGCCGCTGAATGCCTCAGAGATCTCGTTCAGACTCTCCGGACACCAGTGGCCAACCAGACGAGCTAATAGACCGCGAGATGAGTGTTTATGGCCCCCGGCCACACGCGGCACGCCCCCTAATGACGTGGACTAATGACGTCATCGATCTGGATCAGCTCCAGGAATGTTGTGGCCATTCAGGTGTGCCGACAAATGGTCTGACGGTCCGCCCCTTTCCTTTTCACCGGTTTCCTCACTCCTCCTCGCCTTCCATCGACTACCGTTCTCTTTCAATCGATTACCATTTTCTCTCAATCGACCGCCACTCTCTTATCGACTTGTCGGGTCGGCTGAACCATTCCAGTGGTGATTTGTATCGCTGTTCTGGCATCCCGCGGTATTTGGTGTGCCGTGGATGCGATTGAAAAGAAAGACTCGAGGGAAGAGGCTTTTGGGGCTGTAGTCCGCAGTATAGTTGAACCAGATATGGTATGGTATGGGCATGGATTGGGCGACTGAAATGCATTCGGTCATTGTGTTTTATGCCGTTAAAGGGACCCTCCCCTTCAAAAAAGTTTATGAATTGGCATGAAAGTAATGTCGCTCGGTTCAGAAAGAGCGAAAACGAATATCTACCAAATTTCACCGAAAAATATTCACCGGTTTTTAAGATATTAGACTTTTACTTTTGTTTACTTTTTTGGGATCTCCGCTGTTTCTAGCGACTTTATTTTAGAAGTGCGGCGTTTGCGGCAGATGTTGCGCGCAAATAGCATACCACCGCGTGCTACAAAACGTTTTAGTCAAACATTTAAAATCGTTAGATATTTGTGCTGACGTCACACATTCAGAGGGGTATCCCTAAGCATTAGCCCCTCTGAATCAAAATGCTGCAATTTTGAAATTCAATAATTCCGATTTAAGGCATTTCTCGATGTTGTGAGTGCCGAAACCGATAATTGTGAGCCAGACCCATTTTGGCTATCTCAACTCAAATCTAATGTTAATGGTGGGAGGGTCCCTTTAAAACCAAGGTTTATAACGCTTGCCTACCAACTGCCGAATAAATGTGCACACAGATCGACGGTGTCCTAAAACCACTAATGTGACTTAAAAATACCTTCGGGCGCTGATGTAACTTCAAAGAAATCCGCGCTAGCTATGGATTCACTTCAAAGAAGGACCAAATGAGGATGACATTTTATCCGAGTTTCCAGGTAGCCGTAATGTTGGTTAATTATGTTTCACTCTTTCTTGCGCGGTCTGCGCTCCGTGGAAATTGGCCATAAAAGATGACGTAATCGCTACCTTTATGGAGTCTAGTCTTGTACAGGAATCCAAAGAATTCAAGCTCATTCTTTTGTTCATATTAGCATAGGACTTTCTTTTCACCTGATTTTACCACACCCTTCTGCGGGAGTCCACTTGTCAGCGTCTGGTGACCTGTGACGACACTGTCCGTGACGTCACCGGTCACCTGACGGACGTGCTACCGGCACGACACGCTGTAATTATCCTTCCGTCACAGTATGTGACGGAGCGTCACGCCGCGTGACGGCTCCATTCCGGCAGGGCTGCCGGCTGTGACGCCGGTGACGATGTCACGTCAGCCGCTCCGTTTCTGATGGCGTTTAAGGTCTCAGGAGACTGAGAAAACCAACTCTACCTTACATAACCAACTTTGTTCGCATTTTTGTTAAGCCTTTCCAGCTGCCAACGGCTGAACCCAATTTATGGCGTTTAAGTGCTGGATGTGCTGCTGTGCTGTGCTTTGGATCTGAGAATGGAACAATGAATGTCCTTCTTTCGGCAAAGGCCGTTTATTCCAGTTACACACATAAGTGTCAGCACAAGTTACGATGCCAGATGAAAATTGGACCAAACCAAGCCGTCCCATCTCACAATGCCCAAGCCAACCGTCCATCCAGTTCCACGCCAGCGCCGATGCCCTTTTGTGTCAGCCCTCTCAGGGGCGTGTGTTGTCATCACTGGGCCGGGGACGGTGGCACGGCACCGGTGACAAATCGGTGCCTCCCGCTGCGGCAATCATGGTCCCCAGGGGACAGAGCCCGTGGCTGCGGCTGCCGAGGATGGCGGATGGAGAGCGCTGCCTGAGTGGCTTCCGGTCGTCGTGTCTCTCCGCGGGGGGTGTATGGGGGACGCTCCAGTCCGGGGCTGTCTCCTCTCCTCTCGGTATGCCGTTTGGGTCGTTTGGTGTGTAATGTGTTTGGAGAGAACGCCGCTCGAGGGCATTTATTGGATCTATTGATGTGGTAGGGCCCGAACTGACTGGACGTTGTCAATGCAGTGAAGGGGAACGTGAGGGGACAATAGATGATGCTGGCCTTTTCTCTCGACTCCTTTGTCAAAGCTGAATGTAAAGAAGGGCTCCATGGGTAACTTCAAAGACTAACGAGGATCAATATTCCAGCTAAGTATGGTTAGCTCCTGTTCTATCTTGGACCTGTATCTGCCCTCCCGGGTATGGTGTTCCTTATACTGACCTATGACCTCTCTGTGCCCTCAGGGTACCCTGCCGAAGGTCGAGGACGGCTACTCCGCGGACGAAGACGAACGGGAGCCACTCAGCAAGGTCCGACGACTGGGAAACTGTGACGAGGCGCAGAGCGTGCACTCCGACACCGGGTCCTTCTTCGAGGTGAGTTCAACAAAGAGTGAGAGTTTTCATGTTGGCTTTTGAGTTGTCAATTCGGCTGTTTGTTTAAGGGTGCATCTGTTCTTCTAGTTCTCATTTGGTCAAGTTTTATGTGACATGTTCCCTATTGTGTTGTCAACTCGGCTGTTTGGTTAGCGATACATCTGGTCTCCTCGTTTTCACTTTGTGAGGAGAGTTTGACGAGAGTGACACAGATGATGCGGGGCGTGCGGTAACCCACCGAGCGCTGAATTGCAAGAAACGCTTTCATGAGCTCGCATATGAGTTCATTGTGAACCATACAATGTGAACGTGCATGTGTACTTTCTGTGAGATCTTTATCACAGTCGCTGGCGTGGACGGCCCGTGAAAGCCGCATAAATGGGCCTTTCGACATCGAAATGGCTGTCAGCTTCACTCTCCCATATCATGGGTTCGCTGCATACGACACTCACTATCACTCTTCCACTCACTATCACTCCTTTCCACTCCGTCCACCTCAGGCTGTCCACTCCATCCACCTTGTCCACTCTTGTCCACTGTTGTGTCCACCTCAACCCGTCCTGTCCACCCCTTCCCGTCAACCCCAGCCCGCCCTGCCGTGACAGCTGCCCACCCAGCTGTCCCCACCCCTGTGTTGACGCCGACAGCCGGGCCACCTCCATTCTCTGTGTACTCTGTCGTGTTGATTGGCCAACACTAATGGGTGCAGCGTCATCTTTTGTCGTGATGGGCGGCGGCCAGTCGGTTGGGAGATGTGGGGAAACTCGGCGCCACTCTGCGTCTCCTGACGGTCGTGTTGCGCCACTTATGTCTCTCGCTCGTCACCGCGGAGTGTCGATCATGGCGTTACTCAAACGCCGCGCGGCGTGTTGCGGCGCACTGTGACGGCATTGCGGCGAAACTGGCGCGAGATGTGATGGAATCGGTGTTTTTAATGTCTCAGTGGGATACCTATATGTTGCGCTGACCGAGATGTCGTTCTATTGCGATGGAATGTCGTGTTGTGATGGGTGTGGTCCACAATGAACAAAGCCTCTCTCGGCGACCTCAGTATCGGTCGCGTGGGGACTCACGATCGGAATGCGCCGCGTTTGCCTCTCTCGCCGCCCGCTCTGCAGCTGGTGATTGAGCGGGATGTTGCGAAACGCCGGCTATTTCCCTCTGGTGCCGATAATACGGCGCAGGCCCGCCTCTGCAGGTGTGTTTATATTCTGCGGCGGAACCCGGGCTCGGTGCAGGTCACAGACGCCCAGATAAGGCGGTCCTGTGGCGAGGGGAGAGATGTTAGGCATTAGCAGCGTGGGAGGGTTCTGATGTCACCAATATTTACAGTCTGCAACGGGATGGGAGCGGTACCATGTTGTGCTGCTGAGGGAGCAGTGGAGAAGAATCGGGGTGGTGCTGGTTTTCAGATGTTTTCGGTCCGGTCTGCATCGCCTTGCTTCTCGAGAGTGTCTTTCTCTGACGACTGACAGGCATTTTTACGTCATGTCACTTTTTGCGATTTTTTGTGAATTGTGAAAGATTAATCTCGTTCTAGAATAAAGGGTATTTTTGTATCACTATTGAAGCTTTCAAATTGTCGTGCGATGCTATTGCTGCATTGTGCCATCGGTCGTGCGGCTTCGTTTCGTGCAGTGCGTGTGTCGTGTGCTGTGTCGTGTCGGACTGTGCTGTCGTGTGTCGTGCCGTGCTGCCACAGGTACGTACGCTCCTGCAGCCCCGTCCCATGAGGCGTGTCGCCGTGCACGTGCAGTGTGAAAGCCGGCTCTGTTCCTCACGCACAAGGCACAGTCGACTCTCAGGCGTCTGGCGGAGCGCAAGGAGCAGATCGTATAGTTACAGTTAGAAGCGAATTTGAGCGTGGTTTACATTCGTAGAAACATAGGAAAGGAAGTAAGCGAAGCATCAGAATGCTTCCCAGTTCAATGGGACACAGTGACACATTACCTCTGTGACCGAACATATGGCAAAGATAGCGCGTGTTTCGCCATGATAGTGCCTTTGTTTATCACGACGA
This sequence comes from Amphibalanus amphitrite, assembly GCF_019059575.1. Taxonomy (NCBI): domain Eukaryota; kingdom Metazoa; phylum Arthropoda; class Thecostraca; order Balanomorpha; family Balanidae; genus Amphibalanus; species Amphibalanus amphitrite. Next base: position 218,988 of record NW_024881751.1, read on the forward strand.
CGCTAAACAAATGCTAAATCGAAAGCGGGTCAAACAGCGAAAGTGGCGATTGGTGTGAATTATGGTAGTCTCGTATAAGACCGCTACAGCAGCTGGTAGTACTTTGACCGGCTCCTGACATGTTATCTTCAACCTCTAGGAATGTCCCATCATTCATCATTCACCTCATTTATGTCAGGCGTATCACAAGGTAGCTATTTAGGTCCATTACTAAATACCGACCGATTTATTGTCGAGGCATCGTTTTAGCATCACGGCGTCGCAGGTCGTTGCCTCTGTGACTCCCAAGACACGTCTATGATGTGGTTGTCTAGTCCGATACTGATCCGTTATTGATCGCAGAAGGCCGTTACGTCTGAAAATGCTTTGTTTGTGATCCGTTGCCCGACAGCAAAGCTCGGTCGCATACCTTTGCTGAGTTATTCAGTGCAGGGCTCAACGGGAATGGCTGCTGTGACCTGCACTGAACTCGGTTTGTTTATGACTGACATAATTTACCCAACTCAATAAGTAGCTGGAAAGTGTTGTGTTGTGCTACGGTAAGTGTGTTTTGTGTTCTAAAATTGCTCTACCAGGAGGTTTGTATGGCATGTCGTAGCTCAGTACCTACGATTTTCCCTGAGGGCCTGCTTGGCTTTTGTGACCACAGCTTGACTTCTATGCCTTACTTTCTGACGTTTATAGCAGCTATGCACATAGACATAACCGTCCTGCGTCGTTCCACCACTGAGTCATCCTCTGCTCATCCTGCGTCTCACCCGTCATATCCGCACTATCATCACGGGAGACGGGCGTTTATTTGGGCGTGTCGCCGACGGCCGGCTGGAACCCGCCTGCTGTCACCGGCGGGACTCAAGTGTCGAGAGGACGGGGATCTGTGTGTGGCTGACTGTGCGCGCGCTGATGTCAGTGCCGGAGGCTGGATATGGTGTGATACAGGCTACCCGATGTTAGTGCCGTGTCAGCATCAGATTCAGCTTGTTTGTACCCTCCTGCCTGCCCCGGGGCATACTTAGGCGGGTGGCTGGGCAGTGCTTTTAGATGCTACCTGAACATTTGCATTTATATATACCTATTCTTGCCTTTTACCACACATCGCCTCTATCTGTCTTTTTCGTTTGCCGTCTACATCATGTTGTCCCCCCACTTACCACAGCCTTTTTCTGCACCCTGCCTGTCTACGCCTACCCGCCTTTCCCCCCTCTCCCGCTTCTCCCGTCTACCCGCCTTTCCCCGCCTGTCTCCGCCTGTGCCCATGCTCCGGATGGCCCATCACCGAGTGTCAGACGGCAGTAGCCCGTCTGACGCAGCTTTTTGTCTCAATTTGACGCCAATTAGGATGTGTCTGTTTTTGCGGAGTGTTTAAGCCGGCCTGAGCACCAGGGAGCTGACAGCCTGTCCGTGCTGGGATGGATACCCTGGTGTGACTGATGAGCGAGATATATCGCGCCGCTGTTACATTCAGAAGGCTGGCTTCTGCCAGTTCTGTCGACTTATTCAACGAAATTGCTGTATTTCAGCATTGGTACACTTAAGCTCTTTGTGTATGCCTTTTTGTGATCATGTATGATATGTGTATTGTTTGCAATGTTCAAGCACGAGGTTGTTTGGAGATTAATGAGTCATCTGTTGCATATTTGCGAGCTGGAGGTCACATTGCGAAGAGCATACAGATCTGTGTTCAGGGTCCACATGGCCATTCGTTATCAATGGTGCATCTGTGCAGTGTGTACCGAGCAGGATCTATGGCCGAATGTTTATGATATCGCTGCATCTGAAGTTATGGCGATCCCGCCGCCATGCCTCCACTGTTTGCCGGTTGTCAACAGTGGTTCGGTGGGCGGCGCCGGTGGGTCGGGCTGTCCCCGATCACGGGTGCACCTGTCCCGCCACGTGTCCTGTCCCCTCCTCCCTCTCTCTGTCTCTCTCACACTCTGCCGCTCACACTTGCGGCAGGGGCGCGCTCAGCAGGAGACAAACCCGAGCGCCGAGGTGGGGTGATCCGGTTAGCCACGCGCTCAATGGGGTTTGATTCGGAGAGTAAAAACAGCGGCGCGCAGCTGTCGTGTTCTAAACAGCAGATGATGACATGAGAGATTGTGGTGCGTGGGGTTGTGGTGGCTGTCAGAGGCGGCGATTTTGTCATGTTTTGTGGTGGTAAATGCTGTCCGTCTGTGTCAGTGTCTTGTGGTGATTGTATGTTGGTAAACTACTGGCTGTGTTGTTGAAAAGTGTGATGCTGACGGGGTTATTGCCTCCGTTCCAGGACGACTACCTGCCGAGTGTGTCCGGTATGAGGGTGCTGGAGCAGGCGGCGCCCGCCAGTGGGCCCGCGTCACCGGCCAAAAGCATGGAGCGAGAGGTGCTCGACCGCGGCTACTCCTCCGAAAACTCCGGCCAGTCGAGCGACTCGAGCGAGGGCGCCGGCGGCGTGCCGCTCTCGTGCGGCGTCCGCCGCGCCGCCGTCAACACCTCCAACGTCCGACTCGAGATCGTCACCGCCGACGGCGCCGTCTCGGACGACGCCGACGACGGTTGCCGTGGCGACGAGTCGGCGTCGCGACCGCCAGGCGGCAGCAGCGTCGCCGGCGGCGGTTCCGACGCCGACGGCGATCAGTTCAGCTCGCCGCAGCGTCCGGCCGACAACTGCGCCACGTTCTACTTCCGACACAGCGACACTGAGTCGGAGCGGGCGCCGCGCGCGCGCCGGCCCGACCCGCTCAGTTCGGACCTCGAGTACGCCAGTCCGGCCTGGCCCGAGAGCGACTCAGACTGGCTCAACAACTCGGGACTGGACGACAGTGACCTGGAGCAGATCGGATTCGCCACGGCAGTGGAGATCCTCTCGGAGCTGGGCGAGCGGGACGCTGCCGTGGCTACGGACGTGGAGCCGGGGTCGGGCGCGGCGGCGGCCGCGGGCCAGGCCGGCCGGCCGCCGCCCCCGCCGCCCTGTGACAGCGAGATCCACCGCCTGGTGGAGCGGGCCGAGAGTCTGGTGCGCGCTGACCTGCGCCGCAGCCTGCCGCCGCTCGAGCTCGACCGCCAGGTGAAGGCCAAGGGACGGCGTGTGCGCGAGTGGCTGAGACGGCAGCACGGACGGCGAGCCTGTGAACCGGCCGGAGCGGCGGCGGGAGCAGCAGCGGCCGCCGTGGACGTCAGTGGACAGGTACGTTACCTCCTCTCACGCTATATGTGACTCCCTTCACCACCCGCGCATGCTAACTTCTAAGTTCTATCACGCCATTAGCGTATCTTAGGTGAATCACGATCTTTACCGAAGAATGTGAACCGAACCGAGGAATGCGAGTCCAAAGCCGCCGTCCTTCGGTCACACCCCACCCTTTCCTCACTGCCACCTTCGGCTCTGTTCTCCCGGTCCCTGCCCCTCCCTCTGTCTCTTTTAATCGTGCACAGCTGCACCGACTCGCCCGCGGCTCCTATCCGCTGCACGCCCCGCCCCGCCCCGCCCGGCCCGGCGGCGCTATCCGGTCTGATAGAGGTTTTTGTCGCTCCGGCTCCGTCGTTGTTTGGTGTGCTCCCCGCTCGCCGGCTGGCTATGTTTGTGTGTTCAGCGGGGTGGGGGGGGGGGGGGGGGGAGCCGGGGCGGTGTTTGTCGCGGGGACGGACGCGTTATTGCACGGATGGTGTTTACGGGAAGGTCAGCGGTGCTGACTGACTCTCGTGTGCCGTGGAGTCAGTCAGAACTGTGAACGACGAGCGGTGATGGGAAGGGGGACAGAAGCAGCATTGAGGCGTTTCTAGGGATGTTGCATCATGACGAGAGCTCAGCAGGGGCCGCAGACGGATGGAATTACTTCCCTGAGTCATGACACGAATCACGGCCGAATCACGGGCGGCAGGTCTGACTCACGACTCGCTCTGTCTGGCCGTCTCGGCCGCTGTTCCGAGCCGACTACCTCCAAGGTCCCTCCGCGCCCTCCCGAGGACCTGGCCAGCCGAGCGTCACGTTCAGTCACCTGTGACCCGTGACGGGACGTTACGCGGTCGTGACGCCGCTCTCGGAACAGGGCGGGACCAGAGAGGCACACCAGTGTCATTCCGCGCCGTGCTGGAGGCGGAAGACAGCGGTTCCGCCCTGGTTCCGCACGGGTTCCGCCGGCAGCCGCCGCGCGACCGTTGGACATTCCACCGGAAAAGTCACCGTCCGTCGCCGCTCGAACAGACCGGAGGCGTGACTGGGGGCTATTGGTCTGGGTAGTGTCGCGTGGTCGGCGTCCGTCCGACAGGGACACGGCAGCCCGACGGGAGCGACGCGCCCGCCCGGCGCCCCTCGTCGACACCGACACCAGGGAGGGGGAGGGCGTCGGGGTGTCTGGAGGCGCTCTGGTTTCTTTGTCGAGCCTGTAAGGGAGCAGGAGGGAGCAGCAAAGATAACCAGATGTGCTCAGTTTGTTGTGGTTTGTGGGCCAAGATAAATCAACACAGGCTCGGCCGAACTGGACTGCACAGGGCTGCCTGCTCGACTTCGCTCAGGTTACGAGCATCCGAACTCGCCATTTCCAGATGGTCCGGATTTAGCTCCTCTGGAGCGCCGTTTGATGTCTCGATGTGCTCGGGTCTTGGAATTCCAGATGAACTTTAACCAGTATTTTCGCTCTTCATGGGTTCTGTCAGTGCCTGGAGCACTGGTGGTGCTCCTTCCATATGTGACCTTTGACGCCACTGGAGTGTCCCAGCATGCCCGAGTGTGGCCAGAAATAGCGGGCGCTATCGAACGCCGCCGAGCTACCGCCGTGGTGGTCCGATTCGTACCCCCCACCAGCTGTGTGTGTGTCAGGGCGACACATATGGCGCAGGTGTCGCGCCGCCGTCTGCCGCGCTCGTCAACATGTGACGTGCAATCAGCAATTAGTGGCTGTGACTCACCGGTAACATGATAAGGACCCGGCACCGGGGTGGTCCCGGACGAACGGGGGCGACCTGGCGCGCGCTGATTTGTCTCTGCTGACGAATTTATGTTGGTTTGAAGTGAGATTGTCATTGATATCAGTCTCTGTTGTTTTCTTTTCCTGGGTGTGATGGCGCTGTCTCTCTATCTCTCGCAAGGTTATCACTCTTGCTTTGTTCCCGTTTCATCACTTGACATCTTTGTCCCAGTGCCAACTTTTCTTTCTTCGTTTCTACGACAATCACTCCCCGAATTCATGTGGAATGCAGAGGGCCTGCTCTAAGGTGCGTGCTCCTCCGCCGCTGCCCCTCCCCCTACCCCACTGCGCGCGCCACGTCATACGCCAGTGGTCGGGTAAATATTTTGTCAGCTGCCACGGCCTCTAAATGACGGATGACGGACCGTCACCTGAGCCCGGTGACCCTGGCAACTCACACGGCCGGTGTTAAATATCAAGTATCGCCAGACTGGTAGTGTGTAGCCAGGTAACTATGGTGTCAGATTTGGCATCAGCAATGCTAACTTTTGCTGCCGAGCTACTGACACACAATAACAAAAAAGAAAGAAATTGAAGCTGATTGAAACACAAGCTATAAGGAACTATCATTACTTTTAGTCGAACTACTTCTGTTTTCTTTCCGCGTCGAGCCAGCCCGCAGTAAAACTGTAGACTTCGTGGCGGCTAAGAAAATAGAGTCATGAATCAAGTGGGAGGGGCGACGTCGTATACCTCACTCCCCACCGCGGCCGGAATTCGTGTCCAGTTTTTGTCCGACTTTACGTTCGTCGGACCGTCTCCTCGGCCCAGACTCCCTCCGTTGTTCGATGGCCGTGGGGAGGGGAGGCTTCCCCGCCTCCCGGCCCGTCAGGAGTTATGTGGGCCACCGCAGGCCTGCTAGCCCGCCTACCGCTAATGGAAAAACCACGAAAACCTGCGGTAAGTCGCCGTATGGTGTGAGTTTTGAGTGAGTGAGTGAAAATGAGGTTTTAAGGCGTCCCTGTCCATTGGACATTCGGCCGCCTGTAAAGAATCTGTTTGCTAGAAAAATATCGAATTGCTTGAATTTTGATATTGCAAGTGCTCATTTACTTCAATTAAGTGTGTGAGTTCTAAAATTTTGACCTTTAAAGTGCTCGGTAACGCGTTGTGGGTTTCTTGGGAGGTGAGTGGGATCCTGGGACTTACTTTACCTACTGTTAGAATTAGTTTTACGTTATAGTTACTTTAAAGGGTTGTTAAGATACCATTTTGTCCTCCATCAAGACAATAAATTCGATTTGGGATTAATTTTGCCATGGTGCCGGCACATGGCCTACTCTTCACGAACTACACCATGGGATCTTTATCGTGCGGGTTAGGAGGCAATCCCCACACCCCCTCTCACGCCGGGTGTCGCGTTCACCCTACAATGCCGGGTGGTGCATGGGCCTAAATAATTATTGTCTGAAGGACAAGACTGCATGGCCATTTAACAACTTTGAAGAGGTGAAGACCAGTTGGCCTCTCTTAATTTTGAATCTCTCCTGTCTGCGCGCGACTGGCACCAAGCTTGGACCAGCGCACGGCTGAGTGGTGTGGTGAATGTCGGCCGGCGTAACTGGCACCAAGCTTGGACTAGCGCCCGGCTGAGTGGTGTAGTGAGTATCAGCCGGCGTATCTAGCACCAAGCTTGGACCAGCGCACGGTTGAGTGGTGTACTGGGTGTCAGCCGGCGTAACTGGCACCAAGCTTGGACCAGCGCCCAGCGGAGCCAGGAGAATTCTCGAGTGTGATTACCGCTAAGTCTACTGTTGAGATGTTGGGCACGGCACTTAACTGTTCGTTTATGTGTGCTTTAGAGTGCTCCTGTTAGCTTAGTGTCTTGTAAATATCTGAAGAGAAGTGCTAATAGCTCTGGGTGTCTGTCACCTAAAAGCTGATCTAAGCTCAACGTTACGTTCTCCTGCCGACAGAAGGCAATGATGTGTTGTCGGTGGAGGTTGAAGTGAGAGCACTCTAGCAGGATGTGTTGAACTGTAGGCACTGTGTTGACATTGCAGAAGGCACAAATGTTATATTGTTGTGGTTCTAGCCATGGTGCGTTGAGTCTGGTGCGTCCGGTTCTAAGTCTGGTGAGCATTACTTCCTTTTGCCTTGTGTTTTGTTTTGAGGTCGCCCAGAAGCCTAATCGGGGTTTGATTGAGTGCATGTGTGCTGGTCCTATCTCGTCCCATGTCGTTTGTCGTAGTTGTTGTATGTGAAGTTCGAGGATGGCCTTGCAGTCGTCTGCCGGGTACTGTATTGCAAGTGGTTCTGCTAGATGCAATGCTTGCTTTGCTAGTTTGTCTGCCTTTTCGTTTCCAGAGATAGAAGCATGTCCAGGAATCCAAAGAAATTTAATATTTCGTTTTTCAGGGACAGAATTTTGAATGCTAGAAATGATGAAATGTGTTGGGCTTGTGGTGTTACTCAGGGCTTGTAAGACTGATTTTGAGTCTGTGCAGATTACTACGTTACTAAGCTTTTCATGGGTACATAATTTGACGGCGAATAAGAGGGCCATGGCCTCAGCTGTGAAAATGGAGAAGTTATCCGGTAAACGTCTGCTTAATTCAAAGTGTGGAGTCGTCAGTGCAAAAGCTACTTTGTGTTCCTGTTTTGAGCCGTCAGTGTACATGAATGTTTTGTTTGGGCGCTGTGCTTTGTATTCGTTAAATTTCGACTGCATTTCTGTTGGTGTGATGTCTGATTTGTTTCCAGAGAAAAGATATTCGATTTTGGGTGGTGCCTTTAGCCAGAAGGGTTTTGCTCGAGGCCTGGGTGCCAGATCCGGTAAAGTAAATTGCAGTTTAGATAAGCAGGTGCTCAACTGTTCATTTAGTGATGGGTGTCGTAATCGGGAATGTCTATGACATCCGAGTCTGCTTATCGGCCGGAAGCAGTGTTGCACTGGGTGGTTCGGAGTTGTTTTAACGTTAATGGCATATCGGCAAAGTTGTTGCATACGTCTTTCCTGGCAATTCAACATGTTGACGTCGGCCAGAAGTGTTGCGTTTCGTGTACTGGGTATGGCCCCGGTTGCAATGCGCAGACATGTGTTCTGGATGGCTTCTATTTGTTTTATCTGGTGATCTGTTAGGCTTCCGTGATAAGCTATACTGCAGTACTCTAAAATGGGTCTGATGATGGCCTTGTATAGTTGCAAAATGGTTTTTCGGTCGTCGCCCCAGTCTGTGCCTGTGAGCGCACGGAGGAGGTTCATGCGTTTTGCGCACTTGTTTTTGATGTCTTTGATGTGCTTAGAAAATGTTAAATTTCGATCTATGCGGACTCCTAAGAATTTGAAATCTTTGGCTTCCTTAACTGCTTTGCCGTTAAGGTTTAACCTAGTGTTAGTGGTTTTCCGGTTTCTAGTGAAGGTTACAGAGGCGGACTTCTCGGTTGATATGGTGAAGCCCCATTCTTTGCACCATAATGCAATTTTGTTCAGGCCAAGTTGGACGTCTTTTTCGACCTTGAAGAGGTCGTGGTGTGTAGCCCAAATGGCCACGTCGTCCGCAAAAAGTGAGTATTTTACATAGTACTTTGCTGTGGTGAACATGTCGTTGATCATAATAAGGAAGAGCGTTGGTGACAGAACACTACCTTGAGGGAGACCTTGATCCTGAGATGTTGCTGGTGAGAGTGTTGTGCCGCACCTAGCTTGGAAGGTTCGGTCCGCAAGAAAGTTGATGATGAAGTGAGCGAGGTGTCCGCGCAGTCCTAGTTGGTGAAGCTTGTAAATAATTGCCGGTTTTTGTACTCGATCGAAAGCTGCTGTGATATCTAGAAATACTGCTACTGTTGTCCGTTTGCGATAAAATCCTGTGCTAATGTCTGAGATGAGTCTAATGATGTTGTCTGTTGTTGACTTCCCGCGCCTGAAGCCGCATTGGTGTTCGTCGAGCAGGTCATTTGTTTCCAGGTGGTGTATGAGGCGTGTGTTGACCATGCGCTCGACTACCTTACTGGCGCAGCTAGTGAGTGAGATGGGGCGATAGCCACTGGGATGTTGCTTGTCTTTGTTTGGTTTTGAAATTGGTATGATAGTGCTTTCCCGCCAAGTGGTCGGGTAGGAGTGGTTTATGAAGAGGTTATTAATGGCCGCTAAGAGGTACGTTAATGATTGTTTACTGAGGCGTCGGAAAAATTCGTAATGTATGTCGTCCGGCCCAACCGACGTGTTTCCGCACTTGCTGATGGCATGTGATAACTCGTGTAGTGTAAATGGTTTGTTATAAATTTCGTAGTTGTTGGAGGTGAAGTCGCAGCTATTGGCAAGATTTCCTAGTCGTGACCTGAGTTGTGGTGGGTATGAGCTGTTAGCTGACACTGAATGGTAATGTTTCGCAAATTCCATCATGACTTGCTCTGGGTCAGTAATTTCCTGCCCTCTTACTTTAAGCGAAGGGAATGGCCCTGGGGGTGCGCGTTTGAGGTGGAAAGCTTTAAGAAGCTTCCAGATTTTTGCTGTTGGTGTGAAGCGATTGAATTTGGATGCAAATGATTGCCAAGAGTTAGTGCGCTCTGTTTTAAAGATAGTTTTGCAAGATGCAGCAGCTTGTTTGTACGCTAGGCGGTGCGCCTCGCATATGCAACGTTTAAATTGTTTTAGTGCTCTTTTCCTGATTGCTACTGCTTGGCTGCAGGCTGGAGTCCACCATGGCGCTGATGCCTTTTTGGGTGGTTGCTTACTTTTGGGCACACTGGCTTGTGCTGCGGAGCCGATGGCTCTTAGAATTACTGAAATGTCTGGATGATCTGTGTCACCCAGTGAGAGGTTCACCATTTCCTCAAATTTCGACCAGTCAGCCCTTTTTAAATTCCAGCCTGGAGTAAAGGTTTTAACGTGGCGAATTGACCTCGGACTAAGTGTAAGTTTAATTTGGTAGTGGTCACTGGGCCCTGGGTCTGACGATATTGCCCAATCAAATAGGTGATGGATTGAACTTGTGCAGCACGTTAGGTCTATGGCTCGGTCGATGCCCCTTAGGTTAAGCCTGGTGCCTTCGCCTGTGTTGAGTACAGTAAGGTTGTGTTTGTTTATGGCTGCTTCGATGGTGTTACCGCGGGAGTCGCTGCATGGGCTTCCCCATGCTGGGTGTTGTGCATTGACGTCGCCCATGAGAAGTAAGGGTGCTGGGAGCTGGCTGATTAAGTCATCCAGCTCCTGTGGTGTTGGGTTTGCATGGCAAGGTGGTATGTATATTGACAGTGTGGTGACTTGTGTGTAGCCTATCCTTAAACGTATAGCAACGCAATTGAGTGGTGTGTTGATAGCTACTCTATTGTGCGGGACGCTGTTGGCTATGAGGATGGCCGCTCCTCCTCGTCTGTTTTGTTCGTTAACGTTATGTGTATGCCAAGTGTACCCTGGGATTTTAAACCATTGGTCTGAATCTCGAAAATGGGTCTCTTGGAGTGCAGCCAGGACCGGGTTCGTTCGGAGAATTTCACCTTTGAACTCCGGCCACTTGGTAAGTAGCCCGCGTGTGTTCCATTGTAGCAAGTGCGTCATTTAGAGGGAACTGCGCTGTTGATATGAGTAGTCTCTGACACATAGTGCGAGACTGGAGTAGGGTTGGATTGGTCAGCCAGATCCCTCGCCTTTCGTTTGCGGGAGGCGCGTGTCATGAGAGGGGAGGGAAGAGGTTGGTGGAGGGATTCGATGTTTCGCTGAACGGGAGATAAAGAGCGTGAGCGGACGTGTTTTGGAGGCGAGATGGGACGAGGGATCCGTGTGTTTGAGGCTGGGCCTGAACTTGGGTTCGAAGCGGATGATCGGGTTGAGGGGTTGGAGGGAGTGATGTATAGGCTGGAGCTGCTCTGAGAGCATGGATGGGGATCAGGGTCAGTCTGCGTGTAAACAGACCGCAGAGTGGGTGGAGGAGGAGGGTCTGTGGAAGTGGAGACGGTCTGGGTGATTGGTGGGGGGCCGGTGGAGGTTGCAGTGGTGCGGGTTGGAGGCTTGGGTCGGGTGGGCGGAGGCTGGTTAGGGTGGGTGGGAGGTATACAGTGTGGAGGTGGAGGTAGGAGCGGGAAGTCCCGCCTCAAGAACGGGGGTCCCGGCAGCGGACCGGGCACTCTCCATCCCTGTGGCGGTCTGGGGTGAGGCGGATAGGGCGGTGTAGGAAGGAGGGCCTCCCTGGTGGGGATCCAGCGAGGTGGGTGAGGAGGTGTTGGGATGAGGGCAGGTCGGCGACAGCTCGGTGGGTGCTGTGCTAGTGGCTGGAGTTTTGCGGTGGTGCGTGAAGCGACTGAGGCGTAGGTGCTTCCTGTTACGTTTGCGTGTTTAAATGTTTCGGCTAGATGTACTGGTGGTGCCTTGGAGACCAGGGTGCGTGAAAGGGCTGGTGGTACATGCATGCTCGCCGCGTACCTGGTCACTTCCCGCTCAAATAGCCACTTAGGGCATTTGGAGTCAGTGACCGGGTGCGATCCGTCACAGGCAGCGCATCGAAAGGGACGAGTGCACCCCTCTGACGGATGCCCCTCGCCACAACGTGCACAGCGTGCAGTACGGGAGGTGCAAGCACGTTCTCCGTGACCGTAGCGCTGACACTTCTTGCAGCGAAGGGGCAGTGGCGCGTGAAGACGTGTGCTGTATCGGCAGTGTTGTAGTGTAACGTGAGGAGGTAGGATCGTGGTGTTAAAGGTGAGTTGCAGGATGGTGTAGTGGTGGGTGGAAGCCAGTCGACGAATTGAGCTGACGCCCTGGGACGCCAACTCGTCTCCGATGACTGCTAGTGGTGTGTCTAGTGGGTTCGTGCGGATAGTGGCTCGGGTCGTGTTGAGGGTGCGGTGTAGTGTGAAGGATGCGTCGTGATTGGCGAAGGTGGTGGTGGACAGAAGTGCTTTTGTCTGTGTCTCGTTGGATGTCTTGATGAGGATGCATTTGTGCTGGGGTGTGATGCGTAGCGTAGTGCTTTTTGTGATGTCTGTGAGTGTGCGATTTATTTTGAATGCGGACTCTGTTTTGACTGAGTTTTGAGTGGCGCCCTGGACACTCCCTGTGGTGAATCATGGCAATCACGATATTAAAGCGTGCGCAAACCGGTCCCAAGGAAGACGGACTTGGAGACTAGATGGTCGTTCGTTCGTTGGACGTGACGTCATTCTGGTCCAAAGCTGACCAGCATGGCGTCTGAGGTCTGGCGGCTGCGTACCCGTGTGAGTTCGTGAGCGGGGTGTTGGAGCTCAGACACGGTCGTGGCTCGTGAGTCGTGAGTTCTGAGTCGTGACTGTCGGACTGCTATAACGACAGGGGCTGGTGGAACTGTTAGCCTCGCGGACAGAAAACCGTTGCTGCCGCTACTGTCGTTGCGCGCGAGTAACGGCTTATGTAGCCGTCGATACTGTCAGCAGCTACACGCGAGACGAGCTCAGAAGTCGTACACAGACTAAAAGCCGAAACGTGGACGACCTCTCTCTCACCGCTGCGTGACGCTATGTCGGTGACCTGACGTGATTTTTTCTTGACGTGACATCCATCGTCAATGCAACGCTTCATGTCCAGCGTTTGAAATGCAGTGCCATTGCCCAGCCGCTGCGCGCTTAGTCATCCCAAAGCACATGTGGTGTCAGTTTGCCTCCGCCCGACTGCCGCTGGCGGCGCGGCGGGACGCCTGATGGTTAGTTTGGTTTACACAGCCCGTCAGGCAGTGGTTTGGTTTGTATGGCCTTGGCGCGGGCTCACGAGGCGTGGTGTGATGTCAGAAATGTTGGCTGCTGCTGTAATCATAGAGGGCAAGTTGTTACGGGAAGTTGGTAGTGTGGGGTGTGGTTAGGTCGGGAAACTTGCCGGCTGATTTTTCCTTCTGTCAGACAAGTCGGTCGGCGAATTTGATGACTATTTCTAACCATGACTGGCAGGCAGCACCATATGGAATAGACTTTTCACCAGCATATGGGGTGTTGCTGGGACTTTCTTGTTGCGCATCTGTCCGACTAAAATTAGAAATGATTAATGAATAATGATCCTATCTAAGCTAGACGTAAGCTCGCAATATGCTGAAATGACTTCAATCTAAAAGAATTGCGCACTCTTGCCGGATGAGCGTCAGGATTAAAATGTCGGCTAATTATCGCTTTGTTCTTCAAGTGCACCAAGTGAACCATGATCCCTCATCTTCAAATGCAAGTCTTGCCGAGCTTTTCTCTCTTTAACCTTCTGGCTAGGCTTGTCCACGAGCTCTGCTCCAATATCACTGTCGGACCCTGGCGCCAGTCGAACCCGCGCGATCGGCGTCGGTCGCCTGGCCACCTGTTGTGGGTGACTCATTGCTGGCGGACCGTCGACCGGTCACCGGCGCCGTCCCGACGTCCGTCGGCAGGCGCTTCGTCTCAGCGACGGCGGTTCGTGTCATCACGGAGCTGGTCGGGAAAGGGTGGGGGTTGGCTGGCTAGGGAGACCCCCGCCCCTCGACCCCTGCCCCCCGCCGGCCGCGCCGAGCGCGGGGCGGTTGATTGACGGACGGCTGGCCGGCGCGCCGGCGCGTCCGCCGCGGCGGACCGCGACTGGCCGGCCGGCCGGCGCGACTGGACTCTGGAAACCAAGGCCGGCCGGTCGACGTAGTATGGGCAGCTGCTGCCGTATAGGCTGTTTGGGCCTGGAACAGAGCCGTGAACGCCGTCCAGCCGGCTCCAGCGGACCCGCTGACCCCATCCCCCTCTCATGCCCGGTTACTGGGCTGAGTGGGTGTTGCACGGCGGCCGAGGTGGACGCTGGACCCCGTGCACCTGGATTATTATAGCATAATCAGCCGAACTACTCCGATGCATGGCTGCATGCTGCAGATTGCAGGTGGTTATTATTTATCATTCACTTTTTAAAAATATTTCGACTAGCTTCAGCCGTGGGTAATTTGCATGTTAATTTTTCATCCTCGCCTGGCAGTTCGCCGTCATGGATGATGTTCAGCTGAATTCGTGGCTTCAGCCGTGGCAGGACTTCTTTGGACATGGCAGAATCGATGCAGCACCTCCAGAAAGCCTCCAGAAAATATGCGCTTGTTTGTTTTGAGCGTATTTCATAATTAATCCGTGCCCAATTTAATGATTTTTGCAGGGATCATTTTTCGCTATATTGTGTTTGTGGCCCGTCTTCGATCACTACTTGGCAGTCATCTGTGCGTTAAACGGCGTCGCTGGCCAGCGATTTTTGGCTGCTGGCCACACGCAGATGGTCACCAGACCTGCACATTCCTTTCCACCGCACCCGCCACCGTCTATCATGGGATGAACGTCAGCTCCATTCACGTGGAGAAGAGCACGCACGCCGTGGCGGTTCTTTGACAAAATTGCTAACATTTATTGTCCCCTGAAACAAAAACGGGACGTTTCACGCCCTGTGTGGTAGTTATTCACCCAGCATATAGCCTTCATGCTGGGTGACCCAGTGAATTTTTCAGCATTTCGCACCAGGCCCTGTGCGCAGTGGTTAGCCGTATCAGACGGCGCGGTGGCTCTGTGGGCGTTTGTCGGATGTGACGCCGCTTCCGCCGTCACTATCTACCGCCGGAACACAGCTGCGCCGGTGAATCGGTGACGCAAATCTGGGCCAGTCGCTTCCTGAATGTTTCCGGAGTGGGCCGAGGGCTTAGTCTGCATCCCTTGAAGTTTCTGTGCCATGTGTTCATTTATTGCTTAATATTTAGCTCTCCTTCCAGTCGGTTCCCTTGAAGCGTCTCCAACCATCACAAACCCCCATCCGGGCTCCGCTGGACGGTCCTGGGTTCGCTGACCGGGCAGTTAAATGCGATCGAACCAGCCCATCGATCAGGGCTTCCAGGCAGCTGGACAGGCCGCCAACACGGTCTGAAATATGGGCCGGCCGCGAGGGAAAACAATCCGCCGGCTGTGCGGCTCTTCCACTGGTCTGACTTTCGTTCTTTCTCACCAGTTTATCTTTTGCCTTAATTTGTTGTGACTTTTAATCTCTTTTCACTTGCCAAAGACAGCGAAGAAGTGGTTTATGACTCTGATATATGGGAGCATACACTGGTTACCAATTCGTTTAGTGGGAAACTTGTCGTTTGTGCACTGGCTCGTTTGCTAGCTACAACTACTGACTGCTTCATTTGCTGGTTCATTGGTTGCCTGTGTTTTCTGACTCGCCTATCTGACGCTCCGCTCTCCCTCTCACCCCCAGGTGACGGACAGCAGCTGCGATGCCAGCGGCGAGTACACCACCGGCGAGTCGGACGGAGACGAGGGAGCCTCCTCGGCCTCTGAGGACCTCACCTGCAGCATGATCACGTGCCACGAGCTGGCCACGCCCACCGCCGGCGCCAGTCCGCCGGCAGCCGGCCCCGCACTCCTGGATATGACGACCACGCCCAAGGCAAGGAGGAGGTTGGGGTGGGGGTGGGGACATTGCGTGTATGGCTAGGATTTTATAGGTGCTTTGGGTTTATTCGTAATGAGCTGAGAAATGAAAAAGAGGGTGTGGTGAGTGCTGTTTTATCGCTGACATGTGTGTGACATCTATGTGCAGGGACGGTGACATTTATGAGTTCTTTTCGTCTGATTAATTAAGCTTCTCTGTCGTCGCTTTTCGGTGTTGATGTTGGAACGGAACGTAGTTTCATCAGGTGGTCGGGAGGTTTTTGAGTGATTTGTAAGATGGAGTTATACATTTTGATGACTTTATTTTAGCAGCTCCGTGTCATCGTGACTAAAAATTCATAGACAAAAAAAGATATATCCACAATTCACATTGCTTCTGATCTCATTGTGTCATTGCTGTTCACCAGCCATTGTATCACCAGCCCCAGTTTGACCTGACCTGACCTGACTTCCCTTCCTTCAGGTCGTTCTCCGGAGTAAGAAGCGCCGCTCCAACGAGCGTCCGTGGAGTCTGCACGGCCTGACGTCGGCCGGCCGGCTGCGTCCGGCGGCTCTGTCCGTGTCCGAGACGGCCCTCAATGAGATGCTGACACCCACCAACGAGAAGGGAGTCACTTCGAGGTGAGGCTAGAGGGGTGGGAATTACTGCCTAGGGGAGCGAGTGTTATATGTGGATTTGTGTTCTTGTAGTCATGTTGTAAATATTTGGTGATCTCTTCGTGACGTTATTCGTAACATGACATTTCTTTGTATAACCTTTTAGTGATCTCGTAATAATAATCTGCTTATTTCGTCATCCACAATATCCCTAACATTTACCAACATTTATGTTCTTAATTCTTTCTTGCTGCAATAGCTTACATTGTTATCCAGCTTTGATCGTATGATAGAACACCTGTTAAATCACACTTATTTGACGTGTAACACCTGTCTTACCATGGCGTTGTTAGGTCATGTCAGGCCGCGTCTGACACATCAACGATGCATTTGATGGGTGTGATTTTGTGTTCGTGTACTGGCTAACAAAGAAACTCGAGGTGCTACTTCAGCAGCGTATCAAGTGCCGATTGTTTCACGGGTAACATCTTGTTTTATCCGCTCGTTCCTGGCTCATCATATTCGTCGAAGTATGATGACTCATTTTATTTTCCCCTGTTTTGGAGTCGGCTTTGGGACCGTTATGACACTTTTTTACAATGTTGTATGATGCCGGGAACACCCTAGTCTTTCGATGACTACTGTTAGTTTTCCTCTTTCTGTGTGCCCTCCATCCCTTTCTCTGTCCTCCCTTTCTCCACCTGTCCCCACTAACCCCCCCCCCTCGCCCCCCTCCAGTTCCAGCAACACCACCGTGTCAGCCGGCGCCGTGCCCAAGATGCTGCCCAACTCTGCCTCGTTCGACTCGCCGTTCTGGGGCGCCCGGCGCCGCTCCCGTCCGCACCGTCACTCGGCCACTCGCAGCTCGGGCAGCGAGGGCTCCGGGTCATCCCCGACCCACCGGCGCCGCCGCAGTCTCCGCTCCTCGGGCAGCGAGGGCGAGCGAGGCAGGGTTCCTGGAATGTCCGCCGCTGGTGAGAAAGGGAGAGAAGAGGAGGGTAACAAAGGGTTAGATGGGAAAGTTATGAGAGGAAAGTGCATGATCTTGTTTGCTGAATGTAAGAGAGGCTGGTGACTGTTTGATTTGACAGGCGAAGATAAACGATAAGATAAGCCAGGCGCCATAGTGTTCCAGTCCCCTGTATAATATTCCACGTGGTTTTTGTTGCCTAAAGCACACAGTCTTGCACACAATGGTCCGTATTGCGGCCCCTGCTCTAATGTCAACACTGCACTGTTGACTCCCTATCAGTGTTTGAACCGCACAGTATATGGCGCCGTTGTAGGGGAGAGCGAGAGAGAAGGGATAGGTCCCGATAGCGGGTAATCAAGCAACGCCAGATTGCGCTGTTTGCTCTTGCCACGTGAGGGCTAGGTATACACATTGATCGGGAAAGGTGGAACAGATGGGGTCGGAAAGGGGCCCGTCGACAGATTCTAAGGTAGGTAGCGTATGAGATCAGTTTGAGATTATCAGTACCATAAAGAAAAAAGCAATGAAACCTCGATTGTCGTGTGCTTGAGGCATAGCGGTCTCGCAGAAGTCACTGTTTCCTTCTACTGAATTGTAAACTGCTCGGTAACTGTTACGCATTACGTGTATATCGCGATCCACTCGCTCATGTATTCTCTCCCCTTCCCCAGAATCTCACCGGAGTTCGATGCTGTCCTGTACGACGGAGGCCACCCTGGTCGAGGTGGAGGTCTCCCCTCGCACGGTGTCGGACGCCTCGCCCCGCGACCCACCGGAGGAGGTCAGCTCCGTGTCGGAGCAGGCCTGGGACACGTACCAGGTAGGTGGCGACACCGCACGGGGCGACGACGGCGCGCGGAGGGGAGTTGGGTGATGGTCAGGTGGTGGAGTTTGAGTTGAGGGATAGATTTTTGAAAGTTCATCGAAAGGTTTTTGAGAGGAAAGATCATGTCAGTCAGCTTTTACTAAGCATCAGCCATCTTATATCTTCTGGAGTAACAATACGCACGAAAGCATGTTCTGCTTTTTACAGCCTTGAGACATGTGGTGTTGTATTTCAAACAAACAAAACCACATTCCTGACTCTCACCACAATACGCATAACAATGGTGTCGATACATGCGTTGAACAAAGTTATTACGCTCCACATCAGTCCCCATCGTCCCACTGAACCTGTGGTATGTCGGTGGCCGAGCTGTGTATTGACTATTGTTTGACGCGTGCGTCTCTGCTGGAGCGAACCGAGCTTCAATAGGCTGTTGCGGTTCGAGGTTGATTTGTTTTTGACTGATGCTCCAATTATGGTATTGTCAGATTGTAGTGGTGTAGTTTCACCTTGCGTTAGAGGTGTTTGAACAAATAAGAGCTCATGACAAAGGCGTGTTAGGCGGTGAATGAAGTCACATGAATGCGGTTTGTGGCTTTGAAATGAGTCCAGGTCATTTGACTGGAGAAACTCTGAAGACATTATCGTTTGCCTACTTATGCTGCAGCTCAGCACCATGAGAGCTCTTCTCGTTTGCTTTTTACGATAAAGGACTATTATAACATAGTGCATAACGACCCGTCGTTATAACGTAATCAATTCGAGCAGCACATTTACGTCAATAAATGCATAGGACGTGCGACACGCATCATGAACTATCAAAACGCGTCATTCCCTTTGACACCACTCAATATTCCTCGAGTTTTGTTCGTTGAGAACATCTCTATCACATGATCCACGACGAGGTCAAGCCTGAGCCAGCCGTCGTCCTGTGGTATCAAATCGAGTTTCTGCGGCGAGATATCCTGTGTCAGATAGCTCGACATCCGGTCTGTCTAAATACAGCCGTCCCGTCCCCGCCTTCTGACCTCCGCCCAAGGAGAAAAAACGGAGACCACGTGTGTGTCTGTAGCCACGTGGTCTTTTAACCACAACACCTCCTCGAATGAAGCATTTAAATTAATCTGCAACACTTTGAGTCAGGGCTCATTAAAGGAAAAGTGCCACCTTCGTGAAATATGAAGATATCGTTGTTTTTCATTTTGACATTATTATTTTTCATGTTCTTTTTAAATCTGGTGTTAGAAGTGCATAATTCGCAAAAAAGTATGTCAAACTATTTAACATATTGGTACTATGTTTGTACTCTACCGCACCTTCTGTATGATGTCATAGCGATGACATCACACTCAAGCCAATCAGCCTTCAGAACACAGTCTCGTCGGCTTGTGTCAGATTAGCTGATTGGTTAAAGCTGAGCTGATTGGAGCTGATTGGTTAAAAACCAAAGCCTCGCCGCGGGTGGCTGTATTACAGGATAAGAACGCATTCCTGGGATAAGGACGCATTCCTGGCATATTTTCTTTTAAAATTGCCGATACCTACAAATGGAGGCCGAAATCGGCCGTAAGGTGGGATACTCTCGGGGTTTTCGGACACGGGCTACAAGATGGCCATCTCAGTTTCAAACCCCATGTTAAAGGTGACCCTTTTCCTTTAATCTCTCGTCTATTTTCCACGAGCTAATGGAGCCCTGATGGGCTTCCAGCACCGGTAACTAGTTTCCAGTGAATCGGCAGGGGCGGTCTCAGTGGGCAGTTTTGGGGAGTTCCAGGGAAGCAGATCACCCCCGTTCCACATCGCTGACTGCATCCGGTGTGGCTCATTAGTTCCACTACGGTGGGGGGGGGGGGGAGTGAGGACTGCCGGTGGTGATTGCTGTTATAAGCGAGGCTCAACTCAGACCGCGGTAAATTCCGCTTTTTGCTATTATGACGGTAGCATACTTTTAAGTGTGGCCGCGTGTTTCATTCTCAATGGCTTAGACTTGTTTTTATATTAAATTTCCGTTCTCGTTCCATTGCGACCGGCACTTCCCCCCCCCCCCCCAATTAGCACCCGCTGGCGTCGCCCGTGCCTCGACAGTAATCGATGCGCGTGTCGCACAGTCGTCGCGCAGTGCGTCGCGCGGTCCGTTGCCAGCACAGACAGACGCCGGCTGGCCGGCCGCGTGGGAGGGAGGGACGGCGCGGGCAGTGGTGTGGCAGAGCTGGTGTGGTGTGGCAGGAGGTGTGTGGAGAGATGACTGCGCTCGTACTGGTGCTAGTTAGTCTGTATCGGGTGAGTGCCGAGTGGAGTGTGTGGAGTACGTGGAGGGATTGGAGAGGGAGTAGTTAGCGGAGGTTGAGTTTGATTTGATGCCGGGTAGGTGCAGTCAGTGTTCATGTGCTATTAATTTACTCTGCTGCATTCTTTCACCGATCCTAACGTGACATTCAATTGCCATTATGAACTTTCATCCCTTGATTTCATCAAGTCAGCTCCTCTAACCTGTCGTGACGCTCGTAACATTTGCTATCCTTCCTGACTACCTCTACCTTCTCTTAGCTCCCAGCTCTGACATATCCTCCTACTTTACTTCTGCCCTTCCTCTGACATCTGACCCCTGACTGGCCCTTGACCTGGCCTGACCTTCGACCTGACCTGACCTGACCTCTAACCCCCCACAGGAGCTGAAGGAGGTGACGGAGCTGGGTTCGGAGGGCTCGGTGGACCCGGACGCGGTCCGTCGCCTGCTCGATTGTGACGACTACCGCCGCTTCATCGACTCGCACTCAGACTGTGCCTCGTCACAAGTCAGCAGCGTGCGGGGTCACACACGGTCACCGGCCAAACGCAGCCGCAGAAAGGTGGGTACTACTGGAGAGGTGGAAAAAGGAGGGAAGGGAAGAGCTGGGGAAGGCGTTGGGGTTTCAAAATAGATTGAGGAGTATGCGGGATAGATGATGAAGAGCTTTGAATGCGACGTGTTTAACGCCTTTGTGCTGATTGTCTAGTCAGTGTTTGACTCACAGCGATCAGAAAATATCATGAATTTCTGACAGTAGTGATGATGAATCGTTAATTTATCGACCTAACA
This sequence comes from Amphibalanus amphitrite, assembly GCF_019059575.1. NCBI lineage: Eukaryota > Metazoa > Arthropoda > Thecostraca > Balanomorpha > Balanidae > Amphibalanus > Amphibalanus amphitrite. Next base: position 239,738 of record NW_024881751.1, read on the forward strand.
TTTATTCACCGTGACCCCAGCCGTTGACTCCGACTCTCTCCATCCCCAGCCGCGGGCGCCAACCGACTCTCTGGACTCTGACTCCGACTGCGATGAGCTGCAGTCGATCCTGGCCGAGTCGCGCGACAACCTGACGGTGGTTCAGGCAGAACTGGAGCGACGTGCCGCCGATCCGGACGCCACCTATGTGAGTACTGAACGGGGCGGAGCGGGACGGGGCTAGTGGTAGTGTAGCTGTGGTGTTTATTGTTGAAATGTAGTGATGGTTGAGGCTCTGTGCGCTAGTTGTGAGGTCTGAACCCCACATACCCTACCGACTTGGATGAGCACATCTGAGTGCAAAGCTGAGAGCTGAAACTGCTTGGAGAAAGTGCTGTATAATGACTGGCTTGTCTGAGTACGATGCTCCGGGGAAGTGGTAATTTTCATTGGCAATCCGTCATTGAACCTCTGAAGAAGTCCCGAGAGTAAATACCTAACGGAGTTAAGGCGACCCAAGAGTAGGCGAACTAAGAGCGACGACGTTCAATATAGTGTTGAACAATGGACATGGTTTCGCTGGTGAATGTAGTATTTCCAGTCTCCCCATACTTTTTATGTTTCAAAATTGCTTACCTCATTAGTTGGATGCAGGGCATCCTATCCACATTCGGGAGATTCTTTGTTCTGTTGGGAGTGGGCTCTTTGGTCCTGAAAAGTCCATTGCAGGGCTATGAAAGGTTAGGGAAGAGTGTAGACTGTGCGTACCACCGACTGTGCGTCCCGGCGGGACAGAGATGTCCCAAGTGGTCAGTCCGCCCTACCTCTTAGACGGTCACCCCTGGAGATTTTGTGGTCCAAAGAGGACTTGCCTGCACCGCCGGTTGTCTGGTGGGGGTGACAGCCAGGCTGGAAAGGGAAGCGTGAGGGGATGCGGATCTGTTGGTCCTGGAGACGGCAATGACGAATGTTGAAACGATGATTTTTCAGCTTGGTTGAAAGAATGGACGCTTCTATCAGCAGGTTTGATTTAGAATTGAAGTTAAGAGCATTGGAAAGCGAAGTTACGGAATCATGAACATCATTCGGTGGCTGAGCGTTTGTCATAGCGCAGGTCCTGCTCTCGCCACTAGCGCAGATCGCGCGAAGCTGCACCTCTCCCTCCTCTCACTAGATGGCATTAGCCCGCTGTCGCCGGGGGCGGCCGGACTGGCCTCGCGTGGGCCGGCCGGTCGGTGGAGCGGGCGGCGCCGGCGGATGGTCGCCGTTTGAAGGTCACGGCTCCGGCCGGCCCGCCCGACTTCCAACTACCTGCAGCCGGCCGATCGGCGGCGGCGAATGTGGTCAGTCAGTGGTGGTACTGCGGTCCGGCGGTCGGGAGAGTGAGAGTGCTGCGAGATCCGCCGCGTTATAGAGAGCAGGGTGGACGGTGTGTGAGGTCGTGACTGTCTGTTTCCGAGAGGCCTTGTTGCTGCTGAGGCCGGCAGATTCGGCTGACTGGGAGTGCACTGCAGGCGACGGTGGAGCTCGTGTGAGGTACGGTGGAGTGACGTGATTTTAGAGGTTTTACCTCAGAATTTTGTTTTATTGTCGGAACGACATTGAGATATATCTATTTCAGTGTCCTTTGCGTCCTGTCATGTGTCAATGACCTCCATACTGTTGATCCTACCACCCGACCCAGAACCGCCCATTTAACCCTCCCTTCCCTCCCCATCCCCTCCCTCTCCCACCGACCCCTCTGCCCTCGCCGGCTCCCAGCTCCCTCATGAATACCCACCCCTCACCTCTCCCGTGGCCGCCCGGCTCTGGCTGTGTTTGTATGCGTTTGTGAAGCTACCGGGTCGCCTGGCTACCGTCCATCGTCACGCTCATCACCGTCGTCTCGCTCTGCGTTTGCCTCGTGATGAGTCGTCGTGTTTGGTGTTGGCCGGCTGGAGGGTTAGTTAGGTCACCGTGTGGTGAAGGGAGACGTCGGCACCCGGTTGAGACACGCGCCGTATGATGAGTGACGGGTGGACGCATCTGGCGGGGTGGAGATGTTTTCACCGTGCTCCTCGGCCCGTGTTGTCCGGTTCTGGATAGTGAGCATTGACCAAGACCATGCCGTGCGCTGTGCAGGTCAACAGTTGAAATTTGATGTGTTTAGGGTCGGGGAATTTTAGGGTAGGGAAATACTAAATAAGTTTTTTTTATGATGGATGGGTGATAATGTTCTTGTTTATTGTTTCGTCGGAGCACAGTTTCCGTCTGCAGCGATGGCCCACGGCGGAGTTTTTGCTGATCGAACACGGGTATGACGCCAGCTGAGCGCGGCTCCGGCGGGGGCGGGGGCGGGGGAGCGTCATCTGATGACGGCACCGGACCCGGGGTGGCGGCGGCGGCGGCGGCGGAATGCCGTCCCCGCCCCCGCCCCCGCCCCCGCCCGGCCGCCGGCAGCCGGAGCCAGGGCTGTAAACAAATGCCCCGGGCGGCGGAGCGGAGAGAGATCCTGTGTGCCGGGCTCAGCTGGGACCATGGGGCGCGGTGTTTGGGGAAATATGTGCGCATGGAAGAAGAGGGAATGTTGCTCCCCCGCAATTCATACCCTTGGAAGCATACAGGAAGGAAATACGCGCTGGCTTAAAGTTGTTCGTTCAAGAGGTAGAAGTTAATTGACATTTTCTTGTTACCGACTGAGCGATTGCGAAAAGCAGATGCCAGTAACAACGGAGAGCGTTACCATGGCTGCAATCTGATTCTGGACCCAGCAGGACTTCCCTGCGGAATGCACTGTGTCCCCCGTTCGTTATCACAATCTTCATTTCCTCGTCGGTACCGTGCTGCGGGGACGGACACAGCCGTGGCAGTTTCGCTGTTTAGCCGGCTAACCAACAACTTCCTGTGACAGTCGTCCGTCACGCGACAGGAAAACGGCGCTCGGATCTGTCACATTGGACGGCGGCAGTGCGTGCACCACTCGTCCGGGGTCACAGGTCACGTTCCCGGTCCGAGGGAAAATGGCGGACCATCTGACTTGCAAAGTTTGTTTGTGAGGACTTTCTCCGGCTGTGCCCCCTGGCGCGATAATAGATAGGGTTGGACCTCCAGCTGACCAAAACTATTTAGCCGTGGGGTATGATTTATAGGTCAGATCGTTTGGTGATTTATGGGTATTGGTTTGGTTTGGAGGTGTTGAGTTACTCAGTAGCCCCACTGTAGACTGTAGAGTACCTATTTCTATTTGATAGCTGGTTCCGTTTCTGTGAATGAAATTAAAACGGCTATCGGTTGACTGTGTGGAAGGTCGCAAATAGAAGGGCTGTAACCTGCCCTACCGTCTTATGTAATCTTCCCATATTTACCAGTTTAAAGTTTCTGTTTTTCTAGCTCGAGTTTCTGTGGTTGCGTGACTCGCTTCTCAGTTGGAAGGTGAACGGGTCTTTGGTGAACGTCTGTGGTGTCATTTCGCCTCAGTGCGTCCTTTGTGTGTGCTATCACTTTTTTGACGCCCGGAGTCTACCAGCACTTTCATCGGGCCAAAAACGTCTTCTACTACCCCTATCAACACTTGGTCAAAGTCTGAAGTGTTGTTAGCGGGAGCGCGAAACGGGGTGGTGGTTTATCACGACGCATAAACACTGTTTTTGCTAAATAGCTAACCACAGTCCCCTTGTGATTCCGACCCTGTTTTCATTTTGAGACATTGCTCTCCCTCAAACCACATTGGTCTTTGAATTCGCTACGTGCTGTCACGGCGCCTTTAACCCACGATTATCACTATCTTTCTGTTCGTTTTTCAGTCGAGTATCCTGGCCACGTGTCGCTCCGAGCTGAGTCGTCTGGAGCAGGTCCGGATTCTGGTGAACCCCCTCGGTCTCAGTCACGACCCCGCGTCGGCCTGCTACCGCACAGAGGTCGCCGAGGTCACAGGTAGGTCAGGAGGTCATCTCGAGAGGGACAGACGGGGGGGGGGGTCGAACCGTGGATGTTTGTAATCTTGTGTTTGTGTGTGTTTGGTGGTGATGTTTGTTTTGTTTTTAGTTCGGTGAAAAATCGGTTACGTAGTGTTTCGATTTGGTCCGGCTGTTTTTGTCTCAGTAGTTCCATCTTCTCTCGCGTTCCCCGAGGTGAATTTCATCTATTCCGTCCATTTCTCACTTTTCTTCAGTCACGGGCCTCAACTTCCGGCTATGTACCCAGCTCCCACCATGCCATGCCTACTTCCGAATCCGATCAGGAGACGTCCTGGGTGTCCAAGTTGTCTTGACCTTCCTCTGACCATGCTCCCATCTCTCAGTCCGACAGAGGACATCCTTGCATATTTCCACCCAGTTTTACCGGCCTGTTTTTCGCTCGCGTCCTTCCACCATGTTTCGCTCGTTGATTTTCTGCCATTTATCACCAAACACCTCAAAACACTGTCAGACGGACCGCGGGCTTTGAAGACGAATGCTGCTCTTACTGTGCGAAGCGAGTTTACTAGGCTGAAACGCGTGTGCTGCTCTAGTGGCGAGGGATGTTGCCGGGAATGACCGCTGTTAGTTGTCTGAGGAGAAGTTTTGTAGCATTCGCTTTGCTCGCTGCTGACGTTTAGTCATTTTCGCTTCTTTTCGTACATTTCCTGTTTTATTATCTAAAAGTGCGATGCCAAGTGGTCGGCTTATTTTTAGGTTTGTGGCAGTGTTAGTTGGGTCAGCACTAGTTTTTACCGCTGCTTCCGCATAATTATGAATTCAGTCCGCTCTCAGTAAACGCTCGTATCTGTTTCTCGGGTCCTACCCCATTCTCCCGGACCTACTCTCTTCCGGTCCTGCCCCACGGTCGGTCCGTGACCGCCCATCGCCCGCGTCCCTGCCGAGCCGCCGGGTCGTGTCACGTTCTGTGTAGTACACCGGACCTGTCGCCGCCCTGTCGTCACCGAACGGCTGAGGTTACACCGCGATTGGCTCCTTCCTGTCCCGGCCGTTACGGGAGGACTTATGCCGCGTCACGCAGGGTAACACTGTCGACCCCTCCCCCGCCGGTTCTTGTTCCTGTCCCCACTGGCACGCGCCAAGGGGAGCGGTGAAAGCCATGACACACACAGAACACAGGAAAAGAACGAAGTGGCGAGCACCGTTCCATTTCCGCACTGAGAACAGCGGCTAATGGTGTAAAGGGCTGTGACGTCACACACTGCAGAGGGAGGAGTGACAAACCGCTGAGAGAAACCGATGGTAAATTGGCAATTTTTCTCCCCCGACGCCGCCTGGCCTTGAACTGGCGGGGCGCAGACAGTAGCTGTCAGCTCGAGCATCCAATCTGGACGGCGGGTGGTCTGTAGATGAGCTGCTGATTCTCGGGTCGATTCGACTTTTCGCAGCGGGAAAACAGCCGTGGCTGGCCCTCAGGCTACAAAGGAGCTTGCTGGTGAAAGCGGACTTTCGTGTAAAAATAGTGCTGCTAATAATGTTTGCAATCCGGGGTACAATTAACAAATTGCCAAAATTACCCGTCATCATTCAAACGAGTCGTGTTCTTTTCTCATTTTCTGGCTCTTTTCATGTTCATTAATCATCATTCCATTGATTGCGGCTGCATTCGGTCTTTGATTTCGTCAATCGATCCCGATTCCGCCGTTGGTGATATCCCTCCCGTATCGATTTCTGGCCCACCTGACGCTGTTGTTCCCGCTGGAGGACAATGCGTCGGTAGTCCGCCGCCCCTCCCTCCGGCCACGGGCGGCGGCTCGGCGGCGGCGGGGGCGGGGGCGGCCGCCGTCAGTCGTCGGCAGGCGCGGCTGGGCGGCGGTGGCGCGCGCTCGGGCGGCGGCGGCTCGGCGGCTCACGTGTTGGCTGCTCGTGCCGCTGCACCCGTCTCCAGTGACCCAGGTCGTGTCAGAGTGACGGCCGAGGTCAGTCGACGGCACCGCGAGCCGTCCCCCGGGGCCGGGGTCGTATCGATCGGCGTGGCTCTCCGGCCGGCGGCAGAGCGGTGCCAGCGGCCGAGCTGAGAGGGTGTGCGTAGGAGGGTGCCGAGCCATGCCGCCGGGAGCGAGCGGCAGGCTGGGAGCCGCCGAGCTGACGCGCACGCAGTCCAGGGATCCGGCGGTGGATACAGTGATGGAAACTGTGCTGGATACGTCGCTGGAGTCTGCGATGGATACATCGGGATCGATAGAGACGTCGCCGATTGTCCGACGGGCCTCAGCGCCGCCTTCGCAGCTATCTTTTGCAACCTTAGCGGCTTGTGCTGGTGGTGAGAGACCTGGAGTGGGACGAGAAGACCCAAGGGCCAGGATAGACAAACGGCACGTAAATTTGGAGTCTCCAAAGGCCAGTGGTGGTGTAAAATCACCTTCAGTCAGTGACACAAAGACCCGGCGCAGTGACCAGGGTGGCAGTGTTGGTGAACAGAAGGAACAGAGGAGAACAGTGCCCAGTATCGTGATTTTGGAGGATTGGGAGGAAAGATGTGTGACTACGGAGGTGCGGACTGGAGCCGCTAAGGCACCTCCTGGTCAGAAGAGGACACGACCTCAGCCGTCGGCTGGGTCCGATGGCAGGTCACAGGGCAGGACACGAAAGGGCGCCACGTCCACCCGACCTAAAGTAGATACCGGGAGTAAGAAAGAGCGCAGTGCGTGTGATTCCGGGACTCCACCGGGGTCAGGAGGTCATGACCGGGTCATCATCAAGGTCAGCGATGTGGTCGAGGTGTATGAAGACTCGAGGAAGGTGGAACACTCGGAGCGGGTCCTCACCAATACGGTGGACTTTGACTCCGAGCTGGGACCGAGTCTGACGCAGAGTAAGTGGGAACACATCGCTTGGATTTAAAGAGATGTGTGTATTTTCACATTGAAATTGCTGCTGTAGGAAGTGGAGGCCTTTCTTCGGGCTAGGCTTGCTCACCTTTGCTCAACGCTTCAAAAAACATCAGTTTTCATGAATTTTCTTGTTGCTTGTTGTCTTCTTCCTCCGAAGTTTAGTCCCACTCGCCCACTTGTCATATTCAGCGAGCTTTCCCCATTTGTCTCTGTCTGAGGGGCCTGTGATTGCGACTGACACTCTCAGCGGCGGCGGTTTTCTGCCAGTGATGGAGTGTGACGTATCTCATTCATGTCCCTGCGCTCTCGAGCTCTGCCCTTCAGGACTGTCCTCTTCTCCCTGCTCTCCCCGCCCTTTCCGACGTGATGGTCCCTCTGTGACGCTTCGCCCTTAGTTCTGGCTCAGCACTGAGCTTATCTGAAGAGGTCGTCCACTCGGCAGTTATAGATAAAACAGAGACTAGGGAGGGATGGCTGAATATGTATCATGGACAAGATGAAAATTAAAACTGAGTGCCCTGTCGCGAATGCGCGTTGTCACCTCCTTGTCGCGTTGTCGCGTTGGGGCGTGGTACCCATGGCTTCCGAAACGCTCTCGTCTCTTTGGGCGTGGTCCTCTCGTCTTCCGCTCCCCACATCCACGTGTCTACACCTGTCCTTTGTTTATTGCCGCGCCGCCAGCGCTGACGGATGTCTGTTGGAGCTGTCCTTTTGGTGCCGCCGGCTGTTGTGGCTCTCGCATGAGACCGCGGTCGTCACTCTGTGATGTCACATCCGTAGCGATGACGTCACACCCGTGACTGTGGTCTATCTGCGAGAGGCGCCGCCGTCTGTCCCGTCGCCAGGGGAAAGAGATCGATGAGCGAGCCCCTGTGGCTGCCCCTCTCCCCCCATCCCCTCCCCTCCCCTTCCTGTGCCCTCCCTCCGCTCCCTAACCACGCACCCCGGGCAGCCGACGCATGGGGATGGTCTGCTCATTGTCCCGCCCACTGTCTGTTCAATGTCGATGGTGATGTAGCAATATTGTAACATCCAGAACAGGGTGATATTCGGTATCGCGCTCCCTCTGTGGCTAGTTCAGCGTCCGGCCGCCAGGGGCGCTGTGTGTTCCCCAGCTCGGCTGCGATGTAGTGGAACGATAGTTCGCTGTGCGAGCCGAATGGATGGATGGTTCCGTTGTCATGTCCCGTTAACTGGCAAATACGCCGGTTATGCAGGACCGCGAGTAATGGTGCCGTCACTGCCCGAGCGGAGGGATTTCACTCATCGGCGCTGTGAGTTGGGAGGTGTGCCAGGGCGGCGGTCGGAGGGCGGGCCCGAGACATACCGGTGAATCGGCCACGGGTCAGCCGGTCACGGTGCGGCTAGGGCTGATGGGCCTGTCACTGACCTGACTTTCGGCTGTCACTGACTGACCGGACTGTCGGCTGTCACTGACCTGGCTGTTAGCTGTCATCTGGCCGTCCGTTAGTGTGTTGATAAGTCTTGTTCGGTTTGTGTGAGGTTGGCCTAGCTTCCGATTATCTGATAGGGAGATGATTTCAGGAGAGATCACAGAACGATGCGTCAAACGCTTCGAAATATTTGACCTCAATCAGACTTTAACACGCGAATATATGTCAAACTCGTTGGCATTTTACATTGTCTTGGCCATCCCCCAACTCATCACGCCGCATTCAAACTCCCTCGATTACCATCCGTCCATCTCTGCCGGGTTATTTTTTAGTGTAGCCTTGTATCGCTCTGTCTGTCAGCCATGTTACTATCGGACCGTCTGTGTTGAGGCCTGAGTGGGCGGACGGTCTAATTTTACCTCTCGCACGCCCAGCTGTTTGGTGCGCCGCCGGCGCCGCGCCGCGGCGGTTCCGGCGCAGGATGTTTAGTCGGCGACTGATGCGCCGCGCGCCGCTGATGGCACGGCCGCGCCGAGTCTGTCGCACTCTGAGAGGCTGTTTGTCACATGGGGCGGGGAGGGAGAGTGAGAGTGAAGTGGACTTCAGTGGAGTGGAGTGGATTTTGAAGTGAGTGATTTGTTTGAGAATCGCCGCTAGTTTAGAGCGGCAGGGGAACGGGGCTGAGGTTTTGTGTGACTGGTATGAATAACTCGTGGATATTTAAGAGCAGATTCCTACCAAATCTGTCACAGATCTTAGCTCTGGGTTGAGTCGAATTCGTCACCCGCCCGTCTGACCCCGAGTTCCCGTCATTGCCGCGATGAGAGATGGCCCCGATCAGTCACCGCGCGGACAGGTGTACCGGTCCGGTGTCGACGGATACAGGCCGGGCGGCTGTGGGGGACACATCCGGTACAGAGCGGGCGACGAGTGGTGTCCGATGGCTCGGCGTATGGGGAGATTCTGGTGCGTGAAAGGGCTCAGTTTGGTATCTATCGCAGACTGGGATGGCTCCTATGAATGCGCTTCTGATCGTTCCCTGTTCCTTTCTGAATGTATTAGGGCCGTAAATATGCCAGACAGGTGAACTTTTACTATATGTGCGATGCATTGCCCGGGCCGGTGCCTCCATCACCTCTCCAAGCGTGAGAGCTGCTCAGCTGACCTCATTCACACTTATTTCTTCGGTATTTCCATAATCTGTTGCCTGTTTACCATCCCGCCCTGAGGTCCCTCTCATCCCAATTATCTCTTCAGCCCGAGCGGCATCCATTGTGCAAATGTGTTTGTATATTTCTCTCTGGGCTGTTTGCCGGTTACCGAGTAACGAGATGTGAGCTGTCGCTTTCCGCGCTCTATGTCTGTAAGTTCTGTCTTGTGCTTTGAGTGAGAGGTGTGGTGTGGGTAACCAAAGTCTTGCTTTGTTCTAGCCTGCATCTGTTGAAGAATATGTACTATTCCATTACATTGCGTATGTTCTTGTCTTTTTAGAGTAATTGCGGTGCAAAGTGCATCACCACCGCTCCCTCTACCTCCGTATACCGACCTAAAGCCCGTTGTGCCCCGTGGTCTGACGTTCTCCTCTCTGCCCCTCAGACGTGATCCAGCGGTGGGAGGCGCTGCGCTCAGCGGCCATGGAGCGCCAGCAGAGCGCCGACAACCTGATCGCCCTCCAGGAGAGAACCCGATCCTTCCGACACGCCCTGCGGAGCCTGGACGAACGCGTCACGCGCGCCTCCACAAAGGTCGAGAGCGTCGACGAGCTGCAGGCCCACATCAGCGCCCTCCAGGTGAGCCGACGGGAAGCTGTGGTGTGTGGTATAGTTCATAGGTGGCGCTAGGGGTTCTAAGGGATGGAAGGTGGAACATTGGACACTGCTGGAGCTGGACGCTGGGCGCTGACTCTTTTGTAAGAGTTGGGCAGTGGTTGAGCACAGGGGTGGAGAAATATGCCGAGTTGGGGTTGCACGGGCGCAGCAAATCCGCCGCCGCCCTGGCGGTGACCTTGACCTCCGCTGTCTGGTGCGGCTCCAAAGCCAAGCCGGCGCAGCCGGCGTGGAATTGGGAAGACTCGTGCTACCCCAACTCGGCACATTTGTCCACCCCTGGTTGAGCACCGACCAAACTTAATTCATTAGTCAAGCTTTAGTTATGTAGTTATAGCTTAGCTTGTTAGCTTAGCGATGCAAGTTTGGTGCCCCTTCCATCTGTCATCCACGCCGCCTTCGTCGTTTGGGGTCATCTTGGTTTCCGAGTTCTTGATTAGTCACTAAATTCTTCGGATGTCTGCCTTCAGGGATCGGATGATAAGAGCAAGGCAAGATTATTAATAGATGTCTGCACCACCAGTGTATTCAGAAGGAATGTGGGGGGCCTCGTTAGTCAGTTTATTGATCGTAGGTACCAAACGGAATCACTCATAGTCAAAAATGTAAATTCAAAAGCAGTGAATCATGTAGGTCGGGTGTGTACATCTTGAGTAACCTCAGTCATAACCGGTCATCGACTCATCACTATTATGTTCGAACACAATTTGAACCTTTTACATTGCTTTCCGAAAATGAAAGGGCACTAAGCGATGTGCAATTAGGCGCCTTCGACTAAGTGTCGTCAAGCTAAGCTTTCTTTGGATTACAAAACCTTTTCTTCAAGCCATTATCTGCTGTAACTGATCGTTACTAGGCACTAGCCGGTCTCTTTTGTGCGCTGCTGGCTCCCAGACCTCCAGTAACCTCTCCGTTCCGTAGTAGCTGGCACGTGCCGGGCGCGGCATCTCCCCGGCGTGTTTGTGGACCCCGGCCGTGTACCGAGAGAGTCGCGTGGTGGTCGTCTCACCATTCAGCCTAAACTGCTCGTACCGCCGCGCTAGTCCGTCCCGTCCTCACCGCATCTCAATGAGCGGAACCGAACGGTTAGCGGTCTGAGACACCCCCGAGACGACCCGCATGTTCCGCACGTAAATTGACCGGCGACCGGCGTCAAGGTCACGGCTCATTTGAACCCTCTCGACGCCACGGGACGTGACGGCATCCCCGCCGGCGCCACCGTGACGTCACGGGTACGGTAGGATAGTTCCCGTTGTCCACGCTACGTGACGCTCCGGACGTGACGCGCATCGCGACGGCGACCGTGCTGCCTCTGGTGGCGGGTACAGGAGCTAGGGGTTTGTGAGCAGGTGGATAGATGGCGGCACGAGTGCCGTCACTGGCTGGGCCTTTGTGAATTGGGTATTCAGAAGATCAAAGGGTCGCGCTGCCTTTCTCTCCGCGCTCAAGAATAAAAATGGCATTATTTAGCAGTTTATTCATATGCAAAGTGACTCGAGTGTATGCCGCAATTTACTGGCGCCCGGAGGATTGGCGCAGGGGGAGCCAAGAGACAGGTGGAATGGGACGATTTTTACGCATTTCTCAGTTTTTGCAGAAACGCCGCGCGCTCGGTGCGAAAATATTTGTTGGTCTATTTTTGAAATATCGGACGGGATTAGTGCGCATTGTTTGCTCTCAGATTCCCAGGCGCCCGGGGCCGCCAGATGGGGTGATACCTGTTTACCATCAAAAATCCCTCTGTTTTTGCTCAGGGTGCGCTGGTAACCAATTGTGCCTGGCGCTGATCCCTTGGACGCAGGCGCTGCCGGCAGCCAGGAATAATGCGAAATCTGAGCACGGTAATTAATTTTGTCCGGGAGTCGTGTCGTTTCCACGTTTTTCGGGGACGCGGGGCACCTGTGCGGCTGGCAGTGGCGGCCTGGAGAGGGCGTTCGGGGTTTTTCTGCGGCGCTCTCCACCGGGAAGGAATGCTGACCAGGTGTACAGCATCGACACCTGGATCTGGGCCCTGAGGAGAGACGCTCATGTCAGCTGACGAGGTGTCGATCGTGTTTCTTTATTTACTCTGCTGCGTCGAGTTTCGAAACTCTCCACAACCGTCAGACTTCAGCGTGCTCCTCGTTCTTGCACCAACCCCTGTCGGCGCGTGCGGGGCGCCGGCGCCGCGGCCGCGCCCTCCGACCCCCGCCGAGTGATGTCGATCGGCGACTCGTTACCGAAGAATCAGATCGAGCCCGGTCACGGCGCGACCAAACACGGCTCAGCCCTCAGACGGAGGCGTCTTAATCAACGGCGCGCGGCGATCGGTCAGCGGACGCGGCGGGACACCGTGATTTGCTGGCGCGCCGTGTTGCCTGCCTGGTTAGCCGTTGTATATGGGTCGTCAAACATTGTCGATGGTGGTCGGTGGCTAGCTCTGTGTTCTTTATCTGGCCACCGTGCCGACTGCCCACCGTGTTGATAGGTGGGCTGATAAGATCTCCTTGATCAAATACGGACGTCGTATTTTATGTTTGACAATGCTTAAATTAAGTAAAATATAATGATTGAATTGAATCGATCGGGCCGTAAGTCGGTACTTGTGTCGGTTTTGTGCTTACCTTTTTTGGCACTTTATATGAAAAGAGGCTGGAGCCGCCGCCAAGTCTCTATCGCCCTCTCAGCGTGCCGTTTTCTGGCAGTTTGTGGAGCTGCCAGTGGCGGCGGCAGTCGTCTCTGCTATTTCTCAGGAGCGGTAGCGCAGGAGACGTGTTTTTTCTATGTGCGGCCGGCCGGCCGGGCGGCGCGGGCCGGTTGTTTTTCGGCGGGCATTGTGCGAAATTAGGATTCCGTACGGGCGTGGCCAGCAGCGGCGGAGTTCGTAGACGCGTGCCGCCGCCGGCATACTGATCGGGCCGCCCTCATCCGGCCGTATTACCGCCCCCGCCCCCGCCCAGAGGCGGAAAACAGCCGCCGGCGACACAACGACGACGACGATCGGCCGACGCGGCGGCGCCGTTAGACTGTCGTTTGCAACTGCGCGAGCGGACGGGCGCGGCGGCCGTCCCGTGGTGCGCGGCGCTCGGAGTCGCCACGTAATGGCCGTTTGCGTTCGTACACCCCATGGTGGTTGTGTAAGTCATGTCTGATTGTTTTTGCTGCGGTCGACGACGAACTAATGCCAACTAATGCCGTTTAACTAAGCTGGGCTCTTGAAGCGGCTGCGCGGGTCGTCATAGCTGGGAGTTTATTATGCTGCAACTATACCCTGTGTATTATCACTCATCCGCAACGACCAGCGGCCGGCGTGCAAAGTAATTGTGGCCAATGTAAACGTCGTGGAATTATTGCACGTTGCATTAGTCTAACAACCCTAATTGAGTCTCATTAGCAAGTTGAGGATCCGACCGGACGGTACTGGAGACTGAGAAGATGTTCTCTGGGCCTTTGTTTGTAATGCTGGGTCGAAGCCGCAGTCAGTCAGATAGCCATGTTGGGAGAGCGCTCATAGCGGGAGGTCCTCTTCAGTTCCTCGCCTGTCTCTCTCCACCCATATCATGCACGGCTTTCTGTGCCACCCGATGTGATAACGGCCTCTGGCGACGCGCGGGACACCGCCGCTCACACTGCTCGCCGCCGTTTGCCGCCGCCGCGCCGCCGTTTGCCGCTCGTGCGCGGCCGGTTTGTATTCTCTGCGGCCGCTAACCGTGTCATTTCTCAGCCGTGCGCCGCGAACGGCCGGCGCGGCGGGAGGGGTCAGACGGACCGCCGCTCGCCGCCGACAGCCGGACACTAATGACGCCTCTCCGACCGGTGACGTCATCGTGCAGCGGCCCGTTATGAGCTGTACGTTTGCCTCAATAGCCGGGCGGCAGTTTGTTCCGTCCCGTGTCGGCGCGGCGGTGAAGGCTGGCGCCGGCCGGGGGTCGCGGCTGTACGGACGCGGCGCGTGCATCACACCAGGGGGCCGCTGCCTCCCGCCGCTGCTGACCGCTCTGTAGTACCGCCAGTCGAGGCCGTGCAACCCGGCTGGAGTCCATGCTGCAATAGCCATCCGTCTCGGAGCCACGTGCAGCGGCGGTCGTTTGACGGCGTCACGTACCGTGTGGGACCCGGCCGGCCCGTCTCGTCTTGTCTTGTCTCGTAATGTCCCGGTCGTCCGGCGGCGGCTCGGGTGGTGTCTGGTGGTTCCACTAATGGGACCGAGATTCGATTGGCGTCGGACGCGACGGGTCGAGGCTCGATTTGAGTGACAATATCGCGGCCATTGAGATGGATGTGCTGTGCGGGTACTGCCTCAGCCCTGCCACACGTGCGGGAGGGACGGCAGGGGTTTGGATCGCCCCAACCCCACCCCTCGGGGTGCCATCCTCCCACGGGCTCCCCACCCCCCCCCCCCATCCCTCTCCTCCCCTGGCGCAACAAAGGGCGGCACGGGGCGTGCCACGCGCGGCTCACAAAAACGTCCGTCCCGACCCCACCGGGAGGCGTCCCCACGGTCCCGGGAAGGGTTACAGACCGGCTCAATGGGGCCGCTCCATTAGTGGGCTGATAGCGGGTCAATTTGTCCGGGAGACGCGCCCGACAGGTGAGCTACCGGACTGAGAAACTGCCGCGGCGGCTGGGAGGACGATTTAGGACGGAGGGTATGTTGGGAGTGGCTCGCGGAAGGGCCGGGCAGATCAGGGGCGGGGCGGGGTCGGCTGAGAATGGGGTGAGATGGACCTGGAATGGGAGGGTATGGGCGGTCGCAAGGTGGAATGTCAGCCAAGAAAGGGTTGTCGTGCCAGCTGTCGAATCGTTTCCCTCGGCTCGTGCGTCTTGTCGGGAATTTCTCCGCATCCGAGAATCCTTTCTTCATAGTCATCTATCCGCATTTTATCTGATCAATTATCCTTCATTTATCATATTTCATCCGGGATACTGTCTGCAGCTCCATCGGAACCCTATGCACGAACACGGTTTCCAACTTCTCGTACCGTCCAAAAACCGCGGTCTCCCCTCTCCCGTCCACCCGGCGCCCGCTGCGACACCAGCTTCTGTGTGTCGCCGGCCGCTAGTTTTTGCCGCGCCGATCTCCGACACTATGAATTTATGACGTTCGTTCTGAGATCGAGCTTTTGTGCGCGGATTAGGACGCCGGCCGCGGCGACACCTCGCCGTGCGAACCACACAACATCGATCCGCGCGGCTGGCGTCGTATTTTACGGATTAGCCGGTGCCGGGCGGGCCGGGGCTGGTGGCAGGCCGACTCTGTGAACAAGCTGGCCTAATGGGCGCCGCCCTGATTGGGTATTAGACGGACCCGGGGCGCTGATCGGACGGCCGGGGGCGACGCCGACGGTGCTCGCTCCCCCGGGAGATGCTACGAGTGACGACGCGCGCGACGAGCGACGGAAAACGACGCAGCGTTGGAAACGGATGGGTGATTAGTCGGACAAATTCACGGATGGTTAGATGAATAAGCTTACCACCGGGTGATGGACTCGCTTTGAATAAATAAGGAGAGGGGTGTAATGAGCCGTAAGATATGTCATGCCGATGAATTGGTGAGGCATTGACGGGGCGATCATTGCCAGTGACGGCCGCGCGACATTGGCATTTGGTCAAGATCAGAGGCGGCAACCGCTGCGGCAGATTGCTGGTCAGGTGGCCATCCGTTGATCAGAGAAGAGAATGAATGAATAAATTGGGGATGGAGTAGTGGTAACCATTGAAACAGGGCCTAAAATCAATAACTTTTCATCATAATGACTGATTTAATGCCTTTCAATGCCTTTCATAATGAATCACAATTATGAAGCACACGAAATGGCGAGTCACAAACGAGTAGAGGACTAGAAGAGACCATATAGGACGGACCAATAGCAGACCACGAGCACGGGCCCAAACCACGTGGACCGCGGACCACTGACCACCGAGGACAGCCCAGGACCGCGGCGTCCGTCTTATGCTGTCCATCCCCGCCGATGATTTACGAACGACCCGAGAGATCACGCAGAAGAAATTATTACGGCCGCCGACAAAAACCAGCCGTCGGAGTCGGCGACGGCCGGCCGGCCGGTGCGTCCGGCATGGGACGCGCCCGGGCCGGGCCACTTTTTGGCCCACCTATCGGACGATATCGACCGTCTCTGGCGACTTTTTATCGGCGCTGATTGATCCCGATTGGGTTTCTGTGTTTTTGCCGCGCGCCGGCGGGCTGGATATGCGGTGCGCGCCGGTGGCTTATGTCTGCCGGCTGACTTTGATGGCACCGGCTGATGGACGGCCGGCCGACGCCGGACGCTTTATGACATAAAAGGTTTTTGGCGAGCCGTCCGCGGTGCGCGCACGGCTGGATTCTGGTCCCTGCCGGCGGTGGAGGATGCTGGAGGAGCTTCTTATCCTCCTCCCTCCCACTGTTGGAGGAGTTTGAAGGAGCTTGGTGCCCCCCCACCCCCACCCTCCCCCCGAATCTTGAAGGTTTTCAGAGGAGCACGGTGCCCCCGCCGCCCCCCGCCGGCCGTGCTCGCCTCGTGCAGAGCCATTACCATATGCAAATGTCTGCTCTCCGTTTACAAACTGGCCTCGCCGACACTGTCTTGTTCCATCTGTAAAAATGCGCGGTGTCTGCCGGGCGGCGTGAGTGGCGCAGCCGCGGCGCGCCAATAAATCGCCGCTGCCGCGCCGCGTCGGCCGCCTCTGTATCGGCGGATTAGCGGCACTGCTTTGTCTCAGGTGCGCCGTGTCTGTGCGCCGCGTCGCAGACGACCGTCCGCCTGAATGCGCCGCTCCCACAGATTATGATATCGAGTGGGTCCCGATTTCCATACCTGCCGGCCAAGGCGCGTGAGACGCGACATTGCACCCCGGCACCCCCGGAGGCTCGCAGGGGGCCAAATATAAAAATATGGAATTGTTCTGTTTGTTTCGTTTGAACGGGACGGTTTTTGTGTACAACGGTCCCCGTTCCGATAGGTGAGAACGCGTTGTTCATGCTGGTCCGATCGGAACCAACAGAGTTAGGTACTGACTTTCTGTGGTATTGACGCTATTCTTTAGCCACGGATTCCGACCTCCGAGATAGGTGATGGAAGCGGGATTGTATGGGCTTGCGTCCATTGCGTCAAGCATGTTGGGCTGAGCCCAAGTGGTTGAGCTCACATGTCCAACACTCGACTAAAGCCGATATTATCCTCTCCACTCTTTCCCGTTCAATCCGAGATATTACTCCTCAGGCGGGGCTGACCTCCCTGACCTAAGGTCATGACCTGGCGCCAGCACCCTACCCTTCTCCATGAGTCTCCGGTCGCGGCGGTCGGCCACAAAAGGAAAGTTTAAGTGCGCCCGGTCGGCGGTCACTGAAAGGATAAGCCGAGCGACGACAGCCCTTACGAGGGAGACAAATAACGATTATAGCGCTCTCCGGCTAAGGTCCGTCGGCACATCCTCTTTATGGGGAAATCTTCACCTGCTAGGTTAACGGGAGTTACGGTCTGTGATGCGAGTGATTAGATAAGAAGCTCTTAATTTGAAAGCCGTTAAAACCTGTTTGTCCCTGGTTATCCAATACTGGATGGAGTATAGGTCGTAACTGTGGCTAGCCAGCGTTATTGATCTTTACGACAGTGCTCCAGTATCTCACCTTGACCTGGACAGATGTGGTACGAATCTTTACTATGATCTGACATCCTTCTCGTGGGTCGACGGGGATGAAAGTTATCCAATCTGCGCTCTGAATTTGAAACCTTGGTATAGGTTGATCCGACGAATCGCAAACTCCGAGTGTTTACCTGTCGTGTGTCCTTTGGTGAGTCCGATTACCTGACTGGCCTGACCTGACGTTTTTGCCCTCAGGCGCTGCAGGCCGAGCTGGCCGACCGGCGAAGGGAGCTGGTGGCCGTCAATACCGACGTACACGGCTTCGTGACCTCTGGCGGCTCTCCCTCCCTCAAAGAGGACATCGCCACTCTGTACCGACTCTGGGACGAGATCAACCACAGGTCAGTGGGGTCACTGAGGTCACCTGAGTCACCGGGGTCACCGGGGGTGTCCAGAGGTCAACCCAACCCCTGATCCGCCCGAAATCGACACTGACCGCTCTTGCTCGACTGGGACATAATTTGTCGGATAAATCCGCCGATCACACGCTGGGATAAAGCGGCGCCATACGACGGAGCTAAAGCCGCGGTGCTGCGTCGCTCTTTGGTCGCATCGCGGTGCGATTGTGTCTGGCGCCTCGTAGTGATCCATCTGATTCCCATTGTGCTCTGGCTCGCGCCGGCTCTGAGTCGTCGCCGTAATCTGCAGCTTGTGTTTCGGTGCGGCGCGGGCTCAGCGGTACCGATCTGCCCCGTGCGGTGTCGCGGCGCCCCCGACAATCCTCCATCTGTCGCAGTGAGGGGCCGCGGAGGGTGCGGCGGTGGTCGAGACGCGGCCGACGGTACCGGCTGCGTCGCCCGTAACCCGCTCGCCCCTCCATGTCGGGGCGTGCGGGACCTGTCGCCGTCGAGGGCTGTAACTTTTCATCAGTTGGTGTCGATTAATATGACAAAGTGTCGGCGGTTAGCGCGGCCGGCGGCGGTGACGCGCCCGTTTCGATTTGACGCGACCCCCTCGCGCCGGCCGCCACTCGTCGCCGTTAAATCCAATATCGGCGCTGACTGATGTTTGTTTTCGGCCGAAGCGATCCGTTCCCCGGCCGAGGCGCCGCCGCCGATTGGTGAAATATGGCGCCAAATCTCATATTTTGGCGCGCGCCGCCGACTTATTTGCCGTCAGAGGGCAGCGCGTGCCCGGGGTCGTAATGACACAGACCGAGGTATTAATGCCGGCAAATGATTGGCACTCGGATTTATTTCGCCTCGGGGAGTTCGCCTCAGCGTCGGCCGACAAAAATTGGATTTATTCAAAAGCTGGCGGCGATCGGCGGCGCGGCCGGAGGCGATTGCGGCGCGCGGCGGCCATCTGGCGGCGGAGGCGGCGAGCCGCGCCTTTCATCGCCACATATCGGCCATTGATCGGCGGCCAGTAATTGGCCATCGGCCCTGACAAAGCTCCCCCGCCGCCGCCCGCGGCCGCGCCGCGCCGGCCACCATTTGTTTATTTAGTTTGACCGCTTGCACAAGTGGTTAATTTTTCTGGCTGCTAGCGGATGATTGCCGTGCAATGACTATGCACCGGCGAGCGGCCGGCCGGCTGCGGCAAAAATGTGCTATGTAACTTTTGGGAAAATGATAAGGCGCCGGCCGAGTCGGTAGCGGGAGCGGGTGGCGGTTCGGGTGAACGGGCGCCGCGCGGCGGCGGCTCAGAGCGTGCCGGGCACCCGCTCTAACCGGCACTATCCGCGCCGACCGCCTATCAATTTGGCGCGGCGCCGTATCATCGCCCGGCGTGACTGTGCTGGCGCGAAACAATGCGCCGAGTTAATTACGGCGGTAATGAGGAGCGCGGCGCGAGGCCGGCTCCCGTGCCGACGCGCCACACCGCTACCGGGCCGGCCGACCAGACTCGGAGACTCGGACGCCGCCGGACCAGCGCCGGTGAATGGTTTTTGCACCGCTCGACGCGCGTCGTTTTTGCCGCGTCGCGTCGTGCTCGGTGGCGCGCCGGCGGCGATGTCGGCGCGTTATTTACGGCGCGTCGCGCGACAGATGCGGCCGTTGGCGGGCGAACGCGGCGCACAACTAACCTATATAGCGCTGCGCCGACCCTCCGGGCGGCAGATTTAGCGCCTTTGTGACGCGCCCGGCGCGGCCGGCGGCCCTCTCGGGGCGCCTTGTTTAGAGGGGTGTCCGTTGGTGCCGGCGACAACAGACCCCCTGTCTTTCGTCTATTTTCTGGGCCGGTCGGGCCCGGTCCTCGGCCGCCTCCTGTGAGATCTGGGAGGGCGCGGGGCGCGACCTTCCGACACCCAAATAAAAACGACGCCGGCTCAATGCACCGGGATAATTAATGTAAAAGCTGGCCTCTGCCAAACCGGGCCGACGCAAGGGGATAATGGCGTATAACGGCTATTAGGGCCGGTTGTCATTAGGTGTTATCACGCCAGAGTGTCCGTTTCCCGAGTGCTCGAGTGCCCGAGTGTGGCGACCCTCCAGTGCTCGGCGCGGGCGGCGGACCGGGCCGCGGTGAGAGCCGTTCGGCGGCGACTGTAAATCTGACCGCGCCGTCCCCCTCCCCCTCCTCTCGACCTGTCACTCCTCCTGAGACACCTTTACGGCGCCCTTTTTCCGGCCGGCGCGGTGACGACAAAAACTGCGCGGTGCTGTGTCGACCGAGCCGGCCCGCCACTGGTCGGTCTGAACACCCCTTCTTGTCCTCCGCTCGCCGGTACTGTCCTCCGCATCCCGCCCGGCGGCTCATGGATAATGCAGACCGTGGTCACCGCCTGGCCAGCGCGACCCCTCTCCGGACAGAGATAGGCAGAGGCGGATCGGTGAGGTCTGTGACAGACAGGGACGCCCCCAGTCCACTCCTCTGACGCAGGCTCGGGACGATGGTGACGCCGAGTTCTCGGAACCCAGACTGAACGGGATGCTGGGGCGCGGCCACAGGGAGTGTTTTCCGTAAAATCTGCTGTTTCTGTGTTGTGGAAACTGCATAATGTGCCGGATGCAGACGTGACCCGAAAGAAAATGTCCTTTGCCAAAACGGTCGGCGTTGTCGGTTGTTTTGGTTCACGGTCTATTTCACGCTCTGTCGCTTTTACTAAAAACTGCCTTGGCTAGTGTTTTGCTACACTTATATCTCTGATGTCCTTTTGAACTGAACCCAGACTTCCTTTTCCCTCAGCTTTCTTAGTGGGTAAGATGTTTTCTTTCCTCTCCTAGTTGAAGAATGCTCCCTCTGTCAAGCTTTCCCAGTGAGAAGTGTCGCCTATCGTGTAACTCCGCTCCCCGGTATGTGTTGCTCTGCTCCAATCTAACTCCCTCTCCCCTCTCGCTGTGTTCGCAGGGCCCGTTCTCAGCTGGAGCAGCTCAGCGCGCTCCAGTGCACGTGGCGTCAGTTCCAGGCGGCGCGGGCCGAGCTCACAGCCGTGCTCGAGGGAGACCGGCTGAAGCTGGGTCTGCTGCGAGAGGCGCTGCTGACAGGAGGCGATGTCGGCAGTCGGGTCCAGGATGTGGCGCGGGTGCTGACTGAGAGGTCGGCACGACTGCCCACAGAGACGGCAGAGTCCGCCGCCGCGGCTGCTCCCGGCAGTGCGGAGGAGGATAAGGTATGTGCCGGGGTGAGGAGCTCTGGTACTGTGCTGATACTGAGACGACTGTTTGCTATGAAAATCAGATTTAAACTTTGTCAGGCTGCGATGTTTTACCTAACTCCTTTTTGGCCTTCCATGATTATCATGACCGTTGATCCGCATGACCCTGAGCAATGCTGTCGACACTGTCGTACCAAGCCTCTTGTTGAGGTCTAGCGTTGCCTAAAGCCGAGGGATGGGCTGTGCTGTCGGGCAGAGATGACCGGTCTGTGAGGGGACAGACCGAGTATGGGCGGTGGGGAGCGGCTGTGATGATATACTGGCCTGCGCGGAGTGACGTGGCTAAGTTAAGCCCTTGTTACACTGCCGAATTTTGGATACACGAATGTGCACGAATATGCAAGTCATCCTATGTCGCGGACCGATTCGGGATCTTTCTTCCACGGTCTTGGCATTTCGCAGACCAGTCGTTGTCCACCGCGCGACTTTTACGGTTCGTCACGACCGCCACGAATATTTCATGAAAAATGAAAATTTCGTGGCCGTTCGCCGGACTTATAATAAACGAACATGGTCGCCAAACAGTCGCCGAGTCGCCGCCGACATGTCGCTGCGTGCGCCGACTTGTTGCCAAGGTATCGCCGACTATTCGCAACAGATTCGCCATTCATTCGCGATATTCGCCGAAGCATGGATCAGCTTCAACCCGAGCACGATTAGGGGGGCCCCCACCCGTTTTCTTCAAATCGGGCTCTGTCGGCGAACTGTTCACCTCTGTCGGTGAACTGTTCGCCGATTTCCTACACGACGTGATTCGGCGACAGGGTCGTGGCCAAAATTCGGCAGTGTAACACGGCCTTTAGTGGACGTCGCTCTCTGACGAACAGAGTGGGAGGCCATTCAGCGCAACCGTAAGCGCCATCATACGACAGATGCACCGCGGCGCTGCGACAGCCGCGCGACAATCCTGCGACAGTGCCGCGACGGGACACGACAGCAGACACGGCGGCAGCGCTCTGGGAGGCGCCGTGCCGTCCTGCGCGGCCACCGGCCGACCCGGCGCCCTCCCGCCGCCGCCCGTTACCACCCATTGTGTCCGCGGCGGTGTGCCGGGCCGGCGGACAGTGTGAGGTGTCCGCCTGTCCGTGTCCCTGTCCGTGTCCGAGTGTCGGGGCTCCTCAGAGCAGCCCGCCGCTCCGTCCGTCCGTCCGGCAGAGCTGCGGGGCCGATAACTCGCGCGGTGGCGGCGGCTGACGCGGCGGCGGCGGCCCGGTGTCGGTAGTAAACTCCGCTCCCGACACCTCCGTCCGACGCGCGTGTCGCCGCCGTCACACCGGCTGCTGTCCCGCCGGTGCCGGCGCCGATTTGCGAGGCAGCGCCGTGTGTAAGGACGGCTCTGTGACACCGGCCTCGGCCGGGGGTGCCTTCTCTCCGCCTCCGTGGGTGACCTCCGTTACTGCGCCTCCCGCGTGCCGCCGACGGGGTGGTATTTGTTTGCCCGCGCACCCCCGCGCGGCCCATAAATCGAGCTCGTCCGGGTCCACGCCGACGGTGGATGCGATGATTTAGCACCGCTCTGAGACTGTTCATAAGTTCCATAGCACCGCAGGACGGTAGTGGAGGTGGCCGGCTGCCGAACCGGCCCTAAATCAGACCGAATAAATCAGCGTGTCGCTCGGCGCCGCCCCCTTTCAGTGGCCGCCCGGCCGGTGGCACTCGGAGCATTCGCCGCTGTCCGACTGTGAGCTATGGCGCATTGCTGCCGGTTTTTGGGAGCGCGGCCGGCATGCAGCGCCCGGTCGCCGGTCCGGAGCCCAATTAATTCCCTGATGCGTGAGTTATGGCTATTCGAGCTCGATTCGCTGCCGACCGGCCGGCCGTGAGCCGGTAAGAAATTGTTTGCGGCAGCGGTTGATCGGCCTCCGCGCCGCGATTCGTCCCTCGGTGGTCGCTGGCTGCACCTGCCCAGCGGTCACACCCGCGCCGGCCGAGGTGTTTTCGGACGGCAAAAATTATGGTAATCCGTCTTTGCAAACAAGCGCGGCTGGACATACGTCAAAATAGGCGCATTGTCCGGTTTGGCTGCGGGCGCGTTATTGATAGCTGACGCGACAAGAAGTCGGTGTCGCGTGGTGTTGCCGGTGTCGGATCAGACGCGCGGTGGAGGGGGAGGGGGTGTCGCGCGCGGCTCGGCGGCGTCACCTGGTATTACCGGGTGTCCTCTGCACTTGCAGCAGCAGACGGAGGTGGGTGTTTACGGAGCTGCTACGGAGTGGATGGTTGTGAGATGGCCGCCGCGGTGTTATTCTACTTTGGCTCTCAGTCCATTTGTCGCTCTTGGAGACGAGCCATCCTCTTGGGAACGGCGCTGTCCAGTGTCCCCTAGCCGACCCTCCACGGTATGCAGCGGCCCGACCCCTGGACAGACCTCTCCCCTCGCGGCTCCCACCTCTGGCCAGAAGGAAACGGGCACGCACTGGCCGCCCATCTGAATTGGTAATTGAACAGCGCCGGCTGTAAAAAGCCGCCGTTGATTGTGTGCGAATGGTGGTGATAGCGCCGTGGCCCGGTCCGGAACGCTAGGTGGGGCTCTGCCGGGGTGACTGTCGCTGCTTCTGTACGAGCGCTCTCCGCGTGGAGCCGGGGGCTATGGCGGCGGGTGAACGGACGTTTAGCGAGCCCCTGCTCCGTCCATGCATTGGTGCGCAGATCTAACACACGCCCGCTGACAGTAACGCCCCCCGGTGCTCGATACCTGTGTCGTACTGACTTAAAAGTCACCGTCCAGCACAAGAAGAAGATCTATTCTGCTCTCCTCTACACCTTCCAGCCAACTAAACTCACAATCCCCCTCCTGGCACATCCACAGCTCGCAGACACACATCTCACATCATCACCAACCAATCGCGCTGTCATACGTCATATATCTCACATCATAACCAGCCAATCATGCTCCCATACGTCATGCCCGGCCCAGCTACTTGCAGGGTGTAACTCGGCCCTGCCGGCATCAGATGCCGGCGGCTATGACCAACGCTGGGTCACCGGTTCACAGCTCGACGCTGAAGCTGACTCACACTTATACGGCTCACATTCATCCTTGCGTCACGCTACATCACCCCCTGGTTCTGAAGAACCACATTACTCTACATGTTACATGTCATTCAATCAACGCATCAACTACATCCTCTGGCACACCATCGCCATATCTTTCCGGCTCTCTTCGAACACGCGTACCACGCCGCAGCGTCGCAGGCACGAACGTTTCACTCTCGTCTGCGGACACATCGGACCCGGTCGGTGGATCGGAGTCCGGGGACTGAGCGACGCTGGGCGGCCGCGTGTCCGACTCCGTCACATCACTCGGAGCTGGCGACACACACACGCCATCACACTCGCTGTCATCAGACCACTCCACCGTTGGCGCTCGCAGAGCCCCTGGCCTCGGACATTCAGGGACGGTCAACCGATGTCGGAGGTTTCGCACATGTCGTGGGACATTATCGACTTCGATTGTCTGGGCCGAAACGACGCCTGTCACAATACCCTCGTCTGACTTTACAAAACATCGGTCGCCCCGCCGCCGAACCCACACCATGTCCCCTACCTGGTATACACCGGGTTTCTTCAGCGGCAGGGCGTCACCAGGCTCGTCTGAGGTTCTGCGGGGCGTCACGTCAACGTCTCGGCCAGGGTGTCGAAGCACCCCGTTGATTGGAGCTGTGGCCGGGTCACTGCCATCCTTCGGTGCTACGTTGTATCGATGGACTGCTTCAGCAACGGAGCAGGACTGCCGGGCCACCATCACTTTGATGGTACGATGATGGCGCTCGACGATGCCGTTCCCGCCGGGCTCGTAGGCAGCGCGGAACCGGATGGATACGTCCCAGCGAGCCGCGAACGCTAACATGACCCGGCCACGGAACTCTGTCGCATTGTCCGTGAGTATTTCCGCCGGGGCTCCACGCTCTAGAAACACGTTCTCCAGCTCACTCACAATCTCCAGAGCTCCTGCCCGGCGAAGCCGTCGCCATATGGCGTACCTCGACGGCCCGCAGTCCACCAGCGTCAGGTATGGGTGGCCGTGCACGTGGGTGACATCCATGGCCAGGCGATCCCACGTGCGTTCTGTTCCGAGTGACCCACCGGGCCAGCGCTCCGGCGCCGGGTCAATCGAGGCACACGTCTGGCATCGTCTGACCACGTCTCGCACAGCTGGTTTTGACACCCGCCTCACCCCCAGCTCACGTCGGGCGTACCACAACGTTCTCCTCACTCCTTGGTGACCGATGTTTTCGTGGATGGTGCGGATGTCACTCGCTGAGGCACTTGTGATGGCAGCGACAGCCACCGGTTGTGCTTTGGACGAATCAGTGGTTGGCTGGTCGGCAGTCTGCAGCCAGGCGTTGGGCACCCGCGTCACCTCATCAGCACGGTTGACCGCTGACGCGACCAGCTCGATAGTGACCTCCAGTTCGTACTCGATGACGAGCTGACGGAAAACAGCCACGCGCCGTCGGATAAGCATTTCGGACTGCGCCTTGGTTCGCAGCCTTGCCTTACCCGACAGCGCGTCACTCAGCCAGCGGTGCACCGTCACCGAGTCTGTCCGGAGCGTCAGGCGACGGAAGCCCCATGCTACCGCCAGGTTGACACCGTTGAGAGCGGCATCCAGTTCTGAGATATTGATGTGCACGTCCCTCTCCGATTCGGCACGCAGCCAGGACGCGTCCTCGATGATGGCGCCCGTGTCAGGGTCAGTGAGCACGACACCGCGGGCGATGGAGCTGGCGTCGGTCCACACCACGACGCTCGTCCCTGTCACACACCACTGGCCGCGTGCCGGGTCACATGCTCGAAACCGCCGTGACACCTCATCCACCTCACGTTGTAGTTCCTCGCTGACGATCGGAGTGTCCCAGTCCGGGCTGAGGCGGTTGGCAGTCCGCTTCATCCATGCAGCGGCCGGCCGCAGCCAGCCTGCGACCGGCACATGAGATGTCAGCTGGCCGGCCCACGCGAAGACAGATCGCCGCGTTAGCACGGGTGGAGCCTGCGTTGGTGACTCCCCGTCCCTACTCCACTGGAGTGCCGGCCCGTCGCTCTCGGCGACACGAAGGCCCAGCATACGTGCACCGGTCGCGACCCGCTCCGGCGGCTTGCATGTGAGCCCGAATCGAGCGAAGTGCTCGGCAACCTCATCAGCCGAGACCACCGCTTCGTTGACCAGCAGATCATCGGCGTAAGGCAGCACTGCCTCTGCCAACCCGGGGCTCTGTGCGAGCACCTTCCTGACCACAGCCTTCATGATCAGAGGCGCGATACTGAGCCCAAAGCCGACCCTGGTCAGGCAGTACCGCCGCCCTTGCACGATGACTGTCTGGTACGGCCACAGGGCCGGGTCCACACGAAGCTGAAGAAAAGCTTTCTTCAGATCCAGGACAGCGACCCGGCGTCCGTGACGTCGCCACCTTCGCAGCTCTTCCACGCAGACGTCAGCGTCGGCTGTGTGACGTGTCAGGTGTTGATTGAGTTCCCGATAATCTAACACCGGCCGCACCTTGTCCTTCGCTGCCTGAGTAACCACCATCAACGGGATCAATCCCTGTGCGGGACCGTACATCGTCTCATCGTATTCGCGCAGCCAGCCCTCACTAATCCACAGCGCCAGCTCTGCATCGAATTTTTCACGCGCACAACTCGGCACACCGTACTGAGCTATCGAGTTTCCAAGCGGGGGCGGAGCCACGCCACCGGCCCATTTCCAACGGACTGTCCACACATCATCGAACACAGCCGTGAAGTCAGTCTCGTCAATCCTTAGCTCCGGCTCCGTGTCGACCGCTCGACACACCTCCCGCTCCGGCGGGACCTCACGCTGCACCACAGCAGCCGTGTCGACCGCACGACACACCTCCCGCTCCGGCGGGGCCTCACGCTGCACCACAGTAGCCGTGTCGACCGCTCGACACACCTCCCGCTCCGGCGGGACCTCACGCTGCACCACAGCAGCCGTGTCAACCGCTCGACACACCTCCCGCTCCGGCGGGGCCTCACGCTGCACCACAGCAGCCGTGTCGACCGCTCGACACACCTCCCGCTCCGGCGGGGCCTCACGCTGCACCACAGCAGCCGTGTCGACGCTCGCAACTGGGTTGTCGCTCCCGAAGCGAACGGATCCTCCACTTACACTCACGCCCTGCAGGGCGTCAATGCCGGTCATGCCCAGCAACACGTCTACACCCAGCAACCGGGCCGGTACGACGACCGCCCGCACACTCACTGTCGCCCCGCGCACTCCAAGGCTGACCACAGCCCGCCCACAGCACAGCACCGGGCTGTCGTTGACAGCGACCAAGCTGGCGTCACTCCGCTCCCAGCAGGACACCATGCCCTTCCACACCACTGTCTCGCTGCACCCTGTGTCGACGAGTGCTCGGCACTTGCGCCCATTTACATTGATGTCGATGATGGGGGCTCTTGGGTCACTGCGGCAGCTGGCGACGGCGGAGCCCGTGGCGCTGATGTAGCGCCGTCGCCGTGCCCGTTTGGGCAGAGCCGGGCGATGTGGCCTACCTGGTTACAGGTCCAACACCGCAGTGGTGGACGGCGACCCGTCCCTCTGGCTCCCCGCTGCTGCTGTACATATGATGGCGGCGGCTGGACGACAGCCACCGATGCAGTCGCTCTCTCCCTGGCCGCCATCGCCAACGTTGACCTAGCGACGGCGACGGCTCGCTCCAAGGAGAGAGTTTCATCTCCAGCACTGTTACGTACTGTTAGCCGCACCTCCGGCGGCAGACCTTGCAGGAAGTGCGTCGTCATCACTTCGTTGGACACTGAACCTATGAGGGATATCAGCCGCTTGACTGATCCCAGGTAGGCATCCACAGACTCGCCCGGTTGTAGACGTCGGTGATACAGCTCATACATAGCCGCGTCGGGTCCCAATGCAAATGCACGATGCAGTTTTTGGCGGACGATTGCAGCATCCCGCTGCTCGGTGGAGGAGAGGGTGGCCCACACCTCGTACGCCTGGTCCCTCAGGCGTGTGGGTATGACAGCGGCCAGTGACACACGACGCAGGGCACACAGCTGTGTCGCCTGCTCCAGCCATCTGACGACGTCACCGCTGCCGTCGAACTCCGGTATTGCCCGCAGATCGAATGCAGGCGCAGGAAACTCTGGTTCCATGGTATTGGTACCAGCTACCGGTGCACCACTGCCCTCTTCTACGTCAGACATAATCACAACACTTAGTCGAGAAGGCCGAAATAGCTTGTCGTACTGACTTAAAAGTCACCGTCCAGCACAAGAAGAAGATCTATTCTGCTCTCCTCTACACCTTCCAGCCAACTAAACTCACAATCCCCCTCCTGGCACATCCACAGCTCGCAGACACACATCTCACATCATCACCAACCAATCGCGCTGTCATACGTCATATATCTCACATCATAACCAGCCAATCATGCTCCCATACGTCATGCCCGGCCCAGCTACTTGCAGGGTGTAACTCGGCCCTGCCGGCATCAGATGCCGGCGGCTATGACCAACGCTGGGTCACCGGTTCACAGCTCGACGCTGAAGCTGACTCACACTTATACGGCTCACATTCATCCTTGCGTCACGCTACAACCTGAATGGGCTAATAAAACAGACGCGCCGGTGTGATCTGTTCTGCCGCACCTGTGCCCCCGCGCGGCCGACCGCAGCCTCCCGTGTCCGCGTGGGGCGCTTTACAATGACGAGCCGATGTTAACGGCAGTCTGCGGTGCGCTGCGGCCAGTTACGATCGCCTATGTTTGCCCACTGCAAATTGCCATCGGCTGGGGGTCGGCCTTTTGTGCTCGCCGCTCGGCCAGCGCTGGGCGGATCGCTCCCGCTCACGGCTGACCCGCCGCTGACCTCGGGTGACCCAGGGTGACCTGTGCTGACCTGGTGACGTCAGCCTGGCCCGCGGTCGGCCATCGGTGCCGGCGATGGCCAGTAAACACGCTGACTGCCGACCGTAAACGCCCCGATCGCGGCGGCCGTTAACGTAAACGGGCTAACCTCGGCCGAGGTGATAAATGGGGCCGCTCCTCAGCGCCAACTCCTCCCCCGGTCTTTCTCCTTTGCACTTCTCCCCTCGTTTCACAGCTCATATCCCTGCATCTCCCAGACTGGTCTGGATTATGTAAGGTGTTTCGAAGTCATGAGCGATGAGTTGAGAGATTCTAGCGTGGTAGGATGTCCGCTCAATGCTGGTTTGTCAGCCCCTGTCTCTGAATGGCGAAATACATGAGCAAGTAAATGCGTAATAAAGAAGGCATTTTCCTACTCGTACAGCATTGTAATCCGTTTGTAATACACATTTACTCTGCTCATGTATCTCCGGTGAATGTCCCACCGGCTATAGTGTATGTGATGTGTGTTTTGCGATGTTCCCTGTAAGTTATGGCCCCTCACCATGCATGTTTTTCTCCCCACAGTCTGCGTCGCTGCCGGACCCGCTGTCGACCCCGTCGCTGGACGAGCTCTCCGAGGGCACCTCCGGCTACGACAGCGCCTGCTCGGACGACCTCAGTGAGCGCGAGCGGCGGCTGGGGCGGCTGAGGAGGATGGCACGGGACCTGGAGGCGCTGGTCAGCCCGGCCAGTCCCGCCTGGAACGACATCGAAACGGTGAGTGAGGAGAGAAGGGGTAGAAAGCAGGAGGAGAGAGGGGGCGAAGAGGGTGTGGAATGTGTTAGACCGGTACTGTGGAGGCGAGGAGAGATGCTAAGCGATCATTGATAGTCGAAGAAAAAGGTGACGAAGTAGCGGTGTCTGCCGGCAATGACCGTGATCCTGGGTGAAGGGTTTTAGTGTCGAATCGAGTGCCTAGTTTCGATGGCCAGATTCGGTGGCCCCAACCCACTTTCAGCCACGTTACGGCGTTTGTGCCCTTGTCCTAGCGAGCAGCTTCAATCAGCTCCGCTCACTGTAACCGACCGGGGAGTAGGTGACGATCATTATCACTTGACACAGATCGCGCCGCTCGTCTCTGTGTCGTCGCTGGGTCGCCGCTGCCGGCCTCCAGTGGCCGCCGACACGGTTTGTTGGCCGGAATTGGCGTTGACAGGCCATTGTCGCCCGGCTGAGTCATCTCAGAGTCTCGAGTCATCGAGTCGTCTCGCTCGACAGCGCGGCCCTGGGCACCGCTTTGTCCGGACGGCTCCGGCCTCTGAGCCGGCCGACTGCGCTGAGGGGCCGCCTCCGCGGCGCGAAGCACCATTCCCGGCTCGGAAAACCCGGCTGTATATCACCTGGTTGTGTATATTATTGGGAGCGTGCCGTTCAATCCTGGCGATTGACTTTTAGTGGTGTATGCAGCGGCGAGTCCTCACGTGGTGCGCCGGCCGGCGGAATACGTGCGAATCGGCCGTCAATGCAGGCGCGCATGCCGGGGAAATTGTGAGCCGGGACACTCCCTCGCCGCGGCTGTGAAAGCCGGTGATCTGAGGGTGAGGGGCTCGGCCCGCCGCCGGCCAGCCATGTGATTTGTCCGCTGAATTGTTGGCCAGTGAGGTGTCGGCACGGCGGTGATGAGAGCCCCCTCCCGTGGCTTGTGTGACAGCGACTCGGCGAGTGGTTTGTGGTCACTTTCACTGGTTTGATTGTTAATAACTAATGTTTACTACCTCTCTGTCCACTGACCAGTGTCCACTAACCATTTGTAGTAGCTTCGCTTGTTACCAGCGAACGGTCGTGAATGCCAATTCTGACCGGCTGGGCGAGCCGCCGTGATTTGATTACTGAAACGCCTGCTGAGTCAGCCCCTCAGCGCTGATTGACTGCCGACTGATTGGTGACTGCTGACTGACCCCCCCCCCCCCCCCTCTCCACACCCCCAGACGCTGTCCTCGGCGACCAGCGAACTGCGCGACCTGCAGCAGTCGTGTCGGGACCTGGTCATCAAGACCACGTGCCAGTACCAGCCCGGAGATGAGGGCGACTGCTCCGCCGCCGACAGCACCGCGCTCAGGTATGTTTGACAGAGTTAGGGCGACCAACAGACGCCTCCGTGCGATCGCATGCACCGCATTCCCACAATATCATTCTCATAATCGCAATCACGCAATACAGTTCCAACATCTCTATCGATGTTTGCGCTGAATCTAATTAAGAACATGTTTATACTGCCGCTCTCTAATAGTACGCTCCGCAATTTGTCTCCACTCCGACCGGCGTTGATATCCCAGTCGCTGGCCGTCCGCCGCGCGCCCCATGGGTAGGTGGTCGCGGGCCGCCACACGCCCCATGGGTAGGTGGTCGCGAGCCGCCGCGCGCCCCATGGGTAGCTGGTCGCGTGCGGCCCGTGTCGGCGCGGCCCCCCGTGGTCTGTCCACTGGTCGGCGGCCTTTGTCCGGCCTTCCGTCGCCGCTCACAGCGCCGCGACGATCGGTACTCATTGGCATTCCTCTGTGGACGGCGTGGCCGACGGCCGGCCGGCTGGCGCGGAGGCTGGGAGCTGGCGGCTGAGGGCTGGCTGCTGGCTTCTGGTTGCTGGAGGCTGAGGGCTGATGGGTGGCTGGGAGATGGTAGCTGGGAACTGAAGCTGACTGAGCCCTGACAAGTGTTGTTTCGGTGAAAGGATGGTTATCTTTAAGCATACTGGTGTTCCAAAATTTGTCGGAAATGTGAAGAAAAACTCAAGTCAATCCCCTGCCAATCACTGGTTTTGTTTTACTGAAGCCCGACGCTATTTCCAAATTGGATAACACCTGAAACTACTCTGCGGTCATCTTTTGATAGCCTTCAATCCTGACAGACCAACTTCCGCACAAGGATCCGTTTTTGCTGGCTCACAGGAAATGGCTAGGTCGTTTGAGCGGCTTAAGTAAACATCTCTCCAGCTCTCTCGGAGGATTACCTGTGAGCCGATCGGACGGCTACCCCGTACCCTCGGACTGTTTCCGACTTCTTACAACGCCCTCAAAGTGCGAATGCTATTGCGTCTCGGCGGCTACCCCGGGTGCTTTTGTGGTTTATGACCTGCAGTGGCGCCTGGTTGACGGAATCCGGATCGGTCAAGCTGGGTCGTGCGGGGACGTGGGTTTGATCTCTACCGCGACTGACGCTCGATGAGTGACTGGTCAGTCGGGTCGGTCATGTGCACTCGCGCGCGGCGCGCGGTGCGCCAGTGCCGGCGCGCGCCACGAATGCCGCCGGATGGCGACCGACTCGTGACGGAAGCCGGGACGGGTGACGCGCCTTCACGGAGCTCTGACCGACCGCGGGGTCACGGGGACCGGTCACTGAGTGACCCGACCGGTCCGGTCTGACCTGACTGGCACCACCCCACCGCTGCCATCCCAGGGGCGGCGTGGCGCGTGCCCCGACCCTCCCACCTCTGCCGGGAGCGCGTCCGCGCGCCGCGGCCCGCCGGAATCAGCCGCCGCTCGAATAGAGACGGGTGACGCCGGCCGAATAGAGATGGTGCCATTAGCGGCCGGTCGATGGCTACCGGCAGCCGCCGCCGCCGCCGACACCGCCGCCGCATGAATTGTTAAATGCCACCGGGCTGGGTGAGAGGTGTCGGCCAGAGCGGCGGCCCGAGTTACGGGCCGGGGAGGCGTCCGGAGTTACGGTGGTCCGGGGTGGGGCCGGAGTTACGGGCCGGAGAGGCACCTTTAGTCACTGTGGTTGGGACTGGGGTCCCGAGTGGCACGCGTTATATTACTCGCCATTCCAAGAACAAATGTAGTGATAATTCCTTACCTGCCCCACTTGCTCAACTTTGTTTTGTTTACCTCCGTTTTTCGCTGATATTCTTCGCATTCCTGTTAAGTTCCGCCTCCTATTGCTCTGAACTCCATTCTCCTCCGAATCGCCTCTAGTGCTCGGTATTTACGGTTCGCGCTGTCAGCAGCCTCCCCTGTCGACCGTTCGGTCGTCACTACAAGTGCTGAACCGCTTCAGCAGCGCTTTAACTGCCGTAAAACAACAGCGCTCGCCAAACGAGCGTCCCGTTTAATTCTGTTTGTAATTAGACGGGTGTTTAATCTTGTCTCAGTTAATTGGGCCGCCGTAATTGTGCGGATGATTGTCGTTAAATTTTAATTTCTGCCGCCGCTCGGTAACGGATGAGCGGCGATATTCCGTCGACGACATTCCTCGCCGGCCATTATGTCTCCGAGGCAGCAGGCCGACGATTTACAGAGTGTTCGGCGGTCGCGGCGCGGCGCCGGCGGTCGCGGCGCGTGCTGCGGCTCAACCCTTCGCCGCCGGGCCGCCGGGGCCGGCCGCCACACTCCCGTCCCGACACAAATGTCGTTTTAATGACTGCCGCCCTCGGGCGCCGCCGCCCGCCGCTACTGTTTCGTGGCCGAGCGTCGTTTGCCCGTCCTCGCTGTGAGCGAGCCTCGGCGGCGGAGCAGGAGGCAGAGCGGCCGCGCCGATCTCGCGGAGGGCCAGAGCAGAGCCGCCCGTGGGCAGGGAGTGTCCGGCCATAAATCGTTTAAAAAACGGATGCTCGACGCGGGCTGCGATAAAAAGTCGCCGAATGGATAAGCCGGCGTCGCCGGGACGTAAATTTCCGAGCTGCGACAGCGCTCCGCGGGTGGCCGATTGCAATGCATAATTTTCAGCCCAAAGGAACGCTAAACCGGGATAATTTATGCGTTATTTACTAGTTTTTATTTACTTCATGAGCGTGTGTGCGCGTAAATCATGTTGCCCGATGAGCTATGTGCCGTGGCCGGCCCCCGGCCGGTCCACACAGGCGGGTCCCGCGCGCACACCGCCGTGCCGTCAGCAAATAATTGTCTCCGATTATTTTTGTGTCTTTTCATCTTGGTAATTAGGTTTTTTTGCGCATGGTTAATGGCGCGGTTTATCTCGGCTGCTCTCGCCTATCGAGGAGTGTAACCGAGGCGGCTAACCGGACAGTGACCGAGTTGTTTTGGTCGGGCCCCGGGGGCGTGTCGGTGTCGGCTCCTCCTCTGACCGGTCCCCTCTCTCCCTGTTGCAGGAGGAAGAGCTACTCGGCGTCCCGCCGGGAGCTGTCGGCCGCCGGTACGGCCCGCTCGGGCGGCGGCCGGCGCGGCTGGCTGTGGCGGGTGTTACGCGCCGCGCTGCCCTTCCAGCTGGCGCTGATGCTCTGCTTCTGCGTGGCCTGCCTGCTGGAGCCGCACTGCTGTGATAACCTCAACAACCTGAGCATGTCGCTGACGCCCCAGCTGCGCTATATGCGCGGCCCGCCGCCCATCTGAGCCGCCCCCGAGGGGTGGCCCCGGCGCGGGCGGCCGACAGGCCGAGTTTTGGTGCTAGTCAGAGACTGTGGCCCGCAGCGGCCGGAGGGTTTTGGGTGGTCGACCGGCGACCTGGACCTGAAGATACCGACAGAACAGAGGTGTACGTACAATGTACGTCCGTCGCTCGGCCCCGGGGATGGACCAGCGCAGTGAAATGACCAGTGTCAAATCCAAGGGGAAAGGGTCGGGGTGTGTCAATTTGTGGGTGTTTTTAGCGGGTTGTGAAACGAAATGTTGATAATGATGGTTGACGAGATCATGGATGATGTGATGACGAGATATGGATGCGCTTTTCGGTCCTTTTCCATGTTTGTCATGCCTCTGTTGATTGGATCTGTGCTTTTAGTGAATCACTTTTGTTGCATGGTGTGTAAGTGTTCTGGAATGCGTACTTGTGAGCGGAATGTATCGTTTAGAAAGCCTTTTGCCTACGGAAGGCGACCAAGTGCCACAGCAGATTGACCTGACCCGAACGTGACCTGTGTGCCCCTCGGGGGCTACACCAGCCTCCGCCAGCAGTGGCGGACCCTCACCGATCGACGTACCATCGTCCCGAGACCCGCGGTCCTGGAGGCCGGCCGCTGGGCCGCGGCCACCGCCGTCCGCGCGCCGGCCGCCCAGACCGCTGTATAGACTAACTGTAAGGCGTAGCCGATAATGAGCGATAGGTTAAGACGAGTCTCGGCCGCGGCCGGTCCTTGAAGAGGAGGGAGACCCACGGCTCGGCCCGTCCACCGCTGGCCGCGCGCCGATAGAATAAGGGAGCTCGGCCGCGCGCTGCACCAACCGTCCACGCCCCGTCTGTCTGTCTGTCTGCCGTGTGTGCCGCCGTCAGTGACTACTCGCGAGTGTGCCTTACGGGAGCGGCGTGCCGCCGTGGGCGCCGCCGCGCCGCTTGTAAGTACTTCGCAGCGCTTGGTTTGGTGTCGGGGACGCGGGCGCGGCGCCGGCTTCTGTCTAACGCTTCGAGGGCGGCGCCCCACGGCAGCGACGGCCTGCGTGTAGTGCAGAGAGACCCCCGCTTCGAGAGAGAGACAGCAGTCCCGTCCGAAAACTACTGCCATGACCGACGGGTCGCACGCGGCACGCGCAATCAATTCGTAGTCTCATCGACGAAACCGATCGCTGAAATTCGTACAAAGCATATCCCGGCTATTTGTTGGTGTGTGGAGCGATTTCGACTGGTCGGCGCACCTTGGGCAGGCGCGAATCAGGAAGGTTCAACGAAGTGGGCGCCATCATTGTATACGGGAATCGTATGAATATTAATTATGTTGGGTCAGCGACGGATTGCTTCTGTTGCCGGCCGCGGGATGAAACTGTGTAATATGTCTTTATATGTTTATAGACGACGTAAGCCGGTGTGCGGCCTCTGCCGCAGTGTAGGTTCTTGGTAACTTTAAATACACACCGCTGAAAATCGGACGATCTTTTTTAGATGTGGAGGGTGGGTGGAGATCGGAAGGATGGAAGGAATGAAGGAGGGATGCTGCTCTATTTACGTTCTTACGTGCGGTGGCCGGTGTTAGTAACAAACCAGAGAAAATGAATAAACACGGGTAGCCGCAACCTCCAGAACTGGAGAATATTCACCGCAGATGACCCGAATATCGACCGAATTTTAAATTAGTTAGCTGGGCGGTGAAATTGCCGAACTTGCCGAACATCGGTTAGGCATGCTATCACGTTACACTCTTACACGTTACATTACACTGCACTGTTCCCGGCTGGGCATCGCGGGAAATCGGGACGGAAACACAACCATCACGCCCGACGGGCTCATACCTAACCGCTGAGTACATACGGCATGCCTACATATGTATAAGTACATTGTATGATAGCCGGTCTTGCGCGAGTTACCCTCACTGGCGACCACAGGGGTAAGAGGAGCAACCATGCCTTTGGCCAATCCAGACCCGATTTTTCACCTACGTGTATCTTTTTCGGAAAATTCATACACATGTTTAACCTTGGAAGACGATTGTTAGGCTACAATCATAGTTCATCAAAAAAGAAAAAAAACGTGAAATTTCCCTTTATCGCCAAAATTGGAAGCAGCATGGCAGCATTGTTGATTAACAAGTCGGTCGATTTAGCGTGACCTGAGCCTGACCTGAAAGGCGTTAGGCCGCTGCGATGCGTAGATACTACACGTAGTTTTTTACGGTCTTGAGTGCGTAATCTCGTCGGCGCTTCGAGGTCACCGCAGCTCAGCGACAGGTCAGTGGTCACTACCGGCTGTTGGAGGTGGAGACCTTGTTGGAGACCTTGGAGACAGGTGAGTTAACCCGCGACCGCCTGGGGGGGGGGGTCGGATCCGACCCCCCCCCCTCCGTTTTTCTTGAATAACTCATGAACCACTTTCGCTAGCTACTTGAAACTTGGCATACCTTCTCCCCTATCAATTTGACGTCTCCTGTGCAATTTTTAAGAAAAAATTCCAAAAAATTTTGAGATATATCGATTTTAGTGATGTAACTACATGGCGTTTTTAGTCAAAAAGTGGTAAATGTTTAAAAAATCGCCAAAAATCAGGGTTTAAAGCAAATTGCAAATTAAGGACATGAAAAGACGCAGCTCAACGAGTTCTTTAAAATGGCTATCTCGGATTTTCCATAAAATGCGTTTTTCACCCCTAAAAATTCAAAAAACTATATTTTTTGGAAAACAGCTAATTAAATCCAAAATTTTAGGGATTTCCAAAAAAACGGAGTATATGTTGTAGAGCTCTATTAGAACATTAGATGCCCCAAATTTCAACTTTCTATCTTGATTTTTGACCCCCAAATTGTAAAAAAATAGCTCCAACATGCATAGGGCATGGTGACGTCATAAGCATTTTCGTGAATTAGAGGCACTTCTGAACATCGCATGTGAAAACAAATGGCACCACTAGATTCCTTGGACAAAGCTCGTCTAGAAAAGTGCATTTTTATGTCAAAAATAAAAAGTTGAAAAATTGACCTTTTTTCTCAGCCCTCGTATAGTAGGTATAAACGATTTTTTATGCTTTCAATGCACACTTATCACCAGCACAGTGACTTGGGGTCACATATAATCATTACCATCGGATTCGGCGTGAAAAATAAGCCATAAAACATGTGTCGCACGCCCATGTAGCAGAAATTGAAAACCGTGACCTTTCGTGACCTGACCTGACCTTGACCCGTACTTAGTATGACCCCTATACGCACATGGTACCTTCACTAGGCCTTTGAGGTCATTTTTGGTGAGTTTCGAGCAGCAGCTATCGATTCCGCTGTCCGTAAGCCTAATCATGCAAAACCCCTGAATTTGACCTTTGACCTGACCTTGACCCGAAAGTTGACCTCAATCTTAAAATCTTAAGAGTGCTTTGGGAAGGTCTCGTAGAGACCTTTCGAACGCCGCCTCGCGGGGCTCGATACGACCATTGGTTCTCGAGATAACAGGGGGGGTCGGATCCGACCCCCCCCCCCCCCAGGCTGTCGTGGGTACGGAAATAGCCCAGGCGGTGCCGGGTTAAGGTCACTCACGGCGGCACCGCGTGCAAGTCAGTTATAGGTCACTCAGTGTTGGTCACTGTCGGCAGTCAGAGGTCAGTGCCGGCTGGAGGTCAGAATGGTCATCCACGGTCACTGCCGGCGGCCACAGGACACAGTCAATGACTGGAGGTCATGAAAGGTCAGTGGTGGTCACTGCCGGCGGCCACAAGTCAGTCAATGGCTGGAGGTCACGACAGGTCGGTGGTCAGTTGTCAGTACGGCGCCGTGTCGATCAGTGGTCAGTTCCGCTGTTGTCCGGGGCGTTTTTACCCACCCCACCGACTGACCACGGAGTGACAATGGTCAGCGGAACGTATTGTGCGCGGCCAGTATCGTTTGTTTCGGAGCCTGACCGGTCACCATTGTGAACGCCTATCACCGGACGACGCCGCAGGCAAAAAATGGTCAGTTGGGACCGGCGCGGTCGGTCAGGAGGGGGGGGGGGGTGACAGTCCGTCAGTCTGTCACTCGGGCGGTGTATCGGCCCCCTCAGGGAGGAGCGAGATGCGCTGTGCCAGCCGACAGGTCTGCAGATCCAGATGGTTGGGCTCTCCCCTGTTTCGATCGTCCGCATATGCCCTGCGGAGTAGTGCCCCCATGGGTCCAAACAACTACGATGACAACGAAACTTCAATGTCATATATGTGGCGTGTATTTCGTTTTACCTAAAAATTGTGCGTAAATTTCGATTAAATACCTATTATAATGCTTTGGCTCGGAACAGGTGTAGGTATAAGGTATTTACCAAGGTACTTTCAGTGCTTACTTGCTGGTGCCGTACCGATCTTTCATGTCGGAACTTTTTGCATTTCTCTTGCACCATCATCTCTTTCAAACACCAACACATAGTCAGCTTTGCCGCCGCACCCCGTCCGTCACGTTGACGTATTTTATCCTTCCTCGCGCAGCGCCAAATTACGGCTTTGTACGCCAGAAGACAGCAATCTGGTCATTTTTACCTAACCTCCCGGACGTGATAGCACACTTCCTTCAGCGTTCACATTTCAAACGTGCCTCCCCGACGCCGCCATCGCTGCTGTCATTTTGCCCGTGCAAAGAAAATTGCCAGTCTCTGACGGCGCGGAGGCTCTCTGGCCCGCCGACCGAGGTTCTGTGTATGAAATGTGCGGCAATTGCGAACGATTTCGCCGCGCCTAACGAGCTACATTGCGCGTAGCGCCGCGCCCGAGGCTGGGTTTCACTGGGAGACAGGCGGCAGTTAGCGGGAGGAATGCGAGGGGCGCCGCTGTCATCTACGCTGCCGCGGCTCTGAGTTATCTACTTAGGAGTGGCTAACGCGAGGAGGTGATGCAGACATGGCCACCGCTACTCGCGTGGAAAAATATGACAGATTGAACGGAAGACGAACGGTGCGTGGAATACATTTGTCCAGTGATAGTTAACAAATCGGACGTTCTGCCGCCCGTTCTGTTCTGATGCCATGATGGTTTCTTCAAAAGCGTGGACCAATACCTTGCCAGCCCAAAACTCCTATCGCTCAGCGGCTCCTCTATGCATATCTGACCGCCCGCTCTATTAGCTGTGTCTCCCTGGCAACGCGGTTCGCTGTACCGCTCGATTCAGTCGTACCTCAGCAGAATGTGGTGATTCCCGGTTGGGCTCTGATCCGGTCCGTACCGCGCCGTGTCCCGGGTCAACTGGACCCGTCGTGTCGAGCGGCGTCGGTCCCGTCGCTCTCCGCTCGCCCCTCACATATCTCAGCCCGTATAGCGGCGCGGTCGGCCCCTCTCGCCCGCTAACGGCCCGCGTCCCCGTCTGCGGATAATACTAACTGGCTGGCCAGCGGTGACCTATGACTGTTTGCCGACCTGCAATTAACGATGGCGCGGATAATTCGCCGGCCGACCATCACACGACCGAGATGGTGGCATGATTAAAAAGCCGCCGCGCTCGGCCACGCCGATGAGAGAAGATTCCGGTGCAGTACGACCATCAACGTGATTGCATCTCACGATCTCGGCTAAACGGCCGGCCCAAGCGCCGTCGGAGAATGTTGGAGAGGCTCGAAAACGGCGAGCCGAGAGCTGGTGAAAGGCGCGCGGGCCGGCCGAACGGCGTCCGACGCGCCCCGAAACAAGGCTCGTCCATCAGAACACACAGGTGGGCCGCTGTAGGAACAAGGCCTGACGAGCGACCGATGGGGGAGGGTGGTGCATGGACGGGTCGCGTCAGACCCGCCCGTACCGCTGTCTGTGGTTTTCACAATACTGGGCACCACCGCTGCCTGAGGTGGCGAACCACTGGAGAAGACACGCAGGAGGGGAGAAATCGATGTTTTTTTTTTTAAATCTTCGCTATTTTGTGTCCCAATAAAGGATAATATTATTTTCGGGCTTCTTCATTCTCTTTGTAATTCTTCGATTTCAGTTTTTGGGGCTCCGGCTTAAATATTGTTAGACACGGGAAACCATACCTATTTTCGTTTTCCACGACCTTTACAGCCAGTGGAAGGAAGTATATAACAACATCAGCTTGACTGATGTGTAAATTATATCATCACCGTTTCGAGCTTCTACCTATATCAATGCACACATTATCTTTTGTAAACGGGATGCGGCTCATCGGGCCGGTAGTATCCCGGCAGAGCACACTGCTGGCCGACTCTGCGCTCTCTTCGGCAGTCCCAGGTGCATTCTACCGTTCCGCGTGCTCGGCCGAGCAGCTCCCGAACGGTGACCGTATCTGGTGGGACGTGCCCCCCCCCCCCCCAACTCTGAGGAGAGCAGCGCGCCGTCGCCGTATATATAAGTGCAGCCGTTCGTGTCGGCAGTCGTTAGTGTTGGTCATCATTTCGGCATTTTATGGCTCGACTGTCATCGCCGCCGGCCAGCGAATTATATTAATCAGCCGTAATGGCCGGACACGATGTGTGCCCGCGCGGCGTTTAGCCGACCTAACCGGCCTGCTAGCACTGTTTTACACATCGTTGACACGCCCCGTGCTGGCGTGCATTAATTGCATTAGTTTTGCAGCGGAGTTAGAGAGCTTGGTGCGCGTGGTTTGGCTGCGATGGCCCCACTGCGCTTACCTTAGCGGAAAAAATGTCAAGAACTGCGCGCTTGACTTCGAAAAGGCGAGTTTTCTACAAAATCTGATATCTGAAATGTATGCCTACGCTTCTCACTCAGCAGTCCACTTTTGATGAGTCTCTTAGATGAATTTTGGTATTCGTTTTAGCACGCATCGATGAGCGCGACGATATCAAACAAGCTGTGCTGTCAGTTGCTGCCACTTTTTTCTCAGCACCTTTGTCCTGCCTAAAGGCTCGAACAAGAGGAAATGGCTCGCTCCATTATCGGACAGAACGGTCCGTTTGGACTGTGCTGATGTTCCATAAACCAGCGGCTGGGTATATCGAGCTCCAGTTAATTTGGCCCGTGCGGTTTGGCGGGCAAATGATACCTGTTTATGTCCTCTCGTGCTGCCCGGTGTAGTGGCGAGGCTCACGGAATGGGGGCAGCGCCGGGCGGCTGCAGTGGCTGACGGGACCTGCTCCAACAGATCTGTCAGGTAGAGGGCCTCGATTCATATTTACGTCAAGTTAGTAGAAAAGGGGATAATGTACCCATTAGGCTTAAATCTTAGACTTGTATTTTACTTGTATTTGTACTTAGGAAATCAGACCCAAATTGACCAGCGGCCGAGATTGGCTCGCCAATTTCTATACAACGAGCAGAGTCTTTCCTTCTTTCAACCAAATACCTAAGCCATTTCGCCCTGACTTTCCGTCTTTCCTTTTTCGGTCATCAATCGATTCTCTCCTCTCCCCACTCAATCAATCGATTCTCTCATCTCCCCACTCGATTCTCTCCTTCAGTCCTCATCGTCGTCCCTTCTGCAGTTTTCCGTCCTACACAGTCCTCAGTCCTCGGACCCCGGTCCTCGAGTCTGTTGTTCAATTGATCAGTCCTCGTTCCTCAATTACCCAATCCTCCCTGCAGTCCTCAGTCCTCAGTCCTCAGTCCTCAGTCTTCCAGTCCTCAGTCCTCGAAGCCCCAGTCGGTCAGCCGTGTCTGCCCGTCTCCCCGACCTCTGCGCGGCTATGTGAAAGTGTAATTCCTCTCGACTCGTGGACAATTCATCATCGACAGGCGGACGGACAGAACTGTAACAGCGCTCACACCAGCCTACAAATGAATTCCCCACTCGTACATCTCTTATTTATGTTTGACCGGAGCTATTCTAAAAATTCCCGACCGATCGCCGGTCATCTAAGGCAGCCACCACCGCCTGGCAGTCTGACGCTCCCGATTGGTGTTTCAGCTGTGAAACATGTGCTCCAGTTGTGCTCCGGTTGGTGATTTGTGCTCCTGGGAGTGTGTTCATGGTAATGAGGTGTGGGTAGGAAGGTAGCTCCGAGCTGACTGCGACCTAGATTAGTGCATCCTGTGCCGAAAAGAGTGGGGTTAAATATAGACAGAGCACCGTTTATGAAAGATATGTATCACTTATGCATATTCGGGTTGCATTACTTAGACATCCTCTGCGTTCCCAAGCTGTCGACTGATTCTTTATTTTCTCATACGGATTAGGTTTCCTTGCTGATAGAGCGGGAGCACCTACATTAGGGAGCATTAGGTATTGACCGCTCATGTAACAATATCGAATGTGTCTCTAAGTAGGTTGAATGCATATCTTTCCAGTCCCCCTTAAAAACTGTATCCGCATATGTTGCGGCAAATGCTATAAGAGCCCCATAAATTGCCTCCAAAGAGAGTGGAGACGCCGGACCCGGCATCCCAGATTGATTGGTTACAATTATTATATTATGGTAATATGTAGCTTATTACCATACTAGTAATCATGTTTGCCGGCCTATTTGACTTGTCATCGTTAATGGCATCCTTCGCAGGCTCTGTAGCAGTTGACTCTCGGCTAATTTTAGCTTGACCCTCATCTCCAATGGCAGTTTCGAAGTCACATAACGATTGCCGTGCCGACTGGCAATCGGTCGCTGTTTGCAGCCGTCTTAAATGAGCCTGCAACCGGGCTGCGGACGAGCCGGGTCCGCGGGCCGGTCGGACTCGCAGTGCAGTGCTATTGCTTGTCTCTCTGAGTCGCAGCTCACTACTCTACCAAACGGACCGTCTGCGCCCATGTGTCGCCGCTGTGCCGTCTGGGAGGTGTGCTGGTTTGTCACGGTGCGCCAGTGTTGGTCCCCCCTGCTCCGTTGCTCTTCGACAATCGTCGTTTCGCCGCAACGGCCCGCGCCGGCCGGCGGGGGTCGGCCTTTAGGCCGTCTTCTCCAGCCAACCCAGCGGGATCCGCAATCGCGACAATCTCAGAATTCGATTATTGGCCCCTGAATGATTACACCGGGGGTCTATATCTGTAGCGGCGGCCGGGAATTTGTATGCAGAATACACATGTTTTATCTCGGGTCAGCAGGGTGCATTAATCTCGTGTGCGCGCTACTGACAGAGGGCCGTCGGCCGGCCGCCGCCGGGC
The DNA here is from genome assembly GCF_019059575.1 of Amphibalanus amphitrite. Taxonomy (NCBI): domain Eukaryota; kingdom Metazoa; phylum Arthropoda; class Thecostraca; order Balanomorpha; family Balanidae; genus Amphibalanus; species Amphibalanus amphitrite. The sequence goes on from NW_024881751.1 coordinate 283,166, forward strand.
CTTTCAGACGAGGATGTGTGCCAGCGCAGAGGTGTGCGTCGGGCCGCTCGAGGGACCCGGGCAGCGTTTAACGACGTGCGCTCACAGGTGACTGCAGAGATGCGATCGTGATGATCTGTTAGGGACGCTGGTGGGCCGCTGAAGACGTCGCTGAGAAGGGACAGAGAGCGATGTCATATCGTTCCCCTGTCGTCGCCAGACAGAGCTCCACAAACAGCTCATTATGTGCAGAGGTGCGCTATCGTGTGGCACTAGTGGGCAAGAGCAGCGCCGGTAAATGGTTATGGCTTATGACCCTATAGCTGCACCCTTAGCACCTGTATAAATTTTGGTGGGAAAGTGAGAAGTGTGGAGATTCGATATGCATAAAGATATACCTATGCTCTAACTCCAAGAAAATGACGCAATCCGTAGGTATATAAGACGATAGGTACCTAGGCAAAAGTCTTTTTTTTTTTTGCAATCACAGATTATGAATGTGTCACCACATTTGCAACTTTCACCTTTTTCACATGTTTTCAGACAGGTGCAATGCTGGTCATCTAGGAAAATAATTCAACCATGTTTGAATAAGATAAGCACATGTGTATGTAAAAGGTATAGCATTTGGCCTTCCTACGTACCAAATTTTGATGATGAAAACTGTGCCCTATTGACCCGCGCACCGACGGGGGGGGGCGGATATCCGCCCCCCCTGAGGTTTTTCGCGAATAGCGGGAAAACCGCGGCGCGTAGCGCCGCGAAATTTGGTATGACTATAACCTCATCAATTTTACACATGGTGTGCAAGTTTGAACCTCCTACCTTTTAAGGTCAGGTCACCAGGTCACTTTGAATGACCCAACCTCAAGTCACTTTTTTGCAACTTTGTCACCGTGCCAGAGCTACAGTAGATGTCGGAGGCCTTTGAAAGTCGCAGGATATTATTAGGTCATTAGTAGCTACAATTTGTTTATCTCGGAATTTTGATATCGGTGACCTAAGGTTAGGTCAATTTCGCGACCTCCCCATTATAAGTCAATGGGGGAAAAATCAACTCCCTGTTTTTACCACTAAAACGGGTCGGAATGGCCCCATATACCATACATGACTTCATATACGATCAACCTTCACTACCTTGAGGTCTGTTTTGCTGTTGGGAAGCTGTGAGGTCATGTGACGTCATCAAAGGTCACCAAAGGTTTTTGGCCAATAACTGCGTATAGGAACAAGATACAGACGCGTGGATGGTCTCATTGTGTTCAGCTCGTCAAGACGCATCGAATGATATACATGATGACCTCGAGGTCACGTGACCTGAGGTCAACCTTTGACCTTGACCTTTCGAGGTCAACATATATATCATTCGATGCGGATTGACGAGAGGATCACGATGATGCCCTTAGTTTGTTCCTATCTTGACTAATTCGAAAGTTATTCGAGAAAAACTCTCTCCATATCTAGCGCCGCCATTTTGACTTTTTCGACCCCTGTGACGTCATCTTTGACCTGACCTGAAAATGACCTTAGTAAAAATTGTAGATCTTGGCCGTGCGTATCTGATGCCGTTTACCGCTTGTCGCTATCTTGCTTCGTTCTCGAGATCTCAGGGGGGGGGGGCGGTCATCCGCCCCCCCCCCCCGTCGGTGCGAAGTTGGCGCAGACCCCCGTCGGTGCGCGGGTTAACAAATTCAAGCCTCTCGATTTAATTAACCTGAAGCATTTAAAAGGAAAATGAGTGATTGTAGGTAATACCTACCTACTTATCAACAGAATCTGCAAGATGACCAATGTCTCTCGCCAATGGAGTGACTCTCAATTGCTTTGCTGCATTAGAGTCAAATCGTTTTAGGTTTCTCCCTTTGTTCAATGTCTATTGGCGAATGAATGAGACTGGAAGACGTACGCCTATAATTGAGACTGATGTAGCTACGTGCTCGCTGTTCTAACGTTTTGGAGCGGTCAAGCTTTGAAAGAGCTCGATACGAACACTTTTAGCTTCGAATCTCATTGTAATGCCAAAGAGATCGGGCCTTAAAGTGGAAAATGGAGCTAAGGTGTGCACAGTATATGGTCGGGTTTCTCCTCAGCTCATTTTCTTCGCTGCGATTTAGTTATCATGGCATGTAAACTTCTCAAAGATTAAATATTTCTTATCTATACCTACATATGTTAGGTGATTCGGCTCGTGAAAACGACTCTGAAAAGCGCCTTGCCCTTCATCGATTCGTATTCAAAGTCTAATAAAAGTTAAAGTCGTCAACAATAGCCCGACATTTTGAAACGTATGGTGGTGCCGAGGTGTCTGTGTGCAGATTTTCCTTTGAATGCACTCACCACCTGTCCAAAACTGCTAGAATTTCCAATGATGTCAGCTCTCCTCTAAACCGCACACTGTCACGCCCAGTGTGACACCCACCGCTATGCAGCCTCTAAGCGACCCTGTCATCCAGCTCTGACCTTGTGTCACCTACCGTCACACCAAAATGGAGGGGGCCTACCCCCACCCCTTTCAAAGCAGACTGACATCAGCCCCCCGGCCCCCTTCCGATGGCGGTCGGCCATATCCGGTGTTTTGTGCGGCTGTCCGCCGGCCTGGCGGCGGTCGACAGCGGTGCTATTTGCCGCCCGCCGGCTGCGGTCACGTTCCACCAAATCACAGGTCGTGTCAGTCGCGATCGCCGCCCACCGGTGCCGCGTTTGTGCAAACATGGCCGAATTTTTCTTTGTCGCGCTCCGGCGCGCCGAACTGTGACGGCTGGGTCGGTATCCGTGAGCGCTGTGGGGGTTTCACTGTTGGATGGTGCAAAAATTCAGACATTTCGTTGCTGGCATTCGGTACATTCACAATGCACATGCGGATGCATGAATGTCGTTCTGTTTTCGTGTATTTATGCATTGAAACGCGAATTGATCCCTGTGCCCACCTCTGCCGTGCCAAAACTCTTTCAACGCACTCTTGCCTGCACAACTAAAAAAAAGAAACAAAAAAGGTACATAGGAAAGACATGGTATTGCGGAACATGATTGGAACTCAGAACATGTGTGCAGCAAGTGTCCAAAGCGCGTGGTTTTCTGCAAAAGAACAACCAATAATCACATTTACAACATAACCAAGGATCAAATGCGGACATTGATGCGGACAGTTCACACATTGTACGAAATGCGGACACAAAATGCACATTTGCCAGATGCACATAAATTCCAATCAGCAGAAATGACAAGTTACAACTGGCATTTGTTCTGTTACAAATAAAGATCGCAATTACTGACCAGATGTGTTTTTGGCGCAGCGGTGGGACAAGTGGCCAGTCGGCTCACACTCGACTGGTTCCCGTCTGGTACATCAGCTGGATCATGCTCAGCTTTCACCTTTCATTTCACGCAAATAGATCAGTGCCGGCTCATTCTCGGCAACTCCCTCGTGGCAAAATGTCGCTGATACAAACAACGCATCGAGGTTCGCCGCAAACGCCTATTTTTGCGAGGTTCTCGTCCGATCGCCGCAACTAAATCAAAACAAGTCGCAACATCCTCCCCCCAGTTTCGGAGGAAACTCCCTGAGCCGCATGAGCCATACACAGCGTCAGTTCACTGCCACAACGAACTACCTTCAGTACACAACACAGAAGGCCTGGTAGCCGCCAGCTCGAACACAAAACCCATCTTCTACGACACCCGAGTCGTTTATACTTCAGAGAGTTCATGGCCGAGGCGTCCGGAGCGCACGGCACACAACACAAACACTGTCTCACTGACGCCTAGCGCCACACCACAAGACGCGATACGAGCCGACGCGCGGCCCGCTCCGAATCACTCAGAGCCGCCGCTCGCCCCTCGATAACACAACACGCCATCCGATGCCCTCCGTCAGCTTCCGGCATCAGCGACGCGGCGAGCCGACCCCAGACGGCACGCAGCGCCAGCTCGAGCAGGCCGAAGCCACGGCCCGCAGAGGTGAGTCCCCACGAACAGCATCCCGACCGCGCCGACCGCCGGTCACCAGCCAGCTCGGCGACGCGAGGATGCCGCCCGCGCGTCTGCTGTCCAGCCGGGCCCGTGAGTCGCTCACCGGCGACCCGCCAGAATGCTACAGACGTCCTCCTGCCCTCCGCCGTCGTCCACCAGTGTGTCCAGCCACCGCTGGCCAGCCTGGACGAGGAAAAGGACACTTAGGATGGAACACAGGTATATCATTATTGAATGCGGGCGGGAGAAGAAACAGAAAAACAAAATAAACTTCAATGGTTAAAAGTAGAGCAGTGCTGTTAACGATCAGCAATGGGCAAACAGCTCATGTCAGCCCAGAGAATGGCATTCTGACTCAGTCATCTCCACTCTCCTCATACTCTCTGCCCCTCAAGTAGGCAGAGCTTTGTGCACGGACGCTTGTAGGTACCCGTCGCGGTCCGGACCAATGCCGAACGTACGACCCCATCTCCACTTGTATACACTTCCTGTACAACTCCTAGGGGCCAGTAGCCCCGGGGAGCATCTTCTGTCATCAGCAGAACTACGTCATCGACGACGAGATTGCGCGTGTCCCTGGTCCACTTCTTCCGAGCGATCAGTGTCGGTAGATATTCTTTAAGCCACCTGAGCCAGACTCGGTTTGCAAGAGCCTGGCTCTGCCTCCACCGTTTTCGAGACATCTCATCGTTTTCTCCGAAGACTCCGGGGGGCAGAACGCCTCCGTTGGGCCTCGCACCGAGTAGAAAGTGGTTCGGACTTATTGACTCAGGATCGTTTCCATGACCAGACACGTAGGTCAGTGGTCTCGAGTTCACCTGGTACTCAACTTCGAGCACCACGGTGTGAAGGACATCATCGGGTACAATCTGGTTTCCCAGAACTGCTCGGAGAGCTCTCTTTACAGAGGCGACAAGTCTCTCCCAGATGCCTCCCATATGGCTGGCTGCTGGGGGGTTGAATTTCCACTGAATATTGCGTTGTGACAGAGCGTCGCATATCTGCTCTTGGTTCCACGCTTCAATGTTCTCTCGCAGTTCCCTCTCTCCGCCGACGAAGTTTGTTCCATTGTCGGACCATATGAGCTGTGGCCGACCGCGCCGCGCAATAAACCGGCGTAGCGCCATCAAGAACGAGCTCGTGTCAAGAGCTTCGACAACCTCAAGATGAATCGCCCTGGTGGCTAAGCAGGTCGCTAGCATGATGTACCGTTTTTCTGTTTTCCGGAACTTCTTGACTCGGACCGGACCAAGGAAGTCGAGACCCACAGATGAAAATGGTCGGGACATGTCAAACCGCTCACCTGGTAGATCTGCCATCCTCGGGTTGACAGGCATGGCTCGTCTGTTCCGGCACACTGCGCATCGCCAGATAATTTTCTTCACAGTAGCCCGGGCTTTGGGCGTCCAGTATTTTTCCCTGAAGAGGTTGAGCGTGTGGTTGAGACCAGCATGAAGACACTGCTCATGTAGTTCAGTCACAATCAGGCGTGTGACGTGACTGTCTTGATGGAGAACGATCGGCTGGTGACAAACTTCAGCTGGAGCGTGTGTCAGACGACCTTCCACCCGTCTAAGTCCCTCGCTGTCTGTGACCAGCGACAGACCTGGTTGTGGCGTCACCCTCTCCAGCTTCTGGTCTTCCTTGATGATGAACCTTTCTGCTTCCAGCAGTTCTTCGACTGTCAGCTGTCCGCGTTTCTTGATCTTGGAGCGCGCGTTCGAGACGAACCTGTGGATCCAAGCAACCACGCGTCGATACTTGTTCCACGAGGAAAACGGCGCAGCGTCAACCAGAGGAGCTTCGGCCGCAGCTGCCGTACCGACAAAAGTGGTGGCCTCCTTCGCCGCCTTCTTCTTCAGCTCTGGTTCATCTGGCAGGAGAGCGGGCGTCTGAAGACTGGGCGGCCAGTCATCACGGTCTCTTCTGAGGAAGTCAGGCCCCTTCCACCATAGGTCGGAAGACTTGAGCAGAGCGACTGAGAGCCCACGAGAGCCTGCATCCGCCGGATTCTGCTTGCCAGGGACGTGCTTCCATTGAGACGGGTCGGTCGAGTCACGAATCTCCGACACTCGGTTCGCTACAAAGGTTTGAAATAGTCTGCTTTCGTTCGCTATGAACTGAAGGACTACTTGACTGTCAGTCCAGAATATGACGTCCTCAAACTCGTAGGTGAGCTCGTCTTGAATGGTCCTCGCTAATCTCACAGCGAGCACAGCGGCTTGGAGCTCCAAACGCACTATGGAAAGTTGTTTGAGCGGAGCGACCCTGGTCCTGGACATCACAAGGCTGACCGTATGCTGATCATTCACATCAGTCATCCGTGTGTACGCCACCGCAGCGAATGCGTCTTCAGATGCATCTGAAAACATGTGAAGCTGAACGCTTGTGACACCGCCGGTTGCGGACGCCTTCAGACAGCGTGGGACCCTGATGCGTTCGACTTCTGACAGCTCGTTCAGCCAAATCTTCCATTGGGACAACTCGGCGCCTGTAATCTCTTCATCCCAGTCAATCTTCAGAGTCCACAGTCTCTGGATCAAGATTTTCACCTTCAATAGGAATGGCGAAAGCAGTCCCAGAGGGTCGAACACAGTGGCTGCCGTCCTGACAACTCCTCTCTTCGTGGGTGGTCCGGTTGAACTCCTCACTCGGATGCTCAAGGTGTCTTCTTTCGGCGACCACACACAACCGAGTGCCTTTCCTGCTTCGCTTTCACATGAAGTCACCGTTTTCTGTGTTTCGTCGCGGTCGTCTTCGGGTACATGTTGAAGGATCTCCGGGTGACTTGACCTCCATTTCGTTAGTCGAAAGCCTGCCTTTGCCAGCAGCGAGGTAACCTTTTCCATGACTGCCAGGGCTTCCTCAGGTGACCTTTCTGAACGAAGAAAATCGTCCACATAGAAGCTCGAGAACAGGGGTGGGTCACCTTCGGTGTCCTCTGCCTCGGTATCCACCGACAGAGCTCGGCGTAGGACGTAGTTTGCAATACAGGGACTGCATCTGGCACCAAATATTACAACAAGCATCTGGTAGAGGTCAGGTTTCCTCGTGGCATCCAGGTCACGCCAGAGGAAGGACAAAGCTGGTTGATCCTCGGGTCGTACCTGAATCTGATGGAACATCTGGTAGATATCGGCTACCAGTGCGTACTGCTGTTCCCTGAATCGTAGAAGCACACCTTGTAGGTTCTGCATTAGATCCGGCCCTTTCAGCAGCTCACCGTTCAGCGACGTTCCTCTGCTCTGTGCAGCTGCATCAAAAACCACTCTCGGTTTTGGTTTGTCTGGACGGATAACAGCATGATGCGGAAGAATCCATCGCTTCCTCTTTGTCTCTTCACTTTCCGCACTTGACAACTTCCGCGCATATCCCTGTTGCACGTAGCTCTCCAGTACTGCCTGATAGGCCTCTGCGCGCTCTGGATTCTTCTTCAGACTTCTTTCCAGAGATTCCAGCCGACCATGCGCCGACCCATAGTTGTCTGGCATTCTCACTTGCTCATCTCGCCAGAGGAGCCCAACTTCGTACTTGCCGTCTTCACACCGCGTCGTCCTTTCTAGGATTCCCAGCGCCCTCTTGTCCTCCGGCGTCAGAGCCTGCTTATCTGTGCATGTCGTGCCGAAGGATTCCGTACTCCACCAGTCATTCATCATGCTCGACAGATCTTCATCTGACCGCTGGTGGGACGACTTGCTGATGAACATCACTTCGCGGTGGTGTCCTGGCACCATGCCAGCAAGCGATCCAGTCAGCGACCATCCGAAAGCTGTCCGGATGGCCACCGGTTCTCCAGGTCTGCCCACTCGTACTTCTCGCTGAAGCACAGCCTCCAACACATTAGCGCCCAAGAGAAGTTCAACTTGTCCACCCGAGAGGTCAGGAATCGTGAGTCCTTCAAGATGTTTGAGACCGCGCAGCTGCCGGCGATTCACGCTGGGTGCACGCACGTTTACTTTCTCGACTGAGAACGCTTCTGGCACGCATATCCTCTTCGAGCGATCCTGTGGTTCTCCCAGAGGAGAGAGCTCCAACTGGACTCGTCTTGACATTTTCTGTTCGCCGGCTGCTTCAACACTGTTAAGCCGGAGTGACTGAACCTCTCCAGCCACCTGTAGTTCATCGAGCAATGAGACGTTGCACAGCGAGGTCTGGGCACCTGGGTCCAGAAGCGCAAGGGTGTCCTTGAACTTCCCATCCGATCCATGTACACGCACTGGAACAACTTGGAGAAGAACAGAAGAGTGCTCTCCAGTAGCTTCTTGTCTCACGGACGCGATGGTTGCTTCGTTGGCCGACTTTCTGACTCCTCCAGCACCGTTCACCGGCAACGTGGTCGGCCTTCGCACTCTCTTGCTTCCGTGTAGTAGTCGGTTGTGGCGAAACGTGCATCCTTCGATGCCACATGTCCGTGCAGTCCTGCAGCCTCGACTTCGGTGACCAGCTCGAAGGCAGCTGAAACAAAGGCCACTTCGAGCAACAACTTCAGCCCTCTCATCTGGTGTCAGTGCCTGAAACTGCTCACATAACCAGAGCCCGTGAGTTCCTCCACAGATTACACAGACCCTCTCACCTGATTTGGAGCTGGCGGTGGTTGTTGTTACAAACAACCCGACATTCTTCTGCTGCCTGGTCGTTGATGCAGATGGAGCTGATGCTTCACATCGAAGTAGCACTCCCACCTGCGTGCGCAGCCACTCATCAAATTCAGTCAGAGTGGGCCGCTCCAACCCAAGAGTGTGCTCTGCCCATGATTTCCTGAGATCAAGGGGAAGCTTGCTGACCATCCGCCTCAGATTTTCGCACGACTGCAGGTCACCCTCAAACTTCATTGTCTTCAGAGTGGTGCATGCCCCATGAACTGCACCATGGTACTTCTCCAGCGACTTTGCATCAAAAGCCTTAGGAGGTGCGCAGGTGAAGACAGCTTTCAGAGTCGCATGCACAATGTCCACCTCTTGTCCATATCTCTCCTTGAGAGCCTTCAGCGCATCAGAGTAAGAGCTCCCGTCACATATCATGCCTCCGATGAGTGCCCTTGCTGATCCAGAGACAGAATTTTGGAGATGTGCCATCTTCTCATCATTGGTCAAGTCCTGCCTATCAACCATGGCCGAGAAGAGGGAGTGCCACCTCGGCCAATCCTCCACTGACCCACTGAAGGTCGGCAGCTTCAGCCGGGGCAAGCTGTGATAGAAGAGTTGATTTTCTGTTGCCATTTTATCTGCAGTGATTCTTCTCTTGCCCGCTTTCTGCTTGGCCTCCTGACCATTCTCCTGCTGTTCCTGCTGTTCAGCTCCAACAAAATCATCCCTTCTATCCCAAGCCAGCTCATTCTCCGCTGCTCTCGTCAATTCTGTCTTCAACTTCGCAGCATTCAAGGCATCCTGCTTTTCCTGAAGCTGTCGCTCTCGACGAAGACTCTGCTCTTCTTCTTCTCTCTGCAGGCGGATCTGCAACTGCTTGAGCTCCATTTCTCGAACCTTGTTCTCTACTTCAGCCATCCTGGTGGCATGCTGAGCTGCAGCTTTCGACGATGCAGACGAATGCGCCACTGCCGACACAGAGGGGGTTTCATCCGCTCGGCCCTTGAGATGAGCCTCAACTCTCTCAACCGCAAGTCGGTGCTCCTCTGTTGCTTCCTCTCCATACACCTCACACTTGCGTCTCTCATCTTCATCTTCCAGTGACAACCCATACTTCTCATTGACCTCCAGGAGCGCTTGAAGAGCAACGTCCAGGTCTTTGAGTACCGAGCAGAGCTCCCTCTTACTTCCCGCAGTGTCAACAAGTACAAAAGCCCTCCTCCTGGTCCTGGTTAGATTTCCCTTCCTGAGGGCACGCTCGCTCTTGAGTGACATCTTCTCCTTGAGCAGTTCACCCACAGCAAATGTCCATCAAATTTGTACTTTCAAAGCACTTCACAGCACATCAATGAATCTTTGAAACTTCAAACACATCTGAAAACTGTGCCCACCTCTGCCGTGCCAAAACTCTTTCAACGCACTCTTGCCTGCACAACTAAAAAAAAGAAACAAAAAAGGTACATAGGAAAGACATGGTATTGCGGAACATGATTGGAACTCAGAACATGTGTGCAGCAAGTGTCCAAAGCGCGTGGTTTTCTGCAAAAGAACAACCAATAATCACATTTACAACATAACCAAGGATCAAATGCGGACATTGATGCGGACAGTTCACACATTGTACGAAATGCGGACACAAAATGCACATTTGCCAGATGCACATAAATTCCAATCAGCAGAAATGACAAGTTACAACTGGCATTTGTTCTGTTACAAATAAAGATCGCAATTACTGACCAGATGTGTTTTTGGCGCAGCGGTGGGACAAGTGGCCAGTCGGCTCACACTCGACTGGTTCCCGTCTGGTACATCAGCTGGATCATGCTCAGCTTTCACCTTTCATTTCACGCAAATAGATCAGTGCCGGCTCATTCTCGGCAACTCCCTCGTGGCAAAATGTCGCTGATACAAACAACGCATCGAGGTTCGCCGCAAACGCCTATTTTTGCGAGGTTCTCGTCCGATCGCCGCAACTAAATCAAAACAAGTCGCAACAATCCCTTCGTGACTCATTTCTCTACCACGTGAGTAAACCTATATCATCTTCTGCATTCTGATAAAAATTAAAAACTACAACAGCTCCGACCGACCTCAAGTGACAGAGATGGAACCCAATCCAAGATGGAGCCTACGCAGTCCTTGTCCGCCACAGTCGCTGACCGACTCTCAGCCATCAGGACAAGATGGAGCTTCCTTGTGCCACCGTCACAGTCGCTGCGTCACCACGGCGCGGCGCGCTTTCTGTCGGGTCATCAATCTCCGCAACTGGGCACGTTCACGGTCTCCATCATTATCTAATTTTTATTGTCACTTCCCCGGTGCCAATCTCGAGCGGCGCCGTGCACTGCACGTGAAGGAATGTTCTGTGCGAGAGGGGTGCAGCACGGGGGTCGGCCCACCCGCAACAGGGGAGTCCTGCAGGGGCACTGGGAGCGGTATCGTGTCATGTCATGACACACGTCTGGTATGACGGAAGGTGCCACTAGGTTTTCCTGTTGAATATTGTTGGGGCGATTGACAGATGACTGTGTGAGCGAGGACAAGATGTCGAAAATGCAATTGCAATGGCGGATGTCCACTGCCCAGCGGCGAAGATTATTGAAGTCGGTATATTTTTACAACCAGTAATTGATGCTTTGAAAATGAAAATGAAAGAAATGAGGAAGGAATGAAAGGGATAAGAGAGAGAGAGAGAGAGAGAGAGAGAGAGAGAGAGAGAGAGAGAGAGAGAGAGAGAGAGAGAGAGAGAGAGAGAGAGAGCGTCTGCCGTATAACCTCTCTTCTCGCGGCTATGCATGGAGAGCCAGAGGAGTCGCTCTGCTTGTTAGTCCGGCACCGATCATTACACCTACTTAGTAAAGACATGCTCTGTTTATCTGTCCGAGTATCTCGGCAGGCCCGAAGTCGGCACCCAGTTGAGACGTCTACCCGGCCGAGCACTAGCAGATATGTCCGATGGCGAGAGCCATCGCCGTGATACTAAGACTCACAAGATAAATGTACCCAATTGATGGCCGCCGCAACGCGGGCAATTTGCGCAGAAACGTGCAGATTGTCTCACGTGCAAGAATGAATCAAACGAATACATAAATGTGATTGATTATGGCCGCATAATGAGCTATACGAGTCATAGATTGGACGGCAACAGTCACAATAACAATGAAATGAACAGCGCGGCGTTTGCAACATTGTCTCGGCTATCGGGGGATCGGTGTGAGATGACAGAGCTGGGTGAGTAATGGACCCATCTGGGGCGACCCACGGGCGCCTACAGTCCAGATCGGGTCTGGTGGGGCATCCCGGGTCGATCAGGACCGAACTCGGTCTTGACCCGAAAGGGGAGCGTACTGCTTTCGAGCAGCTCAGCTTCTATGTATCGTGGCCGCCTTTGCGGATGAGAGACGATCGATGACAAGCAAAGAGTAGACGGAAGAAGAGCAGTTTCTATGTACATGTACATAGTTTCTATGTATGTAGTTGACGAAAAATTGATGGTCCTTTATCAGCCTGGCTATCCGAGACCGGCTGCTAATGCGAATTTTCCATTGTTGGATACCAAGTAGCTAGTTTCCACCCAACCATCAAAAGCCAGCTTTGCACTTACTAATTCACTTCTGTTTAGTGGCTATCATTTTAAGTATGCCATGCTGAGCTACGTAATCATGTAGTGGTTTTATTGGTCAATGGTTATTTCGAATTTCCATGCGGATGCGATCCTTAAACGGCGAAGGTAGCTTTGCTGCGGTCCAGCGTTTGACAAAGCCTACTGAATTGCCGATAGGACCTTCGAGAGGAAAAGATTGAAACAAAACGAGGAATGAAAGATACACTGTTTGTGGTTTTTTCTTCAATCCTTGCTCTTAGTGTTTGAATCGCTAGTTTATGAATGTCAAAACACATGAACGATTTATTTCTCATCCCAGTCTCGCAAGGAAGTTAGTGGAGCCACGACCATGAGCTATAACCTCCTAATGATGATAAATGTCTTGACAAAAAACGCGGCTACCTTTCGACTCTGGTTCAGACTGTTTGGGTTCAAAGGACGGACCGGAAGATGTGTTAGCTAGGTGCCATGATATATCGCGGGACTCAGCATGCGTTTGTTCTTTTGATCAGTGGTGACGGGATTCTGTGTGACTGCCTTGGGTCTATAATTGGTACAGTCTGACATTGAATCAGCATCGGATTGTTATTTCCTTTTTGTTAATAAGAAGTTAATGTTATGGGCAACATTGTGGCCATGATATGAACTGGTTACTGAAAGATAGCTGATTTGCATGTTGTTAATTTAATTTTACTGCTGTGATGAAATCTTGATAAGATATCTGATGATCAAATGGTGTCGTTTGCATCGTGTTAATTTGCGGCTTCTGGATGGAGTGGTTTTCTCATTTGACTGCAAAGTCAAAGAGCGCTGCACTTACAAGTATGCACAATGCAATAGGCAAGAAATTCGCATCAGGCTGTTGTCGCATTCATCAATTATCCTCAGTATGTCGAGCGTCTGGGCACTGCTTGGATACCTCCTAATGGCACTGGGAAGCTACCGAACGGCGCGAGCGATGCATTCTAATCGGACCGATCGGCGGCTCAATTAGGTGGAAGGCGGTAGCGGCGCCGCCTCCGCGGGTCATCGGGGTCAATCGGACCGCGATGAGGTCTTCAAACAGAGCGATTGGCTCGCTCAGTCAATAGACAGGCATTACTAGCGCCCAGTGATGATTTTTACAGAAGTGAAGCAGGCACTCATCACACGGGATTAAAGACATCTATTTGGTCAGCATGAATGATTGGCTGTTGTGGCGCAAGTGTAAGTGCATTCCTGAAGACCATTAAGGAATTGTTTGGTCTTTCCGTTGCTAGAAGCCATTACAAATTATTATAGAATTACAAAACACTTAACTCAATGATACTTTCGTCTGTCCAATGATAGAAGGTATGTAAAATAATCATCGACGACCTCAACTAAAGTCACTTGTCACAAGTCACCGCAAAATGTAGACATAAACGGGTACTCCATAGAGCAATAAATAACGCTATTCATTACACTATAGTACTACGCTACTTCGTAATTGCGTATTTAATCCACATACGAATGAACCAGCGCGGCTGCTGATGTCCATGGGCCACCTTCGGGTCCCGTTAGCCGGCGCCAGTCCTCCGTTATCGTTATTATTAACGGGTTAGCGACAGGAGGCGCTGCCCCGTGCTACCCCTCCCTCCGTGCCGGGAGTTTCTGTAATTATAGTCGCCCACCGAGTGACGGATCGCGAGTAATGGCCAGATTATCACCAGGTTCGCGCCGTACACCACTATACATCATGCACTGCATTACGGACCGGCGTTCGACTACCCTCTGACTAATGCCCCGTATTATTGTGTCTAATCTTGTTTTATATTTCATTATGTCACGTTCAATTTCGGTTGCATGCCATGATTTAGTCAATTATTTTTGGCGAAAGTGTTCTATCCCTGGCTTTTGTATCTCTGGGGATTTATTTTAAAACTGACACTTGAAATTATATGTTTGCAAATAATGACCGACTTCAATTAATGTTATTCAAATTAAGATTAACTCCAGTACTTTCCCTCGTGCCGATATTCCGCGAGCAGCTGGCGCGATGAGTGGGGTCCTTCAGGCGTGACCCGTGGGGAAAGGGTCAGCCCCACAGCTGACCCATGACCGTGATTCGAACCTATCGCGTCCGCAGCGCCCCATTACCGCCACCACTGCGCATTGTTCGCCGCGCGCTGTCAGAACCACCGCCGCCGCGCCAAAAACGCCGCCGAAAAATCGGTCGGCAGCGGGGGGTAATTTTGCGGTGGCTGCGGGTGTTTTTTGCGCGCGCCAGCGGTGGTGGCGCGGTTTTTGCGGCCGGCTCGCGGTCGGCACACACACGGAGCCGGAGAGCGGCCCCGGCGGTGGTCGGCGGCTCGTTAGACGCCCCCGACGGGCCTGAGAACGGTCCGGCAGACAGGCCGGGGAGCCGACCGCAGGGGCGAGCGCAGGTGGATTCAGGACGGTCAGGGAGCCTGGCTGGACCAACAGGGGATGAGTGTGAATGAGAAAGTAGTCAAAATTTTTACTTGACAGATGCATCAATAAAGGTTAATATGCGAGCACTGGGCCCACGTTATGCAATTGCAGCATTTGGTCAATGACTAAATGATGACCAAATATATATTCTATTTGCAGTGCTCGAGAGCTGCCATGCTAACTTACATAGGTTTTCGCCAAGGTGGGTCAAAAGACGCTTGTATCACCGTAGTAGCGACTCGCTTGCCTTCCATCATGTTTCCATGTTACGAGGAATAGCAATCTCCACTTCCAGGTCAGTGTAGCGAGACGGTCGTTTTCACGGCCGTATAAGTTAAAACGAGCTGGATAAGCGGCACATTTATACACACCGCACGTGTCGACTGGCAGGCATTCATGGCTGGCCGGGGACCGGTGGCCACGAGTTTTCAGAAGCCAGCGACAGCGTAGCGCCGTCTCCTGGGCGTCGTCTTAGCCCCTCTCTGGGTCGTGTGGACCCGGCCTCCGGCCTATTCCAGCCTCTGTTAGCGGTTCTCTCGGCGAAGACCGGGCCTGCATGGCGCCTGAGTGGGCTCTGTGGGGCGCTTTTATGGCGCATTGTGGGGGAAAGTAGCGTTTTGCACTCCGTTGCGGTGCATGATATGGGGGTTGAGATAGGCCCCTTGGTGCTCACACAATGCAGGGCCTGGGTGATAGCGGCTGGAGGTAAGACGTGACTGCGCTCGCCTAACGCCTTCGAGCGCGTCGGTTTGAACGAATGTAGCAGGCTTGAAGAAACACTGTCTGCGATGGGTTTACTTATGGAGTTGTAAGCTCGTAGTCAGAAAGCACAGCTATTTTTTTCTAATGCGACACGACATTATACATATACAACCTGGCATCGTTCAAACTGATATTGCTTATCGTTCTAATACAAAATAGAAAACCTGAACACCACTTGGAAGTTGGATTACAACAATAGTCGACCACAACTCGCCTAGACTGGCGCCGGAAGTGCGCCATCGATTGTATCACACGCCGTTGTCTCTAGGGCCCCTCCCTCCCGGGATGGTCCGATATAAGAACTCCTCTCGGGTGGCACCTGTCGGCCGGCCGATATGCAATACACACATCTCAGGGACAGCTGAATGAACCCCCACCGTGGTCTCAGCGCGTGAACGTGCTGGCAACCACGCTCCCCGGACGCAGGCATCGGCGACATGCTTGTTTGTGGCGGGTTTGTCCGTCTGGGGTTGTCTGCTCGGGCTCCAGCAGAATTTGTATGAATTTGACGACGGTCTGGTTTGACAGCAGCTGACCGATTAGTGAGGCGTCCGCTCTTTTTGTCCTGGAACCTTCAACTGAGAGAGCTGCGATGTATTGTGTCGCTTCGGGGCAGTTTTTTCGGCCTTGGCGTCGTCAACCCGTCTTTCGTCAAGCACATCCAAAACGCAAGAAAAGAACGATGCCGATCACTACAAAAATATAATGTAAAATATAAAGTCGATCACGCAGCACGTTCTTCATTTCTTTGTTTAGTTTGTAACATTTCGCTCAGTTCCTCCACTTGTCTGGCTCATTTTGAACATTTAACTCATTTTGATTTCCTCCATTTGTTTAGCTTATTTTGAGCATTTTGCTCACTAACTATACAGACCTGCAGTTTAACCACCATTCCTCATCGCTCACCAACTGTTCCGCTCATCACCCAAACAGCCCGTCAACCCATCGACATCTCGCCCTCGTGCTACATGACTTTCCCAGGACTCCCTCCACGGACTTCACGTCCATCAAGAGCACCTCCGCCGTCCGCAGCGGCGGGGGCTGCACCTGACCGGCATCTCGAACCACCACGGCGGCGACGGCGGCGGCGGCGGCACGTCGGCGGCCGGTGCGCGTGCGGCGAGCGGGGGGCACGTCGGCGGAGGTGGCAGCGGCGGCCGGTGCGCCGCCGGCCGTCCCAGATGACGTGATTCGAGTGGCGATTAGCGCCGCCGGGCCCTCTGAACGCCGCTGTACGCGGACAAGGTCGTCCCGCCTCCACCGCGCCGCCACGCTCGGCCGTCTGCCCTGCGCTGGGTTGTACGGTGCGCCGCTCTCGGCGTGGGGCGTTGTTTATAGCCAGCCATGAGAGGAGTTAGGGGTCACGTCCGCGCAGCCCATTAGGACGTACACGCGACCCTACACGAGCTGGAGTGGTGTAGGACCGGCCGCGTACGCATGGTCACGTGGGATGCTGTGGCGCACGAGTTGATACGGATAGTTTGGTCACGTGGTATGAGGATGTGCGCAAGGTTGATTGGGCGATACTGGAGTCTGAGAGAATTTCGGGTCACGTGGTGGCTGAAAATGATGTCTTTTTTAATACCCTACTGCGAGCTGGAAGATGGTTTGACATTAAACTGTGACTCATTTGAGATTAACTGAAATCGGTGCTGTCATTCAGTGAACAGTGCAGATGCAAGATTCATTGCTGACTGCTGACTCAGCATCGAACTATGAAAACAAACCCGGTTATTCGAAACGGTTGTGAGTTTTCCCGGAAAATATTAGGTGTTTCTGGTGCCATGTATCCTCACACCCTCACTGCAGGAGATGTGGGATGGGCAGCTCAGTGCAGTACTCGAGAGAAAGTGACCTCACCCGGCCCGGTGACTCAGCAGTGGTTCGTCTGCAGAGAAAACAGCGCTGTGTGACCCCTGACCCCTGACGGTGGCCTCACCTACCCGGCTGGTCACCTGGGTGACCCCTGCTCCCGCGCCCAGCCTCTCCTCCCTCACTCTTCACACTGCAACCCGTCTCGCTCCCTAGGGGATGTGACACCAGCTCGCCTTGGCTACCAGCACAGCTTCTATTGCCTGGAGACCACCCTATTCCCCAGTTCTACCGTCTCACTGCAGCCTCCTTTACCACCCATCGCTTCCACTACCTAAACCATGCCTTCATCCCAGGGATGCGGAGCCGTGGAAATTTCAAACGGCTCCGGCTCCGGCTCCGGCTCCGGAGAAAAAAATCGGCTCCGGCTCCGGCTCCGGCTCCGGGTGAAATGTTATGGCGGCTCCGGCTCCGGCTCCGGCTCCGAGTAAAATGGTCCGGCTCCGGCGGCTCCGGCTCCGACTTAGTACATCCCCTATGCAATCAATTAAATACGGGTGGAAGAAAAATTGGATTGGTTATACGCGTTACCTACTCTTGCCATGACCGGCTCACCGCACTCCCCGCGCAAACGCACCTCGGAGAGCACTGGCAGAACAAAGGACTAGGAAGCGATGGCATTGGAAACGCAGTCGCCGCGAATCGGAGTTCACTGAACCATCGTAAGCTGACACCCATCTCGGCTGCATTGGGGGGGTGGGGGTGAGGGGTGGGGGTGGGGGTGGGGGTGGGGGGTGGGTGGGAAGAGACGGCGCTGGGAGTCGCAGTCCACTGCACTGGCTTCAAAACAATGGCCGTCACCTGATGACCGGTCCTCATGTTCTGGGGATGCAGTAGACGTGAGGGGGGAGGAGCAGACAGGAAGCTGAATGCGTACTGTGGGATACTGGGGATATTCGGCTTTTCATTCAATTGATGGCCCATGACGTACTATTGGTCTCAAGATAAGGGCCCAGGCGACCTGTAGTTTTGATGCGGTGAATACCCTTACCCTCGCCACAACTCGGGCCGAGTGCACCCCTCCTCCCAGCCAGCGCCACCCCCACTCGCATTGTGGCGAGGGTGAGGGTATTCACCGCATCAAAACTACAGGTCGCCTGGGCACTTATATTGAGACCAATAGTACGATATGTTTTACTGCCTTGTACTGTCAAACCGAACTAGGTCAATTATTTTTTCCTCTTCAAAAAATAAAAAGGAGCCGGAGTCGCCCCCTTTTTTGGCGGCTCCGGCTCCGGCTCCGGCTCCGGGCTATATTGTTTCACGGCTCCGGCTCCGGCTCCGGCTCCGGGCAAAATATGCCGGCTCCGGCGGCTCCGGCTCCGACTCCGGCTCCGGCTCCGCATCCCTGCTTCATCCGCTTCAGCTAGTGTAACTCAAGATTACTTAACTTCTCGTGCAACCGCCACAGTCTTCACACTCCAGTCCTCAGCGTCCAAAACCTCCAACAACTCCCGTCCCGCCGCCTCTCAGCCCCCACCCGACCGCCGCCACCCGAGACCCCGATCGGTCGCTCGGCAGCAGGGCCGGTCAAATTTCCGTGTCAATCTCGGTCGGCAATTTGGCGTCGGTTTCCAGCGCGGCTGCGTATCAGGCCGTCAGTGGTGGCCCGCATTAGGGGGTCATTAGACCAATCGGGCGCTCCGGCCGGTGTCAGGGCGGTCGGCAAAGGGTCCGGTCGGGACGGGCGGTCCCTCAGTCGGCGAACGGGTTAACCGGCGGCGGCTACTGATGGTCGAACCGCTTCCGAAAACGGTGTGAAAATTACACGGCGGAGTGGTGTAACGAGTGATCAGGGCCGGTGATTACAGGCCACCGGTGGAGGCGGATGATCGGAGGACGGGGCTGGAGGAAGGCGGGACTGGGTGAGCCGGACCGCCGACTGCCGACGATTCTCATTTGAAACGGAGTCTGCAAAGTTGTGTAGACCCATATTTGTTATTTTCGAACAAAAACTTAGACCGGTTAAGTTTTTGTTATCTTAACTGTACATTTGATTGTACACGATTGTACTATCAAAATTACATTTTGCCTTCATTCAAATGTCACCAACTATATTGCATATGGTTTGTGTTTTATTGTTTGAACATCTCTTTTGTTGATTGCATCAGTTCAGTTCGGGCCTGACTAATAAAAGCTTGTTGCCATCTCTTCTGCTCATTATATTATAAAAAGAGAATGGCGAATGAGTATCATTACGATTGATTCCAATCTATTTGCCGGTGTTCGTGATCGGCCTAATTAGCGTTAAATGATATATGTTTCATAATGGCTATTTGTGTGCTTGTGAACATTCGACCACTTAATTTAGCTTCAAAACATTGTTTACAACCAGTAATTATGACTTGTCGTCTGTGATTTTTCTTCTGACTGCTGTCGAAATCGTTACAAATTTATTACTGCTTTGCTGCTGACGACGCACATTTATCCCTAAGTCCCAAATTACATGGATAAAAATTAGCATTTATACCCTGATTTATCTCACATTTGTCCGCAATGAATGTATCGAATTAAAATCACGTGCTGGCCGGTCCCAAGCCTAAATATAAAGGCTTCAACGCCGCTGTTTCACTAATGTTATGGTACTGATAAATAACAAAACACTATGCATAACTGCACCGTGACTCAGAATAAGTGGCCAGGATTAACGTCCGTAGGCGTGACGGAAATAAAAATGCCCCGCTCGGACGGCAGCCGTGCCGGTGTGCGCCGATGGTATCGCCGCGGCGACTCCGAGAGAGGCGATGGCCATCGGCGGCCGCCAGCAATCAGAGCCGGGCCACCGGGCCGATATTAGATACACTTATAGCCGCTTCTGAGGGCTATCATTGACCGGCGCCGCCATCTCGGCAGCCGCTGACCGGGCCCCCGACACGTGCTCCGGCGGGCCGAACACGCAGCGCATACAGGCCACGCGCCGCGCCTCTCCGCGGGGGGGGGGGAGGGGAGTGTCGTGTCCATGCGCGGTTACGTAGGTTTTCGTTTTCTGTTGTGTTATTTATTTAGGGTAATAGAATACCGAATGATACGGTCTCAGAAACAGGCTCTGTTTGGAAAGTGTGAAGAGTGGGCTGATGAAAAACTGTTAATAATCTGTAATGAATAGCATTACTCAACAAATGGCCTACTTAGCTGCGAGACGGCACGTCATTGGGAGCCCTGTAATTACCTGCAAATTGTGATGAATGAGGCGGCTAGTTCTCTGGAAAACCGCCCGCGGCTACTGGCGAGAGAGGCTGGTCATAGGAGATGGCCGGGTGTTAGTAGCGGTATGACACGACGGGTGTTAAAAGATCTACTGATAAGGTGGGTGATGGCTCGGGCTCCCCTGGTTCCGTGACACGCTCCTGCCGTTAAACATGCTTTGAATGAAATTATATTCAAAATTCTAGATGATGGATGAATAGGAAAGAAAGAAGGTGATATGGGCTAAGCTTTTACGTTTTATTGTGTGTGAATTTTGTTTGTGCAGAGATCAGCAAGATGTTAATTTGTCCCTCGCAGTCTATGAAGTTGGTGGAAATGCATACAATTTTCATATAAAATATAACAACCAATATGCATGTACTTCCTCAAAGAATGTTTGTGTATCATAAAGCGAGACTACAACATCATTTGGGCGCCTTTAAAAATGTGTAGGTTCAATGTCCGAGATCGTTTGCCTGGATTACTACACTTCTAACGAGTGTGAGTTTTGCGTCGCATTCGAGAGGTGAAGATGTGATGCAGCAGTTTGTGCACATTTCACCTGCCTTCAGGGAGGGAGGATAAGGCCAAACGCAGCTGAATTTCGTATTACCCCGCTGAGTGGTCAGTGGTCACATTATGCTACTAGCCTGTTTCACAATGACAGAGGAACCATCCGGTGCACGACTCGGTTCTCCGGCCGACGATACGAAGCTCAACATTCCAGCATTTGCCCATTTCCATTTTGTCCGAACCATCAGGTCGTTCGGAATGTTTAAGCTGTTGAGGAACGCATCCGATCGGCGGCACAGACAAAGACTATTGTAAAAGGTAAGTATCAGATCCTTCAGACCAGTATGGCCAAGTTTGGCAATGGCGATGACAACGAGACACGTTGATGGGATTGTCTTCTGGGAGTTGTTGGGCTGGACGCAAATAGGCATTCAGGTGTCTGCTTAGCAAGCTAGCGCGCACTCGGTTGAAATTTGTTTTGGTTATGCAACATGATGGAGGACCTATGTAGCTAGTTGGCCGCATTATGCCACAATACATACGTCAACTGTGGTTCCTGATTTGTTAAGTGAATCCTCATTCTCCTAGCATTTACGTAAGCTGCGTAAAGTTTGGTCTCTCAGTTATGACCCCAAATACGTCACTCTTTATTCAAGCATTCAGCCATTTCTGTTGTTCAAACTAACATTGTTACCTTTTGTCTCAGAATACACATTTGTATATATTATTGTCACTGTTTCCTCATCTTGCCAGGTGTTCCTTGTCAGTCTTATTCCATGAATGGTATCATATCTTTGATCATTGTCTTCGATATGGAAGGCACGTATACCTACCGAAACAAATTAAAAATTTTACGCAACAAGGCAGGAAACATAATTCAGGATATACATCAGTTGTGAAATATTGATACACAGATACGATATGCAAATGTTTGATAAAATCTTACCTGAATAAAAACATGCCTAGGTATAGATGTTCTCCTCGAAGTCGCTTATCTGATGAAATACCTTTGACATCATTCTTTTCAATCGTATTTGAAACAGTGGATAAAGAAACGGATATTCACATTCCTGGCGTTTTCGAGCCAGACTGTGTTTGGAGAAAAATGCAATAGCTTTGTCTCAATATCATTAAACGACCACGATTCTGTGTTTGTGTTGAATGCTGGTATTTGACTATTTATGCAGCAATGCTGTTTTCGATAGTCCATAACCAATAAGGTGTGTAACAAATCAAAATGAACGAAAGCTGCTTTGATGATTTGGTTTATTGATTTGGATTAACCTTCTTAATTTTGTTTTGTTTATTTCCTTACCAGTGAGCCCCGCGACTTTTCTTTTCTTTTGTATGGCTCTAACGTTAAGGGTGCTATTGAGTCTTTATGCGTGTGCGGGTAATCGTGGTCAAGTGCTCTTGGGAAGCGATGATAAAATCCTACAATTGTCTGACATAGCTGCTCTTCTCCTCATCACCAAATCACTCTTAGTATCATTATGCCTCTGAGCTTTGTAGCGTTTAATCTATATTTATATACGATTTCGGGCTACTCTGGTGAATGTGCAGGACGTTAGACTCGGCTGCTTAGTACCTATTTCCATCAACATGGGTAGGGCAGCCTGCATTTGATGTTATGAGTAAATGCGACGGACAAATGCTTGTAAGTCTTTAGTCCGAGTGTTTTTTTTTCGCATCTAAAATCTTATTTCTAGCATTTCTTTTGACACCGATGCTTGTTAACTTTGTAGGTAATGTTATCTGCCTTCCCAGTGGGACATTTCAGGTATCCAATCACCTGACAGCCATCGGTAGGCTCGATAGTAACATAAACAGCTTCTGTCCGCGAGTGGCGCCTCCAAATGCGCGTGAAATGCGCGTGTCGACTCCATCGGAAATTCCTCGGCGTTTCTAAACGCGTCGGACATGCGTGACGAGCGTGCGATGTGTCCGGCGGCGCCTGGCCGGCACAGAAGCTCATTTGTGACACAGCGCACGCCGCCAGTGACCATTCACGTGCACTCGTCATTCAGGCACCGGCGGCGCCGCGTCAGATAGGGGCCGCTCGGAGATAACCTGGCCGGCCAGTCATTATTTGAGCCATTAGCTGGCGGCGGCTGCGCCAGCTACGGCCACCGGCAGCCCCGAGCTGGCTGAACTCATCCATCATCGCGCTCGTTACTGGCCGGACGGCAGCCCGCGCCAGCTTCTGCCGCCGCTGCGCCGGCGCGCGACAGCCCGCGCCGCGCCGCCACCGCCGCAGCCGCGCCGCCACCGTCTCAGCCGCGCCGCCACCGCCGCCCTCATTAATCGAACACGGCCCGCGCCGCACTCATTTTTTTCACAATCACCCTCCAATATGAGTTTTTGGAAAGGCGCTTAGCACCTGTGAGTGGCTACCTGTGTTGGAGGCTCCGCCCCCGGCCGGCGGCGCGCGCTGTGATTGGTCGCCGGCCGCATGGCTCGGCCGTAGAAAGTCAATGCCGGTCGGCGGCGGGCGGGCGGGCATGGGCGCGCGCCGGCCGGCCGGCTCACTCTAGTTGGGGATAGATGGCGTGGGGGTGTGCGGCGGTGCGGAGGGCGGCAGCCGGCTCCGACGACGACCGCGCGTGCTGAGAGAGCGACTGTCGAGCGGCCCAGACAGCAGCGATGATGCAGCCGGGCGATGGGTTCCCCGGAGGTCACCACTCGCTGCACCCGCACTCGCACGTGCCCATGGACCTGCACATGGCGCAGGGATTCCAGTACTACCGGTGAGTACCGCCGGGGATCGTGGAGGGACACGTGACCCACGGGTCCGTACACGGCGTGCGTGGGGTCGGGTGCATATAACTGGGTTAGTGTGTGACTGTGATGTGTCTTGGGCGATCCACTCATCCCATAAGCTCTTGTAGGTAGGTATAAGGTATGCTTGCATACGAGTAATTTTATTTATATCAAGGAAGAGTTTGCAATTGAAGAGCATTGATCTGTTTATTTTGGTCGATTCTTTAATACATATTACTTATAAAAGTTTTCCAATTTCTGGAGAAGCTCTCTATCGTAGACAATGTCTCGAGCATCATTCTACGGAATTTCTGACGTACATTTTATTCAAATTTTCTCTGACAGCCACTATCAATCGCCCGATCCGAGACATTCACGTGCATTTCCTCTCTGTCGGTACTCCGTCACAAACAATTGTGGCGCATTTTATTCAGACTCGTGCATTCCTCGGCTCTGTTTTGCATGCCGTGCAGCGCGCGGAGTGTTGTGCTCGGGTCGCCCCCACTCTGCAGCGTGTGCCGCGGCCAGCTATCGGTCGTAGGCGCCCTGTTCAGAGTAGGAACTGCTCCATCCAGCTTCTCTGGCATCTGATGAGGTGGTGGGACGCAAAGTGGAAGTAAAAAGGTCTGAACATAATTGAGTGCATTGAAAGAGATACTGTCGGAGTGACTTTTGTTAGCTTAAGTGATCGTAGTGTGGTCATAGGGTCAGATTTTATTGCAACGTGACTGTTAATGCTCACTATCGTGGCTGCCCTTCCTACAAAAAAAAAAAACAGCGTAGGCGTAAATTTGTATAGGCATAACTTAAACGAAGGGAGTTTATCAATATTTGTCAGGAACAATATCAGGATCGGGGCCAGGTGACAGGTGCAATTCAAACGTGCATGCAGTTGATATAGGTAACTGAACAAATTGACACAAGCTTAGGCAACTCCAAATACCAATGTGATCTTCCTACGATCTTTCCTACTGTATGTGCACCACTTCAGTAAACCACCACCACACCTCAGCCACCGGAAACCGGGACCGGTGTGGATCCAGTGTCCGTATGTCGGCTCCGTGACGCCTCTGCTCCTCCCAGTTCCGGCAGATCCGTCCCCCCTCCACACGGCGTGAGGTCGAGGCGGATCCCGCTGCTCCCGTGCCATGTCTCAGTGACGCCCGGCTGTCCCGGGCGGTAGGTGTGCTGACACGGGGCGGTCTTCGCTGCCAGCGGGCTCCCTGCCGACTGTCGGTGTCCTGTCAGAGTCCTGCAGGGTCAGACAGTCAGTGGCAGTGGCGAAGTCTCCCTAGGATCGTTTGTACCCACAATCCTGCAGCCTTTATTACAACAGTCCCAGTGAGTCCCAATTGCCCTACATTTCCCATTTCTTCCTGTTTAAAAAAATCTCGCTGTCTCATAGTTCCCACCAATCGTTCAGTCGGGTCGCAGAACGCGAGGGTTCGACTTAATATTTTATTTTCTAGCCTCTCTCCGACTCCTCACTCAACATGTTCCCGACACGCCATTCGAGTTACGTAAACTTCATTAAACTTTATCCAACATTTTATTCCTGTATTTACATGCTTCTTGTATTACATTTACATCTTTTCCAAACTCCCCTTCAATGCGTCCATCCGAGTCTATCCAAAGTCCAGCCCGGCTTCTATTACCGTCGACAGGCTGCAGTCACAGACGAATGGTACCGCGAACGACCGTCGGCATCGCCAAAGTGGCTCCTCACCGGATCGTCGATGGTCTGAGATCACCGGCCGGCAGTCGGCGACACGGCTGTTTGTGTCTTTTACCGAATACGATGACAGCATTTCCATACAATCCGCTCGACGGTAACATGACACTAGCGGCCGGCCGGGGACGGACGCTGAGCCTGAATGACGTTGGTGACGCTGGTGACGTGGCTGACTTTGGTGACGTGGTCGACACACTCGCTGCACGTCACGTCACGGCACTGGTCACGTCTCAGTGACGTCCTTCCCAGCGGCACCGGAACCGCTCTGCGTGGGTTCAGCCCATGGCTATGCGTGGTGAACTCAATTAACTAGTGATTCTGCTCGCAGGGATGTATAAAGGAACACGCACGCATATGATTATCCCTCGGATGTATTCTGCAGAAATTTGATCCTGCAACACTCGAACGAAAGTTGGCTTGGATTCTTCGCCCGCACTCTGCATGGAGCTCCAATTATGCCGAGACTTGATACCCAGGTGCTTCGCAAGCCTGCTGCTATGCCGGTAAAGTGGGGCGGGTCGGCTCACCTGAGGAAAATCGCGAGCAAGGGAGAAAGATGTGGTCAGCTAGCGTCTCAGTCGTGTCAACCGCCCCAGGAAACAGACCGGAGCGGTCCGTCAGTTTCCGAGTGCGGCTAGAGCCGTGTTATCTTCTGCACGACATCGGAAGGCTGGCCGGTGATTATGTGATTCATTCGGCGAGATAACTGCCACCTGAAATAATACCCGTGAACACGGAGCGTCACTTCGTGGAAGGTTCTATTTAAACTAAGAATGGGATAGGTGTAGTCAGATGAAGAAATGAACTGACCTTTGTAACGATATTTGACGAGCCCCTTCTTACAGACGTACCTAATACAGGGACATAAACTGACATAGTTATCAGTTAGCACACGGACCAATGCATCATTCACTGAGAATTAGCTTGGATTATTCGCACAATTATATTCATTGTAAAACCATTTTATATCCAGCTTTTGCTGTTGCATGTCACTTTTCAGTGTCCTAACAATCAAATATTAAAGGAGGATTATAAGAAGCACGAAGGCAACTGTCAGGCTGTCAGGAAATGCTAACATTTGCATATAGCTGGTAACCATCTGGTTTATGGCAGTTAGAAGCCACCCACCTAAGCTGGTACCGGTTCAAATAGAAGTTTATTGACTTACACCATGTGAAAAGTATGCTCGAAGCTGGGACATGACGATTGTGATCAAGATGATGCATTGGGATGCTGTAAGGGCATGTCGGTTCATCCGTCTTTGAATTGCGCTTGGAATTCAATTAATATACATAACAACCTGTGTCATTGTTCCATGGATGATTGGTGACATACAGTGCAGAGCAGGATATGCTGAACATAGACAGCTAATCAACTGATAAAATATCTCAATTCATTACGAAATCGCCATCGATCCAGCGCTGCTCTATCTCTGAAAAAGATTGAGACGGCGGCATTGACAGTTTCTCCGATACAACGAGCGCCGGGTTCACGACTTTAGTCATGGCTCATTTAATTCATTCAATCTGATAGCGGTCGCGCCCATTTAAATCACACCGCTGCGAACCGACCGCCGTATAATACATATTGTTAAATACATCCGGCTCACAGCAATGTGCTGTTAGCAAGTCGTTGTCGACCTGTCTTTGGCAATCTCTCAAAGCGGTTACGTGTCGTGGATGGCATTTAACCTTCGGTTGTCGTAGTCAACAAAGGTTCGAGGATCCTAGGGAGCTGCTAGCTTGACCGTATGCGCTGACTCGAACAAACTCAGTCAACATTCGGGATAGGATAAGTGGACGTCCGACATCGCGAGGCAGCAAGTCAATTGATAGCATGGTTGAAACGAATGGCTTTACGGTGTAAGCGGTCACTGACAAATCTGCTGTGGGAACGGCACTATTGACAGCTGTCTTGGTGTCTGTCTGTCCGTCTGTTTGTCTGCCAGTTTGTCAAGTATTCCAACCTAAGCCTGACTACATTCATGGCCACGTAAATAGCCGACAAACTCGCTCCATTACATCGTACGCGCTGTAAACGACTATCACACCAAATTACGGCCGATTGTTTATGCAGCCGGGTCCGTGTCGTGCATAATCGGCCGGCCTGCGATAGAATCGACCCTCGTCGGTCGCCGCGCGCCGACTGCGGGCGCCGACGGGCACGTACCGTCACCCTGGGGCGGCGCAGAGGGTCAGCCAGCCGCCCCCGCCCCCGCCCCCGCCCCCGCCCGACGGACGGTCGCTCCTACACCGCCACTATATGACAGACGGGGCGGTATCGCTGCGTATTCGTTAGCGCTCTAGCGACAAAGTATTTCTATTCAAGGCACAAATTGACGTCGAGGCCGCTCGGTAACAATGCTCTTAGCGCACGCGCTGCCAGCGCTCTGCTGACCGGCGAGCCCGAGCTGCCCGAGCCGGGAGCTATCTGAATGCCAAGTCAGCAGCAGGTGCTACCTCCATGGGTGGAGCTCTATCTCCTGTATGACCAGTATGCTTCTGTGCAAATCAACACCAGCTATGTAAATAGGCGCGCTAAAACCCGGCTGTCGGACGGGGGCCTGTCATTTTCTCCCTGCGCCGCGCCACGCCGCACCGCGCCGCAATGGCACCAAATGGACACGGGCGGCAGCGGCGCGGCGCAACGGCCGCCTGACGTGACAGATATTACATATACCATTACACGGACGCATAAATACGCCGCAGTCACATTGAAGAACGCATTAAGACCATGTACGGCGGTAATGATACACGTGTTTCGCTTTATCGTCTCATTAAGTGCATGCATCTGCGTTATCTACATGGGCATTAGCCGGTCGGGACAGCCGTGTTGGCGGGCTCTCCCAGGGGGCGGCGAGATCTCCCGGGAGGGTGCTAGGTTTTCAGGAGGGCGTGAGGTCATCGGAGAGGTGCAGTGGACGGAAAAGTTGTAGGTGAGAGGCCAGAACTCTGTGGTTTGCCTTGGTCCAAACTGATATTGGGAAACATAGTAGGTATTAGTCAGTCACTGGTGTGTGGCATTAGACTTCACTGGGACGAAAGAGTGATTCAGCTCCTTGCTTCGCTTTTGTGTTTAGTAAACTCGATCCAGCTTTATTCCAAATCAGCCGTGATCAATTCGTCGTGTGTCGAAATTCGACTCTGATGTTGCATACCTTCGTCCCACATAGGTAGACGGTGAACTTTCGAAAAATGAATACTTATCGCTCATAATGGATTTACTGCACTCCTTTCTTTGCTATCGGGTGATTTGCCACCCGCGAATTCAGCGGATCGTGAGAATTTACGGCTGAGGGTGTCCATTTTTCACGGGGCGCTATCTGACACCTGCTGTCTCCGCGCGCCTCCCGCTCCTCCCGCACTGTCCCGGGGAGGCGGGGACGCGGCGCCGAGTCCTCCTGGAGGCGGGGACGCGGCCTACCGAGTCCTCCTGGAGGCGGGGACGGCACAGACGGAGACGGAGACGGAGACGGAGACGACGCCGATGACGGATGTGACGGCGCTCGGCTACCGATCGCCCCGATAGCGCCGAGTCGCGCACCCATATCGGCCGAAATCGCGGTCCGGCCGGCCGGCGGCGGCCAGTTTCACAAGAGGTGCCGACGCCGCGACGACCGGCGGAGATCTTACGCAGAACAGCAGTCTGCCCCAGGCGAGAGCAGCATGACAACCGCCTCTGAGAAGTCCCGACTGGCGTCACAGAACGGGAGACGAAAATTCCAATCCCCGGTCTTTGAAGAGTAGATATCTACGAGTAAGCATTAATAATTTTACTTTAAAGTCAGCCTGTCGAAACAGTGGCTGCGGAGAAGCATTTGCCAGTGTATTTTCGCAACAGTATTCTTATCTTGTAGATAATCTGCTGTTTAACATAATTCATTGATCACTAATCTCTGTTTACATCTGTGCATTACGTAACAACCGGTTTCGTTGCCATATACCCGGAAAGCTCTGCTAATCATCACAAATGGAAGCTTGTTGCATCACGGAACATGGTCTCGTGAGCGATTCTTAGTTCACGGGCCACTGATTTTCCACTGCTTCTCCGCTCATGGCTGTCGACTCTCGGGTCATTTTCTCACAGTCTATTGGCTCACCATTTTCACGCCGCCCGTTGCACCCCCAGCACCCACTGACTCTCGCCTCTCCTTTCGCTGACTCTCGACCCATTGTCTTTCCACCGTCTCTCTCCGTGTGCCGGCCGGGTGCCGTCTGCCGTCTGACTGACTCTGCCGTCCGCTCTGCCCCCGCGGCAGACGTGGCTCATTAAGCGAGCTGTTTAAATGGCCACGGGAATGGGTTGGCTCGCGGCTAACACCGTACCGTGAGAGATGTTCGTTTGTCATTCCGTGGCGCGACTACTGCCAGAGAACGCGCAATTATGTCATTGGAGTAAGGCGCGGATTAGCACGTGGGCCCGAGCTAGGCCCTTAATCCGACCGGATTCTTCGTATAACCGACAAGCAGCTTGACTAAGATATCCCATAACTGCGGTGCTTGGACAAGGTAATTTGCGGTATTTGACAACATGCTTAGGGCATGGCGATGTAGAATGGCATCATATGTGTAATTAGGTAAATTGGTTTTGCGTGTAGTTTTGTGAGATTATAGGTAAGACAACGTGGCTGTGTTGTTTCTCGGTGCAACTGACTATGAATGCTCATCTGTGGGTATAATTGGGATTGAGATGGACTTCTTTGACGTAAAACTCTTTTAATGAGCATGCTAGGCTCTGCCCATTGCCTTTCCAAATGAGCTACTGAAGAATGTACTCAATTTTGCTAGTAAAGATACGGTGCACCCGTTTTACATGCATTCATTTGGCAGCAATTAACTGTACCTAAATCGCTGTCAGCTTCCTCTTGAGAAATTTAAATAATATCCACGAGTTTCTTCGCTTAAGGCAATAGATAATTGAAGTGAATATAAAATATATTTTACTTTTTCATTTTAGAGGTTGTTTTCCAATAATTTTGTAAGATACATAAATAATGTACTTCTAAACAGTATGCATGGCAGAGCACATACATCATTATTGTCCCCCACGTCCTTCCCCGCCTCACCAGGAGCTAACCCGTCCCCTCCTTCAGGGGGCGAACCAGGACCGCTATGGGGCACGTTCCACTGACCACATTCTGTGTCCTTTGCTGGCGCTGTGACGCAGGTACTCACCGGTACGCGCTGGTACGCGCCGGTACGCGCTGTCAATCTCCAATCGTCAATCGTGTCGATCCCAATCTCCCGAAAGGCTCGCCGGATATCGTCGTTTACGTCAATAGTTCGTCGATGCGGTTAGGCGCCAGCATTCCGCCGGCATAGCTCTGGCTTTGTGAGCGCCCGACGCGCTGCAGTATCGGTTCTATGACAGTGCCGGACTGGTTTGGACGTTCATATCCTGTTTGGGCTCGGCTCCAGCCCTTTGCCGTGGTGCCGGATCGTTCATGCCAATCGCATCTATTCGGCCGGCCGAGTTATGAGTTGTTGGGAGGCCGTCTCGGAGTTGGCACTAACTCTCCGTGACCGTGCCGTTGCGCGGTGCTGAGAAATCCACTCACATGGTGAAAACGGGCTGCAAACATTTATGACCAGGTCGGAATGGAGGTAAAAATCACCGCCGCACCGCGCGAGTCGGGTCCGTACAATTAGGCACAAACGGATACTTTGGCCCGGCATCGACAGCCGCCGCGGGCTCCGGCCGACCAACCCGCGCCCAGCAGATAATAAAATTGGGAACTTACGTCTTCATAAAATCGACGTAAAACCCCACTTAATTAGACCAGCGAGCCATGAATGGGGCGGCTCCGAGAGATCTCCACTCGTAACAGCGCCGGCATTTTCGGCAAACCATGCGCAATGCACATATAGTGCAGGCCATCATTATTTATATTTCATATTTTACGATGTGGCAAGCCTGCAGACGCGGATGACCCGCGGCTCGCCCTGAATCAACCCGGGGCTGCATTTCGGCTACGGTGCCCGTCGTATGTCTCCGCCGACTTCTGCATCCAATTATAGAAGAATTCATTGCAGCTCTGCCCGTAAAGCAGGCTCGGTTTTCGCCGATAGTGATTCGTTCGTCCATAAAAGGGCCCGCTCCCGTCAGCTTGTTCGGGATTAGCGGTACCATTACTGCCAACAGTAATCACCGCAGCCGGTGACCGGCCGACTTGTAAGGGCGCCCACTTGGAGAGCGTGTTTTGAAACACGACTATTGATGGATGAATTAGCTGGGAGCTGCTGTGTGTTGCGCTGGCTCCCGTGCGCTCGGCGAGGTCCTCCCGGTTACCGCGGCCCTCCCGGCCGCCCTGACCCCGTGTCATCCTCCGTCAGCCTCACCTCCCAGCAGGCAGTTTGTCTTGGAGCTGCGCAGTCCTGCCAGACACGCGCCCTCGTCGCGGAGAGGCTGTGGCCAATCGAGTTTCACGCTTTCGCTCAGGATGCGATGAGATACTTAACTTCAGTTGCGCTGTCTGTTTAGCTGACTGCAATGCTGACTTGTGCGTCGGCTTGATACTGGCTGCATAAGCTACCTTACCTTAGTTGTGCCGTCTGCGTTATGACTATCCATGCTCCTCTGCAGTATTTGGACAAGAAAGTTTATTTCGTTTTCTTGAGAATATTTCATAGCTTGTATTTCTAGGAAAATATTTTATTTTTCCAAAAGAAAATTATGCAAGCACTTGACTGCAAAGTCATTTAGTCCAATCTTGTGACTTTCACGAATAAGGTTCGTTTCGATTTTACCTTGCGTCAGCTGGTTTCTAACTTCACCAGTCCCTTTGCCCCATCCCGCCCCACCCGACTCTGGCACCCCTCCCTCCCCCGGCTCCGACCCAGCGACCCAGTGTCGTCTCTGTGAACGGACGACCCGGCGGTGGCCGTGCATCACACAGGCACGTTTGTTTTCCACGGTCTGCGGCACGCATCGTGCCTGGTGACGGGGCCACACGCAGCCCACCGGGGTGGGCGCCGTCACCCACCGCTGATTTAGTGCAGACTGAGAGTGGAGATGGAGCGTTGTGCGTCTCTCTCTCTCTCTCTCTCTCTCTCTCTCTCTCTCTCTCTCTCTCTCTCTCTCTCTCTCTCTCTCTCTCTCTCTCTCTCTCTCTCTCTTTCCTCTACATCTCTCCTTCTTCCTCTCTCATTCTCTCACTCTCTTATGTGAGTTGTCATCATAGCATCCGATGCAACATGATACAATTGAGACCACTTTCAACCTTTCCATTCTAGGTGATGTCTCTGCTCGTATTTATTGGTCAGCATCGACTGACTTGCCATCATCTGATCTGTCTCGTTGACCTGACCCGTGACCTGCCCGTTGACCCGGCTCGTCTGATCTCTCTCTCTCCTCTTCCCGGCAGATACGGACATGGTACACCGCAAGATTACCACTTGGCAGCCGCCGGGTAAGTCGCTTCGTATATCATCTTCCATAAAATTGGCCTCGGCTAGCCGCCGGCGCTCCACCGGGTATCTTGCAGACCAACTCGTAATTAGAAGAGGCTGTATTGGGCCGTCCCCTGTCTACTGGGAGCTAATGATTCAAAAACATGACACCGAAAATTACACACAATGCTCATTACGCCATTAAAATATTTGAGTTATTTCCGTATCGTAAAGCAGTGAAGTATTTAGCAGGAGCCCTTCCTTAAACGCGGGCAGGCGTATAATTAACATCGATGCAAAGTGCAGCCTGATTACATTAGATTTAGCAACACATAAACAAAGTGCGATATACGATCCAGCCGGTGTCCTTATTTGCAACAACATCGGACACTTCTTCTTGTTTGTGGATATGCGCAGTGATATCATTAGCAAACAAGCGATATCATTAGTCAGCGGTAAGTTCCTTTAGATGCAATCCGATTACTATTGGCTAAATTTATCAAATTTACTGAAGTGGATCGGCAAATATTTACTCGAAACTATAGCAATTATGACTGTTTGTGTAACCCATAACATCTCACGCGGTACAAAAATTTGAGCTCTGGATTCACCCCGACCCCCGATAACCCGATTTTAGGCGATGGTCCATCAATGGTCCAGCAGTGGTCTGTGGTCCAGTGGTGGTCCATCGGACCGGACCGGACCGGACCGGACCGGACCGCCGCCGTTTACGGTCCGCGGTCGGCCGCGCCGAGCCACAAAATCAATCATTATCGCCGCTCTAAACGACACGCAAATGTTATAGTAACCCATGATCAATTAAGTTTTATTGGGCAGTTACTCATGACCTGTCAGTGAGTGAAGTGCCTTCTCCTGCGCGGGCCGGGTTATAGGCCATAGCGGCGGCTTAGTTGGCGCGTTTGTGCCACTCAGCGACCGACGAGAAATCGCCGTACCTGGATTATGCCAAAGGATGTCTTCGTTTTCGTAATGGTGTTAAAGTGCAAGGCCAGTTCAGTTTGAGATGGAGGCGTTTCTATTGCTGATGTTCCCGTGTCCGTAAGTGGAACATTGGAAGCAATTACCTAGCTTTGTGACAAAGCTTGAGACCAATTTTTGCGAAAGCATTGGCGTTTTCAATGTTGCTTTAGCTTCTTATGCAAATAATTTTCGGTGATCAAGGCACAAGCTCATTGAGTGCTGGCCAATTTTAACTCGCCGCGGCGGAAAACTGCCGGTAACGTTCGTCACGCCGCGCGGCCGGGGCGCCGATGGTCCAGTCACGCCTCTGTTTATACTGGTCGGCCGCGATCGGCTGTGAGCTGCCGCTCCGCTGATGAAGTGAGCTCACCCCCTGCATTCTGGGCCTGTCCACCGGGCTGATGGCCAGTCGGCACACACACTGGCGCCTGTATACAGGCCGAGGTGTCGGCTCGGCGGGGAGCCGCACTCAATGCCGCTCCAGAGCGCCGCGTCACGGGGGTGAGCAGACCGGGCGGTGCAAAACAATACTGCTCCATATCGGCGGGCGGCTTATCGGGAGGCTTTGTGGCTGTCTGCACGAACCGTGGTGATCGGAAACACCAAATAACGAGAGGCCAGCCCCGCCTCTCTCGCCTGCTCTGACTTGATCGGACTCCCTTTGACATGACCTGACCCCTCCCTGCCGAACGGCTCCGCCCTGCCCCGCCCTTCCCTCGACCTCTCCACCATGACCGGGTCAGCCGTAATATGTGACACCGACGCGTCGGCAGCCGGCCCCGCCCCTGACCGCCGATCGTCGGCGCTCCCCGACCGTCGGCCCCGGTACGGTACGTGATCGGAGCGTCCGATATCGTCCCATGCTGACAGCGGTCCCGGTCGGCGGCGGCACGACACGCCCCGGGCGCCGGCCGGCCGGTGAGCAGGCGTGCCCCGCACAGTGGCAGTGCAGGCGTGCTCAAATGCAGGAGGATGATCGAAATGATCGGATACCAACCCCGGCCTCACTACCGGCGCCACCACCAGCTCGGCCACGGCGAGGTGCCTTAATTCACTGAGGGATCTGCCGGAGATGAGCTGAACTCCGACGCGACGGTCATGCTCTGATCTAAATTTAGCGGACCATGAATGATCGCGGGTGATTCTGAATGCGATCCACATGCCGGGGTTAGTTCGGTAGGAGCGTGACATGCTGCGGGGCAGATAGAGTGCAGTGGATGTTGGTGGACGATGGTGATGATGTGGGTGGATGGAAGACGGTGGATGGTGGACGGTGGACTTGGATGGCGGACGGTGCATAGCAAACGGTGAATGATGGAAGATGGATGGTGACGTGTGGACGGCAGGAGGCTGAAGGTGGAAGATAGGATAACGGACCGTGAACGGTAGCATGGTAGGTGCTACAGAGTGCTCCAGAGTCCGTGACACACCACAGCGTGATCGGGTGGATCTGACGGGCTGACCGCTCTTCCCCTGCCCGGCTTCTCTCCCCCGCTGCGGTCCTGACCGGTCACAGACCAGCCAGCTGCCCCCGCCGTCCTCATAAACCACACCTACCGACCGACCGGCCGACCCGCCCACCTAAATCAGCTTCAATTATAGAGGCCACGTCCGGGCCGGTGCGGCCGGCAGAAGCTCCGCCAAAGGTATCCGCGCCGGTAAACGTCTCGCTCGCCGCTGGGGTCGCCGCGCCGCCGCCAGCTCGGCGGCGGGGTGCGCCGGATCCGTCGCAGCCTTACCGGCGCTGCGGTACGGGCCCAGGTCACCAATGGACCCATAGGGTGGTGTTTGCATGACAATTATTGTCAGCCTGCAATCGTGAACTCTGATCTGGCCTTTGTTGGGTGGACGCGAATCGATAGCGCCTTTGAAGCCGACTCCGCCTTTGGGAATTGATATACAATTGAGATCGGCTGTGGGCCGATCCCACTGTAATATGTGACCGGGAGAGGGAGAGGGGAGGTCAGGGTGGGCCAGGTCACCGCTGAACGCGGGGCGAGCCGCCGCCAGTGGGCAGTAAAACCTCAGACTCGGAGACCTGGCCAAAGACAGGTCATGTTCCCACCGATGTGAGGCGTGCTTTACTGTATCTGAAGCTCTAAAATCACAATAAAACAATGTATCAATGTAATCCCTATTGCCAGTTTACGTAACTAGCACTTAACTCATCTTGTATGTAGGCGCATGCGAGCCATATACAGTAGCCTCCCTCCCAGCTTCTGAACATTCTCCTTTTATCATAGCAATGTGACATCAAGAGCCGCGGCGGGGATTTGCACCCTCTTCTCTCGGTGCTCAGTTCAGCGGGCTCTTTACAACTGACGGCTCCGGCACGGCCGGTGTTTATGTTTATTCATCCGCCGCATATCTCCGCCTGGCACTGCCCTCCCGGTCCCATATCCCGCCTCTCTGACTTAGAGGTGGACTCTGCAGGCCCACAATAGCGCCCAGCTATGCTAATGGCCAGTTATACGGCCCGACCTGAAATCAAATTAGGCCCATGAGCGTAGATCGACGTTTTCCACCTGTAAACGTCCCTTGTCGGCAAGCAATTTGCCTGGCTGAGATGCCGACCTGACTCCTGTTCGCTGCTGACAAAGGGTTTTATTGCCAACTGGGCTCACGGTACCATTTCGATTGAATGGCTTATCAGCTACTGCACGAATAAGAAATTGGCGTGTAAATCACGGCAGAGCGCTGATGAGATGCTACGGCTGCGTAATCACGACCGGGCAGCGATGATCGAGGCGAGAGTTATTCGCGATCATGACCAGTGGACGTCGGTCGGTTCTCTCGAGGCCGACAGCGCCGCCACGCAAATGCCACAGTTGCCGACGGCCGGTAGATATTTCACGGGCCGACCCGGCGTGCGCCCGTGGGTCGTGCGGCGCGCGGCGGTGTGGAGCTCCATTTGTCATACAGATCTGTCGTCCATGCAAATGATAGCGCGACTGGGAGGATCGGCCGGCCTTTGACTCACCAAAGATGGCTTCCTCTGGTTTTTAAAGACAGGTAGCTGCGATACCGTGGGAGAAGGTGTGTTCTTATCGAACAATGTAGTGCTTCATCTCATATCTACTTAATTTTTCTGCTTTTTACACCTTGGAAACGGGTAAATACTGTTTCAGCGGTAATTTTCTATGGGTTTACCGTTGAACTTTCCTTCCTTGTAAAAATGTCTACTCGAGCGCACCGTCTACGTCGAAACAACAGAACGCGGAAGGTATTTCATTGTTATCTTACCGGTTTGGCATGTTCTTCATGATAATGGTTAGAACTTCAAAAATCCGATTCTCTACTGGGCGCATCCAAATAGGAACATCTAGTTTCATTAGACTTGTCCATTTTCCATCAGCATTTGCTGACATCAGAGACGCGCCGCGAAACTATACCGAGTCGTGTTTTACTAGATATGGAAGTCACTTTATGGCTGTTGTAAAATTACATCGCACAGATGCAGAGCAATGTCGAAGAGTTTTACGAGCTCCTCGGATGACAAACTGGCTCCTTCCCGGTAACACCTGCTGGAGCACCTGCTGAAGCATCTGCTGACTTCCCCCGGTGTAAATACCACTCAGCAATGAGAGCACGTGCTCTACTGTTCGACCTTTGGGATGCTGCATATGCAATTGGTTTGAGGAATTCGATCTTGATGCTATGCGAAATTGAACCGACATATTGCGGGCTATCACTGAAGAGCTTGCATGTTATATGGAGCAGTGCAGTCAATTAAACTCGACCACCGATTCAATGCCATGAACTATAACTCTTCGATTTCGCTCATGCAAAACGGCTCCAATTAGATGGATGCTTTCCGTCTAATTTAATTTGACATTCGGCTTCGGTTCTTTATGCCGTTCATGAATATGCAGTATCTGAACACGCCAAATCATTGCTAACTTTGATCACTCGATTGAACGAGACATGCGTAAGGTCACGACACTGACGCGCTGCACCGGGCTGTCACGGATTTACCCATTGCTCTCTTTTTTATTATTTTGGATATTGAAATATATAAATAATTGATTTTAACCTAAGTAATAAAAGTGCACTAGCTGGTGCACTCTTTATAGCCAGGTATGATAACATAACCCAAAAACATATCCATGAATTTCTGCGCTCGTTATTTCAGTGCAGTTTTATCCGTGTTACAGTTTCATCACTTTCGACCTCATCCGCGGCGCGCCGCCAACGCCAGCGACTTTCTTTTCAACACTATCTGATATCTCCATCATGATCGGGCCTGGGCCACCTCCGTCGGCACTGCGCCGCTCCATGTGTCTACCGCGCCGCGATTGTCCCCATGCGGTGCGCCACCCGCCGCGCTGTGTCAGGTGGCGACGTTGAATGGGCGCCGCCTCCCCTGTGTCACAGAACTGGTGCTCGCTTGGGCCGCGCGCCACGGAGAGAAACGCCCCGGCAGGTGGGCCACCCAGGAATGCCATCCGGCCGCGGCGCGATATTGTTTTACGGTAAAAATTGTGGTCTAATGTTGCGCACCGGCTGGGACGGAGAGCGACGCTCCCACCGAGCCGAGGGTAGGGTGGGGAACTCCGGGAGGGGAGGCGACACCACAGAGGGGAGGGAGGTGTTGCCTCTGTCGGTCCGGTGTCAGGAATCTGTCTCCAGGCAGCGATCGGACCGATGGCAATAAAGTGCGGCGCTAAGTGAGGCGCTCGATGCGCGTCGCGATAAAGTCTGGCCGTGGACAGATGTGTGGTACCGGCTGATGGGTGGGATCGGCGACCACTTCCGACCTGGCCCGCCGTGCCGAGGTGCCGACAAACGGAGAACTGTCGCCAGATAAATGACCGGCCAGTTCACACTCCAGCCTGGCATTGCTCCCTTGACTGGGATAACCGGCGACGACCGGTGTAGACTGCCCAGTCCATAACCATCGAATGGCAACGGCCAGTCCAGTTTCGGCAAATGGCCCGACTGGGAGCGACTGGGACGGACGCGGCGAACTGGTCGGTCTCGCTGGCTCATTTATCGACTGTTTTAGAGCCGGCGAGAGGTCGGCTCCTGTCCCCGTCTCCTGGCGGAATTTCCGTTTGTGTGTCCACTGCGTGGAGTCAGAGGGCATTCCGCGGAAGATGCCTCTCGCGAGGCGCCACAAGCGCCGATGAGAAATTTACTCCGGCCAGGTTCTAGGAATTCATGGACGGGTAGCGGCGGCTCCAGCAGACCAGTTGTCTCCGCCGAGCCGTTACTAATTAGTCAGAGTTCGAGTTCCGATCGAAGGAATTCGACGCGGGGTGCCCCACAGCGCAGCAGGGACTGGGGTTAGGGTACTCTGGGTCCGACCCTGGGACTTCTGCTGGGCTCAGAGGCGCGGCGCTGAGCTGGTTGGAGCTGAGCTGAGAGGGCTGACCACCGGCCGTAGTGACCTCGGTGACCTGCGATGCTGGCCGCCGAGGCCGCTCCTGGCCAGAGGTCAGCCGGCAATTCATATTTCAGCCATCGGCGGCGCGGTGGGGCGCGCCGCTGCTCGCCGCCGCGCCGCTGCTCGCCGCCGCGCCGCTGCTCGCCGGCCGACCCCGCCGCGCACCACTCGGTCCCACGCGGCGGCGGCGATTTTATGATTTGCAACAATGCCGCGGTGCGAGGAGGGGGTCCTGTAATGCGCGCCCCCCGCCGTGACCGGCACCAGGTCCGGCCTGCACTGCGGCGCGAGCCTCTCCCGTCACCCCCAGGCGGCGCGGAGAACGCTGATGGACTCGGGGCCCTCCATGCTTATCTGTATAGAAGTTCAGACGCCTGTCAGACGGATGGTTGGTTCGTTTGCTCGTTCATGTCTTCTTTTGACTGCTGGTCCACGGATAGTAAATATCCGTCTATTTCATCTCTTGGTTCGTATGCTGGTATATTAGTCCATCTGTCTGTCTACCAGTCTTATTTATCCATCCGTTCGTCCGTCTATCCATCCGACCTTCTATTCGCCTTTACGTCTATCCATCCATCCGTTCGTCCGCCTGTTCGCCCATCTGTCCTGCCGACCTTCTATCCGTCTGTCCGTCTATCCATCCGTCCATCCGTCCGTCCGTCCGTCCGTCCACCGGTCTGTCTGTGATCTGCTCTCTGGCAGGCCGACTGACCGTTTGGAGAGACACTCCGGTCCGGCGTGATTTATTGGGGCCCAACTCTGCGCCTGACTGACAAACACAAATGAAATAAATCACGACAAAATTCCCCAGTCATCTGAACCGGACCCAGGTATCAATCACAACCGTTTCATTGTTCTTGGGCGCCAACAAAACGGTCTCGATGCCCAGGCCGGAGTGTCGCGGTGGTGCGAGGGGGCGGGGAGGGGCGGGGAGGGGAACTCGTGAGTGCTCCCGCTGGGTGCTCTGTGTTCCCGAGTGTGTGTTTATTCCCGCCGCCAGGAGCCACCTCTCGTGCGGACGGCGGGTGGTGCTGATTTGAACTTCAAGGCGAACTAGCACTCCGGCTGCAAGTCGCACTCATTCATGGCCAGATTTCCATATGCAAGCATGCGCCAATGGTCTGTGGGCTTGGCCGGCTGACCGTTGGCCTTGGTGAAGAATAACCGGGAAACTGGCTGAATGATAAACTTTATGACGGCCTCTCAGTTAGCCGCAGTGAATGGCGCGCTTGATTATGTGCATTTTTCAGTAATCTATTCAACCTAGATTTTTATCGCCAATAGGTGCCGAGCACTTGCTGGTTATACATATAGGTAATTGAAAAATAAGGCTCACCGCGCCAGACACAGTTGTAAGATTGGTATCAGCCTGCCGTGAGGCTTCTGGGAGGCGTCATCTAGGGCATGAGTCGGCAACGAGCGCTAGGCTGGGGCCTTTCAGTCGTTGCGAAACAGCGAATACCACCATCAACATTGGCGAGGCAAAAATGTTGAGGATGGCTCGCCATCGTTTGCGGAAGACTTTGAACATTCCTTTTTGTATGCACATTTTGCGATGCTTGTCAGTCATCACGCTGAGCAGTTTGAACAGACGTGTCTTTGGTTTCTGCGCTTTGCTGTTACCTCGCTTAGCTACCCCCAAGAATGCTGGTCTAAAGAATCTCGCACCAGTCTGTTGTCAGATCTGACAAAAACAAATAGCCGACCGTTTTGGGCACGTGTAAACCGACTGAACCTCTCCGCGGACAAAGCGACTCGCCGATACCTTATCAAGCAGCATTAGCGTTACAGTGTCTGTGCACTTACCGACGCTACTGAGATAGCGCCTCGGTCTACCGTCGATGGCACAAAGCGGGCCGGAGGCCGCAGAAATGACGCCACCGACCATCGCCGTTTACCAACAAAGCCTCTTCGGACGCGCCGCTGCTGCAGAGATGCACCGTGTTTTCTTATGCAAAGGTGTCTGCCTCGGCCGGGGCGGGCAGATTCCTCACACCTGCTGCCGAGTGGTGGGCCTAATTGACAGCCCGCTTCTGGTAGTGATGCATGGCAAATAATGAGACCACGCCGGCTCGTGGGCCCGGAGTGGTCGTCTGTCTCTACTGCCAGCGACCGGCCGGCGAACGGCGGCACAAAACGACGCCCTCTCCATAATTTGATGGCCAATATTTTCCGTCTGCGGACTGACCGTTACAACACTGAACATTGACAGCGCCGGTAATGGGGCGCAGACTCGTTGTATTAACTTTACCCC
The DNA here is from genome assembly GCF_019059575.1 of Amphibalanus amphitrite. Lineage (NCBI taxonomy): Eukaryota > Metazoa > Arthropoda > Thecostraca > Balanomorpha > Balanidae > Amphibalanus > Amphibalanus amphitrite. The sequence goes on from NW_024881751.1 coordinate 324,571, forward strand.
ACTTGCAGAAGGTAAATCACACCAAGCGTGCCGTGCCGATACTGCAAATGCGTAAATGTCGCGTAAATAACTGGTCGCGTTTCGGATTGCTCAGGCACGTACTCGCGTCAGGTTGTCTGGATGAGGTTCGTAGGTCATCACTGCGCAAGGTGAATCGTCTGCGCGGCTCGTGCTTGTAGCTCTTCAGCGCCAAAGGGCCTGTCGGCGTTCATTTTTCGTCTCTCGGCGGGGACGCACGAACAAGTGTAAAAGACCCTCCGCGCAAATTGGATCCGCAGTATCTTTCAGGCCCGTGCTTTATGATACAGCCGCGCGGTGATTTAGCATTGTTGTTCAATACTCCACGACCTCGGGCAGGCGACAAGAGACCGCCTAAATCCATCGCCGCCAGCTCGGCCGTGAATGCGGCTGCCAGAAGACCGACAGCGCCAATCGTCGCCCCCGCCGGTCGCCAGTAAATTCATTAGCGCCCCGTCGACTGGTGACTAAGCCCTATGCAGTGAGTCGCCGCGACGGAGGCCGTCGGAAGGCCCTGTCCGTCGGACCGACGTCGGGGGGTCGCCCGCGCGCGGCTCTGGCACGGCGCGGGGTCGGCGGGCGGGCACGAGCGACAAGCCGAGCCGCGCCGTGCACCGGCGGATTGGGATGCTGCGGCCGCAAGGTCAGCTCGGCGGAGAGGACGGCCGGCCGAGACGGCGTCTTCGTCTTCCGAGGACCAGTTCTAGCGTCCTCCACGCTCTGAACACCCCTCGAGAAACCTGTCCTCCCGCAGGTGACCGGCCGATGGGTCCGATCGCCATGGACGCTCTTATTATTCAATTAGCCAATCAAATTTGACTGTGGCGGCGGTCAGCTGCTGTAATCAGCTGAGCGGCGCGCCAGTCGCGTCGCCGCCGCGGAGGTGAGGGTGCGCTCCGCCGGGCGCTCCGCCGACCGCCGCGAGAACCACACACACTCGGTGTAGAGGGACTGCTGTCAGTGGGCGGGACACGCCGCCACTGGACCAGTCAGACGTTTGTGAGGTTTTAGAAGACATGGACCTGGCCCAGACGACCGATTGCAAGTAAGATTCCTGCCATGACCCGCCACCATGTAAGATCTCCCTAGTCTCGTGCAGCGCATGCCAAACGCATTGCGCGGTCCCTAAACCTGTCGCAGCTGTTGTAAGAGCAATGCAATCTGACGCATTTTTCGAAAGTCGGCATACCCTTTAGTCAATTTGAAGATGTATTTTGTTGTTTGGAATGTGCACATGTCCCTCCATACAATGGATTTCTCGCTAAGAATGCTTTGCAAATTGCCGTCTACATTGTTTAATTCCCTAACTTTGCATGCATTTACGTTCCGGGGATGGTTGGTCCGGTCTGTGCTGTGTAGGTGCGCCCCCCCCCCTGCACGTGCCATTGCCGGCTCGAGCTGGCTGTCATCGAGTGGCTATTGCTGCCGGCGCGCGCGACCGGTCGGGACCTCCCAGCGTTGGCCTCTGTTGACCCTGCTCTCCGGTTTTGTTTGCTCGTCGCTGAGTTTTGGCTTATTTGATTTACAGAAAGCCGACAGTGGAGGATCTGGCGGCAGCGCAGGGAGGCGTCAACTCACGGTAAGTGGCACAACTCACGGCAGAACTCACGGAGGCTCACGGAGACTAGCGGTAAAACTCACACGGGGATCCACGGCATACAACAATCAAGAGCAAGTCACATACAGCTCAAGAGATGTGCTTCGTTATGTTACTTAAAGCAGCCCTTCATCCTAAACGTATTTCACGTAGAAGCGTACTTATAACCCGTATCTTTCAGCGTTTTAAGAACGTTATCTCCGGTTTAATAGCCGTGCCGGCATGTCAGACGCAGCATTAGCATGGATGCCGCATCGACGTGTGTCGGCGGTCGGACGGCCGCCGGCGACGTTCAATGCACCTGGACTCGATCGCACCGTCCGTCCGGCAGCGGCCGGGACCGGTGTCTGAGTCACGGAGCGGGTCGGGGGTGCACACTGCAGCGACCACTTTCAGGATGTGCATTACTGCAGCATATGAGATGCGTGCATTATGATGGGCAGCGTGCCTTGCTCGGCGGAGCTGTCATGTTTTAAGTAGGCCGGAAGATAACTGACATGACAGCGGCGTGCCGGCTGCCGGATGGATTTAGCTTTTTATGCTTTATTTATAATAAATTTTGCATTTATTCAATTCAGTTTTAATGTTCTGAATATATTTTGAATATGTAAAAATGTCATGGAAATTTGATGATCCCTGTTGGATTATATCATTACGTTGCATGTGCTATTGGCTCGCATGTAGGAAACTGTTCCTTTCTGGACCTTCTACCCGCGTCTCCAGCGGTCCACCCACACCGCCCCCCCCCCCCACCACACCAACCCAGCTCGTGACACATACCTCCCGGGTCGCCTGTTTACTCGATCATCCTAATGTCGGGTGTCAGTTGCCACTTGACACCGTTTGTACGGCAGCCGGGTCCAATTGTGACCGCTCGCGGCCCGTCCTGGCTGCAGACCCATGCAGTGCAGCGCGGACCTCTCTGTGGACGGCGTCCACCGTACGGCCGGCAAACAATCGGTGAAAATTGGCGAGGAATCTATCCGATTCAGCTCTGAGTGCTGGAGGCGACGGCAGCGGCCGCCACAGTCGGGCGCGAATATCCTTGAGCCCTGTGCAAACAGCGGCGCTGGACCGGCAGAGGCGGCGGTGGAAGCTGGGGAGAGTGGAGCTGGTTGTAAACGGTGATACGTGGGCTCACTAGCTCCGCCCCTGGCGCCGCCTCTGCCGCCTTTGACGTCGTAGCCTCTGCCTACGGAGTTGACGGAGCTGGAAGGTCCACTCTGGCTTCCGGTCAAGAGTGACCCTCGCCAAGAGTAGTGGTGTTGTGGGGCTGTCCTGCACCGTACAAATAGAAGCCAGGAGAGGACTGATTCACATGAGACGAATCGAGATTGAAGATGGATGGATAAGGCCGCGCTGCATCGTAGTAATGAAATGTATCTGAATATGCTGATTACGGATTAGTTGCATTCTTCAAACCTTCGTTATGATGGATGTTAAATCGTTTTCCCCGTCTCAATCAGCGGCTATATCTATCAGGTGCGCTAAAGGCGCCTGTTTAAGCCGCGTCTCTGTCGTGCGCCCGGCACATACCCTGGATTCTATCCTGCCAGATTTACCTGGATGCACTTCATTCCGGCCGCCTGATTTAACACTCTCCCTGGGGGCGGTGCGTAGCGGAGCGATTACACGAGTCCACTCGGTGTTCGTGGCAATTTGGAGTGGCCCCGCCTCCGGTGTGGGTAATACTCCGGCCCCGGTGGGTATTACTCGCCTAATGACCGCTTGTGTGCGAGACCCGAGGAGCCGGAACGGGCCGGCCAGCGCTCGTGAATGAAATCTCCTACGGCGGGTCGTAGCCGCAGCGAGCGACGTCCTGAAATACCAGAGATTATCGTCATTATCAGGCTTGCAGTGAATTAACGCCGCATGGTGAATTCGTGTAGCGCTCCTGGGCAATTGTACGTTAGAGCAGCAGACTTTCCATCCAGGTCGGATCCTAGTGTGCGCGGCACGTGACCTACGCAGTGACTAAAACTACATGCGTCTTCGGAGGGATCGTGCCCAAATATCTGCATACGAGTCGAGATTTTCGTCCAGATGTCGATGTGGAGCGCGATTCTGTGCACGGGAGCGGCCGCGTGGCTCATTCGCAATCCAAACAGGCCATTATTTACCCCGAGTGGCCTGATCAGGTGTGATTCCGTCGACCGGTGAGCGACATTGCCGTCGTCGTCTGCTCTGCAACACTTCGAAAGCACTGTGACCTTCGGGAGCTAGGAGTTCGAAGGTATCCACACTTCGCTACTGTTCTTGCCGACTGGAGCAGTGTGCTTGGAGAGGGACTCAGGCTGACTAGCCGACTGAAAGAGTGACCACGGTCTCGCTGTCTGACTATGACCCGTTGAAGTGACTGAATCTAAGTGACTGAGCTGCTCTTCTCAGCTCTATCGCGATGGCTCCGCGCTGAGTTAGCTCACCGAGCGCACCCGACCATAGCGCACCTCTGTACCGCTATCTGATGCTGTGTCGGACGCCGCGGCGATGGGGGCAGCCCGTCGTGGCTCCAGCGGCAGCACGTGGGCAAAGCACGACTGAGGGTAAAGGAGGCTGGGGTTGGAACAGGAGATAGTGGGAAGGCCAGATGTCATCACCAAAGCTAGATCACAAGTCTGCAATGATGGCACGCCTGTCCCAAGGACAATTCCACTTTGTCAGGTCTTCCCATTTTCAACATCCCGAGAGGATTATGAGAACTTCACAGGAGATGTTCAGTTTTGTAACACCTTATTCCTCTTCTTAGTGAGACTCTCGTCATCTGGCTATGCTCCAATTGTTCTGTATTTTTGTTCTCTTCCCTATTCCTAGCATTCCGGTTGTTTCGTTGCCGTCCACCGTCTGCTTGGCCCAACAGGAAATAATCAACCGTGACCATACCCGGTATGACATAAGGACACTGCCGCAGTCTCTCTGAACTGAATAAATTACCAACGGTCCTGGTCGACGTGGCTGAATGAATGCACCCCGCCACCTGTCGTAGGTCCGCCGAGATCGCTCCTTGCACCCCTCTGACTCATGGGTCGGCAGTGTGGCGTATCTGCACCGAGCATCGGCAGTGTGGGGAACATAGAGCCGCTGGACGGGGCCCGGTTTGCCCGTGCCGTGGGGAGAATGGAGATAGTCGTCTGCAGCTCGAGCCTGCCCCACCGCCGTCCGTCGATCCGCCCTTCACCATCGAACCGACACGAGTGTAGTATCGGTTACAGGTGGAGTGTGCTTGATCTAAACACTAGCGTCGGCGGCCTGCTAAACCTGCCAGACCTGCGGCCGATGGAGGTGCTTGGCTCCCGGATAAGCTCGACTTGCAGAGGGATGGTGACTGGCTGCATGACGCCTTAGTCGTTGCTTTAACGGAGCAGGAGTTTGTGGTAGTGGATGGCGTCATTTTGGCTCTACTGAATGCATGGATTCACTGCCGGGCTGGTGTGTGACCGTCCCCTTTGACCCCAGCTCCTCCGCCATGCTGCTCGGACATGACTGCACTCGTGAACTTCAATTCCGGCTTTCAAATCAAAGTTACACCTTCTCGGTGACAATGTGTCCTTTTTATTTGATTAATAACTGTCATCTGAGAGAGGCTTTCATCTCGCTCGTCTCCAGTTGAGTTGACTGAGGTCTAACGCCACACTCTCCTCTGAGGCTGAAGGAAATTTCGCACTTTGTGTCTGGGTACACTCGTAAGTTCACAGGCTCCAGATTATCTTCAATATTCTTCTACAATCTACACTTGTGTTTTCAATCACTTTTGTGTTTTCACAGCCTCAAGGCATGCATCTCCCCAGCCTCATTTCATGTCTTCAGAGTCTCATCCCTGGAGTCTCCCCTGCCTCATCCCGTGTCTCCCCAATCCCATCCCGTGTCTCCGCCGCGTCTCTGTCTGTGTCTCTCGGTCTCGTCGGCGGTCTCTGGGCTGCCTTTTTGCCGGCGGCCGCGTCTGGCTTTTTACCTCTATCTCTCGGAGGGCCGGCCGGCGCGGCGGCTGATTCCCCGGCCGATTCGCCTCGCTCTTAATTACGCTATTCTTTTGGCCGGTTACTATCGAGCCCGAATCGTCGCCGGCCCAAGAGTAATACGGGCCTTCGGGAGACCGGCGCGACCGAAAGACTGATGTCCCGTGTCCGACCGCACCCGACGGAGCGGGGATGGGGAGGAGAGGTGTCAAGGGGAGTGGTGGGATGGGGAAGGGACAGGTGAATCGGGAGGAGTGGGACCGGGAGGGTGGGATCGGGTCAGGTGGTATCTAAAGAGGTGGCAGAATTGGATGGTGACCGCTGACAATGGTGGACGGTAATGAAGAAAGCGACCTAATTGCGGAAGGGAGTGAAAGAGTGGAACGCGAAGGAAAAGCGACACCCTGATTTGCGTTAAATGTGCCGTTCGTAGCGCTTACGCAGTTCTCTCATTGTTTTTATAAGCCTTTCGATAGCTTCCTTTTTGTTACACCTCCCTCGCACTTTCACCCTCTCGTCTCTGCAATATCTACCCCTTGCACTCTCCAATCCTCGAGTCGCTCCTCTTTCTTCTCCCCGAGATCCTTCAGAACCCTCCGCATCAGTCTGAGCCGCCACTCCGTCGCGTTCGTACGCGCGCACGTTTACGTGTGCAAAGCCCTTGTCGACCTCAGGGGGCCATCCTTTGCAGCTTGCATCCCATCACACGGTGAGTGGCCGGGACAACCGTCTCTTCTTCCCCTCCCTTCCCTTCCCCACCCTCCCACGCCGCGCTGCGCTCGCGCGGCTCGCAACAAACTCTGCGGTGGGGGCGATGGGTAGCCGCAGTAGCCGCCGCCTCTCCTCGACTGTATTTACAGATGATCCTCCCCTTCATTTGAAGTAATCCAAGCATGAAAGACGTTGGCCGCCGAACAAGACAGCGCGGTGCGTCCCGGGCGGCGCGGTGGGACCTTTTTGTGGCCCGCGCCGCCCGCCGCGGCTGCCGGGGGCTGATGCTCCGCGCCGTGCCGTGCCGGTGTTAGTGGGGTCATCAGCGCGCTGGCAGCGGTGACCTGCCGCCGCCGACGGCCGTGCCACCTCACTGCAACACTGCTGTTCTCCTGTCTGGTCCTGTCCGGTCGCTGTCCAGTCCTGTCCGGTCTTGTCTGACCGTTGTATCGTCGCTGTGCGGTGTTGTCAGCCTCGCCAGGTCACCGGGTGACAGGTCAAACAGGCCGACCTCAGGTGTGAGGTCTGCTCAGCTGACTGGTCTCCTCTCGGTCACGTACCAGGTCACCGGGGACGAGTAGGTCAGAGGGGGCAGGTGAAACGGCTTATTGGTAACCCGTGCCGCGCCTGAGCTGTACTGTTTGTCATAGGCCCTGAATTACGGTGAGATATCTCAGTTATGAAATTAGATAGACGTGGGTATGTGCCATCAGTGTTACTGGGAACATCGAAATCTCTTTTGAGCTTTGATGCTTGCGCTTGTCCAGACTTGCTCTTGCTATTGTGTAGCCTTTCGTAGGCCTCGCCCAGTGACACATGAGTGACCATTTTTTTCCTTCTTTGCTTCCTCCTTTCGTGTCACTTTCGCACACATTCTTGCACGGTCTCTATCTTCCTTCCTCCATCCCACCTTCCCGCACCTCCCACTGTCTTCCTCCTCCCTCCCTCCCGTCCCTGGAGACTGGAGTGGTGCAAACGCTCGTCCGTCGCGGTGACGGCCACCAGCACGGGTGCAACGTCTGTCCCTTCTACAGGCATGACAGCGGACTGGACGGTGATCCATCGGCTCATTTCACCTGCATGTGAGAAGCTGCTGCGAAATGGCCACCACTGGCGCCTGGCTGTCCCTCTTGCACTGAGAGCCCCTCTCTTCCAGACGCTTCTCTTGTCCCTCATACACACCGGCCTTAAGACCGCACTCAAAGCCACCATATAACCGTGGAAGCCGTGACGCCCGTAAACCCTATCTGCCCTCATCTTCCTTCGCCCCCAGTCTTGCCCTCATTCACCGCAGCGCAGCCGGGAGGTAGCAGGCTCTCAACTCTGACATTGATTCGGCTTCAGGTGTTGGTACGGCACTTGCTGTCGACGTCGGAGGCTCTTCGTCCGCTTGGTTTACACAGTCTCCACCTGCAGAGCCATCACGAGCGCTGTCTCCCGCCCTGTGTTCGGTCATCCCCGGCTCACCCCATCGTCGTACGCTGGAGAATGACCTCGAGGACACGGGGTGCGGCGCTCGACGGAGTTTAATCTCCCACTTAGCCGGCGAGGGAGGTTGGTTTGCCGAGCGGTCGGCGCAGGTCGAGGTTTGAACGCCCACTCGGCCGAGTATGGGAGGTAGCCACTGGTCGGTGGTTGGTTCCTAGTGGTCGGGCGGCCGGGAGATTGGTGGTCGGTGGTTGACGGTCGGTAACAGATATCCGACGGAGGTCACCACCGCGCTGGCCGCCCACACGCGCCGCGCCGGAACTCAGCGGTTTCCGACACATGTGGGCGGCGTCACCACAGCCTGCCACGACCAGCTCCGCCTCCGACCGCCTCCAAACTCTGCAGATCGCAGCACTGGCGACCCGCGCGGCCCACCGCTCAGTCAATATTGGTCAGCGGCCGGCGGTTTCTGGAAAGCAGGTGGCTGTTTGTGGGAGGCCGCCGGACCTATAGCGGCGCCAGCTGGCCAATACCGGCGAGGTGGCCGAGCGAGCAAATCACGTCCGTGCGACGGTCACTGGCCGCGGTGAGGAAGGTCAGATCAAAGAGGATGAGCCGGCATCGATTTATTTTATTTGGCTCCCGTCTTACAAAACTCTGTCCGAAACTGCTCATATCTCAATCTCAAACTACTCACGTCATTTCTGCCAAATCAATTCACAATCGGTTTGACAAGATGGAATGGAGGAATGGAGGAATTGAGTTCCCGCCTTACATCCTTACATCTCCAGTTTCAAATTTCATGACTACATGTAGATCGCGTGGCAGTTTACCCGCTCTGGCGCTGATATCCGAGGTCACGACTCCGACGTTTGACCTCTGGGCTACTCTGTGGGCCTCAGCCGAGTGTGGGGACTGATGTTTTGGGCCGGTTCAGCGCCGGCTCGGCTGCCGAGGACGATGGTTTGATAGGACCACCTGCCCGCTCGCTCGCCCGTCCCCTGGATGCTCGCCTGTCCGTCCATCTCTCCGTCCAGAACTGCCCAAGGGTCCTCGCTGTGGTGTTCGAAGTCAGGTTTGGCGCGGCTGAGCGCAGTGGACCCGCACCTCTCTTGAGTTGGCTTCGAGGGAGGCCGGTTCGATTGGAAACGATCGAGGAAAAGGGTCAGATACAGATCGAGGAAGGGTCGGACCTGGGTCGGTCTGAGAGGTCAGCTCAGGCTTAGATAGAAAACGTCTGAGCTGGGTCTGAGCTGGATTGAGACTCGTCAAAATTCGATCTTCAATAGAGTCTGATCAAGTTTTGGCGGTAAAGGATAATTTCGCATAGATGTTTTACAAGAGCCAATTCGGGGAAGGGCCATGGCTCCCCGTCTCAGTACAGTATCAGTACGAGTTGGGACACGGTCTCACCTCCCGAGTCCCGATTGCGGTGGTCGGAGAGCGCCGTCCAGGTAATAAAGGACGGTGAGTCTGCAGACTGCCGCGGCCGGCACATTTGCATGACGGTGGCCGTCGAGTGTTGTCCAAGTGGGCGGGTGGTCGCCGCGCTGCGGATGACCGCGACCGAGCCTGACGTCTGGGAATAGAGACAAACGCAGCGGGACGCTGAGAAAGCGGCGCAGAGTTTGTCCAGCGCTGGTGTTAGGAAAACGGGCGGCGGGCGGCGCGGGACGCGATTGAAGGGCCTTTTTTCTAACTGCTAAAGACATCCGCACATGTTGAAGTAATTGAGCACTCTTTTAACGAATGCATAAACATGAGACGATGTAGGAAATCTAAACCTCACTGGAAAAACCAAACCTTTTTACTTTGTAGGGCTTGATGAATGCACTGCACTTGCAGGGACTGTGGAGCTAGCTGCTTGGCTCTAACATAACCTGAAGGGAGAGTTGCACAATTAATCCGACGATCGTGGACGTAAAGCGGCAGGGGGCGTGGCGGCGACCGAATCAGTGATCGAGACAGCGTGGAACCCGAGCCGCTGATCAGCGAGCTCGACTGTAAACGGAGCCACTTGGGCTACCGCGGCCGGACTGGTTACAGTCCGAGTTACGGGTGGTCGGCCGGACAGCCGGGCACGCCTGGCCCGCAGGCCGCCGCCGAACCGCCGCCGATCACTGCCGAAATAAATACACGCCGTTTATAGGTCCGGCAGCGGCGGAGTAGAGTTTGATTATCGCAGCCGAAACGGGTCATGGGTTTTACTGCCAGCAGGGGTGCCATTTGATTTCCACAGGCCGTCTTTAGCAGATCATTAGGCGTGTAAAGTAACGGCAGTTACACGGCCGTGCTCTGCAGTTGGCTGGAATAATCTCGCGAATGACATTGTAAGGAGAGAGGAGCCAGGCGCGGGGTCATGGTCCTGTGGTCACCCCGTGGGTTTCAGAGGCCGCCGAGAGGTCAGCTATCGCTGGGAGGTCGCTGTTCGTTGGGAGGTCGCCGGTCGACTCAGCCATGACACGGCGTCCCTCCCGGCCGGGCCGCCGGTAACCGGCGCGCCGTACCCCACAATGAGAAGGCGGCACCGTGCAGCGATTACAGAGTCGGGCGGCCGGCGGACGGCGCCGGCTCACTTCATTCAGCAGCGCCGGAATAAGTGGCATTTTGAGCCGGCACCGACTCTATCTGCCATCTGAGGAATGTGACTGGGAGGTGCACTTAGCTGCGGCGAGGCGGTCCGCGCGCGCCGCCGGCCACCATCGCCGCGCGATACGGCGACACCTTATCGCCTGTAATTACTGCGCGTATCTCTATGTAAATTCACATTATCGCCACGGCTGCGGTGGGCGCTGCGGAGTCGTCCTCGAGTTTGACAGGTGAACGGACACACATACAGGTGGGCCGAGCGGGTTGGCATGGACACGGAAACTATGTTTCACTAAAGATTTGTCGAACGAGGGGATAAAATTGCTTAGAACCATGTGAACGTTTACCGATCGGTCGCTGGTTTTATCAGAAGCTTCCTCGTTGGTTCTCGTGGAGAAATCACCAGCCACCGGACGCGTGGTTCAGCCATTTGTTCTCTAATTTACGAATCGGACATGGCCTCTGGCACTGAAGGACAATGCATCGACTAGCTAATGGCCACTTTCTTAGCGTATCAGGCCTAAAACAAAGAGACGAAACAGAGGCGGGGATGTTCGAAGCGTGCTACCGGCCCTAGGGCAGTCTGTGGTTTCCTGGACTAACTATCCCTGTCCTCTGAGTTATCCACAGAAGCGTGGGTCGACTTTACAACAGCCTCGGTGGTTTCCTCTTGGTCTCCCAGCTGTTTCACTATACAAACAGTGCAGTGATTGGGTCGCGTGTATTGAGTTGGCTGTATTATGTTGGTTTATGGTTGGGTCGATCTGGGTTTGTCTCTCAGCGAGGACGGTGTAATTCTCGATGGCTATTAGAACCTGCGCCGCGCACCTATTACGGTCAGATGCTCGGCGGCGAGGGCCGCGGCACGGGGGCACAATGCACGGCACATGGGCCACTCAGAAGGAGATGTAATTAGGAGGCCTGCCGTCGGCTCGCGGCCGATATCTCTGACCGGAGGCGCCGGTGTCAGCTGGAGAACAGAGTGGCCGCGATGACCGATGCAGTCTGGACGCTCTGAAAACCTCAGAGAATGGAGCCGGCTGATAGCGGTGATCGGCATTCTATGCTGCAATCATGGGTCAGATTACTGAGCTTGACGGCACCCTTTCTTTTACCGCGACTGCGTGAGGAAGTTTATTGCATCACAAACGGATTTTGCACAGATATTTTGTGTCCATTTGTAATGCTATTTGAATTGAAGTCTGTTCATTCATCTGAAATAATTAAGAGACTTAGAAATTTAACGATGATCTAGTTACACTGTCAGTGTTTGAGCACCCCAGCTAACCGGTCTGAATGGCCCTGGTGATTATCCTCCCACCCACGGCGCCACTGTCTGTCCAGCTGTCCCTGTTTGTCACCGTGCCCCCCCCCTCCCCCTCCATTTCTCCAGCGGATCACACCCTGCAAGCAGCAGCCGGCTGCTCCGGCGCTGATTCACTGCCACTTTAGGCAATGAGAGACCCCTGTTTTGTCTCGTAGTGTTTGAGACGGCGACCTGGCAGGATAGTTGATGTGACGGTTAAATGCGGTCGTCTGCATGATTGTCCAGTGAGCTTGACAAGTGAAATACGTTCAACAAACACGCAATAGTCTTGGGCCATTGTCGTCCTAGTAGACTGGGGCTGGTCTCTGCTGCATCATATACGTAATGTTGTCAGATCAAATTGCTTCATAGCAAGCTGAATTGTGGTCATTCATTCTTCAGACTTATGCACACGGGAGCCATTTATTTATTTTCAGAGCCCTGTTGGTTGTTTATACGGTGTATCGAATTTGCACTGTATTCTGCCGCATTAAAACGGAATATTCCCTTCGTCTGGTCTCAATCCATTCCAGTAATGCCTCACAACCGGTCACCGGAACAGGAACGTATCGCACCACGATAATCACTCATTGGCATTCCCGGCGCCCTCGCGCGGCCGGCGGCGCCGGAGCGAACGTGACGCGTGCGAGACGGACCCGGCGCGGTACCGCTACCAGAACGCCCAAATACTGATCGGGATTCACCCGGTGATCGGCAAGGCCGCCCCCGCCCCCGCCCCCGCCCTGCCGGCCGGCCACACGCTAATCACGTCCCACCGGTGAGTTATTTCTTCATCTGACCGGATGGCGGCGGGTCGCCTCGGCGGCGGCGGCGGCGGCGGCGGTCCGACGAGGGCGGGGGCGGGAGCGGCAGAGGGCGGGCCTGTTGTGACAGAGCCGGCGTGGTTATCCCGCCGCCACGTCGTTTAGTGTAGCGAGTAATTTATCGCTTATCGGGAAATTGATTGCGGTGGCTAGCTGCGCGGCGTTGCGCCGGTTCTGAGCCGCGCCGCGCCGTTAATCGCCGCGACTCACGATCGACTAGTCAGCGACTGGTGACGATCTAGGCGCGTCGAGCGTCGCTATTGCGGCCGATTTCGCGCCTTGTTGATGGGACAATGGGAGCGGTTTCGTTGCCAGAGCAGACGATGACGGCAGCTGGGATGGCGTCACATCGGGCCGCGCTACTTTTGCCGCACCGCTCTTACCGAACCGCCATTGCTGCGCTTCTGTTGCTGCACTGCCTTTGCCGCAACTCTTTTGGTTTGTCCACATATTGCTACTAGCTTGAAATGTTTGTTCGGTCGCATTTTACTCAAGAATGCCAACGCCAGATCTATCAGAAACTGGGATGCGACACGGTACTAATCCCACCGGGACAATGCAGTCGGGTTTGCTGATAAATTGTAAATCCCACCAGGTATGGAAACGAATGTATGCAATTTAATGCGAATAACAATGCTGCTGTATATGAGTGCATATAGCAGGCCGTTGAGTCGACAGACCACCCCGCGATGTGTCTCGAGTCAGTGCCGCCGAGCTGCCGGTTAAGTAAGCACATATCACTCGGACAGATCGGCCCGACGCGCGACCATCCGTCTGAATCCTGCGCGCAGTGACAGCCGACACCCCGGTCTACTCCAGCCAGCCGCGCCACCGGCCACTGATGCGCCGCTCTCGCCGCCTCAGCGTCGAGAATGCCGCGGTGCCGCTTTTTGCGTCGCTGCTCGCCGGAGTGCGCGCGCTGCTTTTTCCTGGCCACATTACCTTCCGCTATCTGCGCATCGCCGCTGTAAATTATGATAAAGGATGTTTCATTAAATGTTTTCTTCGCGGCCGCCTTGCGACAGATTGCGACGATAGGACACTTGCTTCCTGCGCGAAAAACGCCGCGCTGCGCTCAACCACAGCGTGTCATGCTGGGTCCTAACGTGCCGAGATGTGTAAAAACTTCACAGGTGCGTCGCTCTTGTGGAAGAAGGTGTCAGGAAAGCGCTTACGCTTCTAAACACTCTTCCTTTTGTATGGTGCACTGCTTTCCATGACATTCCCTTATATACGGCCTTGGGCATTCCTCTGCAGTTCACACAGTGGCAGTGCTAATTCACCACCTTATATCTGATTCCCGCCATGGCACGTGTCAGTTTTTCCAGGGCGTCTCTCACGCTGTCATGTCCTCTACTCCCGAAACAACAGTCTTCTCTGTTCTCACCTCTGATGTCATGCGTTTGGCTCTCCGCTAAATGGCCCACTGTCGCACGTGCGCCACCCACGCCACACTCGAGTCTCCGGCACTCAAGTGGTCGTCGCTAGAAGCGGCGGTCGCCGGGTGGAGACAGAGACACCGCTGGAGACGGAGCAGGAGACGAGGAGACGCCCTGCCCGGAACGGCCGGAGACGGAGCGGGCCGTGTCGACGTCCACCCGCAGTTCAAACACTCGGCCGAGCGGCGACCGCCTCTCTCTCTCTCTCTCTCTCTCTCTCTCTCTCTCTCTCTCTCTCTCTCTCTCTCTCTCTCTCTCGCTCTCGCTCTCGCCGGTCGCGCTCAGCCGACCATTGTTTGAATCAAGCCGACCGCACCAGCCCGTGTATAATGCATCAGACAACGGCCGCCAGATCGGCGTCCATTTTCCGGAGTGCTCACCGCGAGCTCGGCGCTGGCTCACTGTTAGCTCACTGTTAGCTCACTGTTAGCTCACGGCTGGCCCACCCGAAGCTCTCCGAGGTCGGGTAGAGGCTTAGAGGTGATTCGGAGAGGCCGGGAACGCCGCGGCTGTTTGGAGAACCGACTAATGGGTCTTGACACGCGCCGTCGCACGTCGCTGCCGCGGCCGTCAGTGGTGAATTCACAGGAGCGGGGGCGCGGGTGGAAACGGTAAACGCTTCACGGGAGAGAGAACCGCTGAGAGACCTGTAAACAGCACAGAGGAAGGTCTGATGCACTGATCAGCCGCCTTGAGTGACCACGCTCAATTACTTGAACTGATTTCTCTCGCTGTTTAATCGACTGCCGTGTGGGTGCCGGCGCCTGCCGTATATCGCTTCGGATGCCTACACGCAACGTGCACGGGCCGCCTCCCGGCGCGGCACCCAATTAGTGCCGAAATAGGCGTAACGGGACCGTCTCTCACCGGCCATCGCGCCATTCGGCCAGCCGGCGTGGGCGTCGGCTCTGCAGCAGGCACTTTGGACGGCCCGGCACCGCTACGACTGGCTCCACACTGCCTCGCGGCCATCGGTATTGGTTAGGTGCCTCACCGACTACCTTCTCCACCACCGGAGCGGAGATCTTCTTTGGGTATCGTGACGTCAGCTCCTGCGTGGTAGTGTAACGTGTCGCCGTCTGCAGGATTCTCCACGGCTCCTGCGCGCGGCCTGTCCCCTCTGAAGGCCCAGACCGTATCCGATGGAAGGCCTGCCGCGGAGGCACGGCTCCATAGGACGCTCCGGCGCCAAGTCTCACGACGGTTTGCGACGCCCGCTTTGTACCGGCGATCCGTGGTTTGACGACGTGGCCGGATGAAGGCTTGACGGCCATTGGCCTGACGGTTTGATGGCCCGATGGGATGACTTTAGACACGAGACTCCTCTTTGGATCGTCGTCAAAAGTTCGAATCCGCCGATATTCTGCTGACAGTTATACTCGAAGGAGAGTGATCTCGTGGCTGGTATGCAATTGAAAGCCGGACTTTAAATTGAAGAAGTGACCGCACCTTCAGGCTGTTTGCAGGTCCGTTATCGACATTGCCTTGCCAAGACCGGCACACCCTTGCCTCCCTAACTCAACCTGACCAGCCTTCCGCCCTGCCGAGAACTTATATGCTAATTCAGGTCATTTTTGTAATAGCGAAAACGAGTGGCGGAGGCGGTGGGGTCGATTTACAGTTATTTTGCGGCGTGTTGACACGCCATGGGCTGCGGGGAGGCGGTGCGGCGCGCTGCCAGCCGCGGCCCGGCCGATTACAGGCGCCGCCGCCGAGTTTATAGCCCGGTCAGGAGGCCCGCGGGCCGCGCAGCGCGCCCCTGCACCGCCAGAGGCCAGGCTTTCCGAGAGCAGGACCGGCCAGAGCTGCCGGCGGCAGACGGGCAGCTACTTTTACAACTCTGACCGACTATTGCACGACATGAGAGCGCTCAAAATTCACGAGAGAGTATTAGCGGGCGGGCGATGTTGCGATTTATCGCCGTTAAAAGTCCGAGCGACTTGGGGATATTGAGCGATGAGTGTGCACTCGTTACGGCCGGCGGCCGGTGAGAGGACCGTTTACGTCGCAGCCGTGTCATGTTGCGAACAGCGGGTCTGACGAACGGCCGACCCGAGCGAGGTCGCACGGAAAACCCGGCCGGCCCGGGGCGCGGACCAAGTCAAGGGTGACCGGGGAAGATTGCCGGCGAGCGGGCCGCTGACAGTGCCGGATTGACAGGGACGATAGCACGCCGATTGGTGGGGATAGCAGGCACGCGCCCCCGAGCGCAGCTATTTAGATATTGTCATTGCATCGGATGACGCGCGTTTTCGGCCAGCGCTGATGGATGCTGGACTGTGGCCGATGTCATTACGGCGGAATGGATAAAGTGATTGGATCACCAACGTTTTGTTGTATTAGAAGCTGTGAAATTTGTATGAATGATCGTTCAGCTTATTTTCTGTGTGGCCACGAATTTTTAATTTCGTTTGGAAATTTCCAAACAGTTTCTTTGGCATATGCAGTGCTTATATCTACAAAAATTTTGGGTTGCCTTGACTTTCAGTCTGCAGACCATATTAGTAACAAAGATGCTGAAGAAATTCATGCCTGAATAATTCCTTGTAACTCAGTTCAGCTATGTTTATCCTACGAACGCTGACTGAATTTTAATACAATAATCCCATTCAGGATTCTTTGACTAAACATCGGGCTGGTCCGCGCTTTCATCTTGGCCGTTTCTTTTTCACGTTTCGCGGCTTTACGTTCCTGAGTTCGGGTCGCTGAGGATTCAGCTGTCATTCGGCGGACCTTGGACGCTCAGTGCGCGTGCCGTGCATGGCACACATACCGTGCTGGACTGGGCCATGATGGCCGATTTCGGTATCTGTGTTGCGCGCACGAGTCTGAAGTGAAGTAGTGAACTCTAATGGAGTGGAATAGTCGAGTGAACGCCATGAACTCGTTTTGAGCCCAAGTGGCACGACCATCGCTAGGCTAGATCTGTTGAAAACCCTAGAGAAAATGCAAACATTTTTACAGATGATTTCTGGCCAAATCATCAGGATGGAAAGGAAGACCAAGTAGAGTTCCCTTATTCTCAAGGGAAGCATTTCCCCTTTCTCCATGTCTCTTTCCTTCCCCTGCCGATGGATGTCAGTCTCTCACTTTCCTCTTTCTGTTCGCAGGTTACACTGGTCTCCCGACATGATGCAGCCAGCCCAGTCAGGGTGAGTACTCTCAGACTAAAAAGTCTCTTAGGCTCGGCTCCGTTTGGGTGTTGTTCTGGCCTTTTAGTGTTGTCTGCGTCTCCAGGCATTTTGGGCGTCTGTAGTCCGGGCGTCTCTCGGTGCCGGCAGAGTTGGAACAGCGACTCCGCGGCCGCGGTGGAGTCCTATCGCCCGAATATCACCCACCTCCGCCGCCACACGAGAGTGGATGCACCACTGAGCCGCATATGCTCACCGAAATTTGCATCCGCCGGCCGGCGCCACCATTCAAACACATAATCCACGCCGGCGGCTGCCTATCTCCGCCGCCATCCGCCGCCCGCCCCCGCCCCCGCCCCCGCCCAACCCCACTATACACCCCCATCACCTCAGCATCGCTCCCTGCGCGCGGACAGCACGCCCCAAAAACATCTGAAAATCTGGTGTTAGTCTTCCGCGCCGTATGCTGCGTTGCAGTCACCATGCATTGCGGCACAGTCTACCCACCGTGGGAGACTGCGACGCCGTGCGGACGGTACCACCACTCTGGACATCTCACTCTGCGGAGCGGCGTGCGACGCGCTGGAGCATTAATTAGCTCCCGTGCGGCGCAGCCTCAGAAGTATCGGCCCGATACCATCGCCGACCAGCTTCAGCGTTACACATAATGTTCTTCGTGCGCCGCAGCGGCCGTCCTTTTGGCGAACCTTTTGGGCAATCCCACCACTGAGAGGTCGTCCGCAGTGCAGCGGTGGCTGATTTACCCCAGTGCCGGCTAAACCGTAATGGGATAATGGCTTTAGTACACGCTACTTGTCTAGATTCCGTGGGATAAGTTCATTAGACGGTCGAATTAATTCATTCAGTTGTCTGTGTTGTTCAGAGGCTGGGCATAAGTGGTTGCGTGATCCAGCTGACCGCTATGCCGCTGCTGCCTCGGCCATGAGTAAATGTAGTTCTACTCTGTTTGTGGGGGGTTTGGTCTTTGTGGGGGGTTTGCCGACGTTGTTTTACCTGGTGACCGGTCAGTTCTCGAGCGAAGCTGCAGTGGCGGCTAATTGCTTTGATTGAACCACCCGACAGGTAAGCATTCCTAGATCATGACTCAATGTGAACCATACATCCCAAGTTAAGCGCGGCTTCGATTTTAGAATGGGTGTGAGGAGTGGGGAGTAAAATTAAGAATGCATGGTGCATTCTCGAATTACTAAAAACATCAAGTCACATCAAGTAAGACTGTAAGAACTTATTCATTCTGATGCATCAATTCATTTCGGCCATTATCTAAGCCACCAGCTCACACAGCTGTCTTTCGATTTACGGCAAAGTTTCCCAAACCTCTCCTGGCTACCACCCTAGCTCACGTCTGAGTCAGACGGTGACGGCGGCGGCAGCGGCGGTGGCGGCGGCGGCGGCGGCGCCTCACAGCCAGACGGCGCTGCGGTGCGGCGCTGCCGACACCGCCCCGTCCACCGGTCACGCGCCGGACCGCCGCCGATCCCCCCCCCCCCCCTCCTGCAGCCCCACGTCGCCCGTCATCAGTATGCCGACCGGCGCGACACACATCATTGTCGGTAATTAAATTTTCGAGCACGACCGATGACGTCATCAGAGCCAGGTATGAATGGGCGACGGCGGCGGCGGTGGCGGTGGTGGCTACGGCCGCCGGGGTTTTGAACACAGACCACCTCTGAGAAGACCTCAGTGAGGGAGTAACAGCATGTCAAACCTCGGCTGCCGCTGACCGGGCAAAGCTCCAGCCGCCCGGTCGGCTGACCGTCTGACCAGCTCGGCTCCGGTAGCGCCGTCTGCCGTTAGAGAGTGCATATTTGCGGTACCGGTTGCAGTAGCCTGCGGTGGCGCCCGGCGGCCGCCGCTCGAGCCGCCGCGTGCGCCGAGCGAGGCACCGGATTCCGGCGGCGGACTCTGCCGCATGCCGCCGGACTCGCGCGATCGGACTCTCTCTGGACTGGAGTGAGCCGTGGCCGGCGCGCCGGAGGAGGAGGAACGCCGGGCGGCCGGGCGGCGGGCGGCCGGCACGGTTGCATGGCTTCCTGTCATGCCGTGCGCCGGTACGAGGCGGGGGTCGGCGGCGGCGCCGGCTCCCTTCCGTGGCGAGCCATCGCAGAGCGGCGGCTGGGCGCGCCGTGCATGCATAAACGAGCCACTAATGTAGCGAGATACTCTGCTGAGAGACCGCTGCCGGCGACCCGCATGGCCCGCCGCCCGCACACCGGAGCCGGCCGGCGCGGTCTGCGTGCCCCGAGGTCAGAGTACTGACCAGGACGGGCCGGCTAAGCCATGGGAACGGCGGCAAACTATAAACGGCGGCGCCGGCCGGCCGACGCCCGAACGCACACACAATCCCGCCGGCAAACACGAGAAACAGTGTACATCCTTAAATGCAAACAGCGCTAAACAAAGCGGCTGATTCAACACCGTGTGTGCATGTGTCGGTCTCATGGGAGGCTGCGATCCCACGCCAAACTCGGCCGACCGGTAAAACTAAAATACACAGCAGGGAATTGGTGGCCACTTTGGTAGGAATGCTGCTAAAAGGGAATGGTTTACTTTTCTTGTAATTGTTTCATTGTCATACCTATAAGTTGTATTTTCCAGACTGCATTCAACGACTCATCCCTTATTCAATCGGTATATGCCGTCCTACTTTACGAAAATGATTCAGCATATTCAATTCGCTGGCTGTTTAATTTTCCCCGACTTTTCCTAGCAGGGTGTTTGTAGTCTCCTCTTTCTCACTGTCCAGTAGCAAGAGAGGGTAGCCGTCCCTCAACTTCCTGGCTGGGCTGGGCAGAGCCATCCTTTAACACCAGTGGGATCCTGTTGCTCTTATCTTGACACGGACGCAGGTTTTTACGCACCTGACACGTTTTTCCCGCCTGGCTGAGAAATAAGACCCAGCTCGACCTGACACCATTGAAGAACGGTCGGTGCTAAGGTGTGAGGGTGCTCCGACCTGGGCTCTTGGTGCAGAGTTCTTGGTCGTGGTGAGCCTCTTCATATCTGCTCAAGAGGACACTAAACGGTCAAATGAGACCAGAGCGGCGCCCATGAGCCTCACAAGGCTCCGCTCGGCAACGAACAAAACCTGTTCCGATCTTATTTGTTCTCGAGAGGTCTCTCGCCTTAGCAAGTAGCTCCAATAAGAGCTCCTCGAAACCTTGCGCCGATGACTTTCAGTTCATGTCTTATTGTGTGTCACCTCCACTCGAAGCAATTTGCTGACTTAACAAGGGTCAAACGATTTAATGTGTAACAGTGCGATGATGATAGGGCCTTCTGCACAGCATACAATGCACTAGCTGAATGCCTGCTTTTGTGACTGGGCACTGGCTGATCTTCAAGCCTTGTTCAGCTGACTGCAATCCCAGGGTTTGACCCAGAACAGTTAGTGACTATGTCGTGAGAGAAACCCTTGGGCCAAGGCAGCAGGCAAACCGCTTATACAATCATGGGAACTATGACGTTGCATTTATCTCACCAAAGTGAGTCGCCGATTATAAACCTGAAGCCTGGCTCTTGACTCACTCGAAGTCAGCGTTTAGATGTAAGCTCGACGCTCGACAATCGACTTGTTCGACTCGCTCGACGCTCGACAGTTGACGCGTTCGACTCGCTCGACGCTAGACGCTCGACGCTCGACTCTGACTCTCGACTTGCTCGACGCTCGACTCTCGCGACTCTCTCGACGAGCTGTGCCGGTCCGTTGAGAGGCGGCTCGGGACTGCTATCGGGCCGATCTCGGCGTGTCGGCTGCTCCGGAGGTGACCGGGTCGGAAGGCACGCGCAGTGTGCGGCGGCTGTGTCACCACCGTCCCTGTCTCCGGCTCCGCCTCTGTCGCCGGCGCGACGCACGTATATCGCACATGCCGATCGGCCCACACAATAGAACCAAAATAGTGATGATGCCTATCCCAGGGGACGCGCAGCAAAATGAGCGCCACTATCTGATTTCGAGACGCAGGAATTCAGCGTGATGTACGATTATAGGCGAGTCGGTGCGAGCGCGCAGTTGGCCGGGCCGAGTGGGCGGGCGGCGACCGCTTCCAAAACGAGACCGGCGACTGCTATTGTTTTCGCTGCTGTCCGGTCGAGAAATCGCTTATGTCTCCGAATCGGCTGCGAGCGGACCATTACGCCGAACAAATGCCTCCGTTCGGACTTATTGTCTATTCACCGGAGCACTGCCCAAACAAGTGGCGGCGGGTCAGAGCAGAGCCGCCGGTCGGTAAGCGGCGCGCGCCGGGCGGCCGCCGCGCCCGGCCGGGGGGCGGCGCCCGTGTAAACAAATGAGCGTGTCCGGCGTCGGGACCGGCGGTAATGGATCATAATTGACGTCGCCGGCTGATACATGCCCGCGTTGCCTGACGCCGCTGCCAGCAGCTGTGATGGATTGCCGCCGGCCGCCTGATCTACTGCGCTTATTAAGATCTCAAACCGACGCGACCGTCGGTAAATCTTTTTATGACCGCCGACGGCCGACACACGGCCGGGGTAATCTCGACCCCGCGCCGCCCGCGCGCACAGCGCCGCCAGCGACGCGCTCGACGCTCGACGGAGTATGCAAAACAGGCGAGAGCAAACAGATACTCGTTCGTCTTTCAGGCAGGTCATCCGTCAAAGAAGCGGCGCGGAACAGCGCACGCCCAGTGGATCACCGACTTTAGAAACGCTCACGAAACCCGCTACCGCCTGTCGCTACTGTGTTGCGACCTTTGTTGGTTTTGATGTCGCCAGCGACGCCTGCGCCACAGCCAGTTTCCGCTTCCGCCTCCGCCACCGCCTCCGCCACCGCCTCCCGCCTCCGCCACCGCCTCCCGCCTCCGCCACCGCCTTCCGTTCCGCCTCCGCCGTGGCTTCCGCCGCTCCGGCAGCATATTGTCGGCCGGTGTTGACGCGCCATTTGCCGGCAAAAACGTGACCTGCCTGTCGGATGTCCGCCGATCCGGAGAGAGCTCTCTCTCCACACCGTCCGCAGTGGCGCCGCGACACCCCCCAGGGACGGCTGTCAATTTGTAAAAATTATATTTTTACCCTTCTGGCGTGCGGTCGGTAACGGCATTAGCCACGGGGCGAAATAACGGCTATATTAAAAATTTAGCGGGGCCGGCGGGCGGCGGCAGCGATTACGGTGCGATGATTGAAGTTATGGCGCAATACCGGGGGCGATCTCTCATCTGTCTAAGTAGACAAGTGCGGCGCGCGACCGTTTGATGGCGGTGACACCGGCGGGGAGTGGCGAGGGTCGCGCGAGGGCGCCGCAAATGGAGGGCCGGGGCGGCGGCGCGGCGGCGGAGGGCGGGGGCGCCGGCAGTGGCGCGGCCACTTTAGGACTACTTGTGCGCGGCGCCAGATAGAAATCACAGCGAGTAATGGAGACGTATCCAGGTGGCTGATTGAATTAGTGGAATTAGCTAAAGGCGGCCTGAGAGCGCCACTGGGCCTCTCGGTGAAAATGTTGCGTAACGGTTAATTGAGAGAAACGCTCTTAATCGCAGCCTTATCCCAGACAACGGCGATGGAACTGAGGGCTGATAGGCGACATATAATGGTAATATGACCCGTCCCGCCCGGCATGACGGCCGTTTCTCAGAACATATCGATGTAATATGAACATGTTCGCAGTTCATATCGGGGTGTGGGCCGATTCGGCTGCATGCATGATGAGGTTATGTCGTTTTGTCACCGCCGTATCGGCTGCTCAAATCGACACCGAGCCCAGGGCGACTTCTGGAACTGCCGCTGTTAACTTGTACCGCCGACTAGTCTCAGAATCGATACTCGTGTGCGCGCCTGTCCGTGTGAAGGGGCGGTCCCTTTGACCGTTCGTGAGGCCCCCTGCGGCGGGGCGCGGCTCCTGGGGTTCCTGAGCTGCCCAGCTGACCCCGCGCCGCCCGGTGGCTGCCGTGGGGACAGGTCGCGGGCGGCCGACGTCGAGTTGTGACCCTCGGCGGTGATAACTCGGCCCGTCGGACAGAGCTCGGTGAGGTGGCCGCCGCGGCGCCAGCCAGCCGCCGCCGCGGTCAAAGGTCAACCCATTTATCACTGCATGTGCAACTGCGCCGTATGAATTATTTATATAGGTGACTTTCTATTTGCAAAGAATGCAACAATTGCAATTACGGGCAGTACGCAGTGTCACGGACAATTAGGCGGAGCCGGGTTACGTCTGAGCGCTGGTGGAGGGCTTTATTAGGCCGGCTCTAATTGGGATAAGACGTAACTCATGGAGTCGGCCTGCCAGCTCACAGAGTGGGCTCTCGTGTCTCTACGGAGCTGTCTGTCAGGGAGACTTACAGTGACCCCAAAGCACCCATCCCACCGTCCGCTCTGAACTTACCGCTCGCTTGGGTCCAGACCGGCCATCCGTTCCAGGCCGGTTCGCCTGACGACCGCCTTCCCATCCAGCGCTGCCCTGGTGCACCTAGTAACGTCCAGGGGTACAACGGTCATAATTTCCGAAAATGACCAGTATCCGACCAGGTCTGAGAGAGCTACATGTCTCACATGTGCATGCATGTCTGCTGATGCGTGCCTCGAGCGCTGCTCCAGGCTCTGACTTCAGCCGCCTGGTCCGCACATCTTACCCAATAGATGTGCATGTGTTCCGCCCTAATGGGTTCCGGGTAGCGGCAGCGGCAGCCATCGAAACAGGTGCAGCATGCTGCTGTTGACGCGGCGGCAGCTGCTGACTCATAATCACGGCAGTGACACCGCATCGAGATGCTGACCTGATGGCGCACACCAAATAAGAGGCCGCCGGTGACATCCGGACAGGCATACGCGATCCGTCGGTCTCTTTGTCCGCCCTTTGCCAACCTGGCTACATGAAGAGCCGGCTTATTTTGCCTTGTAATTGACAGCCCGGACCGGGATTTAGGAAGCGTTTACTGAGGCAGTCTCATGCTCAAGTTTGCTGCTGTATGGCTTAGCGTCTAGGGGCTATCTCGTGGACCTTTGATATATCAACTCCATCAAAATTCTTCAATCTAATGCGCCATTAGACCCTACTAGGCTCTTCAGAAGGCTTCTTATTCTTTAGCAGCTTTGTCAAACTGCTTCAAAATCCTCCAACAGTCAGACTATACCTTCATTTCTCATCATAATATGCCTTACCCTGCCACGCCCTCCATCATGCCAAGTCAGACTCAGACTTCTTCAGACTGCCTCAGACTCTCTGTCAGACTCCCCAAGACTCTCCATCAGACTCCCCGTCAGACTCTTTGAGACTCTCCGTCGCCAGTCTCTCCTTTGGCGGCGGTCCCTGAGGACGGGGACGCGCCGCCGAGAGCCCAGTTTACTGCCGTCTCGGGCGGTATCTCTCACCCGGGGAACGTATGGCCGACGCCAAATTAGGTTATGAGAGCCAAAAGCACCGTGTGAGAGGTCGGGGAGCCACTACAAGGCGGTGCGAGTGAGGCGATTGAAATGCTGTATAGAGGCTTGATGCCGGGAAGATGGGAGCACGGAGAATAATAATTGTCAGAAAGGAAGTTCAATTATTTCGTTGTTTTGATGTTCAGGGTTACTTTGATAATATTAGTCTCAGACACTCAGCATTAATAACACAGAACTATAGTACGTTAAAACAATGAGCAAGCATATTAGAAACGGACAGTAATAGCAGCTGCATTTTAATGTTATATATAAATATAAAAATAGGGATGCTTCATGCTACTCGTATGCATGCATGCATACCTTCACCTCTACTTGCGTGAAAGCTTATGAATAGTTTCTCAAGTTTGGTGCCATATTTGACGATGTCCTCTGTTTTCTCGTGTTTTATTTCCTTTTCTTCCGCTGTCTTCCCCGAGGCGTTGTCTGCTCGTCAGCTGGTACTGATAGCACTTCTCTCTCATCCGTCCTACCCCAATCTCTCGCCACCCGTCCCCACTCGTCATTGAGCGGCGCCAGCAATGAGGCCGTTTTTCATCAGTGTCCCTCACCTCTTTCTGGGGCCGTCATCAGCCAGGCACGCCGGCCACCGCCGTGAATATTAAGTCGACGCCGGAGGCTATTCGCCAGTCAATATCACGTGCCAATGGCTGGCCTTATTGCCGATATTGTGCGTGCCACTGAGCGGGGGAGGGGAGCCGACAATGACGGCCGCGCCCTGCCGGTCGGAGGCCGATCTGATGCCGCCTTCAGACGC
The DNA here is from genome assembly GCF_019059575.1 of Amphibalanus amphitrite. Classification (NCBI taxonomy): domain Eukaryota; kingdom Metazoa; phylum Arthropoda; class Thecostraca; order Balanomorpha; family Balanidae; genus Amphibalanus; species Amphibalanus amphitrite. The sequence goes on from NW_024881751.1 coordinate 349,740, forward strand.
ACGTCTGATGTCTGACGTCTTGCGTCTCCCCCGTCGGGCGGGCGCTAACCTGCTGTCCGTCAGACCAGACGGCTCTATCTCTAGGCGGTCTGACCGGCGCCGGCCGCGGGCGGGGGCGGCGGCGGCGGCGGCGGCGGCGGCGGGGGCGCAGTGAGGAGCTTCCTTCACAGGGTTTGTCTCGTCACTGGCGGTGCATCCCCGGTGACCGAGTTGGTAGAGGTGGGGCGATAGTAATGATCGGCGCCGCTTCTCACCAGCCACCATGACTCTCCGTTCAGAGCCACGGTCAGCTTCGGTCATCGCCGGTCAGCCGCGGTCAGCCGGTCAGCCGCGCCGGGAACGCCGCGCAGCATCCCATAGCGCCGACTATGCCGCATAACACCTCGGCCGCAATGAATCATGGCCGGTTTTAGTGTCTGCGCGCGGCGGGCGGGTGGCGAACGGTCGGCTCTCCGTCAACAGAGCTCTCAGGCCGCGCCGGACGCGGGCCAACTGTTTACATACACGACCAATTGCGGCCGGCGATTTCCATAGTGAGCGCGCTTCCGGCTGTGCGCGGCTCCGTGGTGCCTGCCGCCTGACACCTCGGTGACTGGCGGGGGGCCGACACTAGGCTACAGAGGGAGAGGTGTCGGAACAGATGGGTATGGAAAGGGATTGGGTTGAGGGTATCATTGGAAGCTTTGGCGGAATTTATGCAATATTTTTACGCTATTGCTTGGATGTTTAATTATTTCTCCAAAGTATTATGGTACTTACAAGTTACGAGAGATATTGATACAATACAAGACTCATCTGATTTCTTTCAAGCATGCATTAGGTCGAAGATTTAGAACCCTTATTTCATTTCCATTCCCTTCTCGTGTTTTCCTCTTTCCCATTCCTCGGCAACCCATTCATCGCCCGCAATCTGAATATGCCACAAATACTCCCCATCTAACAGCTTCGCTATGTCTCTGCCACCCCGGGACCAAGAGCTAACAAATATGATTTATCCAACCGTCTGACTCGCCCCAAGGAGAATAAAAAATGGCCACTGGGGCAGCCGTGCCGGTGCTGAGTTATCGGCCTGCGCCTCCTACCGAGTGGCAACTGGCCGCAATTCATGGTCGGAATCGGCGTCTGCGGCGCTGACGGCGCGCCGGCGGCGCTGGCGGCACGATGACGGCCGCCCCCGCTGCGGTGACGGTCTGCTGACAGTCGGATGACGACGAACGGCCCATGGCTTCTGTCCCAGGACGGTTACAGCCACAGTGGCGCTGCCGCTCGGCGCGGGGGGCGGTGCGGCTGGCTAGTCGCTCGATGTAATCGGTGCGGATCGCAGACGGGAGCGGGTTTAGTTGGCTGTTTCTCTCCGTACAAGTACTGTGCCGTGTTTCGGTATCAGGTTTTACGGCATGTTGCAGGGATAATGTTGCGGTATGTAGAGCGAGGTTGGGATGGCGAATGCCTTTTAACTGCGTTTGATGAAGAAGGATTTGCTATTGGATCACACTATACTTACCGCATCTCGCATCTAATATACAAATTACTTCATCCTCACTTGGCTCCATTGGGGCCCGCTGATTCCTGCCTCCTCACCATCCTCGCCAGACTTCCTGGCTCCAGCCTCCAACGGAGATAGGGAGAGGTCACACCGGTCAAAGCATGCAGGAAAGGTAAAAATGCCCGCCGCCGGCGCATTCATCAGTCGCTGTGTGCAGAAATGAGGCGCTGGCCGGGCGGCGCGGCCTCGACTGAAGTGCTGGCCGGCCACGCCAAAACAAAGGAGCTCTTTAGGCGGCCGCGAATTAGCGCCGATTCGCCCGCGCGCCGTGAAAGAGGTGGTATGATCAGCGTTCCCCGCGCTAAATAGCCGCCATCAAAGGTTACTCGCAAATCATGGAGTGACCGCGTGCACGGTGCGCCGCGCCGGGGCCGGCCGGCCCTGGTGCGGGCTGGGAACTCACTGGGGAGTTACGGTGGTCTTGGTGCTGTATGTAGTGTCTGATAGAAGAGTGCTGGGAGAGTTAAAGTGATCTGAGTGGTGCGTCGGTCTTCAATCCAGTCTCCGGTAAAACGCTACGGTACTTCCCTACAAATACCAAAAGCTCCTATTGACGCCCGTGCCAGTCAGTACCTCAGGTTACGGCCGTCACTTAAAGGGACCCTCCCACCTTAACATTAGATTTGAGTTGAGATAGCCAAAATGGGGTCCCTGGCTCACAATTACCGGTTTCGGCACTCACAACATCGAGAAATGCCTTAAATCGGAAATATTGAATTTCAAAATTGCAGCATTTTGATTCAGAGGGGCTAATGCTTAGGAATACCCCTCTGAATGTGTGACGTCAGCGCAAATATCTAACGATTTTTAAATGTTTGACTAAAACGTTTTGTAGCACGCGGTGGTATATGCTATTTGCGCGCAACATCTGCCGCAAACGCCGCACTTCTAAAATAAAGTCGCTAGAAACAGCGGAGATCCCAAAAAAGTAAACAAAAGTAAAAGTCTAATATCTTGAAAACCGGTGAATATTTTTCGATGAAATTTGGTAGATATTGGTTTTCGCTCTTTCTGAACCGAGCGACATCACTTTCATGCCAATTCATTGACTTTTTTGAAGGTGGGAGGGTCCCTTTAATGGTTTCAGCAGTCACCTAATGGTTACAGCGGTCACGGCAGGTTATTGCCATTTCCAGTACGGCACAGACGTCTGCGGCCCTCTCCGCTGCCCATTACGGGGTGAGGATGATGAGCAGAATGCTGTAATGATGTACACTTCTCGAAATCATCCGCCATCAATTACAATTCATCAAATTGCATGGATTCATGTGAGTTGAGTTCATTACCTGCAGAGATTAATTAAACACAGTGGTGCCGCGCGCCGCGACATCGCCGCACGCGCCGCCAGCCTCGGAGGATCCCGCGCGGAATGAATTCTGAAATCCGCCGGCTTTTTCTCCGTGCCAGCTCGCCACTATTCCCTTTCATGTCGGCGCATTAGCATTCCAAACGAACCGTTGGTCCGCTGCAACAGACACCGCGCGTCGGGAAGCGACGGCGACCTCCCCCCGCGGGTCTGAGGGCCGCCGGCCGCCTGTTTAACACATAGTTTGTGTCGTTTTACGGGGACGAACGGCCGGCTAGCTCGGCTGCCGTATAATCAGCACGTATCCCATCCGAGCTCCGATTGCCTGCTCCTCACACGGGTAATTAACGATTAATGAGTCTAAAGAGGCATTACCATAGGAAACGCATCGTTTTTGAGTTATCGGTGCCATTAGGTGTTGTTGTTGGTAATACGTGAGGCGACTCATTTGTCGACGCAAAGCTGTTGAGGACGATGCTGGTAGAAATGAAGGGGGAGACACACGCAACATAGGAGTCTTTAGTATTACCGAAACTGAGCGTTAACTCTACCGATCGATTGTCGTTGACAAACGTGGTCCATTGATTAAACTCAGCGGGATTCCTGCAAAGCTGCCGAACATCACATAACCCTCTGTCGCTTCGGGCCACAGTCTTGCAGCACTCGTAATTGACGATATCGAGTTAGCCTGTGGGATACCTGCAAGACGTTACCATCCGCCCACTCTCCTCATTCCCATCTCCTCCCACGGCTGGTTGCTGTCCGTGCGTGGGCCTCGGACACGGGGAGTCCTTCCATTCTACCTCGGCCGGCCTGGCGCAGGGTGCGGGGGCCGCCTAATTTCCCAGTGTCGTTTCCACCTACCGTGCCGCCGCTGCGGCGGGTCGAGCATCGCACAAATGTGGGCGTGATTCTACTGTAGGATCGCCGCTGTTCTGCAGGAGGGTGTGTGTAATGGATGGCAGGACATTGCGAGGAACTGTCTGCTACCAGAGGTCGGTAAGAGGACCGGCCGGCCCCTGAGAGGATCTTAGCAACGGTAGGGTGTGCCGGAGGGATCCTGTGTCACGGGAGAAATTGGACAAGGTGGGTTCCATGTTCTGAAATGAGCAGTCGTCTTGTGTGTGTAATGGGCTATTTGGGTGTGCTAGTTGGATGAGATGAGCTTGGTGATGAAGTAGCATATTTTGCTATGCACTGAAACATGACGAGAAATCGCTGGCTATTCACATACGGTGACCCAATCTTGTACCCATCATCTATCGGATGTTACCCATTGTCCTGCACTGTAAACACTCTTCCATCCCTCCAGCTTCTTTCACAGAGCTCTAGCTGCATCCCCCACAGTCCACGGTGCCTGCCGTCTTCGGCCTCCCTCCCGCCGCAGCCGATACCATCTTAATGGGGCTGCGACAGCGCACCCCGCAGAGCTGCCATATCTGTTGTCACAGAGCTGCTATATCGCCGCTGCCGATGTAGACAACATTGAGCTGGACGACCACGGTGTAAAGTGTTGTGATGTCTGCATTGGATGCTCCCCTTCGCTGCCGTGCGCCCTGCACTGGAAGGTCACTGAGTTGCTCTGAAGTTCGCTGAGGCTCGCTGGTGTGCGTCGCTGACACAAGTGCCGTTGGCGGCCGTAGCCGATTTCATCGCGCCTCTGCCTATCTTGTCGTATCGGAATGCCTCTCGCCGTCCGGTGTGCGCGCCTCTGCGCTGCACCGTTTGCCTCCATTGTGCCAGTGTTTGGACGGACGGTCAGCTACTCCGCGTGGCGATTGTTCAATGTTCAGACGCGCTCAATCGGAGATCGGAGTGAGGTTTGCAGAGAGCCGAGGCCCCGAGACGTGTGATCAGGACGCTCGGGGATGTCCACTTACTGCTTAGGCAGATTGATTTCAAATGATCCGTCAATGTTCCACTGATGCTAAGCATGCTAATCCTCAAAGTCGCACGTTCATGTCTCTTTATTCAACATGGTAAGTGTCATATGTTGTGTTTTCTTGTGAGAGCCCGGTCCTCCGAATTCTGATCGATGCTAACCAAGTCTGCTAACGCTCAGGCGAGTAGTTGCTGTGCCAGGGGTTCCGCTCCCTGCGCTGCGTGCACGGTGGTTTCCCCGCCCAGACCCTCAGGCTGCGTCCAGTGGCCAGGTGGCAGCGGTTCTGGTCAGTTTTATTGGACCGAGTACCGCCCTCTCACGAACGCACACGCTGATTTAGCGGGGCGCTACCGAGGGCTGGGGCTGAGAGGCTGGTGAAACGGTGCCTAGGGGTAATTGCCTAATGCACGCCTCACACCGGGCGCTAAACCCACACCTATGATGGATGGTCTCTCTCTCCGCCCCGTTGCTGTCCGGGAAGTGACCTGCCTGAGGTGTCGGTACCGTCCCTCGGGACTCCACAACTGTACCCGCTGACCCGTCTCCATCCGTCCCTCAGTTTCACCGCCGCGGGCCGTGACACGTATCGGGACGCGGCGGGTCAAAGTTACGGCCGTTAATCGTCCCCGCCGTTTTGCACTGCATTCCGGCACATGGGAGGACCGCAGTACCGCGGCTGTAATCACATGGTTAGGGCGGTTCCTTGACCCACAGTAGCGTGCGCCAACTCAGTGTGAGCAGTAATTAAATTATCATCATTTCATTAAACAACAACCAACGGACTGTTTATAACACCCCGGACATGGCGTGATAAATCAAACATTTCGTGTGCGGCTGTTTTCTTTAACAACGCCTAATTTTAGGCCCGCACAGTCCGGAGAGGGCCGTACACGGCTGTATTTCATGCATCTGCAAATTTTACGGCGCTGCCTGTCCGCCCATTTATTCTCCCCGTCTGAGAGACGGCCATCATTCGGCTACAAAAATGCAACAACCAACAGAAACGTGTCCGCCGGCCGCAGTTCGTCTTCTCTGCCCATGTCCGATGGCATGTTTGCCAGTGGTCTTTCCTGCCATTTTATGTTTGCGGCAGTAAACGCGCTGTTGATACCCCTGTTTCGTGGCAATAATCCGGGAAATTGCTCTCCGTCACTTAGCCCATTATGAGAGCTCATTTATTGAATATAATAAATGCCCAGTCTGTCTGAGATTATTAATAAACAGGTTTTATCTCGTAAAACGTAATTGACTTAATTCGCATGTTTATGGTCGGTCCTTGCAAGAGTTACGGCGGTGCATGGCCCCAGCTCTCTGGTTCACGTGAGGGAGAGTGGGGAGTAGGGGAGAGAGCCGGCGAGGGTGCGGCTCACGGCACCTGAGTGCCGAGTTAATCTGTTTGGTCGGAGCATATCATGTTTTCTTGTCATCTAGATTAAGCGAGCAATCCTGGGCCAGATCGCGTTACGAGCAATGGCGGAGATTTGGTAAGCGAGCCGGTGAGCTAGGCGGACCAGACATCTGTCGCGTCGCTCGAGCCTTTCAGATCACATGTCGCTGCTCGCCGGCGCCCGCTAAAACTACGACGCCGGCGAGTGACATTTGTGAAATGGATTTTTTGATCATGTCAGATGCAGCCGAAATTGCTCAGCTGGAAAATTCAGTCATAACGGTTGGCGTTGTTCCGGTTCCTCCCTTCTGTTTACCGGAGCGATATAATCGGAAAGTATTCGGTCGGCGAGGCAGTCACAGATAGAAAATGCGATTAGAAGGGTTACGGCCGCCGATGGCCCACCAGCGAGATAACACCGCCCGCAGTACACGTGGGGGCTATCAGCGCTAAAGGATCGGCTCCCGATCTGACGAATCGGCTGAAAACCTGAACTATAAAATAAGGGACGACACTGATCGATTGTGAGGATATGAAAGAATCGATAAAACAATTCCAAAGCAAGATAGCTAAAAGACCTGAAGCCTTTGGTAGGGAAGGGACTGTACTCAGCTACAATATTGCTGACTTCCTTGTAATTCTGCAACTATCCTATCATGATTTATAGTCAACACTGATGACGCGATCAAAACTGTGATTTGATCGACACTATTCATGACAGGCTTATGCAGCATATTCACACTGAGCTATTGTAATTTGGTCTCCTCGACCCGCCACCCCTTCTCCTCTCCTCTCTCCGTCCCTCCCTTTCTTCCCCTTTCTACTCTCTGCGGTGTCGTCAGGGCCGGCGCCATAAAAATTCATAGAGTCCTGATCCGCTGGCTTAGCGGCCTGGTGTCTGCATCACGCTCTGGTATTGTTCGCCGAGCGGATCTGACCGGAGGGCCCGGGGCGGCCTGGGCAGCCTCCGCCCTCCTCCGCGCGGTGATAGAGACATCAGCAGCTCACCGTCTGTCGGCTACAAACACATCAGTCGTCAGCGTGCCGGTGTCGAGGTGGAGAGGCGCGGAGGCGCCCGCCGTCACCCAATTAGACTACGGGTGGCGAGACGCGTCCACGGGGTGTCTCAGGTGCGTCCCAGAGCGTCTGAGGGCGTCTCATGGGCCTCCGAGGGCGTCCCGAGCCGTCGACGGCTGACTGCGTCCAGAGTTGCCCCCGACGCCGGCCTCGGTGATCTCGAGCTGATAGAGCATAACGCCACTAACTAGAGCTGGACAGAAACCACTAATTGGCACGCCTGGCCGGCTGTCTGAAATTAACTCGGATTCTCGACATTCTCACCGATTTGTGCTCGGATAGGATAGTGAAAACCGTCGCGGTCCGGACAGTTTTTGATTTATGTTTGCGTCTGGCGGAGCCATGGCTGCGCCAGGTCGACATTGATGACAGTCGGAGTTGTCACAACAGTTAACCCTAAGGCTGCTTTTCGCTCGCGACAAAAACTTTTCCATTGTCGTAGTTATGACGCACAGCTCGTAATATACTCGCATCCCTTTCCATTCGCGGTTTCTTCACGGTCAAACGAACATCACTGGCCGGAGGCTGGAGTTGCGCGATCCTGTCTCGTGGTATTCCAGCGTAGTTAGTTAAGTGAGTGGTTTACAATGTTTGATCTGCCCGTCTGTGACGCCCATGGTCAGGATCTGGATCGTAAATTCGTTGAACGTCGTGTCGTTTGCCACAAGCGAGCGCACCGTGTCTTGCGCACAGTCAGATCTTGAGTCGTGATCGCTAGCGGTGGCTCTCATAATATATCTGCTGTGCAAACTAACCGAACCCAGATAACGAAACGATGTCTCACAAATTAGTGAAGTGCATTAGTCAAATAGCAGCCGTGCTAAGGGGAAAGAACTATGGGCCCTGGCGATGGCTAGCTGAGGTCATGCAAATTTACGCCTTCTGTAGTGACGGGAAGTCAAATTAGTTCAATGATGTGATGCAGTATCTACAATGGCAGTTTTTCATTTGTTATGAATGTCAGATAACGAAGCAGGATGCATGGTGATAATGACGGAGCGCATTAGGATCGAACTATGATAAACAGCACACTGCACGTGCCAATCTGGTGAGACACAGCACGTGCTGATCTGGTGAGACACAGCACGTGCCAACATCGCACGGCGCTGCACCCGTCTCTGGGTGCCCGTCGGTGCCGGTAATTGCTGCATTCTCCTGCAGGAATCTGCAAGTTGTGCCGTGGCCCACGATAGGTTTGATACGATTTAGATTTAATTATATCGCTATCGGGATCGGCGCGGGGGCGATGCTGCCGCCGATACGGCGCCGGCGCGGGCGGCGGGCCCGCGCCGCGCACGCGCCACTCCACGCCGCGGTGCGCCGCGTTCGGTGCCGATTGTTGTGGTCTGCAGCGGTGCGCCGGAGACCGATACGATCGGACCGGTGACTCAGGTGGGCCGTGTTGGCCGATCGGCGGTCCGCCTCCCCGTAATGTCGGCTTACCGCCGCCGCCCGCTCTGCAATTAGACGCGCCGACGGACGGGACAGGGCGGGACGGGGCCCGCTTGTCTGGTGGAGACGGCGGCGGGGACTGGTGTAGCGGGCCCACGAAACGTCTCAAGTCTCAAGTGTCAGCTGTGGGTTTGTCTCTTCTTCAGGGACCACCTCAAGTGGTAACTGTAAAAAGTAATTAAAAGACCGTAGTATCAAGAATATAGCTATGTTCATGTGTTGTGATGAATTGATTGGAGGATCATGTGGCTTTGTCTTATCGAGGAGCATGACGACAGTTCGGTGCCCTCCGATTCTTGTTGGAACCTAGCGTGCCTTTTCCCGTCTGAAGCTCTTGGAGCTCAGTCGCCTCGTGGAGCCGCTATGCAATCTTCTGCGCGCGGCCGCCATCACCATCCAGCTGGCTCCTAGAGAAATTCGTCCGCGGCCGCTCCATATTACTCTATTACGGAGCCACGCGACAGGAATCAGCAACGAGCCAATTCGCAAAGTAATGATTTTTGCCCGCGCTCCGCTGGCAGAGGCTCGCCGAGCTGCGGTGGTGTTATTTTTCTGTGAGCGCAATGCAGTCTTCGTGCCATGCGGTACAGTCTACCTCCAAGGCAGGAGAATCAGCTGACCGCGGTGGTCCGGCCGGCCCGCACGCCGGCCGGTCGGGGGTAGCATCGCGGCGGGGAGCGCCGTCGGCTTTTTTGGTTGACAACTCGAGACGAATCCGACGCGGGCGCTCATCGCCTGCGCCACATTCAGACGGGATTTATCTAACGGTCGGACGAGAGCCGCGCCGCAAAAACCCAAGGGCTACTCGGCATGCGATTGCAAAAAGAACAAAATCCCCGTAATCTCTCACTGGGGAGGAATGAAATTCTGATACGCAAATTAAAATATTATCCCGATGGTATCGGCGCCGACTGAGGACTCCCCGTGCGCGGCCGGCCAGCCGCCTGATGGGTCTCCCGCCGCGCCGCCGCCGCCGCCGGCGATCTCGATATCCAGATGGAAATGTCGACATCGACCCGGAAGGGGTGGCCCGACGGGCACCAGCTGCAGGCCAGCGGGGTGCCGGACACGGGAATGGCCACCTTCGGGAAAACGGCTCACCTGTACAGGAAACGTGTTAGATAGAGATGGCCAATCTTGAAGAGGCTGGCGCACTTGTGAAGTTTGCCATGACTTTATGCCTGCAGGCTGCGCTGGCCGACTCTGCATTGGTTTAGCGTTTGTTCAAAGTGACGGCGCCGAAGTGAAATTAAATTGTCGGCTGGGGTCGTTATGAAAGGTGGAGCGGATGCTAGTTGAGACTCTGATCGCCCGGGATGTCCCACGCTGAAGGGGCGGCCGGGACGGGCAGCGCAGCTTCACTGGACGGCGGCAGTGCGTGCTGCGAGGTATTTAATTATGGAAAGGACCCTGAGCGCTTTGCAAGAAGTGAAATATTGCGCATTGTTATCAGATTATAGCATGAGATGGTGGCGCTGAAATTGTGCAGAGCTGTGTTCATGCAGCAGTTTTCTGGTTTGGTCCGGGAATTATTCTATTATATCATGGCTGAGAACAAGTTCGGACAGCAAGTAAATCAGAGAAATTGAATAGTACCCATGTAGCTTAGCAATAAATGAAAAAAAGCAGTGTCATGGACAACGAACATGCAAAACACTAGCCAACACTGTTTAACACCGCGCGTGAAAACACGCCAAGATATCATATCCAACAATCCATTGCAAACTCCTGGCCATTGGCCTTGTCATGTTTCCATCCAGTGCCTACATATCCAACTGAGTTCGTGAGCCTTCCCCATGTGTTAATGACCACGACGTTTTGAATATATCGGGTCACTTACTGAAATGAAGACCATGCCATAAATAGTTTTAGCCTTTATTGCTGGCATAATTAAGCGGATTGCCTGGATGCGGTCTCAAGTGAAGCTCTTCTCTTGACACCGGTTGCTCTAGTCTCGGTAAACGGCCTATAACCTCTGATGCTAATTTAGACAATGTTAAGTTAATGTAATTTCGTGTTATGCGATACATTAACTACAATAAATGCCTCTCAAAGTGTAGTTTAGCACCACGATTACAACATTGCAAGAAAGCAACGACATGGCTTAGTTTAATCCAAGTCCAGGGACCGGCGCACAAATCAGGCTTACTGACGCGTTCCGTTCCTCTGACGAGGAGTTTGGGGCGTCCCCTCCCTCCCCTGCCCGGACCGCACCCTTCGGTGCCTTCCAACACACTACCCCCCCCCCCCCCCTCCGACCCGCATTCCCGAACAGCGGTGTTGGGGCGGCGGCGCCTCTCGCACGTTCCGCTAATCGTCGGCAGCGTCTGTTTAGTGTTTATCGCCGACATGAATTCGGGTGGAGTCTGGACCGTCGGCTGGCACACACACCGTCAAAGGGGGCGAGAACGGTCGTTCCAGACAACACAGGGTCATCTATCTCCGCTGCCAGCGACAATATTTAATGACACAGGTGCTGCCCGAGCCAGAGACAGACTATTTTATTGGAGGCCGTTATCTCCCAAATTTTTGCTTCTGTTCGTAGCGTGTATCGATAATTTGGAGATACGATCGGCCGGTCCGCTTGTTTGCTGAGCCCGGCGACGGAGATAGGCGACGGAGGGACGATGAGTCCAGATAGACGTCGTCACTCATTAGGGCGCCAAGGGTGAGCGCCGTGGTGAGACGCCCTGACTGGGACAGGTGGGAGGGGACTGGGGAAGGACTAGATGGGACAGATGGGATGGGACGGGAAGGGGAGGAGCGGATGGGACGGATGTGGGGTGGGATGAGGCCAGCTGAGACAGGGCAGAGAAAGAATGGGAAAAATACGGAACGTCTGTATAATAGCACAGAACCGAAAGGGTAAACGGGATAGGACCCGACGGAATGATACATGATGTCACCCGATGAAACGGGAAAGGGCTAGACGAGACGAGACTATGTAGACATCTATACTACTATTTGAACAGGATCCGTCTGTTTGTTTGTTTGTCTGTCCGCCACGCCGTGTAGTGGGTTCAATTTAGCCGGCCTACAGGGCAGACGGTATATCGTAGGGGGTTGAAATTTGCACACCTTATAGGTGACAGAACGGGTCAGCGCCTTTTCTAGGTTTCGGCTCGCTGGGGTGCACGGTTCGCGCGTGGGGCGCGCTGGAAGAACGCCAATGAAATTTTGATCGGTTCTTATATCTTCATTGAGAGCCGGGGTCGACAAACTTTGTGAGCTAAATGCATGCCGATCGGCGGCGGGTGCTTCGCATCGAAGGATGGTGAAATTGATTTTGATAAATGGTGGCGAAAATATGTGTTGATTTTCGTTCAATGGAAACAGTTTGTGATACAGTTATAAAAACGCACCGCGTTTGCCGCAATGCGTCACATTGGTCACAAGGCGCCATTTTTGCCGCAAATCGCACAGTTTTGTCAAATATAGTCCGATATGGGTGCAATTTGGTGCCAAGATGCATGCTCAATCGCCGGGTGACAATGCGCCGCGTTTGTCGCAATGCGCCACATATGCCAAAAAGCGCCATTTCCGACAAATACGATTAAGCGTAATGGAATGGCACGAATAGGGGCAGTGCTGGGAACACTTTAAGTCTGATATTTTAGTACTGATTGGATCCAATTATTCTGTGACCTGACATGACCCAGCGGTGTTGGTAGGGGTAGGGGTAGGGGTAGTGGTAGGGTAGTGGTAGGGGTAGTGGTAGGGGTAGTGGTAGGGGTAGTGGTAGGGGTAGTGGTAGGGGTAGGGTAGTGTTAGGGGTAGGGGTAGGGGTAGGGGTAGTGGTAGGAGTAGTAGTAGGGGTAGGGGATTGGTAGGGATAGTAGTAGTGGTAGGGGTAGTAGTAGGGATAGTAGTAGGGGTAGTGGTAGGGGTAGGAGTATGGGTAGTGGTAGGGGTAGGGGTAGATGTAGTGGTAGGGGTAGTGGTAGGGGTAGGGTAGTGTTAGGGGTAGGGGTAGGGGTAGGGGTAGTGGTAGGAGTAGTAGTAGGGGTAGGGGACTGGTAGGGATAGCAGTAGTGGTAGGGGTAGTAGTAGGGGTAGTGGTAGGGGTAGGAGTATGGGTAGTAGTAGTGGTAGGGGTAGATGTAGTGGTAGGGGTAGTGGTAGGGTAGTGTTAGGGGTAGGGGTAGGGGTAGGGGTAGTGGTAGGAGTAGTAGTAGGGGTAGGGGACTGGTAGGGATAGCAGTAGTGGTAGGGGTAGTAGTAGGGGTAGTGGTAGGAGTAGGAGTATGGGTAGTAGTAGTGGTAGGGGTAGGGGTAGATGTAGTGGTAGGGGTAGAGGTAGAGGTAGGGGTAGGGGTAGGGGTAGTGGTAGGGGTAGTGGTAGGGGTAGGGGTAGGGGTAGGGGTAGTGGTGGAGGCAAAAGCAGAACAGTGGCCCGGGCTGATCCCAGCGGACGAGAGGTGACCTATGTGACTTGGCCTGACCCAAAGTGACCGGGGCTGACCCCTTTGACCCGTCTTGACCCCGTATCACCCAAGTTTCATCCAAAAACGCCCTCAGAACAGTTCTTTTTTAATTCTCTTCACATTTCCGTCCATATCTATGCTTCTAGACGACACATCGACATGAATCAAACACCATTCGAAAGCAAATTGGCTGGTGCCGCAATTTTTCCTACCACGCAGCAAAGCAAGTGGCGCAGCCGCTTGTCTATATTACTATTTGAGGAGGGTGCGTCTGTCCGTTACCGAGGTCCCGACTTGGTGGTGCTTTGCGTGGACTACAGGCCAGACCGTTGCACCTAGCCCGGTGAAATTTGCACAACTTATAGATCAAGGATGCGCGACGTGCCTTTGAGGGGTCTCAGCTCGGTCGGATTGATAGGGAGCGTGTGGCGCGTGCTCAAAAAGTGCAAATTCGCGTCATAGACTTTACATGTATAAATCGGCGTGCGAAATCGGGCGAAAACGGCTAATTTTGGCCGACACGGGTCCAGTTCCCGTGCAATATCTTGGTGACCAGGGGTCCGACCGGCACGGGGAAAACAGCATCGTGTACAGAATTGAACGGGCTATTGAATGGTGTGCAATGCAGAGGATAGCACGCGCCACGTGCACCGGAGAGGGCACTTTTATTTGAAAAATTGCGGTTTTTGAGGGATTTTGGAATTAATTTTATTTTTAGGTGACCGTTAAATGGAGCGAGTTGAATCAACGCCTATTTGCAAGAGAAAGGTACCGCCTCTCATATAAAAATTGTGAAAAGCTGATTGATCCAAATCAAGGTGGTGCAAATCACAGGAGAAAATGGTGTTTGTCAATTTTGTGCCACTTTATTAATCACACGGGGTTTGCTGCATAACCTGATACCTTTGGCAATTGAATATGGTACCATTGGATAGAGCATTCAATTCTGTCCAATATTCACTCTTCATTTTTGCATGATTAGCAACAGTATCCTTAAAAATGTAAATGTTCCAAACCATTACATTGTTATTTTTAGCGAAATTCATCGATAGCCCTCAAAAGACTTCACGCCAGTTTTCGAATCATTCTAAAGTAGAACGCATGATAATACGACACGGGCACCTCGATGCGATGTATCTTTTTTGTTTTATTACAAAATGCTTGGCCGTCAAAAAGCAATCGAACGAAATGGATATCAACCAAATCAACACAGACCAACCCAATACCCACGGGTCAAAAATAACCCTTCTTCGCGTTGCGGAGCACGCGGGTAACCCTAGTGACTAACTATACGAAGTGAGACGAGGCGCATAGATCGAGATTTGGGGAATGCCTGGCACCTGGACGATGCTCCGAGCAGGTGGCCGGAATAGTTGGAGCAGGTGACAATTAATCGTGTTTCTCGCCCAACGGAATAAACTTGGAGCGAGCCTCGGATAGTTCAGCTGCTCTGAAAGTCAAGAAGTCTGGCTCATTTGCTCAGGTGTGTGTCCTGGAATGAAATGTAACGGAAAAAGTCAGCTGTCTTTAGTGGGATTAAGAAGTAAACAAAAGAGGAAAATATACGCGCTTACAGCTTAGCGTTCACTTTTCTCTGTCTGTAGGCTAGTGCACCTCTCTCCCTCTGTCTCTCTCTCTCTCTCTCTCTCTCTCTCTCTCTCTCTCTCTCTCTCTCTCTCTCTCTCTCTCTCTCTCTCTCTCTCTCTCTCTTCTTTCTCTCTTTCTCTCTTTCTCTCTTTCTTTCTTTCTCTTCTCTTTGCATTTATGGTTCCCATCAATAATTGATTGAATGCTTCAGTCGATATAATTCGCTCTAATTGCATCATATGTTAGTGTAATCATTCCATGAACAACTATTAATGGATACTCTATCAAGTTTGCCCTTCTAAATCAAGTTTGCTGAAGGCCTTAATATTTATTTTCTCTGCCTAACCGGTGTTTCCATTTTGGGCTGGGGAGATGCAAAGACACTAACTTATTGAGTACTGTGTCCGGGTCAGCGCAACTAAGTGTTTAACTGCTATAAATTTAGCAGACCTTCGGTTGTGAATTTATTATTTCACAACCTTGATAGCGGTCACATTTGAGACCAATGATGAACCGCGCGGGTTTTCCTCATTGATCTACATAACCTTTCCACCACTAATTGCCAATTATGTTCGCTCGGTTATTACTCATTTTCGCATTGGTCTGCGTGCAAATCGTCCCGCGGCTGCTCCACGGCTGTGCTATAACTCAGGATCGGGCCGTGTTTTGAAGGCGCCGTGGGCCTACCGACACGGCTAATGCCCACTCATTGAGTATCATTATTATCATGTTCGTTATCGGGCTCGTATCGACGCCGTAGATCAGTCGCCGGCCGGCGCCGCGCCGCTTCTCGCCGCGGCGCGCCGTGCTCGTCTCCGCTATGATCGGGAGCACAGAGCGGTGGGAGCCCGTGATTCGTATTCCGCGGCTCCGGCGAGCGGCTGTCGGCTGGCTCCGGTTGTAGATGGGGCCGATAGAGTGGCATTGGTGTGACAGAGCCTCTCGGCGGACCTGCCGCCGCGCGTCCCCGACTGCCGCGGGGCGAGTCGACGTCGGTAGGGGACCCAGGAAATGTCGGACTCACTCAGCTCAGCTGGTGTGGGGGCAGGAAAGAGGTCAAAGGGAACGGCGTCGCAAACGGTGGCGTCGGGAAGACCCTGGCTTCAGATGAAGCTACGCTAATGGAAGCGCGATTCTATGCATTGCTCGAAACAAGATGAACTCGTCATTTGCTATTTACACCGAAAGCTAATGAGGTGTCCTTAGAGGTTATCGTTTTATGTAAATGCTCGCATTTGATATGCTTCACAGTAGTTGTGAGACATATCTTTGCGAGACACTTCCCTTGTAGTAAACGATTATAAAATCGCGCACGTGGCAGACAAAGATCAAACGACACATCTGCGTAGTCTGAAGTACATATTCCGGGAAATGCCACGTCAGATGCTGCGACATTGGGCGTGATAGTGTCTCGCCGAACACGGCTCCTGTAGACGTATCTGTGAGATGGAGCGACATCCCCGCGACAGGGGACAGCGCCGCCCGTCCCAGCCGGCACCCGGGTGAGCAGGGTGCGCTCTGCGGGGATTTGGACAGTCGGGAGCTTCCCTGCCCCTGTCGGCTGGGAGTCCAGGAGGGACAGACGACATGGGATTCAGTCTCAACGTGTAGACGGTGAAGACATCTATCGGAGACCGCAGAAACTAGAGCGGAGCGAAATGAGGAGGGTGGAGGTGATCTGGTATTATAATCGATCCGGATGAGGTCAGTCACTAGCTTATGATAAGCGACAGCGGAAGTCGGGATTTTGGGGGTCTTATCTCGTGCTGTAATGTATACGCATTGAGTAACTGATCGCATCGTCACATCCGCCATAATTCACGTATTTTGACTTTGTGATTTATAGTCCATGTCAAATATGTAGATGAGCTGATGTTGAGAATGCGCTGAAACGTATACAAGTACCGTTCTTTCTTCTCACCATTTTACTACCAACTCCGCAGATGCCTACTCAACATTCTTTCATCCGAAAAGGATGCAGTTTTGACGCTCGCCATACCTCCCACTGCCAAATACACACAGACACATTTATCTCGGCTGTCTCCCATGGTCACTGCATAAACCATTGACCACGCCATGCACTGTGCAGGTGTTACGTCATACGGCCGTTGCAATATGCGGGCCCTATCGCGCCCATATCGGACGGACTCGGTGACGACAGTAGTGGTGAGCCGCTGTCTTGAGAGCCGCTGTCTCGAGAGCCACTGTCTCGACTTCGAGAGCCGCTGTCTTGTGTGATATGACTCGCGGGGCAATTTGGTTAAAGGCAAAGGAATTGGGTTCGGTTGTTGATGAGCTGTTGATTGTGAGGAGAGGATGGAAACGCATGGTGAGTGAGACAAAACATTTATGTTAAATTGACAAGTTGCGATAATCGAGAAGCCGATAATCGAGAAGCCGATAATCGAGAAGCCGATAATCGAGAAGCCTGCGTTTCGCTCACTCAAAGTGGGTGAGATTGCATGGCTTCACGTGTGATGACGTCATTGACCTCAATGAGCGCCCTGACAGTGATCTACCGGCCTCTCCCTTCACCCTCTCCCTTCCACCGTCGGTCACACAGACTCTACATTCCTCCGTGACCCCCGTATTCCGCCGGCTAAACAAACGAGCGTATCAGCGTCCAAATGAAAACAGATCTGCTCGTTTGGCGCTAACTGCTCGACATCTCTCAGCGGTTTCGTGCCCCGGTCATGACCGCACGGGGAGCGGGGTGGAACTTAAGAGTGGTCTCTCTCTCTCTCTCTCTCTCTCTCTCTCTCTCTCTCTCTCTCTCTCTCTCTCTCTCTCTCTCTCTCTCTCTCTCTCTCTCTCGCCGGCCGTTCGTCTCAACTCGACACGGCGGCACCTCTTCTGACGGGCCGATCCTATCGTATTACACTAAAGTATGACCAATAGTCTGATTAGCAGGCCCTGATTAATGCTGTCGGCCGCCGATGCCATAAAAACCGGGCCAGATCGCCGCCCCGCTGGCCCGCCGGCTCAACCTGGGCAGAGCGCGAATGACTTAACCGTTTCCCCGGCGGGTATCCCGCTGGGGGAGCCATGGAACAGTTGCGGAGTGGAGTTTGCAGACTCTGACCCAGTTGCCCAGTGATCTTGTGCCGATGATGAGGCGAGGTGTTGTGCCTGGCGGCTGGCTTCGTTTCGCCGGACGTTTCGCTGAGGCTGTCTGTCCGGCGCTGATAAGGGTTGAGGGCTGACTCCCTGTCGCGTGCTGATGTCTGCTGAGACTGTGTTCCCAGCGCTGATGAACGTTGATGGCTGGCTTGCTGACGTCTGCTGATGTCCGCTGATGCCCACTGACGCGGTCTGACGGCCGTGGCGTTACACTGACGTACCGTGAATGGTGGGCCGTCCGTACCTCTCTGAGACGTCCGCTGAGTCTGTGCACGTGTGCATACCGTCAGTGACCCCCGCCGGGCGGCCGTCCTATCTGCCGCTGCCGTCTGCCGGAGAGGTACCGCGCGGCGCCGCCGGCGGGGGCCCGCTGGGCCGGACACAGGTGCTGTGCCGCTCAGCCAGCTCTCATGAGCGCCGCTCTCTGATTAATATTGAACGCTGCGCGGAGCGCCGGTTTGATCAGCGCCGCTCAGACGTAATTTGTGAACTGCGCGGAGTGCAGCGGTGTCTGGAAGCCGTCACTTCGTGTGCGCCTGCCTGCAGCCGGTGTGAAATGAGGGTCTCGCGGCGGGCCGCCGCTTAGTGCAGCTGCGCGCCGGGTGAAGAGTATAGGCTGCCATCGCGGCGCATCAATCCTGCCAGGAATGCTGCGCTGATGACGCACATAATTTGGTGTCGGTACGCATGCGACGCGCGATAACTCGGCTCGGTGACGCGTGATAACTCGCTGCGATGACGTGGTGATAACTCGCCGCTAAATTGCCTCTCCCGCGGGGGTCAGCCGCCGCGCCGACAACCGCCCCCGAAAAGTGAAAGGGAAGATGGCCCATGCGACGTGACTTAGCAACGGGTGCCGTCCAGTGACTGGAGTCGTCAATACTTCGGCGATGGCCACTTCAAGAGCGATGCGCAACCGGTGCAGGCTCGATTACGAACATCAACAGTGGCAGACCACAATTGCTCCTGTCTGGACAAACTATCGCTGGTGGATTGACGACCGAAGATGCCTGTCTGTCCGCTGCACTGATCGGCTCGTATCGAACGACCTCACTTCAATTGACCACGTCTGCCGATAACAAATTCACCCGAGTCCGACCGGCCGTCGCACTGCGATTGCTCGTCTGTCTGCGCCGTGCCTGTGACGGCCGGGTCGGACTTTCAAATCAGCTGTGCCTTATGGTCGGCTGCTCGTGTCCGGGGCGACGGAGCGGGCCACGTCACCGGCCTGCGGCGTGAGGTCTCACTCGGCGTCAGGGGACGGTATCGCGCCCGAGCTGACGGCCCCCGATAGCAGTCTGACAGCGCGCGATGGCTGACACGGCACCATGGCAGACATGGTGACCGGTGATCGGCATTTTACTCTGCAAGACAAAGGAAAGGCTGCGGGCTTAGCCACCACAGCCGCGCTGCCGCTGGCTGCTGCTGTCGCTGATGCTGTTGTCGCTGGTGTTGTCCCTGCTGCTGTAACTGCCCGTTTCTCCAGAAGTTGACGTCTTCCGCTGCCGCCTTCCTCTGACGCCGTACCACCCAGGCCGTGTGTTCCGACAGCAATCCCGCGCCGGTCGCCCCCGGTAGGTGCGATGGTGGTAGTGATTGTGGCACAAGCCTGCAGCCGGCAGTCACGACTACATCGCTGCCGCATCCGTCACCGAGGACGAGTCCGACACAGACGTCCCGGGGCCGAGGGCTGGGGAGACTACCGGGTGAGAGTGTCGCCGTCTCCCGCCCCCTGTCCGACGTTACGGAGAGGCTCCAGGTTTGACCACCCAGTCCTCCAAACGCCTCCTTCCGCTGCCGTGACAGTTTTCTGACTGTATCAGCTCGGCAGCGTCGAGGCTCGGTTGACTGGTGGGCTCCATGCAGACCACCGGTATCTTTGCCGTTCCATCTGCTAATATATGGTCTGACATCCCCCGATCAATGTATGGTGCTTCACGGTGACGCTCCTGTCATCCAGAGACCGCCACTGGGGATCTCCGCTTCTCTGCCCGTCCCTGTCCGCCCTCTGCCTCTGCTGTCTACTGCCCTGTCTCTCAACTAATCGCCGATCACTCTGCCGTCGCCGCTGTCGGACAGTGACGTCTCCAGCCCTCACCTGAGCGGCAGGTTACCGGTGCAGCCGCTGAGCTGATAGCGGGCGCGTGCCGCCGCCCCGGCAGACGCCGGCACTCATCAGTGAGCGACTCCGTGTTTACATTCGGCCCGGCCGCCGGCGCATGCTAATGCCGCCTGGTACGTGCCGCTGTCTCGGCAAACGCGGCGCTGAATGGACGGTGGCGCCGCGCGCCGCCGACACGCCCGCCCGGCGCCGGCAGCCCATTGACGCCCCGTTTGAGAACGTCGTTCGCGACGCGGTGCGAAGCGGGTCGGCGTTGACATTGGGCGAGTCTGAGTGTCGGACGCGACCTCGACGCCCGTGGTTCAAACCTACAGTTAGCACCTCGGTGCCGTGAGGTGCCGGTGAATACGTTCCGCGGATGGGCGGGGGAAACAATGGATCAAAGCTCGCTGTCCATTATTGTTTTGTACACAAGTCAGCGGTTTTGACAGCTCATCTTGATGGATTGTTGAAGAAATTAATTAGAAATCTTAATTAATGCAAGATAAATGATCGGGGTCGGGTGTGTATAAGTGATATGCGCGATGACTACGACTGGCGTGCAGTTTTTGCTGGTGACGAAAACAGTGTTGGACGACACTGGGCGGCGGGCGTATACGTCAACCTCCGGTCATCAGTTCCCCCTTCTCCCCTCTCCGCTCCAACTGACCCGGTTGCAGTGACGGCCAGCGGCGATCGGCCGGTGGAGGGGCGGATTGAACAGATTACAGCCTCCCCGCTGTGGTCAGACTGGCCGGCCAATATTGATCAGATGGAGCTGCCGATCGGGGCTCACTGACGGCTGAGCGGTGATGGGTGCACGCGCCGCTGTCTACAGCTGGCCGGTCCAAGGATACCTACTTCTGTCCACTCCTGGCTGAGATCCAGTCCGCTCCTGGCCGCTCCTGGCTTCGCAAGCCCCTGACCGTTCCTGACTGTCTGCCGTGTGTCACCGTTTTGGTATTTATGGGCGGTACACGAGTGTCAAGAGCTGTGTATATTGTTGGCTTGCGAATGCTTTTTCATCAGTTTGGTACTATTCAATCCTTGACGTCTTTGTCGCTAGTTGTGGCCTGACGACGGAGCCATGGGGCGGAAAAGGCGGTATCTTACGTTGTCCAAGATGTAGCATCATACCTAATCCTCTAGCCTGCCAAACTTTCGTTACCCCACCGTCAACCGTCCAGACCATCATCTAGTGTCCACTCCCCCATCCACCGTCTACTGTCTGTCTACAATAAACCATCCACCCGCCGTCCACTACCGTCATCCACCGTTCGCCGTACTCGGTGTCCGTCAGCAGGCGTCATCCGTCATTGACAGGCTGATGACGGATGACGTGCCGCCGGCCGAGATGTGGGGAGATGGCGGCGCATATGTATCCCCGGGTACCAGAAAGGCACTAGCGGAGCCAGGACTGTCATACCGAGCGTAAATGAAATTTGGCTGGATATTGTTGATTGAAACATAACACCGTGCCATGGAAATCGTAAGGCGTACTTAATGGTGATATCGTGTAAAATTCTGGACTTTCCATTTGAAAAGTTATTTGGTGTTATGAACGGTTTGTGCAATATCGGTACATCCGTGATGCAACGTTCACTCTTGTAAGAGACTTGTTTTGCAGTATGTTAAATCGTTACAGCACTCTTCTTAAGCTATCGAGACTATCTGTATTCAGGAGAGGCTTTTTACATTCATGCCGGTGCATTTACGGCATGATATGCATGACATGCCCTAATGCTTTGTCATCACTTGTGTTTTACTCCGCATCCTAGTTTTAATTTCAAACATGCCTTCGAGTGGCTGACAGTTGTGGCGCTTCACTGACGTCATCTTGAATGAATAATAAACACATTGTGGTATAAATATACCCAGATAGCTACCTCGACACGGCCTCGTGCCTCCGAATGACGGGAAGAAATATGTTAACCAAAGACAGGCTCCTAGAAATAGAACCATCAAGCGTTAAAACATGCAACATCAAGACGATCATGTCCCTCTTGTTGCTACACAGCTTCAACGCCCCTCTCTACTGCTCACAAATCTCTACCCTCTCCGCGTTAGACCCTCTCCTCCTCCCCGCCGAGGGCCGCCACGGCAGGTGACCTGGCCTCGCCCGTGACCAGCGGCGACGCGCCTGTGTCAGCCATTGATGAATGGTGGCTGCTGCGCGCTGGGCACATGCACGTGCCTCGGGCGGTGGCGGTTCCTTTGATGTGGTGGACAGCGGCCGCGCAGCAGCCGCTCATAAACCCTGCGGTAATGGCGGGAGGTGAACAGGCGGTGACAGGCTGACCGTCACAGCCAGCGGGGAGGGGCTGGGGAGGGGAAGGTGCCCTCTAGGGAAAGCAGAGGGTTAATGAGGCGCTTCATGAGGCAATGGACATTTAGCTTCGCAGATGACCTACCCGTAGGGAGGTGTCTCACAAGTTTAAAGTTGGGATAGTTCGGTAAAAATGAAGTAGGTACAAATGACGGACGTCTTCGTCGAACGACCAGCCTTTGGCTGCCCACAGAAATAGGATGGAAGGGGTGACACAACGGCGTGTTTAGGTAGTTGGATCTGCGAGTCAGCAGACCTGGTTGATATGCTGGCCTGACTCCTTCGTAGAGCAATGAATTTCAGACTGTTTGACATCCGGCCTGAGGCCAGATGGAAACATCGCTAGGAATGTCATCATGTGGCTATTTCGGTCGTCTTTGATTCTTTATTGCTTATTGATCGCTAGGTTTATTCATAGCTTCTAACGGTATGCATCGGAGTCATTGCAGCTATTGTTCTGTACGAACCTCTCCTCGTCGATTTATCGCTATCATTTTATTGATAGATTTTATGCATTCATGCATTCCTTTTGTGGTTTGCACACACGTGAAAGTGGTTTTTCCTTTCATCGTCCATCCATCGACCAAATGTTTATGGATTACCCATGAGGTTTGGCAAGTGCTCGAGAGTTTCAACTCGCGGCTGAAGGGAAACTCGTTCGACCGTGGAAATAGTAACCGTGACTTGATAGTGGGTTTCCGTGGTTGGAGCACTGGCGAGTGCAGTCACCTGCACGGCAGACGTCCCGTGTGGCACCTGTGGGATCGTGTCGCATATGTACGGCAGTCTCAGCCACGGACAGTGAGAAGTTTGGCGGATGGAGGCAATAGATGGACTGACTGAAGTGTAACACAGTCCCATGAGATCCTCCCCAGAATGTTGTTATCTATTTTCCACCTGGTCTCCCACTGCCGCTTCCTCCACCTGACCCAGCCGGCGCCACCTGATCCTTTACCCCCACTACCGCCGGAGAGTCTCCCTCCCTCGCGCCCGCCGACCGATAACTCCCCAGCCCCACGGCCGTGCAGGCGAACTTTCGATATTTATGCCGACAAAAGCCCTCGTGGTCGAGCTCTTGGCGGCGCTGCTCCGGCGCATAACTCGGCGCGTGTCATTATTTCCGCGGCGCCTCTGGCAGCTTTACGGCGATTTGTGCCGGCTGCGGGTTTAGCCGCGCGGCTAACGAGCGTTTCAGTGCAGTCCGTCAGGATCGGAGCGGGATTGTGTCGCACCGGCCGGCCCTCGCCCACACCGCCTCCGCAGCGTCGCGGCACCGATCGGGTACGCGGGGACGTCTTCATTGGCGACGCTGTATTTCTGCTCAGTTGTCATGGCAATAGATTGCAGCCGTCAGCGTTGATCACGCGGGCTCGATCTTCATTTGGTGCGCTCCGGGGGTCGGCGTGCTGCGTCGCTCGTGCACGGACCATGCAGATGACGGCCGTTCGACGGCGGCTCACCGGGCCGCCGCGCGCGAACCACGCGATCGCCGCCGCCGATCGTGCACCGATAGTGAACTGGAGACATCAGCTCTGTGTCCGCTCTGCGAAAGGAACCGTTGAATGATTTATGATGCCGCGAGCCGGCCGTCTGATGGCTCGCCGTGTTTTGAGCCAAACATGTTGTCGGCTGTCTTTTAACTCATGTGCAATGCAAAATCAGCGGGCACTGCTACCAGCGTTTGTAGCCCATTTACAATACGTCATCAGGAGGAGCCCGTGGAGCGTATAGTACGCGGCTGGCCGTACCGGACGTGCTGTCTGGGCACGTCAGAACGACAGGCTCGTCCACATGCGGAACTTTATATACTGTGGGGGGTGTAGCTACAACCCCAATTTTTAAAAGTACAACCCCAATGGCAAAACTACAACCCCAACATTGGAAAATTAAGAATTAGCCTGAAACACATGAAAATGAACAAAATATGTATCCCTTCAGAAGCAGATAATTGAGATATATCAAGAAAGTGAAGATATCAATAAATTAGGACATCTTTTTGAATTCCAGATGCTAAAAACATTGAAAGTGCTCTGTTAAGAACATATTATTCCGCTGAGACAGTGAGCAGAGCATGATATGAAAGTCAATCACTTCACACTTCTTAAGCATACTTAGTGAATCATATTGAAAGTGTTCCAAAAAATCTTAACATGTAACATGAAAGTGTGAAGCAAAAAAATCATAACATTCATCATACTTTTGCAGTGGCGAATCCAGCTCAGAGTTTGGGGGGGGGGGGGCAAACCATAATAATTTATCGATTCTTTCCATGCCTCGTCCATAGGCGTAATATTAAAATTATGCCGTTTGGGAGGGGCAAATGCCCATTTTGCCCCCCCCCCCCTGAATCCTGATCCGCCACTGTACTTTTGGGTTTTCTCACTAAATATTTCATACCTGTGGGCTGTGCTTATCAAAGAGATAAGCATAGATGAAAAATTTGACACAAAACAGCAAGCTTCAGAAATAAATTAACATAACCTAAGCCTCCACCCTATGTAGCATTCAATCGCCATAATCATAATATCAAATACATTTCTTAAGTGAAATATCACTCTGTTCGCAATTTTGTCAGTTGGCACAATACCACCAATCAGCACGAATATTTGGCTAAAATGACGACACTTGAAATCAACGTTGACGACCATAAAAAGTCCTGACGGCTACGCGCCCTAATCCACGAAGAAGAAGAAGACCATAAAAAGTAAAAACCAATCCTGTGCGATAATTAGTGCTGATAATCTTACTGACAGGTTCGCGAACAGAATGCAAACGATGCAAACTAAGTCACATGTAAGCCAGCATGACGCATTTGATACAAATGCAAGGTTTTGGCGACGTCTGTCAAATCAGCAGCAACGAATATCAGCCTCACAGCAGCATATTTCGGGGTCTTTCAATTTGGCTGAAAATCGGTATCCAGAGCCTCCTCGATGCGCTGATTCCGAAAATATGCCTCTTTGGGGTGGTATTTTGCACCGTTAACGAGTTAATGACCAATTAACATTTTAACGGGAAACGGCGGGGTCTTTCGATTTAGCTGAAAATCGGTATACAGGGCCTCCTTGATGCGCTGATTCCGAAAATGTACCTCTTTGGGGCAGTATTTTGCACCGTTAACGAGTTAACGGCTAATTAACATTTTAACCGGAAACGGCGGGGTCTTTCGATTTAGCTGAAAATTGGTATACAGGGCCTGTTTGATGCGCTGATTCCGAAAATGTACTTCTTTGAGGTAGTATTTTGCACCGTTAACGAGTTAACGACCAATTAACATTTTAACGGGAAACGGCGGCGTCTTTCGATTTGGCTGAAAATCGGTATACAGGGCCGCCTCGATGCGCTGATTCCGAAAATGTACCTCTTTGTGGTGGTATTTTGCACCGTTAACGAGTTAACGACCAATTAACATTTTAATGGGAAACGGCGGGGTCTTTCGATTTAGCTGAAAATCGGTATACAACGGCCAATCAACATTTTAACGGGAAACGACGGGGTCTTTCGATTTGGCTGAAAATCGGTGTACAGGGCCTCCTCGATGCGCTTATTCCGAAAATGTGCCTCTTTGGGGTGGTATTTTGCACCGTTAACGAATTAACGGCCAACTAACATTTTAACGGTAAACGGCGGGGTCTTTCGATTTAGCTGAAAATCGGTGTACGTTCAGTGTCTCAGGGGCAGACAAACAAGCCGCTATGTGTTCCTAGCCATCGTGGCTGTGAAGAGTATGCGTTTTGTTTACGATTCGCCAAACAATGCATAATACATTTGCTCGTTGAAAAAAGAAGATCATCTAGTTAATTGAAGTATTCGGTGATATGAAAAGGCTGTGGCATTTTTATTTAGTTTCCTCAGGTTGAGATAATTTAGATCCAGTGTTATGTTCCTTTGCGGCATTGTGTTCGGTATGTTGTCCTCGTTTGCAAAATATCTCATGTCTGATCAGTCACTATTCCGGTTTATACTACCCGTTTCCGTAATAGACGTATTCCAGACGACAGTGGCATTAATATACAAAGATGGACTCGTTTTAAGTTTTTTAGTCTAAAAATAACGTATTCCTGTTTAGGTCTTCGTTGTCAATTGCCACGAGTGGATTAAATTGTTACTCGTAGGGAAAGAGCCCTGCTCCAATACTGAGTAATGTTTGTGTCAAATGTGGAAAGAAACAAGTCAGTGGCGCGGGAACTTCTTCCAGACTGGGGGGGCTGAACCATCATAGAGATCAACCTAGGGTACCCCCAAATCTAGCTTTCTCATCGGTTTTAGGCCACTTATTTTTCAGACCTTGGCCTTTTCAACGAAAAAAAGAAGGAAATATTTGCAAAAAAGTGAGGTATTCCGTCTCAGCTGAGTGAAGAAACTACCGTTTTGGCAACCTGGAATAAAGGTTTTAAGCTGCCAAATGAGTTGCCGAGTCAGTAAAATAGGTAGATTTTTCACTCACATGCTTTCTTCCTTTGTGACTCACAACCCCTAATTTGGGGAGGACAAGCTGCCCAACGGTTCCTGGCCCCATGAAATGTTGTGAGGCACCGCCCCCACGGCCCCAGAGTTGTGAGGGCAAGCTTCCCCCACTGCCCTCTCCCCCGGTTCCCGCGCCTATGTATGAATCTATGAAATTGTGTTGGTAGATTTCCGATTTCGATTCCTCCAGCTGGGGGGGGGGGGGGGGCTCAAATACATTACGAGCCCCCCCAGCCGAAAAGTTGGAGGGGCTCAGCCCCCCTAGCCCCCCCGGTTCCCGCGCCACTGAAACAAGTATTCATAGGGACTGTGATTTTGGGCGTTTACCTACCGTTTCCGAATCGCCACGACCAGTACCTAGCGGCGGAACACCCTCAATTAAGGGGGGCACTGTCGACTTTTAATCCCATTCTTTCCATGCAACGCCCATAGGGCTAATGTTAAAATGCCAAAATCAAAGGGGGCACGGTTCCCCGGTGCCCTCCCCGTTCCGCCGCCTATGGCCACGACCATGGTGGCGACTGGCGATACCCGAGTACCTACAACCAGGCACATAGCCAATGGAGGGACGACAGGGTCAGCCGTCTCTCCCTGGAGATGGACCACTTTTATTTTTTTTTTATTTTTTTTTTGTAACTGAAAATGTGGGCCCCTCCCGAAAAATAGTGGGCCGAATCCGGGGACTTTTCGGGTTTTGGTGGGGGTATACCCTGGGCTCCGGCAAACTACAACCCCAATGAAAAACAAAAAGTTCCACCTCTGGGCTCGTCCCCGGCGGCTGGGCCGGTGAGGGCTGTCAGAGGAGTCGCGGATCGGTTACGTCATCAGCAATGGCGTCTGGTGCTGGGTGTTGCGACAATCACGACAGTCGCTGTTTTGTGACAATGTGATGGGACACTCGGGGTCTTTATTGCAAAATGCTTAGCATGCATTCATATTTCATATCCATCATTAATCGTTGGTCGTATTGATTAACGCAGATATTCATTTTTTTTTGGTAACAGTGATAATTTAAGATGCTACCAAACGGCATAAATACTTAGTAGAATATCTTCACGACCTCGTAAGAGTAGGCTCCATCACGTATTCAGCGCCTACTCGATGCTCGTATAAGGACACGTTTACCACCCAGAGTAGCATGCCAGTTTCATTTTCCAACCCCAATCTCAGGTTACCTACTCGACTACCGTGTAGCGCCTAAGCAGCATTGCTCGACGCTTGTTTACGATCAGACGTGCATATCCGACGCTGTTTTCGATGCACTCGAGCGGCTTTTCTCCCCATTTAGTGCACGTGCCGGGTCGGGAAGCGCGCCCACCGCCGCCTCGCCCGCGCCGCGTCTGTCTCAGGGACGCCGGCCTCGCCTCGGCGAGACAAAAACAGCGCCACGCACACGCACGGAAGATGCCGACGGCAGCCATCTCCGCCTCCCTGATATCTTAGCTTCTCCTTAAACACGGCAATTAAGCGGGCCGGAGGTTTTTCTGTCAGCTGACGACCGGAGTCGGGATGGGAACAGCGCGTGCCGGCCGCACGAGATGTCCACTTTTTCGGCGGTCTGTGGAGCGTATTTTTACCGACTAACTGAATTTCATGTCTTCATGCGTGTTACGAGCGGCTCGTAATGAGTGGGAGGAGGTGATGATTGTAGGGGCTGGGGTGGGGGAGGGCGAGAGAGCCCCGGCTGGAGGTTCCCATCCCGGTGGCCTGAGGAGCGACTGGGAGGGGCAGAAGCGGTGGGCGTTTTAGATGGTAAAATAGCTTCTCGCTGTGTGAAGGGCTACCACTATGTGTCTGAATAATTAACTAGTCAAGTAACGGTCAATTGACGTTCTAGTCTTTACGAGCATCGTATAGGCAATACCTAATGCCATCTAAGCTTTATTGAAACAAGATTGATATCTAGCCACATTGGTCAGCATCATGACCATCTTATTGTCCCCGTGCCCCTGTCGCGGTGGACCCGCGGGCGCGCGCCCGCGGGCCCTACCGGTGTGACAATGAGCCTCCCACCCTCCCTGCCCCGACCTTCCCTGCGCATCGGTCCGGCGCAGGCCGTCCGACCGACCCGGGTGGTGCTGCCATCTGTTGTCGCTGCGGCCAACTACCGTCGCAGCCCCGCCGGCCGTGCTCGCCGTGCCCGGGCGTGCTCTGGCGGCGTGCCGGCGCGTCGCTCGGGGACACAGCCTGACCATGGCGCGGGTCACGTCTGCCCGCGTGGCGCGTGTGCCCAGAATGGGAACGGTGGCCACCGCCGCGCCGGAAAATGATATCTTCCGTGAGCTCATTGGGAATTCTGAACTGGCGGCAATCGGTACCGAGGAGGATGGTGCTAGACGGGGAGGTGGTCCGCTCCCTTCCGCTCCAATCCCTCGCGGCTGCGCAGCTCGGGACACCAGGGGTGGAGAAGGGAGAGCCTGGGCTTGATTTAGACGAAACGATGTGTAATTATTTGCAACGCACGCATATCAGCATCGTCAATGAAGCCGATGGGAGACTTTGTTAGGTAGAGACACACGAATTCCCAATCAACTAAATGGAAGAGATGCTTTCTGGAAAGATAATGTTACGAACAGAGTTTTCTTTTGAGTTCAACTGTGAGCGATTTTGTATTTAATTTCTTGGAATATATAATTTACGATTGCTCATCCATGGATGCATGGATTTCCGGTGCCCGGTGCCCCCCCCCCCTCCCCGCGCGCTGAGTGAGAGGCGCGTATTTCAGGTGTCTCACAGCACGATATCCGATATCGTACCCCGGCACCGTCATTATTTAAATCACCGGCTTCTGTAGGCTTAGCTATACGCTACCTGAACTCAACTCCCACGTAGGTAGGTGTAGGGTGCGGTTTCTCACGCCGATCTGGTATCGGCTGTAGCGGAAGGTCATGACCTGATGGGGCTGACCTGATGAGGTCACCTGACCCTGAGCAGGTGAATCGACAGGCAGCTGGAGCGGCTTTTGTACTGAAGAGGGTGGTATGTGCTAACGCTGTCCGGTAATGCTCAATGCTCATCCGCCAAGCCACGAGCAGCTCATTTAATTACCGATAAAAGTGATTTTTCGCACGGCCGTATATCTTTTGTCATAAGCAATCTATGTCTCTTCATACTGACCCCTGCCTAAATTGGGAGAAATGCCTGGGTGCGCTTTTCCTTTGCTTGATTAAGTCGTGATGGTAGGAGGTAATACGATGTGATCTTTAATAACGATGCGTGACTCGATGAGAACATCCTGCCGCCATTTACGACAAACGTTTGTGTCGAAATGCATTAGGGCATAACGCTATGACTACGACTCGTGGTTATCACAGACTTTCACGACTTTTACAATCACGCTTTCAAGGTAGAAGTTATACCTTTTTACGATATTTGGTAATTATTGATATCGCTCAAAGTATGACTGCCTAAACGAAATGTTCACTTGTTTCATTGCCTAAATTTTACATCGACTATACGGACCTGCGATATAAGGTGGTAGCCCAACGCCATTTCTTACCACCGTTTGTCTCTGTTGACGGTGTTCCAAACTCCGCGAAGCTGCACTCCCCTGCTCCTTCCCCCCCCCCCCCCCTGAGGGCGCGGACTGACCGGCCGGCCGGCCAAGCAACAATGGGCGAAATTGGCCCAACTGAATAGCCTATTAGGGCTCATCGAGACCTTTGTCCGGCCGGCAGTTCGTTTTACTTTATTGGGTGTAAAGTTGGACGGAAGTCGGAGAGGTTTGGCTACCGTGCTCGGAAACTGGGCGCCGTTTTCTGTGGGGATTTCAGACTGTCGCAGAGGTAGAGGCAGATTGGGTGAGCTGGGGTCGTGGGGTGGAGGTAGCGCCGGTAGAAAGTAGCCGTCCTATTGACTACAAGATGGACAACATTGGGTAGACGATGTATGGGGTGAAACGGTCCTGATAAGCGGAATGACTGGGGAGGCCGAACATCGGGGAACAGAACGATTGCAGGGGTACGGTTGGAATTGGATGACCGAAGGGGTTGAAGGTTTGTTGGTCATCAACTGAATCGCCTGTGATAGGCGTGTGGTAGCGCAGCTTCCGTCATTTGCTGTGGCATGCCTTTTGGATTTGGCTCCACTTATTCTTGCTAATCTTCAACACGTTTTTCACCATAATCCAGCGACTTATCCGGTGTGGATAACCACAACAGCCGCCGCCGCCACTGTGTCGACCCTTTCCCAGCCGCCGCACTCACCATATGCCGCTGACACATAATTGACAAACTTGTCACCCGCATAATTACTCAATTTCGGGCGTACCCAGTCGACGTTTCAGTCGACTGCCCCCACTCAGCGGCCGTGGCTGGGTGCCGCGCGGCCGCCGCTCGAGGGTGGACCTCTGAATGGCCCGCTGTCAAATGAAATGGTGAGCGAGAGAGCGTCAGCTGAGAGCTGTCGAGAGGCGGCCGTGTCCGCTGGATGGGTTATAGGCCGACTGAGGATGATGCGTCTGGAGGGTTTCGTTTGTAGATCTCACGGGAATGTGTCGAACGCACGATGGCGAAGACTGAACGTCCAGGAGAGCGTATTGCTCATTGTGTACCGACATAGACGGTGAGATGTTGGCAATAGCTAGATGAGCGATCCAATTGCGTGACACTCGCCAATGTCGACAGACGTTTCCCACGCGGGCCCCACGGGCGCCACGTGCCGAGCCCGATGACACGGGCCGGGCACGTCCACCACGTGCCGGCCACGGTCGGCCCGTGGCGGCGTCATTACGGGCACGCGACCGGCGGCGATGACGGCGGACCGACCGACCGACGGACCGACGGACCGATTGGTCATGGGCGGATCGCGTGCGGTCGGGGTGGTCGCATCGGCTCATCGTCAGTCATCGGAAGTGTTTAGGGCGGAATCCATCCAGCGTCTGTCGAAGCATTCAATTACCGCCCAGTTTACAGGAAATTGCGGCAGTGTCATTTCCGAGTGGGTCATATTTCAGGGCAGCGAATCGAGTTTGGAAGTTGGCCCGCCGACCGGCCGGCCGGCTGATTGAGTTAGTGCTGGGGTCTTAGTTTGAGCATGTCGATAACTGAGTTTCGGCCAATCAGGTGGGCAAATTGACCCGGGAGCCAACAAAGACGCCTTGGGGCTGTCTGCCATAATGGAGACAAAAACCTCGCGCGGCGCCGCGGCTCGGCCGAGTCAGCACCCCCCGTCCGCTGACCCCTCCCCCTCCCCCCGGGCGGAGATATCGACCCGACTAGCAATGAGCAGGTCCGTATTGGCACTGGTCAGTTGGTCGCGATGCTCGCTAACGATGTTCCCCGCCGCAGAATGTGTGGAGAACTTGCCATCCCGGACGGCGCCGAATTGTGTTAGGACCCGATGCAAACAGATGAAATTATTCGCAGTGGTAGCAAGTGACGTGTTTCTGCAAATCAGCAGCTATTTGGAGCTTCGGCGTTATTAAATTTCCGAGAGGTAATATAGTTATGCTTGGTCAGTATCGTTAATCCGACTATATAATCTAGCGTAATTCTTTCACACAGCTCTAAAAATTAATTATCGCCCCGATAGATCGAAGCAATGTATTTCATTGCACGCAATGGATGAGAAATGAACATTGAGAACTGCAGCGTTATTGGGTTTCTTGGAGGCAATATCGTAAAGTTTGGTCACTATCCAGTAATATCGTCTCATTCACCCACTCAATTTTCACTTAGTTCTTAAACAGCAAGCATAATTGCGACGGCCAACCAAACTATCGATTTTGATTTCGTCACACACCATGAACGCAAAATGACAGCGCTGTCAAGACGCCTGTCTTGCCCATTGTAAATGACAAAAACAGAATCTTAATGTCTTGCTAAGTTACACTTATCTTCCCAACTTTCGGAAACGGGATGTGGCCAATAAAACCACCCACTTTTCCTTTGAAGTGTCAATCGCATCCCTCTGAAGCAAGCCTCTACCGACATCTCCGATTTGCCCTTTGCTCCGGTGCCAATCCCTTTACTCCGTGAAAGTCTCTGTCCCCTGAGGGACTCGCTGCTATCGCTCTGCCGTCCCTCCTGGGACCAACCACCGACGTCGGGCGTCTCTGTTCCGTCTGCCGGGCGTCAGCCCGAGAACCCCCTCCTCCCCCTCACCTCCCCCGCTGCAACAGTGGCTTACCCACGCTTTTTGCCCGTGATTGTCCGTCCACTGGATATCTTCATCGGGCCCGGAAATGGCCTCGATCCGTCATCAACAGCAGCGCCTTTGTGCTGGCGATGCGACGCCGTATTATCATATTATCACCGGCCCGCGCGTGATTGGGAAAGGATGAGTGAGACGGCTTTTTACCCCGTGGACTCCCAGAGGGTCGGACGGGAGCCGGCGGGGGCGGGGGCCGTGACTTCTCATTACAGTGGTGCTATCATTCTGGCTTCCCCTCTATGTGCTGTGTAGGACTTCCTAATATGCCCCCCCCCCCCAGGACAACCCCTTGCTCAGGAGTTGCTTCCACCCGCTGAGCTTTCGCTTCCGGGCAGCGGCCTTATCCTAGGAATATCAGTCCGCTCGCTGCCTTGGAACATGTGCCCGCTTCCTTGGAGTCCGAACTAGCCACCTCGCGGTCTTGGTGGACATCCTGCGGAGTGGTCTCACCCTGGAATCTCGACTAGCGAGTTGTAGTCTTGGACAGAGTGTGGGACCGCCGTAGCACGAGGTAGCACGAGGTGTGATGGATGCCGCGGTGGGGTCTGACCGCGCCCCGCCCGTCTCAGCACCGGGCTAATCCGGTACCGCGCGGCCCGACAGCGGCCTCGGGCGCCCCTGATGGATGATTCTGCCACCTCTGGCGAAATGAGACCGTCACCTCAGCGAGCCACCCACCACCACCACAGCTGGCGAGGCGCGGTCCATTCCTCTGGCTTTGCGGCTTACTGTCAACCACTGTGTGGAATGCGTTTTGTTTTCATTCTATTGTTTTCTGCAGGATTTCGTTCCTCCAAACGCTAATGAACATCTGCTGGCGTTTTGTTTTTAAGCTGCGCCCATTACACCAGCGACACACCGTGATACCTGCCGGGGCTATGGAATGTCGTAGCTTGACCTGACCTCCCAGCGGCCGACTTTGTACCAACACCCCCGACACGGCACCCCGGCTCGGCCGTGCTCCACCGGCCGTGCTGAACAGGGCGTGCCGCGCGCCGGCCGGCCGGTCCCGTATTGATCGCTCGGCCTCAGTAGCTTCGCAGCTTATCCGGCAGACGTGACCTGCCTGGTGACGACCTTTCGTCGACTCCGACGGGCCAACGCCGGCACGCGGCGACGGTGCCGACGGCGGAGGGTCCAAGACGAACAGAGACCCGACGGAGAAGATATGATCTAGACGCCCTGCGATTGAGTGCTATGAAATGTTCTGTCATGCATGTCTTGTGCGTTGTGCAAGTTTCTGCATCGCTTTTTGGATACCGTGCCACCCTCTGGATTACAAATACATTTTAAGTTTTCTATTTCCGTTGAAGTCGAACTGAGCCTATACGGTAGTTTTACCGAACCTGTGAACTTTCAGACCTCCAGGTAGAAACATGGCTGACCCAGCCACCCTAGTCTACTAGTAGCTACAGTGTCATGAGGAACGTTTCTAATATGTTCTTTAACCAGCCCAGTCCGAGTGGGGTGTGGATATTGGCAATACAAAAAGGCCCTTCCACTCTAACCCCAATCGGTATGGGGAGTGTTGACTGGCTGAGAGGCCTCTAGCCCGGCCTGAGCAGCGAAAACTGAGAGGTCTCTGGCGCGGTTCCGACTGATGCAGACTGAGAGGCCCGTTCCCGGCCCCGGGTGGTGTGGACTGCTGTAGAGGCCCTGGACCGACCCCGGCTGGTGTGGACTGCTATATGTAGAAAGGCGCTGGTCCCGCTTCGGCTGGTGTAGAGTGTTTGAGAGGCCCTCGCCCGACCCCGGCGGTGTGGCGGGCGCTAATCGGTCGGTTCTTACGCGCCAATGACGTGAGAACGGGCGATGTCGGCGGCGGCACCGAACGTGGTTACCGCCGCCAAATTACCGCTCACCAGGTATCACGCTTATGAACTTGTTTGATGAGATAAGCAGTTCCAGCACAACAAGAGGCGATAAAGATAATACGATCTGTTGCAATAATCACATAATTGGCTAACGACACCGACCCCGGAGGAAGGCGCCTCTTTTTCATCAGCTCCTTTCATCTGGCGGCGATTTGTATGCTCCGATAGATTAAGATAACGCCAGAACGGCGGCTTCTCAGCTTTATGACTAATTCCAGGCCGGCCGATTGTTTATGATTGTATATCTAATGAAAATTTGGTAACATTATACGGCGGCTGAATTGATAGCGGCCATCACGTCGGCGCCGATATCTCTAAGGTGTTGATAGACCGAACTGGACCGCGTCTTTGGATCAGTGTTCCGCCGCTCGGGGTGACCCGGTGACGAGAGCAGTCGCCCGGGGTCGGCGGTGGCCTCTCATGTCACCGTCCCGTCGACTGATCGGGTCCGGCAGCTTTCCACGGATCGAATCCATCAAAACCAGCCGGTGTGAGCGAGTTTCGAGAAAGAATGGACGCCCGTCTCCTCGGCCTGCCGGATGAATATAAATTCGGCAGTGGGTCTGATCTGGTTCTTTGAGGGGGAGGCTGTTGAAGTCAGGAAACAGTTGGAGCTGGTACGGTGGGTCATTGGCCTCGACTTTGATCTGGTCCGTGGCTCCATTCTGTTCCGAATCGTGGCATATCATTCATATGATCATCCATGTCATCCATACATTCTCCGTTGTGAATCGATTCAGTAGATTCAGTTATTGTCTTACTTTTGCAAAGACAAACAATGCTACGAAGAAATATTTGTTGGGACT
Source organism: Amphibalanus amphitrite (assembly GCF_019059575.1). NCBI lineage: Eukaryota > Metazoa > Arthropoda > Thecostraca > Balanomorpha > Balanidae > Amphibalanus > Amphibalanus amphitrite. The sequence goes on from NW_024881751.1 coordinate 385,248, forward strand.
CGAGCGATTTTATGGACTTAGTGCCTAGTTAACCCTTTTCTCGCATTTGCTAAGGGAGTTAAGTGTTCTTATTCGTACGCAAAGACAGCTGTCTCCAAATGTTTCGACACTGTTGACCACCACAGACTGCTAGCGAAGTTGGCACTCTATGGAATCGATGAGAACTGGTTCGTAAACTATTTAGCTGGTCATTCTCAGCAGGTCAAAGTTAGTGGGAGCGAGGGTGAACCGATCATTTCAAACACACTACCCAATGACATAGGAGTGTATCAGGGTGGGTCGCTGAGCTGTCTGCTATATGCCATTTACGTTAACGATATGGGTCTGTATATTGACGGAGTCGAAATCATTCAATACGCTGATGATACGCAGCTACTCATATCTGGCAAAAAGAGACACCTGTCTGATATGATTGTGAAACTTGAACGTGCCCTTAGCCAGCTTTCAGATTGGTTTAACGAAAACCGTCTCAAAGTGAATGCAAGCAAAACGCATATGATCGTCTTTGGAACCAAGGCGATGTTAAAAAACCAGCCGAGCATATCAGTCAATTTTTGTGGAACAACGATTCAGGAATCGAGAGTGGTCAAAAACTTAGGGCTTTATATGGACAGGCACATGACCTTTGTAGACCACGTCGACCACGTAGTGGCAAAGTGCAGCGGCAGTCTAGTGGCGCTGACTCATGCGAGACATTCTCTGCCGAGGGCATCATTGAAGTCAATAGTCACTGCGCTGGTCATGTCCATCATTAGGTATTGTGTGTCGATTTACGGCACGTGCAGTAAGACGGAACTCCAAAGAATTCAAAAAATCATAAATTTCGGTGCCAGAGTCATCAGTGGAAAGAAAAAGTTTGATCACATTTCTGAAGTACTCAAGAGTCTCAACTGGCTGTCGTCATCTCAGCTGGCGCAGTACCACCGGGCACAGATGGTTCGCAGAGTCGTGTCATCGGAGTTGCCAGAAACATTGTACTCGATTATCGCTGCCACAGACCACAGTCATGAACATCAAACACGACACAACAACCAGCTGCGGCCCCCTGCCATTAGAACGGAGACTGGCAGGCGCCAACTCGCGTACAGCGGAGTGAAACTGTATAACGACGTGTGCCAAAACAGACGTGTTCGAGAGTCTTTCAGGACGGCGCTGTATCGGAACATGAGGGCTTAATCCGGTTAGGTGTGTGAATGTTGTATGGTGTTCTGTTTTGAAAGCGTGAGAGTGGCTTGTATCCCCTTTTATACTCCTTTTTATTGTGTTTTAAAAACAGACGTGTACACGTGAAAAGCCGAAATGTCGGATCTTGTGCGAAATAAATGTCTATTGTCTATTGTCTGTCAGCCTGCCTTTGTGTACAACTCCGAGAAGGATCCTAACAAAGGTCTGTCTTCTGGCCAGTCAATCAGGTCAGTGCCCGAACCCAGCTCCACAGGGGGCCAAAGAACAAAGCCCGAGTTCCTCTGTCGTTTTGGCACGCGTGTACTGATCCATTTCCCGGAACATGAGTCAGGGGTGTCTGAATTCCACGGGTCTGTCTGAAGTGAGACCCTGTCATCGGGCTCAGATGTCACCCGAGGTCCGAATCACAGGCTCCGATATCGCTGGTACCCTGTCACTCTTCAGCCATACGGTTTGCACGCTCCGCGAGCTTATCATTCTCACGATCACCTCTGCTCATTGTCTGACGGTCATGCCTGCTAATGAACACTTGTCGACAGGTATAAATGAACACGGATGCATCTGATGCTGCCTCCGCTGTAAACAGCCGTAACCGTGTTCTAATATTTTAAACGTTCACTGGTAGTGAATCCTATTACGGAAGCGAAGTGGCTGGCTATTTGTCTGTGCTCATTGTTTCACAAACTGACATGAAGCTACTGGTGCAAAAGGAGCATCGGCTGGTGGCAAACCTTCCAAAACTTTATAGTGCCTGTTCATATTTTGGCGATCTGATTATAATTGTTAAGTCAATATAAAACACTTTGCCTCGTAAAAAATGCATGCTGTTAAGCTGAAACGTTTATCGCGTTCGTCTGATTCTGCAACTATAGCGTAAAAGCCATATCATGTACGAATTCCATTGCATCTGACAGTTCTGCCGTTGATATTCCCTCGGCACGTTAAAGGGACCCTCCCAGCTTAACATTAGATTCGAGTTGAGATAGCCAAAATGGGGTCCCTGGCTCACAATTACCGGTTTTGGCACTCACAACATCGAGAAATGCCTTAAATCGGAAATATTGAATTTCAAAATTGCAGCATTTTGATTCAGAGGGGCTAATGCATAGGAATACCCCTCTGAATGTGTGACGTCAGCGCAGATATCTAACGATTTTTAAATGTTTGACTAAAACGTTTTGTAGCACGCGGTGGTATATGCTGCTTTGCGCGCAACAAGTGCCGCACTTTCAGCTGCCAAACTATTGCTTCCAAACAAAGTCGCTAGGAACAGCGGAGATCCCAAAAAGTAAACAAAAGTAAAAGTCTAATATCTTGAAAACCGGTGAATATTTTTCGGTGAAATTTGGTAGATATTCGTTTTCGCTCTTTCTGAACCGAGCGACATCACTTTCATGTCAATTCATAAACTTTTTTGAAGGTGGGAGGGTCCCTTTAAGTGATGCATAGTTGTGTGACATAGGTGACCGGGGCACCGTACAGATCAACAGTTCTGATCGATATATTCGGACAGGCCAAGTGAAGAACGGGGTATCTCGGGCGGAGCAGAGTTGGCAAATGTCATCGGAATGTGTGCAGGCGCGGTTGGTGACGGTTGACGCGCCGTGGAGATTTGATACGGAGCGTTGGGGTCGGGCTGGAACAGCGACATCACATACCTGCCTGCTGAGGCGTCTGTGTAAGATCGGGGTCTGACTGAACGCAGCCCTTGCGCCTGTGCGTTCCAGCAGTCATATACCGGGCTAATCGCAGAGTGATGGAGTGCCGGAGTCGGTTTCGGCTCTGTATGAACAGTATCTTTAGGCATCAGCTCCTAGGACAGGTAAGCTCTGAATAAATATGTCAAGGGTAGTGTGTCATTCCGCCAAAGGCTTCTGTGGGGTCATCTGAGCTCTCCAAAAAACTCAGCATTTTCCCGGTGTTCGGCTAGTGAGAAGCTCGCTGAATTCATCAAAAGGTATCGTTGTATGGCGGCTGTCTGCGTCACCCGCATCTCTTTCGCTTAGCAGCAGATTTTAGCGTTTTTCGCACAGGATTTTGTGCGGCGACTTCTTAACTGAGTCGTAAATAAGTTGTTTATCCGGGTGGGGCGGTGGCGATGCTGCTTGCTATTCTGAGCCACGCCAGGGCGCGCGTATAATTCAATCGGCAATCAGGACTAAACACCCACAGGGGACAATCTCTTCAAAGGCGCCCAGAGACGGAGAGAGAGAGAGAGAGAGAGAGAGAGAGAGAGAGAGAGAGAGAGAGAGAGAGAGAGAGAGAGAGAGAGAGAGAGAGAGAGAGAGAGAGAGAGAGAAAGAGCGAGAGAGAGAGAGAGAGAGAGGAGAGAGAGAGAGAACGGGAGAGAGGGAGACAGAGACAGAGACAGAGACAGAAACAGAGACAGAGACAGAGGCAGAGACAGAGGCAGAGACAGAGAGACAGAGACAGAGACAGAGACAGATAAGTAAGAGAGGGGAGAGAGGGGAGGGAGAACTTTGAGGATGAATGTGGGGTGAGAAAGTTCAAAATATGTATGTAAAAAGAGATTGGTAAGCAAGGTTCTGCAATGATACTGTCTACTTATGGCGATAATGAACGATACTCATGGCGAAAACGAACTATACTCACTATACACTCATGGTGATAATGAGTGACCATGTATGGTAGTTGCCACCCCATAATTAACAAGTGTCTACCTCCGGGCACAATTTTCCGGTGTTAAATAAATTTCCGTTTGGTGACTTTGCACTGCCCGAAGCTCCATCACTTCCATACAAGCTGCACGACAGATGCACGCTTTGTTTCTCATCGGCATGGATTTAGCATGTCATCTCCAAACTAATTTAATGGTAGTTATGGCTCTTAGGTAATGGGTCGTAGAATTAATGGTCTGATTCTCTCACGGTAGCAGAATGTTTAAATTGTCTATTTCATATCAGTGAGTAATAAGCCGGTTAAACGACATCATCACACTCTCCATCTTGCCGACGCTTCTCACCGTTAATATCCAGTCAGTTGAATGCAGCCGTCGCTTGTTACACATAATGCATGCCGCCATTTATTGCCGTCGCTCCTAACTACCAGTTGTGGTACAACCGCAGCCGTGAGTGGTCCCTGCCTTGTTCGCATTCCGACTGCTTATCGGTTTTTAATTACGGTATGTACGGCAGCGACGGACGCACTCTGGGTTACATTTGTTCCGACCTTTTTCACCACCACTCCCATTAGACTAATGTGACGCAACAAAGCCGGCCGGGAGCCTGCCTGTCGGCGACGGCCGCCGGTCGGGATTAAACTCTCAGCGCCGCACAATGCCCCCTTTATTCTGCGTAAATGTGCTAGATTATTTCTCAATTATCTCGGCCAGAAATTCAGTGTTAATTCGAGCCGCGACACGAGTGCCGCCTGATTGCGGCATTGTTTTGTTTCAGAGCCTTTTTGCGGCGGCGGTTTCGACCGCACCCCAGCGACAAAATACTAAATCCTTTTACTTGTCATCAGCTATTCCGTTGGGAGCCGAGTAAAAGGATTAGAACGGCGGGAGACAAATTGACTAACGCTGTTTATTTTGGTCTCGGATTTGGAGTCTGAATTTAGTGTGAGGCATGTGTCTCAGACTTGTAGAACATGCCACTGAGTCATTTGTTAGCTTCATCTCCATGCCATTGACAGTCTGTTCTGTGGTGTTCAAAGCTTGTCACAAGCCTATTCAAACGTTTATTCACAAGGTTATCGAGCATAATTTTGAATTTAGGACCTACTGTAGAGGATAAATCTTTTGCCATGCTCAGTTTTGAAGCTAAACATGAGCCTGGAAACCTCGGCAGCGCCCGGTTACATGTTGGTATGTTGTTTTTTTTCGCATGGATACGACATGCGTGCAGCGGTATCATGACCGATAACGTTCACCAGCTCGCGGCCGCCGCCTCCTCCGCCGCTCGGTCCACCCCGCCCGGCGGCCGGGCAGCCTCCATCGTCGGTGGTGGTCGGCCCGTCGGACCCGCACCGCCCGCCGCCGGCGGCTACTCCGCCCCCGCCCGGCCGGCGCGCCGCCACTGGCCGCCGCCGGCGCCGCCACCGCCGCGGGGTGGCGCGTCCCGACCGCTCGACGAATCAGTGCCGCCCTCGGGCGCGCCGGCGCCGACGCAGCGCCATCGGTCACGACGATCATTAGCTAAATCAGCGGCGCGCGTGGAGCCGCTCCGATTGTGATGCGCCAGAGCGTCGAAGGCGGCCGGCGGCGGCGGCGGTAGCAGCGGGACGTGAGCGGCGATCGGGCACCCCGGTCACGTGGCCACCGACACGCGCCCCGCCGGTCACGGTCGCCGGCGACGTGTCCGACATCGGCGCCAGTCGTACGCGGACAGGGCACGGCCCGAGCACGGCTGGCTACGGCCGACGGCGTGCTGGAACACCGGGCTAACCGGAAAACGGCGACGAATTGCTGGAAACGCTGGAGACTGTTGCTGCACGTTGCGGGTGCCAAGTGACTCAGGCGTGACTAAGTGCAGTGACACAGTGGTGTGAGCTGTACGGACTCCGGCCGACGCCATGGCCAACCCCCAGGCGTACGGGTACGGCCCGTTCTCGGGCATGTTTCCGTACCAGGGCATGCACGGCATGCATGGTGTCGAGTTCGGCGGCTATGGCGCGGCAGCGGCGGCCGCGGCGCACCACCCGTCGCCGCCAGTCAGCTCGGCGTTCGCACACAGCTGGTGAGACGTGACCCTGATCTTGACCTGATCTGATCTGACCTGACCCGACCCGATCTAGACCCTGATCCGACCCGACCCCAAAGCTGATTATTTCCCTCCTAACACGGGACTTGGTGTACGTAATGCTATATTTTTTCTTGTGACTTTTGACATTTTTTAATGTCAAACGTTTTTTCTCTACCTTGCTATATAGATGCTTTAAAAGTAAGATAGCTGACATGCAGGCATCCTTGGCATGTTGGAGATCGACCAAGTCAAGGAAGCCTGTATTTTTGGACAATCGGTAGGTATCGGGATCGCAATTCCGGGAGTTTCATTGACAGTCATTTAAATCCCACATATGGAGTTATATTTTGTAGAAGAATTTAATGATTCAAAACGGTGTAAGTTTATGAACTTTATTGAAAACATGACTGTCTCCGAAGGCCAATACAAATGTTTGCATTGTTACGCGTTTTTTCTGAATTAAACATGAATCTGTTGCTTCTGTTAAACTGGAAAGCATTTTCCAGTGTCTTCCATATGTTCACTGTGGAGGGTATTCCGTGACTCGACATCCGCAGCGGGTTTTCTGATTCCATAGATCTTTAAATTTTTTCCTTATCCTTATTATAGATCCTTATTATGACAATAAGGATTTTAGGTGCTACTCAGGGTGAGGTCATATACCTACCTGCAACTTAAGCAGAGCATCCTTATGTTCTATGCAGTATAATAATGTCTTTAAATATTTATTCAGCTCCATAGGACAACCTAAAAATGCCGTTTCATAAATAGTCAGGCTGATCCCGCCCCGATTCGTGCTACTAACGCCCCCTCATTTACCCATCCGTCCCCATTTGCCGTGGCCCGCTACCGCACCAGTCGGCTCGTTTAAATCGGTGAAGTTTCAAAGCCGGCTGTGCTCGGCACGATAATCGCCGGAAGCCACCCTTTTGTCGTGCGGTGCGCGCGCTCTAACCGACCCTCATGATAACAGCCCAACACCGGCCCGCACCCCGCTCGTTTGGCGTATCGTTCGCCCCTAACCCGTTGTTTAACAAATCTCCTAAGAGCCCGATCTCCATATGATGGGTGACGCGGGGTTTGGCTGCGTTCCCCGGTGAGATATTGCAGAGCCAGACGCCAGATAAACTCCGGTGATCGCCCCAAGCGCCGTTGTTTCGGCAGTATTACCGACTTGAGCCCGGGATAGGGTTGTTTAAAATGTGCTTATCCTGAAATAGGGAGGTGGAGTAGATTTGAATGCAGTTTGTGGAGCGGTATCAGGCCAACCTGAAGCTGAACTCGACGGTCTAATTGGTGGAATGGAGGCAACAATTTACATTTTGTTTGATGATAGAAGTTTTTTCGCACTCTAGAGACGTCGCATGAATTACATTCGCTCTTTTTTACATAGCAAACGCAGTTTGTTTCCAGATAATCACGGAAATAAACTTCAAACCAGTTGAACATCCGATTTCGACAAACATCCAACAATGAAATGTGAGCCTTTGAGGAATAAGTATGTCTTGTCAATGCAACTGCGCTGAGCGTTGTTCGTGGCGCGAGGCCCTAGTGGCGTCCGCCTGAGGCATTTCCGTCTCCGCCTCTCACCCAGTGTGTGAGGAGCCGATACCAGCGTGTTGAAGTGGCCTGCCGACCGGAGCCCCCGGGGATAGTGCCCGGAGCCGACCCGCAGATACGCTCTAACCAGGTTGTCGAGCCAATCTGGCGCTGAAGAAACGTGGAGTGGCGCATCGTTCGCAAGCGCACGGACGGCATGTGCGGTGCGAGAACCCCACGCGCTGGCACGGGTCGAGTGGGGACATGTTGTTCGCTGCGTCCCAGGCCTTTATGGGATGATGGGAGGTGTTTATAATGTAATGAAGCGGTGTCAGGGTGTTGGGTTGAGCCTGAGAGCTGTCACAAAACACGTGTTAGCTAATCGAAGATGGTCAGTGGCATCCGCTCGAGTCATATCAGATATGTCATCAGTGGTATCGCCGCTGTCAAATCGTTTAAACTGTGTATCGAATTATGCAAAACATGGTGCTGGTCTGCGTTACGTTGCTTTTTTGAAACATTAGACGGGCACTGGTACATTTTGATCTCTTTATCATCACTTACCGTTCCCCGGTGGTTATGTAAATGTCCCATTAGGAGTTAGCTTCCTTCCCTGAAGTCCGGTATTATTTGGTTTCCAGCTTATCGATTTCAGAGCCCTGTCCACTCAGAGATCTTTTATCTTTGCGGTCAGTTGGCGAAGGCTTTCAGGACGTGTCAATTCAATTCGAACTTTCCGAATTTTGATGATGTCTGAGGTGTCAGTTTTCCCAGAACGGCATATGGCCGAGCCTTTGGCGACCAGTGACCAGGCGGGCGGCCTAACGGGGAACCGGTGAACCACATGCAACTCTCAGGGGAGCCGCGGTCAAAACTTGTTAGCTTCTCTGCGGGTTGGACTAATGCGTATCGAACTTCCTAGTGTGGGCTTCTTGAATGGATTCTCAGAATTGTGAAACATTTCCACGAAATCTTTTTGACGTGTGATGAAATATTTAGGTGCATATCGCCTGGAAATATGAACATAGGGAACAAGGAAGAGCGATACAAGACTGCAGGTTTCCGTGGTCTGAGGAAATATTCTCTTACGAGTTCCGCGACTCCTCTGCGTTTCGCCGCCTTTCTGCGGCGCACGCGGGCGGTGTCCGGGGACCGTCGTCCCCGACGGCCCCTGGGTGTCGCCGCCGGCGCGTCGGTCACGTCTCGCGGCGCCGTCACCGCCGACGCGAGTTATGGCGGTCACGAGCGGGCGGCAATAATGCGGCGCTCCCGGCGGGCGGGCGCGTCATCCCACTGAAATATGAACTCCATTTGGTGGCTGCCGAGGCAATTATCTGGCGCGGATCAGTCTCCGCGCCGCGCCACCATCGGCCGCCGCTGCGCGCTGATCGTCGCACACACACAAATAAACACACACGGTGTGTGGGTGTGTGCCGCGGATAATGTGGGCAATAAGGTGACAATGGGCGGCTGTCGCAGGGCGCTACACTGAACAGATACTGGCCGCTGCCTAGTGTCAGGGCTCATTAGCAAAAATATTATGTCATATAAAGTACACGATAATGTATAGTTGCTTATCTGTTTGGATGCTGCAAAGAGCATTTAATTAAAAAACTGTTTGAATCTAGGTATTTGCCCTTTTTGAATCATTTAACGGTAAGAAGAGATAGTTTGTGATAACAGTTATACGTACCTTTGCGTAACTAAATACAGATCTTTGAGTATTTTTTCTTTTTGCCTCTTCTGAATGGCCTTTGAACCACAATCGTACGAAATCGAGCGAGCTGGTTTTGAAGCATTCTAGATAGTCAGAAAATGCCTAAAAGATGCTTGTCCAAGTGAAGACGACATCAGCGCACTTCAGTCGAATTCTCCTTTACCTCTAAGTGGGATCCGTCACATCCGTTTTCAATACCGCCGATCGTCCGGGATTTTCTCCGTGCCTCGATCGCATCTTGTTTAGCCACCGGCGCCGAGGGTCTTCAAAGGCGTGAACCCTTCCCTCCCCTCTATCGGTGCTGTGTTAAAACACGGCCGAGCGTATCGTGCGGCTATCAAATTTATGTTCCGTAACCCCTTTACGGGTGTGGGTCCCTGGGGGAGCGTCGGTCGCCCGCGGCCGGACAGGGTCCGGTGCCCTCCGGCGGTCCGTTCAGCCGGGTCGGCAGAAACCGGCGCACCGCAGCACTCTGTATAGCGGCCAGCGGCCGGGTGGCGGGGCTGCCAGAGCTGGGGACGCCCCCGACGATAATCACGAATCGTCGCCGGACGCGGCGCCGCGCCTTCATAAAGTGTCGCCGGATAAATTGAAAGTGCTTTGGCCGTCAGTGGACGGCGGCGATTGTATGCGATGGCCGTGTTCAGCACCGGCCGGGGAGCGCGCGCCGGCGGCCCAGAGCCCCCCAGGGACCCCGGAGGTAATTGAAACAAAACAGAACGCGCGGCCAGACCCGGCACGGCGCGGCGTGGTGCTCTTAACGCCCCCGGCGCGACCCTTGCAGGGAGGGGGGCGTGGGACGCGCGTCCATGCAGATGGGCGATGATGGCTGGAGAGCAGCCGCGCCATGGGGCCACTTTGTGACGCTGGTGTCGGCTCCTCTGTCGCTCTCCAGGGGGAGAGGACAGAGGGGAGGGGACTAATGGTCGACCAGCTGTCATGATGAATATAGTGCGGCGATCAGAGACCCAGCAAATAAGCTGGTGTGACAGAAAGCATGGTCTAGTCTAATGCCACTGTGCGGGCATGATCGCAAATGTGTTTTATGCCAGACGCAACGATGAATATTTGTTCAGAGTTTTGGCCACGGCATTTATTTTGACTTGTTTTATTTTTATCATTATTTCATCATCGATTTTGTTTATATTGTTTGAAAAAAAAGTTCTGCGTTTTCAGAGAAAACTATACTCTCATTCATTGTGTACCTCCTTGATGGTGATGTCCTGCTTCTACGCTGCATTGTTTGAGGACTTGTTGCTCGAGTAATCAGCCTCTCCACTGCACCGCCTCACCCATCTCCAGACAGACGGTCCCGCTGAGCTACTGCCGAGCCAGAACTGAGCTAGCGCTGAGCTATGGCGCCCCGCTGCGCCGCGCTTGTTGTCAGCTTGATTACCCTGTGTCGCCACCCAGCACCAAAGATCAGTTTTGCTAGATTTACCATCTGGTCCCATTGCACAGCCGGGCGGCTCCAGTTTAAATGGAGCGGAAAATGGCAGAGGCGGGATGGCTGGCCCACCGACTGGCTGGCTGCGAGAATGCCCGAGGCATCTCTCGCCATGTCGCGCATTAGAGCCAGCCGAAGCGCATCGACGTGGAGGCCATGGGGCGTTGAAAGCAATTGCAATCGAGCGTTTGTAAGGATTTTCCATTCAGCGCAGGTCTGCTCGAGACCTAACAGAGGAACGACGGACTCAGATGACTGATGAGGCCCGCTAATGTATTATGAGATGTAGGAGCTTTAAGAAACCATGCCCAGCTGCACCACAGTTCAGGGAAGACACGTGTAACTGTCGATATCCGGACACACATGGACAGGACAGACACGGACAATGGCGCGGACACAGCGCGGACACACCGCGGACACAGCGCGGACACACGGACACAGCTGGCGCCGGCCAGCGTCAGCCGCCGACGGGGACAGATAGCCCGTCGCGGCCGGTCCTGGGGGCCGTATGTGTGCCGTCGGCTTACCCACACAGTCGTATTTCACACCGACCACCTGGCTTTCACAGGCGCTTATCGGCAATATGTTACTTATCCACAGCGAGACAGGCGGCTTGTTCATCCGTGGTATATTGCGGATGAGCGGGATTGAGGAATCGAGCACGTCTGAAATTATTGGATGTTATGATCCGCCTACGTCTAATTTATTTACAGTTGATTATGTTGTACATGCCATCATGATTGGCGCGATGTTGATTGGAATATATGATCTTTGAAATCTTTCCAAAAGTCCAATGAAATAGAAATGGGACACTGTTCAATTTAACCTGTCAAAGTTCATGTGACAAAGCAGAGCTTAGCTTTATTTGTTCTCTCGTATCTTGTACTTTTTCCCGTAGTGTTTTGTGTAATTTCATGCCGCATTGTGACGTCTTCTCTCCTTCTCTCCACAGTATCCTGGAGATTCGCAAAGAGAAGTCCCGTGACGCGGCGCGGTCACGGCGCGGCAAGGAGAACTACGAGTTCTACGAGCTGGCCAAGATGCTGCCGCTGCCGGGCGCCATCACCTCCCAGCTGGACAAGGCCTCCATCATCCGACTCACCATCAGCTTCCTGAAGATTGGCGAGTTCAGCGCTCAGGGAGACCCGCCCTGGGCGCGCGAGCCGCCGCCCAACAAACTCTACAAGAGTGAGTACACAATTGGCTCTAACTCTAGCTCTAACACAGACTCTAAATAACTTAAGCGTTTAGTATTTCGAGGGTCAGTTCTTGCTTCGATTTCGATATGGGTACATGAAGTGTCGGCAGTCATTTGAGGGCGAGCGTCGGAGGTGTTAATTAAACGTTACATGTGTGTTACACATGCATGTTAATGAAGGCGCCATATGGATGATGACTGTCTGAGCAAATGTTTGATGTGTTCGATAAGCTGGCGCTCCCTGATAATTAGCCAGCTCGGATTGGAGCACTGATATGGGTTCGAACACGTGTTCAATGCGCTGTTCAGTTGAATCGACGGTGCATCGACATCAGTACAGACAGAACACCGAAGGTGTGTGCTGGCCGACGTGATTAGTCGCTCGTCAGTATGCGTGGCGAGCGAGTCTCGATGAGACGGACACCAGGACCGTTGGCCGAAGACTATCCGCTGTCTACCGTCTCGGCGTCTGGAACGGCACCCACTAATACCACCGCCTGCGGACGATGTCGTGTCCTCAGAGAGAGCTCGGTGTCCGCCACCGCTCGGCCGCTGCACCTCTGAGCTCTCTGCAGCGGAGGTGGGCCGTTCGAGCAGCAGCGGGGGCTCGTCGCCGCGCGCCGCTCCGCCGCGTAATTGCGCTCAGCGTACACACCTGTCTGGCCGCACAATGTGCAATTTGTCGCCGCTGCCGCCGTTGCAGCGGGTACAGATGGCCGCTGTGTCGGACTGGGATGGGCCAGGGATGGGCGAGCAACGGGATGGGATGGGCCAGGGACGGGAGCGCCGAGATGGGATGAATGGGATGGACCATCAGCTCAGCGAGCGCCGGGCTGGGACGGGGAAGGGTGCACCCATTATCTACGCAGCTGTACAAGCGCCCTGAGGGCCCTGATGCAGCATGTCACCGACCGCAGGTCACTAATGGGGCCGAGATGTATCGGTACCTCTCTGCTCAAATGTCGCAGAACCTCGACTCAGTCTGAAGTCATGTGATAGCGCTCAGCTCAGACCATTCGCGGTCTGACAGTTTCTGCTGCTGCACCTGCGTCTGCACCGCAGCACGCTACCCCTGCTGCCGCTGCCGCTGACTTCGCTTCTTCGTCAGCTCAGTAATTATTATGCCATTATCCGGCAGCGTTGAGTCATTGTAGAAAATACTAGTGGTTAGCCGATGATAAAGTGGCGTCATTTCATCAAAAACCAATCTGGCAAGATCGGCGCGGCTGGAGCGCCGGCGGCGAGCGAAAACGAGCTCCGGCTGACACCCGGTCGCGTTTGAAGTGGGTCCGCCGCCGCCCCGCTCCCCTCCCCGTGTCTGCCCGGCGCCGGCCCGTGCTAGAGACGCCGTGAGAGCTCAGCCGTGTAGTACAGAGGAACCGCAGCACGCGCCGGCCAGCAGAACCGGTCTGTGGTGAGCTGCCACCGCACGGGCGGATGCAGTATGATTGTCGAGATCCGGATTATGGATTTTTGGTCGGGTCTGCATATGGGTTAATGCTTTGACTGCGGTTGCAAAGGATGCCGTTTATATGGGTTCCGGAAAGAGCGTATGTAGCAACGCAGTAGAGGGCGGGCAATAAATTGTGCGCGGAAGTTACTAAGAAGCGACTGTCTTGGAACCGCCGATCTCAAATTTCCAGGATTTCATGATTTTACGCATGCTCAACCATCTCATTGTTCACATTGTGAAACACGGCAATGAAACTTCTTTTGTTGCCTTGCTTTGCATATCTGACATTTATTGTGCGTAGATTTTGCGATAGGCGGCCATGTGTGGACAGACGCATTGTCTGGTAATGTCACGGATCTGCGCATCAGGTCCGGTCACAGCCGGTCGAGGGGTACCCAGACTGACCAGCGGTCACACAAAGACCATCAAGCTCCCCCCGAGCGCCCTCTAAGCCGGCGATAGGGATCGCGAGCGGCGATCGCCGAATTCCACGCCCCGGACGGCCGATTTCTGCCGACATTTCTCGGCTGGCCGGCGGAGTTTTTTTGCATATTTCGTCATAAATCAAGCATGTCGGCTCATTTCATTTCAGGGCCGCGGCCGGGGGAGGAAAAGAATCGCTGGTCACTTTTTCATTCGCAATGTCCATTAAATTGCATTCTCATCGGAAAGTCTATTAAAATGCCCTATGCGTCACCGGTGGCCGTAAAGCTTGACAAATTGTGCCGATAAAATATTTGCCACATAATTCATACGGAATTCACGGCAAAGCGAAAAGATTTCCCTGTGTTACTGCCCCGCAGAGAAAAGGCCAGTAGATTTATTGCGCGTCTCCAGTGAGCAGACATCAACACCAAGAAATCAAGGAAACTCAAAGAATATTCGCCGGCAATGAAGCGAGCCAATTATTTGAAAGGACAAGGAAGGCCAGCTTATTCCAAAACAGTTAATATGCAAATTAAAATCTTCCAACAGATTAGATAACATTGCCGTCAGTGAACCCTGCCCATGTTAGTATTTTTTCATTCATCCTGTAGGTATTTGCTCCGGAATACAAGAGATTGTCCGACCGCTGGACACGACATATTTATTATAGGTTTGCGCGATCACCGCGAAGCCTGGAGAGACTGCAACGCAGCGCGGCCGAGCGAGTGGAGTGGTAGGCTGTGCCGCATTGCACGAGACTGCAGCGGGCGACCAGGAAACTAGCGACTGCCCGAATTAACAGCCCCTATGGTAAATGTTAGACACCACCAATGCATTGAAGTCTCCTTTTAATACGGTCAATAACAGAAATGTTACTTTATTCATTCGAGCTCGGTGATACTCGTGAGTTGCAAAACAACTGTTCTGTCCGTTCTAAGGCAGCCAAAGTCTCAATCTGGAGCGTTCGGACTCCCTATGGGGCGTGTGCACACTGCCTGCCAAAAGTACAAGCCGCCGACATCCCCTGCACAGCACGCATTGATCGGTTCACTCTATTGGATTGTCGGCGCCACAATTAACTCGCCGTGATGAGTGCTTTAGTTCGCGTTCACGCGCCTCGAGCAGGGTCCAGCAATTACCGATCGGGCGCGACGCGATCGCCGCGTGGCCGCCGGCAAACGAAGCGCACAAAATCACATTGTTCGCCGCAGATGAATAGCGCTAATTTGCTTTGACATGCAAATATCGTCACAGTCGCCGGCGCTCGAATCAATTCGCGGGCGTGATCATACGTTTGCTCCAGTGGCCACCGCTGCGCTGGTCTGTGAGAGCAGACATGTTGTCAGGGGTCGCCGAGGGCCCTCCCCCATAGACTGTCCGGCGGGGTCTGTCTCAATCCGGTCCATGGGGGCAGGTGGACGTCGGCCGGCGGCACCAACCACAATATTGTGACTGCGGCTTACACGGGCGGCACATTTGCGGCCGAGGGTCGGGCCGAATTGATGATAGTCTCACCACGGAGAGAGGGGAGGGTGTCACGCCGGTCGCCGCCGGCCAGGGGGCTGTCTGGCCGGACACCGGCCGGTGTTGGCGGCGGACCTGTCACCGGTGACAGGTGTGACAGCTGTGACAGGCCGCCCGCCGGCGCTGGTCCCCTCTCCGGCGACGAGCGAGGCGCGGCGGGTGGCGCAGTGGTACCGGAGACCAAAATAAACCGGCGCGCGGCGGCCGGCGGCCGGCGGGTGTGGGACGGGTCTCCCGCCGCGGGACCGCCCATGTGTGAAAGGCGTGTCGCTCCCGCCGAGCCGCCGGCCGCCCGGACCACTCTCACGCCAGGAGCGCGGCTGGCAGAGCCGTGATAGTCTAGTGGTTAGGACCTCGCGTTGTGGCCGCGATAACCCCGGTTCGAATCCGGGTCACGGCAATGGTCTGTTTTCGGTGGTCAAACAGCGAGATGAAATGGAAGAAATGGACATGCGTGAGAGCTCATGCTTTTTTGTGTATGATGTTTGTTTTTTACTTTCACTCAAAGTTGTCTTTATCGTTTGGCGCGTACTGCATCAAATTCGAATTGAAATTCACTTTTTGAGTGATCCTAATCGCCCTGTCACTATGGTGACGTTTTGGAACTTATTTAACATCTCCTCGCCAGTAAAAACGACAGTGTGAATATTTTATTCAAAACGTATTACACAGCGCCCTCCGTCCCCGACATTCATTCTCATCTCAGTCGGCTTTATAGAGGCTGTCACGAGCGTCCCACCGCGGCAGCGGGCCGGTTACGTTGACAAATTGTCCAACACCTCAGCAGCACCACTGACGGATGGCCGTGCCTCGTTCGGTCAGTGTGTGACGTCACCGGCCGGCAGCGGGATGACAGGCCGGGAGGTCGCGCCGCGCGCAGCGGGGGGCCGCGGCACCCAGTGCCTCAGGGCATACGTGACGGAGGTACTAAACGGATGTCGGCGGATCAGACACAATCCATCGATTCAGTGCAGACCAGTGGCTATTGCACCATGCGTAGGTATGGCACGGAGTTTCGACGTCTCCTTATATTTGGCAGGCATGGACTTAAGTCCTCCACAGAAAAGCATGTGTTTGCGCCGAAGTGCCTATTTTCAGACTATGTACAACATTTTTTTGCATCGTTTTTTTTTGCGCTGACTCCTGCAATCAGCTACGTTTTATTTCTGCGCACCTCCAGTAGCTCTGATTGTGCCGTCGCCGCCGCAGAATCCTGTTAGGTAGCCGCGCTGCTGCTTTGATAGAGGGGGAATCCCGAGTGACCTTAACTGCATTACCTTTGGACCGTCTGGCTGACACTCGAGGGCGTCGGCTCCGGGTGGGGCGCCGATGGGGCGCCGCGGGGGCGCCGCAGGGACTGTCAGCCAGGGAGGGACCGGCGCCCTCAGCATCGGCAGCAGGGACTCCCTACGGAGTAGCGACCGGACACGGTCTGAGCAGAGCTCAACACCGTCTGAGGTGACCGTCTGTTCAGTGACGGATATCGGGGATCGATCGGGTGCCGTTTATACAAGATGAATCGTTCGAATATATTGACATTGTTTTGTAGTAAAGCATGCACGCAATGCGGATCTCATCCACGAAGGAAATTCCTCTCGGATTAGTCTGGAAATGAATGGTCTCGTTGAGAGTTGTGGCGGCGCAGCCTGTGTCCGCTCCGGGTACTGTCAGCAAACAGAGGGCCACTGTCAGAGGGATGACAAAGTTCCACACTGGTCCGTGACCGCGGCGGACCCCCGGCGCTGCCGCCCACGTAATGGACGGCACGACCTCCGTCCGGACAAAAGTTGTCCAGTGCGCTCCATTTCATTCCACATATGGTGATTGCACTTTGGGGAAGCGCTTGTTCTGAGACAGAGCCGGAGCGGTGACCCCTCCCTCCGACCTCCCCCGCCGCGAGCTCTGCTCTCTGTCCATTTCCATCGTAACGACACATCAAGATATCACCCGCGACCACCCCTCGCCAATAAACGCTCATATGCCCCCGCACTAGTTTCCGCATTTTTCTTAATTAGACTACGGACATAGCCATAAATTGGCGGGGAGAGCGTGGCTTTAATAACCGTTTAGGGGAGAAGTAAGTGGATTTGGCCGGCTGAGTGGCGCGACCCAGACGGTGGGGCCATAAACAACCGGATCGGCAGGGCGAGGCGCCTCCGACCGACACCCAGACGTGGACACCCGCCGAGATGGCCAGGGGTCGAGCAGGGGTCGGACAGGGGTCAGAGGGCAGCCAGGGGTAGCTGAGGGTAGCTGGGAGAAGCCGAGGGTAGCCGAGCTGACGGGGTGGAGAGATATGAGTCGACTTTTCATTGACTTATGTAGGTTTATTTAGGCATAGTTGAGGAGCAACCAGAAGTGAATATATCCGAGATTCTAGTAAGAATGCGTCTAATTGCGATTATATCTTCAACTATCAGCAGTCACCCCCGCTCCTGTCCCGACGCTGCCACGCGCCGGTCGGACGCGTCGGTCCGTCGCCGCGCTAATCCTCCGTCCGGGGTCCGACGCGCCGCCGTCGGACCGCTCCGGTCGGACGCCGATGAGTGGCCGCCGATGCCGTCGCCGCCGCCGCCGGCGGCCGCAGTGAGTCGGAGAAACTGACGGGCCGGAAAATTGCCACCGACCGCCGCCGGAGCGCCGTCTCAATGCGAGCAGTGTTCCGCACCCGCCAGCTCGGCGACGGCCAGTGTTCCGCACCCGCCAGCTCGGCGTCGGCCAGTGTTCCGCGCCCGCCAGCTCGGCGTTGGCGAGGGAGGCGACTGTCTGATGACCGCGGCAGCTGTTCGGTCCTCGCCGCTCGGCCCCGCACCGGGTCGCGCATTATACTGCTGATTGCCGGTCGTTACAGACATGCCGGCGCACTGCGCAATCCAAGGACGGGTCTCCACGCAAGGCAATGGGCTGCAATGACATGGCTGCGATGGCCGATCGTACACATTGAGAGGCTGTGTAATTTTACAGCGGGTGATCGTATGGGGATGGCGAAACTGACCAACTAACGGTCAGAATGGCCAGCGCTGATGCGCAAATCTGCTAGTTGATGAAACTGGACATTGGGAAAGCGGACAAATCGCCTAGATTGGTATCTCGGGCTGCTGAGTCAATGACCGTTTGCATGTAGTTATTGGATAACTGAGATTACACCTGAATTATGTCTCTCTTTGTCCGCAGCCCACATGGAACGGGCTACATTAACCTTTGGCCAGTGTCGTTACAAGCTGATTTATCGGATGGGATATTGACTATATGTCGTTTTGCTCCGGACTCAGAATGTGTCTTTGTCTCGCCATTTACGTTGGGTGGCTTTGTCTTTTCAGGCACACATCTGCGGTCTCGCGGCATCCCGATGTCGGTGACTGACGTCTTCGACAGCCACCAGGGCACGCACATACTGCAGGTAATCCAGCCAATCACACGTCTAGATCCACCTACCTTACAAAGGTGCTCTCGTATTGATTGGTAAACGGTATCGTTTGGTAAACATTACTGCTGTAATCCTCACTTCATTTCGCTGGTCGTTGTTTTGCTATCCGATGCCGCCTGCCTTTTCTGTCGTGAGTCACCCATACGCCTTTCCGATCCGACCTATTTTGTGCGACGAATGTATAACGCTTCTACACTCGCATACCATCCGTCGCGCAGCTCCCTTCCCCATAACTGACTCGCACTGACTGAGAGTAACCGGAGTGTAATTGGGACCGGTATGTAGTAATTCGTGAGTTATGACTCACGAACGTCTGGTCACACTATGTTTGGTTTGCCCTGTTTCAGTCCCTGGATGGATTCGCCTTCACATTAGCCACCGACGGAAGATTTTTGTACATATCGGAAACGGTGTCCATCTACCTAGGGTTGTCCCAGGTAAGTGTGTCGGCTGTGTGGCGTTGTGGTTTAATGGGATAAGTGTTGATTGAGGCGGGATTGCGGGAAGGAATGATTCCGGAGGCTGTTCGGGTCGTATTGACGGACTGTTTCCTCTATTTAATGAGGATGTCTCTGACAAACAATGACAATCAATATATAAGTAATCAGAATGACGATCCGCCACCCTGCAACAAGTGTAGACTGTAGGAGTTCAATGAACCTTATTCTGTAGTGGCCCAGCCGCTTATGGTCTCAGACTGTTGCTTAGTAAGTGGTGCAGTTATACTTTTGCGCTGAGGTAGTGCTATACAACGGGCACCTATAGACAACGGGCAAATATGACGGACGTATAGATCTCCATATAAACATCCACACAGACACACACTCGTTCCGGCGTTTCAATACGTATCATCGTTGGGCGGCCGCTGGTACAGCTCTGGTGAGCGGCCACCACTCGTGGCTGTCGACCCTCCATCAACGGCGACCCGTTTTCAATTACCATAAACCATACTAAAGCCCCGTTCATGGGCCGCCTCCATGAAATATCTCTGCGGCACCGCTTATCAAATGACGCCGCCCGAAACATCCCGATAGACCGATCAGACAATTACTTGCCAAATTGACAGTTTGCCCGCCAACGGGCACTGACGGGGCGCAGTGCTCGGCGCTGGCCTTATTGATGGCGCGCGGCGCCCGCGGCACGGCGGCGCACCGTTTTCCACCCAGGCACTGGTCTAAAATCGGTAAATTTGCGCCGCCAGCGTTGGTTGATAATAAAGCGGCGCACTGCAGTTAACCCTATTAGTGGCAGGGGGGGGTTGTTTTCATCCACCCCTCAGGTTTTTCGGGAATATCTCCGAAACCGCTGAAGCTACGATGCTGAAATTTTCTGACTTTTCCTAAAACTAAATTGGGCACATTCCCTGAAAATTTCAAGTTCATAACTTTACCAAGGGCGGCTCCAGAGCACTGGGAATTGGGGGGTCCTATTCGTGAAGCGAGTCATTTGGGCGATGATCACGATGCTGATGTATTATAACTGTATGCACCAGTTTTATCATGTGATAACATATACAAAGTTATTGTGCATCCTCTTTTGACACGTTTTTGCTATAATAGGCGGATCCAGGCGTCCAAAAAGGGGGGTTATGTTTTACCTCCCAACATAGGTGCCCTGACACCGCCTATGCATGACCAATACAATTGTAGTCGTTCTCTCATAAGAAAATTGTAACATAACAAGACCATTACCACCCTTTTTAGAAACAGTACCAACAAAAACCTTATTTACTATACCTTTTGTGTACCCCCAATCTCAATGATCTGTATCCGCCTATGATTTTTGAAAATGCATATTTTTAGGATCCATGTGAATTCCTGGTTCATTCTCTATCGATCGGCAAAAGTTGCGTTAAGATTGGTTCAGAAACCTGGCCGTGATAAACAGTCTAAAATGTATCTGCAATTTGCCCGTTTTTACCCCCCTCCACCCCCCTTTTGACATTTTCTTAATTTTTATTTTTTAGAAATGTAGATCACGTTGAGCGAAGTCGAATGCCGTTTGAATTTTGAAAATCGGCCCGTTAGATCTCGAGATATCAAGGGGGGGTCGTAAACAGCCCCCCACCTGCCACTAATAGGGGTAGCCAGGAGCCTGCCACTAATAGGGTTAAGAGACGCATTGCAGTAAAGCAGCGTAATGCAGTAACCCAGCGCTTTGCAGGCGTACTCGTATGCTGCAGCCAATTAACTGTCCCGAATGGTTCCGTACCATATCGTACTGATTGGGTTGGTGGTGCGTATTGGCCAGTGCAGTGGGTTGTGCGCAGCTCGAGAAGTGTGCACCGGGCCCAGTGAAGCCCCTGAGACGTGCAGTGGGTGGTGAGCAGGTGTTATATGCCGCTGTATTTTTAGAAATGATGATAAATGTTGCGTGCACTATGCGCCCATGGGTTTACATTATACGCCCAGTAGCCGGAACGCCTAATGCGTGGTGTTAACATAATGTAGGCCGGGTAATCACGGGTGTTAGTTTAGAGTGTAAGCTGGTAAGGTAATATGAGCTGTAAGCCCCGGACATGTTGCATCGTTTATCATGCATGAATGATGAAAGTACCGTGCAAATGCCACACTGCTTAGACAAAGGCACCGCATTTGACCCCCCTCTCTCTCTCTCTCTCTCTCTCTCTCTCTCTCTCTCTCTCTCTCTCTCTCTCTCTCTCAGGTGGAGATGTGCGGCAGTAGTATTTTCGACTACATTCACTCCCAGGATCACGCCGAGTTCGCCGAGCACACGGGACTCACGCTGAGTAACGGGCGACCGCTCGCCTCACCGGGAGAGGAGAACGCCGGTCCGGTCGGCACGCACAACCCCGACGGTGAGTTGGGAGAGGGCTCTCACTATGGGGAGAGTGAGTTGGGAGAGGGCTCTTACCAGTGGTGACACATGTGAGTCGGGAGATGAATATCACCGATGAGAACATCGCGAAAAAAAGCTATAATATACCACATATATTTGTCGCGATTCATCTGACTTATTGGTTTCCTACATAGCAATATGTAAAGAACCGCAAGGCAAGGCACCCGTTTGAATAGTTTAATCTGCATTCGGTTTGCCTCGCTTTTTTCGTATCCATCCTCACGGTTCTTCTGTCACTCAAGTCACGGTGTCTGCAGAGTCTGCGTATCCCCGTTCCTTCCTGAATTCCTCAGACACCTCGCCTGTGTGGCTGCCGGCGCTCCGTGGCTCGGGAGCCGGCGCTCCGTGGCTCAGGAGCCGCCTACCTGTCTGTCCCCGTCACCGTCCTGCTGTTCCTCGCCACCTCGTACACAGCCCCGCTGTTCCCAGACACAGCCCGCCCACGGCGAGCCCCTGACACCCGTGACAGGCTGTGACGACGCGTCAGCGGCGCACACAGCCGGCCAGCTTCCTCAGGAATCTCTCCTCTGATGATGACGTATAAAAAGTCTGTTTAATCCGCTGGTGGTTCGTAGGACAAAACACGTCCCTGTTCACGTTTTATCAGATGTTCGTTTTTTTTGTGCAGGTCGCGTAGTACGGTAGTCAGGCCGTCCGTCCCAAATGGAAAGACGATAACGACTAATACGGTTATTGTTTCCACAAAGTACGTCATCTCGTAGCTGGGCTGTAAATTACAACGATAAGATACCAAACCAGGACAAAAACTAAAACCAAGACTTGTCCTGATCAGGTGGCTCGCTCTGCCAACTCTCATCAAACGGCGGTCGTCTCCGTTACAAACACCGTCTCCGAATCACATCGCTCCAATTACCGGTCTGAAGTGGCCTTAAAAGGATTGGCCGCGCTGGCTTTGTCGCAGTTGGTATGCCGGTGCGCCGGTGGCCTGCCCAACTCACTATGTCTCTCAATAAAACGTGCCGGCCGACTCCAGATAAACGCCGGAATGGCCACTATAAAACAAAATCCGCCGCGCACTTAAGCCGGCCGGAGCCATCCGGGGCTAAATACTTTATGGAGCGGCTGGCGGCCGGCGCACGTGCCCCACATTCGCCCTGCCCCCCCCCCCCTCCGGGGAAGGGGAAGGACCGGGTGACCCCTGATTCCGGCGACCTGGCTGGCAACGAAATCGTGACATGGTACCGCAGTTTCTGAGACGTGATTCGACGGTCGGACAACGACAATCGCATACACCACAATGGACACCTGTGAGCTAGCTGAAATAGGCGCAGCAGCTTTGTAGCTTTTCCCATCTAGGACCTTCCTTTAGCCCCCACTGTCCCCACCCGTGCAGCCGCAGCTACCTTCCTTGCCGCACCTGCTGGGTCACGTCTCACCTCCGGAGCCGCCCGAGCCCCGGGATCAGAGAGCTTTGGTCGAGCTGAGCCCGTCAGCCTCGGCCAGTGAGCTGAGAGCTCAGTGCCCCTGGCGACCGTTTAAGACCATGGTGCCTGGAGCGTGGTTGAACACCCACGTACTGGAGGCTAAGATATTAGCGATCTCCGAGCTTTCGTTCGGTTATGTAGAATGTTAGTTAAGATGTGTTTCCTGGCAGCCTGACCTGATGTAACAGAGATGTAGTTTGACCTGATCTGACCTCTTCCTTAAATTAAGCGCCGTGACTCGTTACCTCTGATGACCTGACCTGGCATGCGCCCTGCAGTGAGCACCATCATGATCGTGTATCCCCTAACGACTGACATCACTGCAGGTGACCTGACCTGACCTGACCTGACCTGACCTCTGTTCCGCAGTGAACGCCGTGATGACGGTGGACTCAAACAGCGGATACGACGGCTTGGACCGGGCCATCTGTGTACGGATGAAGTCCACGCTCACCAAGAGGGGCTGCCACTTCAAAACGCCCGGATACAGGGTATGTCTCGTGGCGTTCATGCAACAGTGACCTATGGAGTCGGCACAAGCAATATACCTATTGCGTCCTGTTTGTGCCGAACTGCATGCAAGTGACGGCTTATTGATGAATTTAATGTGTGGCATTTATTTAAAGTAAAAAAGGTTACTTTGTTAATAACGTTCGTCGTTCATCTTACATTTATCGTTTTATCTACAGACGGACTAAACCACCGTCACTACCCGCCCCCATCGCCCCCAAAAACCTCCCCTAACCCCTCGCCGTCCCGTCCCCAGGTCGTTCTTCTGCAGTGCCGCCTGAGGCCACAGTACGCGTTCTCCCACAATCGGAAGACGTCGTCCCCGAACCTGCTCGGTCTGGTCGCCATGGCGATAGCGCTGCCGCCTCCGAGCGTCAATGAAGTGCGCCTGGACGCTGACATGTTCGTCACCAGGCTGACGTTCGACTTTCAAATCGCCCACTGCGAGCCCAAGTGAGTGCGGAGATCACTGTTATCAGCAGCACGACGGCATGGGAGTGGAAACGGGGGAGCAGGGAGGGAGAGGCACGAGGACTGATATATTAGGGTAGTGTATGTAGTGTAGAAGGAGGTATAGAGGGTTGACTGGAGCATGCAAAGGAAAGGATGAGAAATAGAGCGCAGGAGGAGACGGATAAAGAATTAAGTAGACGACAGAGTTATAGTGGAAGGAAAGGTTGGGGACGATAGAATAGAGGGAGAGACAGAAGGGATGCAAGAGCGGGAGGAGCTGGAAGAGAGAGGGCTGTGGGACCGGGAGCGGGAAAGGTGTAGTGATTAATTCGACGGCAGCTTTTTATTGTCTAATTAGTAACCACAGCTGTAGTTAGATATGTCCGTTAAAGGCACCTACCCAGCTTCCAATTAGCGCTGCTTTCAGCGCGGATCGTATCGGACGTTTGTGATTGAAGAACGAGCTGCCGATTTGTCCTGCTGGATCTGCAGACACGTCTGCCCGCCTTACTGCCGGCCTGTCTGGCCGACGTCCGCCCTCTCGCTGACCGCCGTCTGACTTCTCTCTCTGGTTACCGCGTGTGTCCACCGATCGCTTTTTAATCACCCTCTTACGACTCTCTGTCCCCTCTCTCTCTCTATTCTCTCTCTATTCTCTCTCTCTCTCTCTCTCTCTCTCTCTCTCTCTCTCTCACACGCTCTCTCTCTCTCTCTCTCTCTCTCTCTCTCTCTCTCTCTCTCTCTCATTCTCTCTCCCTCCGTTCTCTCACCGTTTTCTGACCATTCTCTGACCGTTCTCTGACCGTTCTTCGTCCGTCACAGGGTATCTGAGATGCTCGACTACAGTGCTGAGGAGCTGACCGGTCGCAGTCTGTACACGCTCTGCCACGGAGCCGACGCCCACCTGCTGAGGAAGGCGCACGTAGACCGTAAGTGGGCCCTATCCACCCCGCGAGCCTTCTGACAACTTGCCTGCTACCGTACTCGAGTCCACCCCGAGAACCTTCTGACATCTTGCCTAATACCGTAATCGAGTGCTGACGTCTGCTTGAGGCTGGATTCTTGATTAGAGAAATTCTCTGCTTTTGACTCTGGTTATGCGTTAAGTCCTAGAAAGACCAGCGTTATTGTCTCGGTCAGACGGCTCTCATCCCGAGGTCGCGGGTTCTCACCCAGGTCAGCAAGGTTCTCGCCCGGTTAGGCAGGGTTCTTTCCGGGGTCAAACAGGGTTCTCGCCCGGCCATGCCACCCGTCGACATGCCGCCACCTCTGCCGGCGCGGTGTTGATATGCAGCTCTCTGCACGCTGTAGACAATTTACACCCGTCCAGTGTTAATAAACGCGCCGCGGGATGATATACTAGCGGCTGGGGGCCGGCGGCGCGGCTCCTGAGGAGGCGGGCTCACCGGCGCACCCGGTGACCCGCCGGCGCCCCGCCCGGCCCACACGGTGGCCCGTGGACCGGCAGACCGGGAGGCTGGGTTTTCCAAACCAGAGGCGTGATTTCCTACCGGAGGACACAGGATTATGGCCTCCTAATTCTCCCGGGCTTCCCCTTTTAGGGAGCAGACTGAGCCCGAGGGAGGTAGTTTGTGTTCCGACACACAACCGTCGGTTATTTTTGTGATAACCGTGGGTTCGTTTTGCTTAGCCAGGTGACGAAAAATGACTGTGCTGCAGTGCATTTTTTTTTTCTCACTGGCAACACACCATTTCGGTACTAAATCCGTTTCCCTTTACTGTGTTCATAGGGCATGTGAACTCCAAAAACTATTGCAGCTGCTCATCTGTATTATCATGTGCGTCTGTGTGTTTCAGTGTTGAACAAAGGTCAGGTGCTTACCTCCTACTACCGACTACTGAACAAGTCAGGCGGCTACACCTGGCTTCAGACCTGCGCCACCATCGTGTGCAATAACAAAAACGCCGAGGAACAGATGATCATCTGCGTCAACACCGTCATATCGTGAGTAGAACGGGATTCGTCTTCGGGCTGCGGATGATATTTAACGCTGGTAACGAACTGTTTCGGTCAAATTTAGTGTCTGTACTCTGTTTGCTTGTTTTCTTGCTGGCGATTACAAAGACTCTTGACTCATCAGATTTGATATTCACTCCCGAATCGTGACCTCAAGTAAAATAACTCATGGCCAGGCTCATCCAGACTCATTCGACCCCTCTAACTCGGACGACTCCGTCCAAGACTCCAAACCATCCGAGCAGGGGCGCGGGAACTACGTTCAGACTGGGGGGGGGCACACCATAATAGAGATCAACCTAGGGTACCCCCAAATCTAGTTTTCTCACCGGTTTTAGGCCACTTATTTTTCATCCCTTGGCTTTTTCAACAAAAAAGAAAACATTTGCAAAAAAGTGTGGTATTCCGTCTCAAAGCTGTGGGGGCATCGCCCCCACGGCCCCAGAGTTGGGGGGGGGGCAAGCTGCCCCCACTGCCCCCCCCCCCGGCTCCCTCGCCTATGATCCGAAGCGACTATGTCCTAACTCAGACAACTCTTTTTTCCACAGTCGGACGGAGCAGGAGGGTGTATTTATGGACCAGTCCCAGATGACAGGAGGCGTCTCCACACGGTCGGATGACGGCGGCGGCCTGCCTTCGACCGGCCCGGAGAGGACAGGTCAGTGTCAAGTCACAGCGGGGTCACCTCGAGGTCACGGCTGGTCAACTGACTGGTCAGTCGACAGGAGCATTGTTATACCGCGCCGCAGCAGAGGCGGCGGAGAGCCCTTTGAAGCTTACGGGTGGCATCAGTTTAATGACATGCCTGATTGAGTAATGACCATAAATCGACTCAATGAGGGAGTGTGCAGATATATTGCTTATCGGATGAGCGTAATAACACGTCATTCAGCCCAAAATACAATATTTATCATCTCAGCACCGGGGGCGGGACATTCATCAGCATTGGCTGACTCTGTACCGGATGCAGCAATAGCTCGGAGGAGGGCTGCGCTAAGACGCCGCGCAGGGCTGGGTGTTACAAAGTAACGGTCCTGCTTCGAGTGGTGTCCCTCGCGGTCGGAAACACCGCCCTGTGTGGCCAATGTCATACGATTCTCATGTCAGAAACCGGCGAACGCCCAGACCGTGGTGTGTCGCATGAGCGGCTGCCGTGGTTTTTACCGTCGTCTAAAGACCATCCGAACTCGACAAAAAGCTGCCGTTCTGACTGGGCGTACATTGTTCTGCCGCGTCGCGATTGGTGTCGCCCACACAGGTCGGGGCGGCTTGTTGACAGCGATGTCAGCGCCGTATCTCCGGAGATGAGGCGGAGAGGAAGGAAACTGACGGTTCCGTTAATTGTCCACAGATGGCAGCAGCACGGCGTCCGAGTCGTCCCCGGGAGCCAGCGAGAGCACGAGTGATCTGCGTATTGACGGCGTGGTCGAGTCGAAAGGATCGGCCAAACAAATGTCACAGGATCACACCAAAGTGAAAACGGAGGTGAGCACTAGCTGATTCCAGCTGTCAGTTTCGCGAGTGGCCCTCGGACTTTCCATAGTGCTGTAAAGCCAAGCAGCTTCCAAGCTCCCGACAGTTTGGAAGTTCTCTTCTTTTTTTTTCTGAAAAGCGTGAGGTTCAATTACCCACAGGACCCATCAATCATCAGGAAAAATGTCTATCTCTTGTCGAGCACTGTGGTCCTAACAGACGCCGTGTTTTCCGACAGACGAGTTCGTCGTTCGAGGGCTCGGAGCGTGCGGAGGCGTCCGGCTCCATGAACCTGTCTGTGGCTCCGGCCGTGGCTCCGCTCTCTGCCGCTCCGGTTCCGGCCGCTCCGGCTCCGGACACCGCCCGCTCCCGGAAACGGAAACTGGCGCCGGAGGAGACTCCGGAGCCGCGGCCGGCGCCCAGTCCGCGCGGAACGGCCGAGCCGCCGCCGGAGCGCGGGGCGGAACCCCGCTGGAAACCCACCCGCTGTGACGAGACCAGCTCAGTGAAGGAGCTCGAGTCGGCCATGTCCAAACACCTTCCCGGAGAGCCGACGGATTTCAGCGCCGACGCGCTGCTGAGAAACCAGCAGCGGCCGACCATCCAGTGGATCGGTGCGGGCAGCCAGGCGCCCGCCTCCACCCTGCTCCGACAGCTGTACGCCAGTCGTGAGAGCGTCATACGCTCCAACATCCAGGCAGCGGCAAGCCGCGCCGCCTACTACCCCGATATGCAGAACATGTTACCCACCCCGCCGGGCGGCGAGACGTACAACGAGCAGTTCTACAAGCTGGCCACGGACGGGTACGCGCTGCCGTACGGCGGAGGGGGCGTATCAGCCGGGTACGACTACCACAGCATGACTCCTCCGTCATCTGTGTCTCCTCGAGACAAGGCCGCGCACGGTGAACAGTTCGACCCGAGATTTGAGTCGTTCAAACCGCAGCCGTACCCGTACCTGGCCGGCCTGGAGCAGAGTCAGTTCGGCGGCGACCCCAGCAGGCTCTACCCTGACCCGACCGGGTTCCACCTCTATCATAGTTCGCCAAAGTCGCCCGGGAGCTATGACGCGCTCAAGTCGCCAGCGGCCTGGTATGCGCCGCAGTCGTAGGGACGCTCTGCCGACTGATAGGCTCAGAGACTGACGCGGGGCGATCCGGCGGAGGCAAAGAGTCGTGACCTGTGACCTCGCGAGGTGTCCATTGGCACTGATGACACGCTGTAGGTCCCGCCGATCCTCTCGGGTCGCCCTGAGCTGTTGACCATGACCTGTGACCTCTGGCCGTCCGCTGACCGGTCACGGTCGGTGACCCGCCCGAGCTGACCCACCAGGACCTCCGGTCCCGCAGTCCTGACCTCGGGACCGACCAGAGTGACCCCTGGTCCGCGTCCTGGTCCCTGCGGCGGTCTTCTAGCAGCTCGAATGCCGGCGGACGCTGGGTCCCATGGGCGGCGCTATACCAGCGAATCGCCCAGTCTGACTTACACGCATATCATGATGTCATCTTGTGTCATTTTGGCGCCGGCCGCCGAGCCACGCCCGCTTCGCTAGCGTACAAATCGCCGACGATTTCTTTCCGTCTCCATTGTTGGACTAGTGTGTGCTCGCTCGCGCGTGCGGCTGCGGGCGTTGTTTCGCGTGCAGGACGGCGTCGTTTCGGGGACGGGAGAGCTTCCGGCCGGGCCGACATCGGCCCAGCCGCTCGGTGGCGAGGGTGGAGGCTCGGAGGCGGCCCGACGTCTACAGTATCTGTGATTCCTAGTTTGCGTTGTTTGCCGTACTTGTGTGTCGTCGCTGTCAAGAGATGGCGCCACTGCGGTCAGGGTAAGATTCCATAAGAGACGAGGGCGCGCGGGCGCCGTCAAAGACAAGGCAGCTGGGCGCGTGTGTAGATATCTTAGCTGAGACAGATGTGGACTGGAGAGAGGATTATTTATTCATGTGTGTACATAGCCGGCGGCGCGAACTGTTGTTTTGTTTGGAACGGTGGCGATCGGCCAGCCTGAGCGGCGCACGGCTGTTCAGACGCCACTCGTTCACCAATGTAAGAGTATCGTCGTATCCGCATTCTTAGTCGATACCTAGCTGTTCTCGCAATCATTTACGTGTTATCGAAAAATAAACCATCGAGGCACAACAGCAGTGAGTTTGGGTGTCTTATGGTGGAAGTGGGACCTTGTGTGGCACTGGTGGAGCGGGTGGTAGGGTGCCAGTTCGGGGACCGGGACGACCAGGGTTCGATTCCCGGTGCCATCCGTACTTCCAGCAGTCGTCCCCAGCTGTGGAATAGGAGCGGGCTGGGCTACGGAGTTAATATTGCGATGTAAGGATCTGTTCAAAACTTTCCGCCATTGGCTTAATTTGACAAATACAACGCTGTCAACGTCCCGAGCCACGTCAGAATTACTTTTGCCCATGTTCACAGGCATCAACTGCGCTATCAAGCAAGAAATTGACATTTTATTAGAAAACTGATTCCCTCGCATGCACTTGTGTCAGTTTCACATTATTCAACCTCTGCCTGTCGAGTTCATTGAATGAATCACTTGGCATGCTCTAATAAAGAGCACAGCATGCTGTATCAACACTTCATGAACCATTTCATTTGCTAGCGCGCGAGACAAGCAAGGCGACATTTTCATATCACAAACAACGTCACTTCGTATCGCTCGGTAAAACCGCATTTGTACGAGCGAGATGTAAGCAAATTCATGACGGTAGTGGCTTGCATGCGTGACGGTAATTCATGACAGCACGGGGAACGAAACAAATCACAGCGAAATACAATGTTGGTCACCCTTCCATGCCACCACTGTCGACCAAGACTTCGTCGTATCAAGGACTGGGCGATGGCAATGTGCCATGAGAAGGTATCACCCTACCCCAGCCTCCCCTCTCCCCTCCTCTACTCTACTCTCTCTTTCCCTTCCCGTCTCGCCTCTCCGCGAGCCATCGATCACCTGAGACAGCGCAGCACGTCGTCTTTCTGCGCCGTTAGGAACTCGCCTATGAGTGTCAGCGTAGACTCCGTGCGTCGAATCTGTTGCAGCATGGCCATGCGAAACTCCTCCCGGGCGCCCTTGTCCACGCCCCGGGTCGATATCGTCCGCTGGCTGGAAATGGGACGGGAGCGACGGCGTTAGGCGGGGCGCGGGTAGTGACGAGTGTGGGGTGTGGGGGAGGGGGGGAGTGATACATGGCAGGGGAGATGAGACATGCCCCGTGCCCATCATGCATCATGGAGCACCGGTTACTGAGACGAGACAAATTTCAGCAGCATCGCACGCCTCGATACGAATCGTACTCAGAAGTCTGCTGCTGTTCATTGAGTAAATGAATCGTCACCGAAATGACCCAGGACAGTTACAAGGGACATATGACTGAATCAAAAGTACCATCATCTCAACTGAACTCACGGAACCACTTTAGCCTTGGTAACCGATGTAGGGTTTTCTGTCGGATACTAACCGCGGCTGCTGGGCGGGCACTAGACTGAACGTGAGTCCGCCCCCGTGCTCCGTGTTGAGGTACACAAACTCCTCCACAATGTCGGGACAGGTGACGTAGTGGACGAACTGAGGGTACGTCAGGGTGCCGTGCTGTCGAATCAGATGAACCACCTGAAACGAGGGAGGGACGGGGGGTGTTGGACAAAGGGAGGAGTATCAGCGTCTTAGATATCACTGGGTCGCAGCCAGGCAACGGCAGAGTATGAAAATCGAGTCACAGAGAACTGAGGAAAGCGAACACCAAAAGGGTACTACAATATTATTGTTCATGTGGCATTCACCATCAACCCCAAAAGTCAAGACGCCGCATAAGTCCGTAGAACTTAGAGCCCCATAATAACAAACCAAAATGTCTCCATCCCCCCAAATGTCCCCCCAGACCCCCCCCCCAGGCCCCAACACCTCAGCGCTGCAACCACCCCCACGAAGTCAGCATAGGAACCCAGATTATCATAACGTAGGCCGCACCTTGGAGAAGATGGGCTCTTCGGTGGGCCAGTCGTACTGCAGTAACACGATCAAGTGGCCGACAGCGTTATCCTGAAACGCACCCGGGCCCAGCACCTTCTTCTGTGGAGAGAATAAGACAAGGTGAGTACACGTCCAGAGAATGTCATCGAATTTCAGGCAAAGTAAACCATTTTTGTGTCAGTGAATGATGGAGATGATCGATGATGATACTATTAATGGTGAGTTGGAAACTTGGAAGCTTATAAGGCCAACCAGCTGCAGATATATTTAGCGCACTTCATGCATCATTTAACCAGTCAGAAAGTATATTACCTTAGAAGACGAAAAGCTGGCACACCAAACGAAGAACAGCAACAATGAACTGCGAGCCGTCACGGTGTCCTTACCTGCAGACAGAGTGTGAGCACCTTGATGCAGTACTTGCTGACATCGGCCTGCGTGTAGCTGAGGAAGTGCAGGTGCCGGTTCTGGGCACACTGGGCCACTACCTGAGTTTTGGCCGGGTCACCGAGTGCAGACGGCAGCAGAGGTCCCGTCAGGATGTGGAGACACAGCTCACCGGCCAGCTGGAAGCGAATTGACAGAAAGACGTCAACCGTGAGGTGTAGGGAGGAAAATGGAGGTCCCACGAGCATCAGCGTACAGGCTGTCTGACAGCTAACGTGTCGTCACACTCAAATAACTAGGTACGCCACAGGAAGGCACTATGATTTTGAGTCGACCGACTTATAAACATCACAATCTTACAAATCATCACAATCACTAAGTCCACCTAGAGTATCCGCTTGATCATCGGGCTAGTTGAGCAGGTGATATCCAGAACTCTGCCCCCATGACTCATCTAACAATCCCCATGACCCTGTACTTAATTCCCAAGACTCTCCCCCTCCCCCACCTGATAGTCGCCGGTGCCGAACGCTGCGGCCATCCTCTGTAGCAGCGCCCGGCAGCAGTGGGCGCCGGTGCCGCCCGTGCCGCCCAGACCGGCGGCTGCCGCCGCGTCCGTGCGGTAGGCGAGCTCCTGCAGTCGGTCGGCGTACAGATGGACGTCGGTGACAAACGACTGGAACCACGGCCAGCTGTTGCCGCTCAGCACGTGCTGCCACACGCGCTGGAACTCTGCCGGGCGGGGGGAGAGCGAATGATGCCACAAGCTTGGTATGTTGGCTAGAGCTCCATTGCGTTATACGGTTACGTGTAAGCATTGTACCACATTAGAACTGATTGGAAGAAAAGCAAATGTGCAAAAAGAGCGACATGAATGGAATCGAAAGATCAAATGGGCGTTCAATCCCGGATTATTACGTGGGTCTGTGTAGTGTGTAGTTTCGACTTTTTTAACCGTTAGACGAGAGTACTCAAGGAACATTCCGTGACAGCTCGTCAAATCATCTTCCTCGTCCATCCTCTTCCCAAGACCACACACCTTTCTCGAGCGCCGGGTTCTGCGAGAGCAGGCTCCAGCAGCGGACACCCGTCAGGAAGGCCAGGGTGAGCTGCTGCGGTTTGAACGTCACCTGCCGGGACACCGTGAGCAGTGGCTCGGTGGGGTCCAGCTCCTGGGAGCGGTGGCGCCGGTGCGCCGGCCCAGGCCCCGGCACTGACGGACCGGGGACGGAGCCGAGGAGGGAGGTGGTGGATGAGAGGGGCTCGGGGAAGGCCTCCACCAGCATCAGACTGGGAGGCGCCGCTCCGCCACCGCCGCCGCCGCTGCTGCTCTGAGAGCCTGCGGAGAGTGGGCGGGGAGTAGGGGTGTCAGATGGTTGACGAGGCAGGTTTATACACATTCTCAATTCGATGTATCTAGAGTGGAGGAGCCAGGGCGTTCATGCCAGTAGCAATCCTACTCATATCATACGAAGATGCATGCATTCAGGGGTCCAGGCATCGAAACACAAAGCTACATCGCCATCAAGTTTACAAACTGCATTGACATTGACACTTTTACAACAGTCATACATCGACCCACCACTTCTTCTTCTACACGTCACGCCGTGGCCGCCGGGGCGGCCACGGCCGTGGCAGCGTCGACCGGGGGGTCGACACGGCCCACCCGCCGCAGGTACTCGAAGATGAGAGTCGCTGATCCGCCCAGCACACGCCCCAGGCTCGGCAGAGGTCCGCCCCACAGGCGGGACCTCATGCGGGCGTACGCTGGGCATTCCAATTCGGTCAGCAAGTGTGCAACCGAGTCTTCCTCCTCGCAGTTCAGGCAGTCGGGGCTTGTCGCAAGACCGATCTCGTGGAGTCTTCCTTGTGAGCACTGATCTTCCCACTCTCAGTTGAGACAGTGTCACCTGCTCCCACCTGGTCAGGTCCTCGTGTCCGGGCGTGGGTGGTAGGTGAGGATGAGCTTTGGCTCGGGCTGCGGTCCACTCGGCGGATCTGTGGCGTATCGCCGCTCGGGCGCCGGCCATGTCCAGCGGGACCGCTGCCTGGCTTAGCTCTGCCGCGGCTCGGTTGGCTAGCCTGTCGGCGTCCTCATTACCAGGGATGCCAGCATGCCCCGGTACCCACTGGAGGGTGACGTGCTTCCCGAAACACGTGAAGTCATGGAGAGAGGCCCAGATGCTCGCCGGTAGCTCCTCCTGTTGGGCTGCCTGCCCGCGCTGGAGCGTCTGTAGGCACGCCCTGGAGTCGGTGCAAAGGCGGATCTCCTTGATGGCGTCTAGGGAGTCGGCTGGCAGGCTCGCCAGGGACTTCAGTGCCTCCCGGACTGCCACCAGCTCCGCCCTGGTGCTGCTGCAGTGGGTGCCTGCAGCTGCCAGACACTCGATCCTGCGGTCGTTCTCCCGGTGCAGGATGATGGCCGCTCCTCCTCCTCCGTTGGACGTGCCTCCGGCCGCCGAGCCGTCACTCCATATGGAGCAGTCTGGCGCGGGCAGGGCGGCCAGGGCGCGCTCTGCCGCCTCTCTCCTCTTGTCAGGTGGGTCTGTCCGCCGCGTGGTGGTTGGTAAGTCCACGATGAAGGTCACTGACCCCTGATGGGCCGACCACGGCGGCTCCGATGACACCCTCAGGAACGGCTCCGCTGGGCAGCCCGACACTCCCGCCTCCCTCAGAGTCCACTGGCCCACTCTGCGTAGGCATGGCTTGTGGGGCAGCAGGGCGTCTTCATCCGGCAGGGCTGGCTCCGGTCGTCCCTCCTCGACCCACCACTCCGGTACTCCCTCCATCAGACCCAACCTCCCCCTCCCGTACCCCCAGCGTCCCACCCTCACGACTCACCCGGCGCCATCGTGGGGTCGATTTTGTGACTGTATTCGACCACCGCCTGCAGCATTACGGCCACGGTACAGTACACCAGCTGAGAGTGAACGAACGGGTCCTCCTGGCGGGCAGAGTGCTCGCGGAAAAAGGAGGCCAGCTGCTGCCACACCAGGTCACGGGACCTGCAAACAGATAGAATAGGTTAGCGCAGGGAAGGGGACTGTAAAATAATGGAAAATTGTGCGAGAACAAGTCAGTGTGTCAGAAGAGAGTTGCGTTAAGTCATAATTATGTCAGGAAGCGAGTTGCAAAGACGAGGCTACGAACGTAACACATGTCATCAACGAGTAGGTACGAGTAATACAATACAATAACGAATTTGGAACATGGTGAGCATCAAGTGCGTTTTGAGCGTCCAATCTAAATCGGTCCGATATTTACCGCTTGTGCGTGAAGACGTCGGCCAGTGGCCAGTGCAGTTTGTTGGCGGCCAGCTGACACAGACTGCACATGTCCTTCCAGGGGTCGGCCAGGCGCAGCTCCACCGGTTCCTCCGCTCCTGTTCCCTATAGAAGGTACAATACAGTGTAGTACAAACAGTACTTAGTGCCCACAGTACAGTTCAAGGTACACAAAGCTCATATTGCAGATTGCGCAGTTCGATATTCACGGCACGATTTAACAACGACGGTTAACCACAAAACAATCATCACAACTGCCCACCATTGACACACGACATTTCACCGTCATCAACCTCGTACTTCATTAGCACTATACCATACCAATTACCCAGAATGTTCCAACCACCCACCGCAGTCCTAGTCGCTCGATAGGCTCTAATTTCCCCACCCTGTCCTGGATCGATACTCATCAGTTGCAAGGTGCTACCGGCGGAGATTGCCCAGGGGCCGGCCAATATGTAGCGGGTCACAGGAAGTGCAACGATCAGGGGTGCTACAGGACCATAAACTGTAATGGATGATGTAGTCTGCGTCGACGATGGGTAGGGGTGGTGGTTGACATCGGTGTTAAGTAGACCGGCATGGAGACAGGGTGTAACGGGGAACGGCGTAGGCGGAGGGGATCGATTTATGTGAAGTGGGTGGTCATTAAAACTCGAAAGTGAGTCGTAGTATGCTGTGTGTCAGTGTTATCATTGTAAGGTTCATCACACACCGAGCGGTGAACTTAGCCGACTCAGTCTGGGTATTTCAGATCGTACCTATCGTAGCTGAACACGGAACTACATGGTAAATTACGCGTAGTCTCATAGGCGGCGGAACGGGGGGAGGGGGCACCGGGGCACTGTGCCCCCCTTGATTTTGCCATTTTAACATTAGCCCTATGGACGTTGCATGGAAAGAATGGGACCAAAAGTCGGCAGTGCCCCCCCCCCCCCCTTAATTGAAGGTGTTTCGCCGCTACTGCATAGTAGAGTCTATAATATATAGTTGTATATAGTTGTACGATTCTAGTCGTTATTTACTGTCGTCAAGGAATTGCTCGGACAATTATGGTGTAACGCAGGGCCAGGGCTGACCTGTATTTTGGTATTATCCGACGCCATATAACAGACGTAGAACTCGACGGTGCGTAGAAATAGGCGCGTCAGCTGTTTATGAGTGAGGTCTGAGGCGCTAGAGCTGAGTAGACTCGGCAAAAGGTCGCACACTGAAACGGGCGCGTGTTAGCTCGGGTCAGAGAATGGGACGATGGGTACGGGTCAGGTCTGGTCACGATCTGGAGCAATAGCGAGTGCCTTCGGAGCAGGACACTCATCGATACGGCACGTGACACTCCACCCTCGACAGTAACACACGCAACTATCAATAACTACGATATACTGTTAGACTTATGGCCAACAATCAAAGTACAATCAGCATAAACTGATTGAAAACCCATACACAACAAATGAATGGTTTGGAGACCCAGGAGGTTACAGTCACGTAGCTGTTAAATTTCGTATAATCCGCCGTCAAATCAAACACGGAAATGAACGACAGAGGTAAAGGGATAGTTCGTTAGCAGTCGCAAAGCAGCAATACGACTAATGGTGAAAGTAGCAGGCAGATAGATATATCAATAAAACGCATGAGTTTTTCAAGCGTTTTTTTTTTCGCTAAACCCCAGTATTTTACAATGCTCGATACGTCAATCAATCATGTTTGGCGAAACATAGAAACCATGTCAAAATAGAACTCACCCAGAAATTTCCTGTACTTATTCAGCGGCGACTTGAAGTGTGCGTGCTTTTCTGAGGTAAGCAGAAGATCCACGACCCTCGTCTGCCAAACGAATAGTCGGTGATTGGTTAGTGAGCGAAATGAGTTGGTCCCGCTGTCCAGGGTTGGTTAGCTAACGAAATGGACGGTAATACGTCAGTCATCAGTGCAGCAGAAAACCGACATCCTTTTGATGAATATTTGACCTGTCAAAACCTAACAAAGTATAGCCTCAGGAGAAGTCGAGAGACAATCCAGACATAAATAGAGTGTCTATCAATGACTCATTACTGACATCACGAACCCTAGGCTCAGCTGTCAATGTCAATTACCAACTAGTCAGCATCTCTACTGAAATGTTAATTTCCTAGCAGTTTTTACAACTCCATGGAACTGAAGGAGGAAGAACAATGAGCACAGCGAAATAGGGAACAGAATACCAAAAAATCGACACAAATTTTAGAACCACAACTCGTTCCAAAACGCCCACCATCGCACTATCTCAAGCCATCTCTAAAGCCCAGCCACTGGAATGTAACCACAGGTGACGTTCATCACTGACTCCGTGTCCGTTGACCATGTTGGGGAACTTGTTGAGCAGCAGCAGCACCAGCTGGCAGTGCTCCAGGGTGTCGCTGCTCCGGTCCGCGATCACTGAGAGGCCGCGGTGCTGCAGGTCTGTAACGGAGGACAGACCACGTCAGCGGACATGGTAGAAAGTCTGGTGTGCAGGAACGTAGTCAATGAAACGATAGCATCGCGTCAGGTCACCAAACACTTGTCTATAGCGTTGGACACATAATATGTGTTAACATTTCACCACACACCTCTGGCCGAAACGGCAACGAGCTGTGGTACCAAATGGCAACGAGCAGTGGCTGAAAATCGAAAAAGCGGGATTCGGTCTGGAGTGGACTACAATGTCTTGTGCCGTATACAGCACAACGCAAAGTTACGAAATATCAGTAAACTTCCGAAATTGCCAATTAGTTCCGTTCCATAGCTTAGTTGACAAAACGTCAGAGGCGCGTATCTCTGTGAGTGGATATAACCTGCAGTTTACCGGATCGCCGCCAATGTGACCGACCATGTATTGATGACGTGATAAACGGACCGAGAATCTACTGGACACGGCGTATGCGGATGCTCCGGTCGGAAAAAGACAAACGAGAATCAGTTTACCAACTACATCACCACTTGACAAAACTTGTCCGAGTCTTGTCACGAACCGAGTCTTGTCATCCGGCAGACAGAGCTACACTCACCGGTGGAGAGCTGACAGAACACCTCGCGGAGAAACTTGCTTTGTCCGTCATCGTCCTCGCAGCGGAGAGCGTCCGCCAGCACTCGCATCTCGGCCCACAGGTCGGGCTCATCGGGGAACTCGCGGCAACTGCGGGTAAATATGGAGAGATAAGGTGGTCGTTTCACAGAGGGATTAAAGTATGCTCAAGCTGGCTATATCACAGAAGGATTAACCCGGCAGTTGCTGGGGTATTTCGCCACCCACCGTTTGCTGGGGGGGGGCGTTAAACGCCCCCAGCCGATAACTCGAGAACCAATAGGCGCAGCGAAACGCACGAGGCGGCAAACGAAAGAGCGCGACGAGACGCTTCAGATGAGTACTTAAAAGTTGAATTTTGAGGTCACAGGTCAGGTCAAGGTCAGGTCAAACACCGGAAATCGGGCTTTCAGTAGCATGGATTTCAGGACTTCGCAATGGGCGCCTCTCGTCATAAACTCTGTCAAAACGGTGCACAATCCATCATATAAGGCTTACAGGAGTGTCAGCTCCATGTAGGGGTCAGTCAAGCATAGGTCAGGGTCAAGGTCAGGTCAACCGGCTAGGCACATATCCCCGAAAATCAAAACTGATATTCGCAACCTGTGACACATGTTTTATGGGTAATTTGGAGCGTAGAACACGATGGTGACATTATTTTTCTCATATGTGTACGAGTTTGGCTCAAAAAGTTCAATTTACGAAATTCATGTATCATGGTCGTGAAGTAGTCACGAGAAATTACCAAGATTCAGTTCAAGATTTTGGAAAATGCGGAACAATAATCAATAATCGAAGATAGCCATTAGATTGCTCATGGTATTGGCAGTCTAATGGCGTTTACGGCATGTCTGTATATCTATTCTGTGATTTTATATGATTTTTTGAACATATACCGTTTTTGGTCGAAAACTCAGAAATCATGACGTCACTAAAACCTCGATATCTCAAAAATTTTCCGACCGATTTTTTTGAAACTTTGTCACAATAAACTTCAATCAATTTCCTACAGGTACCCGAAATTTGGCGCGCCTGCGGCGCGCCGTTTTTATGCTATGGCCCGGCGAAAAAAGTGGGGGCGTTTAACGCCCCCCCCCAGCAACTCGCGGGTTAAAGGAAGACTGCCACCTTCAAAAAGTTTTCTCAGATCGGCCTATGATTTATTCCCTGGACAAAACAAAATTTTAGAATTCACCTGACAAAGTATCATCACGTGAATCGCGAAAAAAATTGTCGATTATCATACAATTATCAATCGGTTAATGTCTAGCGACAATGTTTACACATCACTAGACTTCAAGGTCATAAGATTATTACATTTTATTTGAAAAAGTAAGGTATTTTATGATTTACTAATATATGATTTCATAAGAAATTGGCCATGTTTAATTTATTTTGCATTTAAGTTCGTAAAACATTAAAAAAATCATGGCTCATTTGGAATGGGTCTGGCCCATGTTAAACCCCATTTCCCACACTTTTTTGGAAAAATGAACTACCGTAAAACGGGGACAGACAGTTTTAAGGTGTTTTGTTATATAACTCAAGAAGGGTTGGAGATAGAAGCATCAAATTGTCAGCATTTTATGTGGAATTTGGTGCTTTACATGCCTGCTACATTAAAGTTTTAAAAATATATACATGCATATTATTTTTATTATTTTTCATCACTGTCCCTTAGCACCCCAATGTGGGGTGTTAAGGGACACCTATATTATTCCAAGAAATGGTCATCAAATGCCCACAATTGGGGTGTGGAAGGGCACACAATTTATTTATTGAAATGTTTTGCATATTCTGTCACAAAGCAAGTCAGGTTCATTCACCACTCATGACCTTTTTAGCCAGTTACGTGTAATGCAGTTTACGCTTGTGGAAAATGTGCTAATTATAAGGTAAACAGAACCAAAAAGTAATCTTCTGTCATCAATAAAAACCCATCTTGAAGCTAGTCACTTGTCATTATGTTGCCCTCTTTGTTTTAGCCTTTTTATGATGACATCACATTTACCTACATCAGTCTCCATTGACCCATCATTGTAAAAGAGAGTGTTGAGATGGTTTGTTACATAACTAAAGATGTGTTAGAGATAAAAGCATGAACTTGCCAGCATTTTATGTGGAATTTGGTGTTTTCCATGCCTACTTAATTAAATTATATTTAGATATTATTTTTTATTTTTTCTTCCCTGTCCCTTAGCACCCCACATCCACCTCAAAATATGCGTGTATCCGGAAAAGAGGAAGAGGATGATGAATGAATGGGTGGATTTGCACAAGTTTTTCAGGAAACATGTGCAATACATGTGACAATACACCTATGCATTCATTTTCCCTGTACACCCACTAGTTTATGTGGTACACACAGAGTTTTGGAGATGTTTCAATTTTGTGAAAATGTAGCATGATTTTCAAATCCATTTTTGAACCAAATCACTTGCATGAAAAACCATACCATTTTCTCCTATGGTCAAGAGCAAAACAGTGTCAACTACCACACTGAAGTTTTTATTGAACCTTCTCAAATTAGGAAGTTAATATGACTCAAAGTTTTTTTCCATGCAACTGTCCCTTAACACCCCACTGTCCCTTAACACCCCATTTTACGGTACTGAATATATAAGTTTAACTTTTATTTTGACACTCCAAAATTCTTCTCTGATCTCGAAACAATCAAAGTTTTGACATATATTTACCAAAAGATAAGAAAATTCATGTTTCAAAGTTATCGATAAACAGTAGAGATGTCGGTTTTCTTGGACTAAAAAAATGGCATCAAACTGAACTTTGGTCTCCGATTTCTCGCAAACGGGTTCGAATTTCGGAAAACCGACTTCAGTCTGGGACATAGGTGGCTCAGCTCTAGTGAAAACCGTTTTGTGAAAAAAAGGTGGCAGTCTACCTTTAAAGGATTATGTAA
Source organism: Amphibalanus amphitrite (assembly GCF_019059575.1). NCBI lineage: Eukaryota > Metazoa > Arthropoda > Thecostraca > Balanomorpha > Balanidae > Amphibalanus > Amphibalanus amphitrite. Next base: position 426,203 of record NW_024881751.1, read on the forward strand.
GCTGCAGCATGAACTAAAATACAACTTTGTTTAGCTGACATCAAGTCAATGTTACTATAAATATATATTGATGAGCTTATTAGGTACTGGTTTCAGCACAGAACATTAATAGACCAAATCACAGACAAAAGGTACATTGAATGTGTCAATCTCAAATGGAACACTCTGCTCTTGATGCAACAGCACTTCTTGTGCATTGTTGATGAATCAATGATATTGCAGCAGCTGGCACTTACAGTCTTTCCAGGTGAGCAGCTGAGTCCTTGACACTGAGTGCTTCTCGATCAAGCCTGTAGGACTCAAACTGCAAAAGGAAGGCAAATGTAGTAAATGTGATTAATGTGAACAGAGAAGTCCTAAGACTAACTTAATGGACTTATGTTAATGGACTTATGTTAATGACTTATGTTATGTTAATCAGTTGGGGGAGGTTTGGTCAATGGTTGTCATTTTTAGCACATGCCATTTTTGGCAACCATGTGCTAAAAATGACAACGCTATCAGCTATTTTTAGCAACGAAGCCGATTTCACTCCTCAGCGAGGAAATCACGATTTTGGAAATACAAGCACTGATTTTGGAAAAGAAGTGCTGCCACCTGGTGCAAGAAGAAGAAACCAGCTTTAATATGGCCGTTGTTTGTATGGTAGTCCAACGTTGAAGTATACCCTTTTTTGTGGCCCGAAGTTGGAACTTTAAATTGAAGCATCCGAAAATGATCGATATTTATCGAAATCATGATGTTGATGAAAAAATAATATGTTAAGTTGAGAGAGGAGGCCATTTTATCCAGATGCGGTGGTTTACTTCTTGAAATTATGTTTGCTTACGACGACTGCCATGTAATGAGGGATAATTAGCAGCCGTCATTAGCAAAAATAATTTCAAGAAGTAAACTACTGCATCTGGATAAAATGGCCTCCTCTCTCAACTTAAAATATTATTTTTTTCATCAACATCATGTTTTCGATCAATATCGATCATTTTCGGATGCTTCAATTTTAAGTTCCAACTTCAGGCCACAAAACAAACTACCATACAAATAACAGGCATATTAAAGCTGGATTCTTCGTCTTGCACCAGGTGGCAGCACTTCTTTTCCAAAATCAGTGTTTATCTTTCCAAAATCTTCATTTCCTCGCTGAGGAGTGAGATCGGCCTCATCGTTGTCAAAAATAGCAGAATCGTTGTCATTTTTAGCACGTGTGACAAAAATAGCACGTGCTAAAAATGACAACGATTGACCAAACCTCCCCCGACTGTAATGGACTTAATGGACTTAACGTTAATGGACTTATGGTTATTGGCAAGAGCAATATCTGACAATGGCACAAATATTAAAAAAACATCAGGTATGCTCCACTTCTTTATTGAATAATAAATACGTGATTAAACAATCAAATCATCCTTCTATAATAAGGATCAAATTGTGTTAGACAACCAATGATTGAATTGCTTGTCCATACCTGTATTGAGAAGCTTCTTGGAAATAGAGTTTTGGCTGTCAAAAGCCATGCCCTGGCCTCATCTGGACAAGAGGCCTCCAATTCCTTGGCTCTGCTGATGAAGTAGCTTTCATCAGACAGCCCGCTGTGCATAGCGAGCTTAACCATTGGTTGGCCGGATACTGCCAAGTGTAAAAGGAATAGCTGTGGGAAATAAGATCAAAATGTCAGCCAGCAATCATCAAATCTGGATTAAATGAGAGGTTCTGAATCTGTTCATACCTACACCATGATAATGATAAAATCAGATCATTGCAGTGCTCCAATTTGCTCCAGTGAAACACTTTAACTGAAAAACTTGAAAATTGTCTCAGTCCCAACTTGAGTGTCAGATGCATGAAATAAGCTCCAACAAAAAGTTACTCAAAGTGACCCTACCAAGCCTTTCAAACAAAACTTTGACTAATAACAAAAATGATCCAAAAATGGAGAAATTTTATTGTTATGATGATGCGTTTCGTTTCAGTTAAAGTTTCAGTTTCCTCTCAGTTTTCCCTGTCACATTCAAAAGTGCCATCTCCCTACCAGATGAAATTAAAATGATTTTTTTTCAAAGTATTTACAAAAAAAGTAAATTTTTTTTTTTTTTTGAATTTTGCTCCCGACAGGCCGAGGCCCTGGTCGGGGTAGGAAAAGCCTAGCTATTGACATCTTCAAACAGCACCTTTCAGAAATTGGTACCGTAAAACTGTAAACAAATGCATTATCCAACTCGATGTTTCACAAATGTCTCAAGCGCGCATTTTACGGAACAAATGCTACTAAACTGTCTGAACCAGAATAAGTTCATCTAGAAATCATGACTAAGAAAATACTTATCACATCAGTTACCATTTCCAAAATCAATATTCTTCTATAAAATTGCAAATTGTTATAAATTAGGGAAACTATTTCCGGTTGAAATGCAGCTTTTAAGAAATGGAAATGCAGAGCTGTCCAATTTAGTAGCCTACTGCTGATCTTTTTAGTATAACTTTGACTTGGCATCGTCATCAAAACAATGCACAGCTGAGAGTCGAAAGAGGTCAAAACACTGAGAGGACGGGGAGCGACTGCGATTTGTTTGCTTTGTGTGGCTTTGTTTGGCAGTAGATGTTGTAAAAACGTTCCTTATCGGGAGGTGGCGTGTTGAGGCCTTTGTTATCGTAAATGGGAGTGGGTTGGTGATCTCCAAGGTTGTATTCACAGTCCAGAATTATCCCACGCGCTGGTAGCCATTCTGGCCTCTAGTGGGGAATCGAGCGACGGTGGTTTTTCGCCCCCACCGCGAAAGAAGACCAGGCTCGTTAGTATGCAGCAGGCTACGAATGGAAGTTCGAAGAATGCTGCACATGGCGATGGAGCCACCTCTGCCCTCAATGGGGCATCCACCAATGGGCAAAGCTCATCTGGAAGGCCTCCAAAAATTTCCAAAAGAGATGGTGACGTAATCCGCTTGGTAGGCCAATACCTTCAAGATCTTGGATTAACGTGAGTTTGATATGGTTCATTAAATAATTTAGCAACTAGCCATTATATAAGTAGTTCACTGCATATATCTAAAACACCAGTGTTTGATGAATGTGCCCACCCATTGTGTAATCCTTTGTCTTTTTGTAATTCTTATTGCTCCCGATTCAGAGGGTGTTATTTGCAATGTTTCTGGTGTAATTGAAGTTTGGTGTTTTTATTTAACCTTATACTTTTTTACTTAAGCCAATTGTGCTATATAGAATGCTGGAACTGTGTTAAAATATTCTCCAAACCTGCATTATTGTCTAGGGTTTCTGTACATTCTCTGCAAAATGACAGCATTCTAGAAAACTATCATTATTGGATATGAATAGACCTTAATTGAACTTGCTTAACCTTATTTGGCTCCTGAATCATGAGCCTAAGCCCTAATCCACATTTGCACCTGGCTGAAATGTAGCAACATTTTCAGACTACTCATACTGAGAGAACCAGGCATGCTGTTGTGTATTTAGTGCAGCTCTCACATGGCTGTGCAGCTGCTGTTTCAGTGATCCTGTTGGTGCTGTTTCAGTAAGAGTGTGGATCAGCTGATGGAGGAGTCCGGTCTCTGCCTGAACCACCCAGCAGCAGCTAGGTTCCACCAGCACATCCTGTCAGGAGAGTGGGTCAAGGTGAGTCATACACTCACCTCACATCCTGGTGAACAAGCCAACCAGGCAACCAGCAAGCTTAGCCCTCAGAATGAGGACTAGGAGTTTAAGGACATGTGGTATATGAGGACTATGAGGACTATCAGAATGAGGATTAGGCAGTCCTCAGAATGAGGACTAGGCAGTCCTCAGAATGAGGACTAGGCCTTCAGAGGGAGGCCAAGCTGTAACACTTAAGCAACACTCTAGGGGTCTTTTTATCCAAATGCATAGTAATACTATGAGGACTAATTCTGAAAGGTTATGTTGGTAATGCTCCTATAGTGTTTTTAGAGCTAAGGCCTCGAATTTAAGGTAATGGATGAAATATGCTTTGTAAAGTGTATAGAGTAATAATTTAAGGCTGAAGTAGGAAAGTGTTTTTATTATTTAACAAGACATATATGTAAAAATGCAGAAGTTGCTGATTTGGTAGCATTTGCAATAGCTCAGATTGAAGATTTTAGAATTTTAAGATGTCTAGTTTCATTACTGACCACCTGATTTGTTGATAAAATCCAATGCATGATTCAGTCTTCTTTCTTTGTTCCATGTGTGCTGTCCAATTAGTGTCCATGCTGCATCCATCACTTCTATCCTGTTTTAATCACAATTCATTCAGAACCACTCATTGATATCAATAATGTGGGGGCTGAGGTTTCGATCCATTATAATAATTCGGTCGGTACCGGAGCCACGATACATTTTACTGATATGGGAAAGGATGTGTAAACAATGCGGACAGCTAGGTGGAAAGGCAGGGCAGGGGAGGAAAGGCGTGGGGTGATCAGGCCCAGAGGTGAACATTCTCAGTGCTTGGATGACTTGGTTCAGGTTGGAGAGAGAGTGAGACAGAATGGAATATATAGGTTGAATTGAGGACTATTCAGATCTCCTTACGGTAAATATTGACACCGTCTTCTCGTCTCGTCGATAAGTACACTTATCACGTAACACAACTTCAGGACTTCAACGAGGTGCCGGACTCGTAGTGATAGCCATTTCCCCTGCCTTTGTTATGGATAGTGGCAAATTTAGCTATGCTGGTGAGGTGTCCGCTTACCTAGATCCATTCTCAAGCGATATCTGTGTTTCTACGACTCCTTTTTATCGTATTATCGAAGATCGATTCAAGAATTCCCATGTACGCCCAAGTCATTCCTGATGGCGAGAATTCGCACCGTTGACAGATACCTGCCTACTTGTGCCTTCCACCACATATTTCGGCCGTTATTATATAATGAACTTGAACCAATTAGCGGTGGCTCGGAGACTGGCTGTTGCCATGTTGTCGTGTTTAACGTCATGCCGCGAATCAAATGACGTCATGTTAATGGTCAAGAAACGTCATAAAGCACGAGTTGCATGACGTCATGCAGTACAAATCGCTCGACTTTATACTGAGCGAATTATGTCATTTCACGTTCCTATAGTTGTATGATGTCATGATGCACAAGTTATGCTACGCCATGCCTCATGTCAGGCAGTGTTGTCCCTTTATAAAAACAGCCTGTTACTGGGGAAATCATCAAGTCCGTCGGAAACATCGTCAGTGCTCGAAGCCTCGTCGTCAATTGTTGCGTAGTTGTTTCCAACTTCCCGAGACAATATAATGGTCCAGTCCAACTGATGGCCTTGCGTACGTTCGTTTCACCGGTGTAAGTTAACAAGAAAGTTGAACGTACCGCAGGTAAATAGGGCGCAGTCCTCCCCGGCCTAGTGCGGCCCTCTCTCTAGCCAGTTATCTACGAGCTCGACTGACGTTTATATAAACCTGGTTCGGGATGGGTCTTCCATACATGGGGAGCAGTCTTCAACAAGTAGACTACTTGATGTTACATTTATTCATTCTTTGTCGTCGAAAAATTGTTATTCAGTTGCCGGGGTCAAATGTCTCGTTTCCATGGTAACCAGGTCGCCGTGTGACGTCGCCTGTCCCTTTGCCGCTTGTTAAAGGTCACAGGTCAGGGTCCCGCCAGAGGTTGCTAGTTATGGGCACTCGCCGTATGAATGTTTTTGAAATACAACTGAAAATACCGAAAAATGTGTTGCGGGGTCCAATCCTGTAATTTACTGGAGGGTAGACGTCAATTCCCAAAAGTCGGGTGGTGTTTTTAGGTATCTGGGCCAGCTATGGGTTGTCTGAATGATCTAAAATCTAAATTGCTTCAGGGAAGGTCGTGTACATTTAGATCGTTTGCGGTATCACGTTACATTCATCGATTCTGCACTTCACCATGGCATCGGTGACATATTGAAATCCTGGACAATTTCGCAGACGATACTGAGTTCTATTGCGGCAATCCTCTTAAATACTCTGGGACAGAGAGGTGAACACTCTCGTTGTCGGTGATAGAAAGTTAACCGGCGCTCCGCTGAGGGCTCTTGGATTTTCACGCCTTTCTGTGGGGTAGGGGTTGAACATCACCGTATAGCTCGGGTTCTGAGCCACTTAGCGACAAGCGGTAAGCGGCGTTCGAAAGGTAGCTGAAAGCCATCATAGAAGTACTTCGGTTGTTAGCGCCTTTACTTTGCAAAACCTACGTGTGCAGGAAATAGTTAGTATGGCGGGTGGTGATGATGCGCTGTCGTTCCAGGCTGAAGCGGATCTTCTGGAGCTGAAGAACCTGCTGGATGATCCGGACGATGTCGTTGTAAGTAGCTCTTTATCGCCGCATGTAACTTCTGCCACGAGAAGCTCTTATCAGTAAGTAACCGGTAACGTAATTTCTATAAACATTTTCAAGTCTGTTTGCTTTTGATGAGGTATCTTAAGTACCTGATTGTTTTGACATCACTGCTTTTCCTCGATTCTACTATATGTATTAAGCAACTTGATGAATGGATATGTAGAGACTCACTACTTATGCTTCATCTTACCCCACCACTGACCCCGACATCCTTCCGTCCTGGGTCCCGCAGAAGATGCGGTTCCTGCTGCTGGAGCAAAAGTACCTGGAGCTGCTGGAGGACGGCAGGGCCATCGATGCGCTGGAGGTGCTCCGTCATCAGCTCACGCCGCTCAAACACAACGTGCAGCGCGTCCATCAGCTCAGCAGGTGCGTGGTGCCGCCGACGGGGGAAGGAACTGGATAAGACTGCTTGGCATAGACTACGGGCACAACAGGATGTAACGCAACGTAGCCTACATATAAGTGTAAACGCGAGTGGAAAATTAGATGGGATGCGTGGCGTAGCTTTAAATTGTATTCTGAAGCTGACACATAGATGTCCGCACTGGCCATGACAGCGACTTTAGTTCATTGATTACAGTCTTAATGTGACGCATATTGCCTACCATCGTGCCATGCTTGTCGCACATTTATATAATATGTAGCACATGGGACGACGTGTGATTTGGGTCCCTGCTGCAGACACCACACTGTGTCGTGACCACTGCTCTTTATGCGTACTCCAGTTATAAAATGTGCAGTACATCGGAGGACCTGTGATCTGGGTCCCTTCTGCAGACATCGGACAATATAATGACCACTGTTTTTTTTCGTCCCGCAGTTACATAATGTGCAGCACGTCTGAGGACCTGCGCGAACAGTCGGGCTGGCCGGGCGCCAGTGCCGAGTCGCGCGGTCTGCTGATGTCCCGTCTGCAGCAGTTTCTGCCGCCGTCGGTGATGGTGCCCGGTAACCGCCTGGAGACGCTGCTGGAACAGTCTGCCGAGCTGCAGCGCAGTCGGTGTCCGTTCCACAACACCGCCGCAGACACGGCTGATCATGGTCTGCTGGTCGACCACGTTTGCTCCAGGTAAACACAGAGGAAGGGAGGACTTAAGGAGGGCGGCAAACCGCTCCAGGTAAGGTGGTATGGAGTGAGGCGGCCAACTGCAGTGGTCTTGCCTAGTAACTAGATGTTGGTGTGCACTGGCCGAGGCGGACGGATTTAAGATGGCTCGGGGTAATATAGGGAACGGACGGATACATCCGATTGAGACACCGGTTGGGGAAGGGAAAGGCGGAAGAGAACGGCTCTCTCTGATCCAGGTAGTTACGGTGGGAGGAATGAAGGGACTGCTGCCAGGGGTACGTAGTTACCTCCCACTGGTGACCTCAACTTATTTCATGACATCGACGCATACTTTAACCTCACCATCATCCCCAAAATAACCCCATCCCCCATCGGTCTGACGCGCCTCCCTCTGCTAACCCTCAGGGAGCAGTTTCCCACGGAGACGGTGCAGATTCTCCAGGAGCACAACGACGAGGTGTGGTTCTGTAAATTTTCACCGGACGGCCGGCTGCTGGCGTCCGGCTCCAAGGACAGCACCATCATAGTGTGGGATGTCAACATGGTGAGAGAGTAGGGTGGGAGCGGGGTGAGAGAGGATTTTGAACGGAGTGGGAGAGAGGTATGAGGAGGATGAGAGAAGAGAGGGATGTGAACGGAGTGAGGGAGGGATTTGAGTGGGGTGAAAGAGGAATGTGAATCGTGAGAAGAGAGATATTAAGGTGTGAGCGGTAGGAGAAGGTTGTGAGCAGGGTGAGATCAGGATGTGAGAAGGGAGATTGTGGTATGACAGGATGAGAGGGATTTGACTTGAGTTCTGAGTGTGTTCGTGATATTTCCTTTACACTTTGGGGTAGGGATGCGACACACCGCCTATAGCGATTGGTTAATCCGTACGTTTCCAAAACTTCTTACCCTTATCGCCTAGTATCATGACACCGGTCCCATTCTGACCAATGTCTCTCTGCTCGTCTCACTCCACAGGACACGTACACGCTGAAGCCGCGCCACACGCTGCTGGGTCACATGGACGGTCCTCACGGGTACGCGCTCTGCTACCTGGCCTGGTCGCCCGACTCACGCTACCTTCTGGCCGCGCACGAGTCGCCTGAGGTTCGGGTGAGTCAGAGGAGTCGGGGAGTCGTCGAACGTCACTAGACGTCACTAGGGGGCAGATGGAGTTACTGAAGCATTGCTGGAAGCTGGGTGTTATTTAGGTATCTAAAGTGTCTGTGAGCTCGTCATTGGGAAACACTGAGAGTCATCAGTCGTTGAGAGTCATTGGTTGTCACCGGAAGTCATTTTACGAAGTGCTACTCTGACATGTTCCATACGCGCCCACCATCCCCTGTTGCGCTCGTTTCGCTTACGCTCCCTCTATATAAACTAATTGACCGTTCTCCGGTTCTCAGATCTGGGACGCTATCCACGGCACCTTGGAGAAGAGCGTCAACCACTCCAGCAACGACGCCATCATGTGCGGCGCCTGGCACCCGGACGGCACCAAGTTCGTCTGTGGTGGCACACACGGCCAGTTCTATCTCTCAGTGAGTGGACGTGGGGCTCGAGAGTAGGCAGTGCTGGTAGACGGACGAGTAGAGCCAGTGCCGCCCGGTGTAAATTGTTAAAGTATGTTGTAGCTGATGGTCCTGGTGTCTTGCTGAAGGAAGTTTGCAGTGGATTCTATTTGAAAACCAGGATGTTTGGCTTTCATACACTGTTTGAACGCAATTCGATCAATATGCTGTCAGTTAAATCCTGTTACTTGGTAACTTAATCAAATTTAAAACATTGATGAACTTATGATCGTGTAACGCTGAGAATGGGTCTTTAATAGCTTACCTAGTGTCGGTCATAGGCGCCGGGGTCTTGGTCTTATAGCGTTCTGAGTCCCTGTCTCCCGGCAGGACATCCGCGGCACCCAGCACGACCGGTGGGAGGGCGTGCGGGTGCGCTCACTCTGGTTCCAGAACGACGGTCACATGATTCTGGCGGCCGACACACATAACCGCGTCTGTGGCTTCTACTCGGACGATCCGAAACCTTACGAAATGTGAGTGAAGATAAGGGGAAGAGAGGAGGGAGTGGGTTGGATGGGAGGAGCGCGGGGAACGGTCAGAGGGGGGAAGGAAATGGAAGGGTCTGTGTAAAGGACAGAGATGAGCGGAGAGCCAAGAGAAGACGCGGGAATGAATGTGGTGTGCTCGACCATATATATACATATGTTACTCGTTGATGACGCATGTGGACGGGATGACGGTCAATATATAGAATCGATGACGCAGCTGGCGCAGATAATTGGCTGTAAATCCCAAATGGTATTATTGGCGTCATTGATGCTCAGTTACTGCAGATAAATTAGATCCGAGGTGTTACGCAAGCGTCTGGTACACGAGTCTTTTGTAGGAACTGATGGAGCTAAAAAGGCTATCCTTGGACATGTAGTGAATAAGACTTTATTGATCAACGGAAGTCTGGCTTAGTCTTCTAAGAAGGCTATCTTCGGCTTTATGCGTTCGTTATACCGGGAGTCAGTGACGGCGAAATGAAATATAAACAGCCTCGCTGTGGCGCCCTCTGGACTGCTGAACCTCCCATCTGTGTGTTATATTCGGCCTTGGAACCTACATACACACTAGAGATGTCAATCGGATGCCAACCTTTTGGTATACCGATACCAAACCGATACCAACTTGGTATTTGGTATTTTAATCCTAATGTACCTGGTATTTTGTTGGTGTTATGAACCCTCACTTATATATAAGAGGCTGAGAAATTGGTATAAATTTGGTATTTGTCTCATGTTCCTAGGTTGGTTCGGTTTCGGTATTTCCTCACGGTTTTGGTTGGTATTTGGTTTGGTATCGGTATTCCGATTTTCTGTAATCGACATCACTAATACACACTGTGACACACATGTGTCAATAACCCCGTCATACACAGACGAGCTCGTTATACCCTATGTGACAGCCTTGCGGTTGTGTGTGGGTGTGTCAGGCTATCAATGCCCGGTGGTGTGCGTTTCCATATATAGCGACGGCTATATACGGATGCCGCACACGTGTCTGTTACATGGTCTTGTCAGTGTCTCAATGGTCGATGGCGAGCTATGTGTTGTATACCAACGTCTCTGTGATATGCGCCGCGGGCAGTCGGCACCGACCTAGTCACTATCTGTCTGACTGACTGACTGACTGACTGACTGACTGGTCTGACTATCTGACTGACTGACTGATGACTTTCTGTCTGTCTGTCTGATTGACTGCCTGTCGTCTGCCCACAGCCTCACGGAGAGCGGCGACGTGATATCCATGTGCATCAACGACGAGGGTAACATGGCTGTGCTGAACGTGGCGAACAAGGGCGTCCACCTCTGGGACCTGCAGGTACGGAACTGGGGCCTAGAGAGAGGAGGGAGAGGTGAGGGACTGGGAGCATGACGGCTGTTAAAAGGGATAACGTTAAATAGCTCGAGTTCATTACCTAGCTGGATTACCGGAAAATTTGCCTGAAGTATGTGTGCAGTTAATACTGTTTTTTTTTTTCTGTGGAAAATACCAACTAAACCTACATGCTCCGTTCAATATTTATCGCCCCACGAATTCTAATCCGCCGTTTTCTCTCCAACACTATCAAATGTGCCAAATTTACCTCAGCGATAGGGTGTGTGTCCGTGAACGCCCACCCACCACCTCTTCCACAGGATAAGGTGCTGGTTCGGAAGTTCCAGGGCCTGACGCAGGGCACGTTCAACGTGTACAGCTGCTTCGGCGGCATCAATCAGGAGTTTGTGGCCTCGGGTAGTGAAGGTCAGTTGCATGGGGCGGGGTGGTGGTGACTGGGGCGCCTCTGCGTGACCTGAGGCGATTGGCATTGGGACTGTCTTGGGAGTGTGTAGTTAGAGTTGTGTGGACTGGGGGAGGGGGATCTATGGAAATTGAGACGGCTTAGGTGTGTCAACTTGGTTGCGTGACGAGAGGTGCTTTATTTCGAGGGTCAGCCCAAATTGACAGCTGAGACTCGAGATATTTCTGAATAGGTGCGCAATGCGTTTAATAAGATCCGCTGTTGAGCTGTCATGTTGCTGTGTAATTTATGATTCAAGGCCACCTTCTGTTTCTTAAAAAAATGTCTGAATTCGTCAATCGTTCCCGTGTTAACCCTACCTCCGTTTTCCTCCAGAGTGTAACGTGTACATCTGGAACACGCGCCGCTAACACCTCTCCTGTCCCCCTTCAGAGTGTAACGTGTACATCTGGAACACGCGGCGCTAACACCTCTCCTGCCTGTCCCCCAGAGTGTAACGTGTATATCTGGAACACGCGCCGCGAGAAGCCGGTAGCCGTGCTGCAGGGCCACACCAACACGGTCAGCTGCGTCAGCTGGAACCCGCAGTGTCCCAGCATGCTGGTCTCCTGCAGTGACGACTGCACCGTGCGCGTCTGGGCTCCCGCCGCCCAGTACAGGAGCTCATGTGAGTGATACGGAGCGGGGAAGACGATGTTAAGAGAGGTGCAGTTGGGCGGGCCGGGAGGGGACGATGTGGTGAGATTCTGTAAGAGTAGCTATTCCTCAGTTATGTGTTGTTGTGGTGGCTAATTCTGAACTCGTTGACCACAGGGGATTCATAAACGTATATAGTTTGTGCGTAACAAAGGCCACCCCCAGTTCACTTTCTTTTCGTCGGAATAATTACCATCTGAATCTCCATTCGTCTCATATACCTCCCATCATTCGATCTTCCCTTTTCTCTTCCTCCATCCTCGCTGCCTTTCTACGAGTGATTTCCGCGTGGTGAACCCTTTTCCGCAGGGCACAAACCATGACCGAACCTCCTCTGTTGTTTCAGCGTCCGGCCGGCCGGCGGGCGGCAGCGGGGCTTCCGATCTCTCGAGTAACGGCTCGGCACCATCGTAGAAGTAAGCTCAGCGGCGGCGGTGAGCGGTGGGACGCTGGTGCCTTGACGGCCACTCTCCGCTCGCTGGGTGGACACGCGCGCCCTGACAGTGGTCTCAGAAGGCACGGCACGGTGGCCAGGGTGCGTCCAATGCGGCCGGCGGGACACGGAAGGTACGAAGGATGGCGGTGGAGTGGCGGCGCAGGGAGTGGAAAGGCAGGAGGTGGAGACTGGTGGAATGATGGGGGTGTGAAGGCGGAAAAGGAGAATGAGAAGCGGAGGGTGAGCCAGATAGGAGGAGGAGGAGCGAGGAGTGAGGGAGAAGGTGGTGAGGCGATATTGAAGAGAGTGAGATTAGGAGGGAAGGAAGAGAGGAGGAGGGATTCGAAATGGGGAGAATTGCGAGGCGCCAATTTGAGATGGAGATGTCTATAGGCAGCGGTGAATGGATGGTCAGATGCATTGATATGGGAATCTGCGAATGATAAGCATTATGAGATAACAATCTTATTTACCGGCACGTGTCCCCTTGGGCGGAGGTGTGGGTGGGAGCGAGACAATATCTGGGTGGCCCAATTATGTTCTCAGTCTCAGAAAGGGCCGCCGCTGTTGGAAGAAAGGATAAGGGATGAGCTCGCCATTGCTTGAACCTGGGAGGGCCGGGATAGGCGGCTTTAGAATGTAAAAGTGTACAGGAGTCAGGCTGGTATACCTAAGAACCGTAAGGGACGGGATGCGGCTAGGGTGGGCCTGTGAGGAGGAAGAGAAGATGAAGCGAGAAGGGAGTACGATCAGGAGACGGAAGATGAGCGGAGGTAGGAGGGAGCTCGTTATGGAGAGGACAGAGAGTTGGAGGCCGGAGGGGAGCGGACGGACATCCAGCCACCCTGCAGCTGCCGCCCCGACCCGGCCGGTTACTGCCCTCCGGCCGGCCGAGCCGCCCTGTTTTGCACTTTTGTATCGCGGCGGCCGAGGCCTTGTGTTGTGTCCTGGTATGCTTTAGTATGTATTTGGTGACGCAGAAACTATCAACTATCATGGGCTCGTGGCCGGCTCAGAATGGGGGTTTGTGTGTGTGCGTGTGTGGCCTTGATTTCTCTAGCGGTAGACTAGAGAGGAGGATGGATTTATTTGTCTAAGTTTATCGCGGAGTGTCGCCTTGTGCTGCTATGAAAGATTCGGCGTGGACCATTAGAAGGCCCAGCGGTATGAAATACGTTTCTATATAACTACACCACAGTTTGTTGCTGCGTCATTTGCTCAGAGGAGTGATACCTTCGGAACCGCGTTGCTTTATTACGTACCCACAGTCAGTGTTTTAACGCAGCGCTCCTGCGGCATATATCAGAAACTCACCCCGTCCCCCGCTGTTCGCCTGTGCTGGTCTGTCCCGCTGGGTGTGCTGTGTCTAACTGCCACGGTCGAAGTGCAGAGAGAGGCCTGGTGTGCCGAGGAGCGATATCCGGGCGGTCCCGCCGCGGTATGGGTCCTCTGACTCGTGTGACTCACCCCTTACGTCCTCTCGAAGTCACCGAACCGATTTGGGCCGTCCCCTGGCTTCCCCACCGCGTCTGGTCTGTATATAACCACCTCGATACACCACGGAGTTCGACGGGAAGAGACCGGAGACTGGACGGTCCCGCCGGCCGCTGGGTCCAGGCCACGTCTCGGTCACGTCTCGGCCACGTCCAGGCCACGTCTCGGGCGGTGTCCCTCGGACGTGTGGGGTCAGAACCGACCGCGATCGGCCGGCCGCCGGTGGTCCGCCGGGCTTTAATCATTAGAGAAGGCTCTTTTAGCGGGGAGTCGCAGCCATGCCGGTCCGGTGGTCGCGCTTGCCGAACGGTGTCGATGATTGCGTGCGCCATGTGTATGTACAGGCCCGCGCCGGTTCAGCCACGGCTATACAACATCGAGCGACGCGCAGCGGTGGGTTAAGGGTGCTCTCTCACGCGAACCATGGGTGTTATCTATGACGTTTCTCTATCAGCGGCCGTATCTGTGTCTCGGCGAATGTCCGAAATCGGCCTCTCATCAGTATTGGTAGCACAGGCAGCATTCTCAGCTTCCACACGCCATTTTCACGTGGAGGTGTTGTTGTTCACCGCCTCACGAGTTTTGACTTCTGTCTGTCTCTCTGTATTTTGCGAGTGTGAACACCCATGTTTCCTGAGAAGCACTGCGACGGACGGCGGGTGGCCAGGGCTAGAGCGTCTTATCCATGTGTTCTCAACCATATTGTGTATAATAAACTGTCCTTTTAAGGAGGCCTTTTTGGGCGTGCTCTAAGCAGACTTGTCCGGCTTTTTCTGATGCGTATTCTGCCACTTTGGGGAAGACTTGCATACGAGCTTGTTATATGGTGAGGATGGGTGAGGTAATTTTGATGACTGTGAGAAACTGTGCGGTAGAATACGCGCCAAACAGCCACAATATTCAAAGCTTCTAGTTGCAGTTGAATGTCATGTCCGAGGGTAGTTCGTGTGTTGTGATCGTACATGGCGATCTCTAGCGTTGCTTTGTTCGAACTGCGCAGAACACAGTCGCATTCGGCTGTGCTGCTTTGCCAGTGACGCTGATTTATTACATATGCTAGCCTGAACCTCACCCATCCTAACCTGTCCAACCCCGACAAGCGCCACTGAACCATAGACTGTTGAACCTATCGGATCGTGTCATCTTGTTTTCGGCAGCGCTGGCGCAGACATGTGCGGCCGACCGCGCGCTGGAACCGCTCTGTGAATTCCCCGGATATGACAGCGCCCGGGGGAAATCATCCGATGGATAAAAACCTGCTGAAACACAGCGACACCACACGCGTACCTGCGGCCGGGCTGAGCGGGCCGGGACGGCGGGGACGGAGGGAGGTGTCGCAGCGATATGATCCGTCTCGGGTCAGTCGAGTGGAACGCTGTCACCGGGTCAGAGTATGGAAATGTTGAGCGAGTGTGTGTTGTGAAGGTGACGCCTTGCGTTGCAGCGGCAGGCGTTCGTTGATGCTGAATTCGACGGGACCGTCTGCTAGACTGAAAGCTGATAAACCCACTGGGACTCTTGTCTGAAAGTCAGAAAGGCAACATACTTTATGCTGATCGATGTTCTCATCTACCACCAAAAACATTTCGCCCTAAAATGCATCTGCAAACTGCACCGTATGTTTTGTCCCACAATTTACTGACCAGACTAAATAACTTCGTGGAAAAATGGGTCAACAGGAATCCGAGAGGAAATGAAGTCGACAAATCTCACTTGGGCTGTCGGATGGGCACACAATGTGTCTGGTTCTTGACGTCGATTGGCGACGTGAGGGGGGCGACTCGGAAACGATCCGACTCTGACAACAACGCGGCCTCGCTACTGAATCGGGCAGTGTCGAGTCCTTACTACGGGTCGTTTCCGACGAGTAATGACTGATTTTCAAGAAGATCACCTCGGATGTCAAATCAAAGCAGTCACTTTTGCATTGCACGCAAGGATTTTACATGCAACTTCGATGCACACTCCGATATGAATTCTAAAGCCGAAATTGTTTGGCGGACCACAAGCATTTATCCTGATCTTTATTGATTGGTCCTTATGTGTTACAACAGTCGTTCTGACGTCGAAATCTGCCCAAAAGCCAGTTGGAAGTTTCTTGCTTCAGGAGTGTCTGTATTATCATTTATCACTCGTTCTTCCATGTATGGGCCATACGATAACCATGTTACCCCCTTTGGACGTGTCATTCATCTTGACGGAAGACGTTGGGTCGGTCGGCTCGCCTTAGGTGCCGATGATGCCCGTATCGGTTCTGTAATGTCTATCCCTGCAATATTTGGAAGCAACCAAACCCACCCACACGCTACCGATTCTAATTCGGAGTGGCGTGCAGTCATGGGTGTGGCTCTTCCAGTAGCAGGCACCCATTGGTTTCTCCAAAGATAAGCAATACATACATACATACATACATACCCATGAACTTCTGGAATAGCGAGGAATGTATCACTCTGATAGGGACATGGTGCCACCTTCCAATCGCCCCTGACTCCCAGTGTTGTTGTCGCGGTGTCTGACCGAGCACGTCTGTCACTCGGGCGGCTGCTAATGAAATTGTCCGTGTCCTGAGCGGCGTGTCCGTGTCCGCTGACCGGCACTGACAGCGACCTGTCACAACTGTCACAGAGCCGCCGTCGGCTGTCACACAGCTGTCACCCAGCCGCGCCTTCCTCGCCCACTCGAGCCCACAACTCTGGGAAATTCGGTCCTCAGAGATGTGCTTGGAGAGCCTCCAGAATTGTATGCTGTCACAAAATGTCGGCATATCAAAACGGCACAGAGATGAAATGTAGGTCTCCGAAGATTGTTTTTAGCTGTTTTATTTGTGACTGCGAGGAATATGCATAGCTTCATACGGTCAAATGAGTTTCGTGATAAATGAGTTTCGTGATCGCGAAGTCCGTTTAATTTATGTGTATCGCTCAGTAGACCCAAATAGTTTTTCACTTGACATATTTTATAAAGGCAATGCACTGAAGCGCTGCTCCAGGCTCTAGATCCTACACCATTATACAACAAAATTATAAAAAATATAGTATTATATTATTATATATTATATTATATTATAATATAATATATATTATATTATTAATATAATAATATATTATATTATTATTATATATTATATATTATATTATATATTATATTATGATATAATATATATAATATATTATTATTATATTATTATAAAGTATATTATTACAAATTATACAATGCAAATGTCTTATTATAGGTGAGTGAATTGATTGATAGATGACTGTAGATGGTTAACACTACCAGAAATAGCAGCCTTGGACCCGTCTTGTTCAGCCCTTACAGCTGAATGAACTTAAATGCGTACGCACGGCTTACGTCAAACTATTGCAGGAGTACCTACATCGGATTTTTGCTCGTCTTTTTAGTTATAATCCCTTGTGCAACCGTTCGCCGAGTCTGCGGGGATTACTCGTGCTCTGTTCAGCAGTCGTTAACGGTTTCAAAGCGAAACGGTCTCCCTGCCGGAAAAGGCCTTTGAAGCACGCTCGGCGAATCGCTGTCGGCAGAGCGAAACGGTTCCGTGTCGTTTGTGACATGTCAACATGCTGCTGCGGGCTGGTTTGGGAGATCCCGGCGGTCGCAGTTTTCCGTGTTCCAGTCAGAAGCGATGTGCGCGGTGGAACACAGACGGGGGGGGGGGGCGTCAATCATTCGGGGGGGGGGGACTGACACTGACAGTATTGTGTATCGGTTATCGGTATGTTGTATCGGTGCTGGCGGAATACTAAAGATCTCTACTCGATCAAAGTAGCCCGTCCTGTTGGTAACCGTACGCAAGGTAAATGCAACACATGCATCATACAAGTACACACAAAAATTATTCGCTTCAAAAGCATCCACAGTCCGTTCTTACTCTGGTACCGTTCTTTTGCAGCTTTATAATTTATGGAAGGAAAAAGAAATGCGACACGTGAAGCGTTTTCATCAGTCAACACACTGATGACCTTATCGTACGGCTAGGTATACCTGAGCTGCGGCCTGAGCTACGGTTCGAATAAATTTGCAGCCATTTGCAACGTTCGTAATAAGGCATCATACAAGCTCATGGAACATTTTCAATGTACCAACCGGCAGCCACGTATTTTATAACACTTAGCGCTATTTTTTTCAAGATATAAAACAAACATTCATATTTTTCAAGAGACAGGTATGATCGTCGTGTGATGAAACAGACCGCGGTCGAAACTGCATAAGAAATCTCCGGAAATGACAACATAAAATGGTATTTAGAGTCTAGAGAGTGAGCCGCTGAACGCTCAAATCTTTATGTAAACATTGTTTTCCTAATGCATAATATGGGCGCGGCTGCCTAGACGGTTACATTACTAGGGAGTGCCTTATACTTTTATCCTATATCAGTTATGCTGACAAGATGATTATGACAAAACTTATACCCAGTCAACATAATTCACCTCGTTAATTGAGGCATTCTTCGCTGTATCTCGGTCTTCTTATTACATGCTATGAGCACATTTACTGAGAAGTGTGACGATTGTACAGTCATGCAGTCCCCGGGTGTGACCCTTGGAAATACATTCGTCTGCGCCCAGGCATTTAGTTGGGAAAATTGTGGGACAGCATCTGGCCGGGATGATTAGTCTTTGTCTTTGTGGGATGTCTTCGGTCAAAGAAATCCGATGGTATGAAGCTACTTTGCGTACATGCCGTACTTTCGAACTCTGCAAATAGCATTACGGCATTCTTGCATTTTTTAATGACGTAAAGTGATGCTATGCTTAATTTCATAGAATGGGTATCGCTCATCTAGTGATTGTTTTTGTCAGCATGCACTATGTAGAAGCGTTTTTGCATTCCATCATGAGCTCAGCATTCCACACGGCATGCCAGGTGTGGGCCGTGCACAAAAGTGTTCCTACTTCTTGTGCACCGCTTCTTTACACTCATAAACGAAACGTGGCTAACACTCATACACAGAATGGCTGGACCTGACTGGAAAAGCACGTGTCCATAGAAAACCTATTTAATTCGGGAGAAGTGGACGGTCTTGGAGCTCCTCTGGTGCGTTTATCCGTCTTACCATCAGTGGACACAGGTAGGTAGCAAGAGTTATAACTTCAAGCGCAACATGGATATTTTACGTAAAAGAATAGAGTAACGGATGTCCATAAATAAGACGCATCCTCTTTCTTTGCTCCATTCGTTCTTCTCAAGGCAGAGATAGTGACATACAGTGAAGGTGACAGGGTCCAGCTACTGGTAATCCTAGTCCAGTTAGCTGTTATTTTAAGCCGAAAGGCATGCACTGATCTACCTCTTGACATCTCAAACATCATAAAACCCAGCCGATACTCCGCCGTACGTGACAAATCGTCCACTTCTCACTAGCAGCAGACACAGAAACAGAGCATGGAGCGACTCGAACACGGTGTCCGAAACAGAGCAACATTCCTGCCGACGCGGTGATCCGGCCATAATTCAGCCTCCGCGGCAGAGGTGTCAGCTGTCTCCCCTCTCCGGTACGTACCTTGTTCAAGAGAATGTCACCTCTGAGTCCTGACCGGACGGGCGTCACTGTTCAGGAGGCCATTGATGGTGAAGTGAAATGTTTCGGGGCTTGGGGTGCAGGTATCTTGGCTGGTTTGGTTCAATGATTGTATGTAGACATCAGCAGGATAGTGATCGCGATGAAGCGATTCACGACTAGCGATTGGACAAAGTAATGCTCGGAACTTCAGACGTGGCCGAGGGATTGATGGAGGACAGACGTGAGAAGTGATGAAAATATGACAAAGTTATGAATGTTCTTTTGAGGAGTGGTGAGGGTAATGGTCAATGCAAAGAACCATCCATGGTGCATTTGCAGTCGAGGGACAGTTTACCTGTCTTTGTGGACATCAGTTTCCCTCTGTATTCCAGCTCCAGGTCAGGACGTACCGCGAACGGAAAGCAAAGTAGATAATAAAGTAGGAAATATTTTATGCATCGATTTGAAAGCTTTGTGATGTTCCCATTACCAGTGTCCATCCACTATGCCAGCGTCGGATGAGAGGTAATTGCGATGTCATTCAACAATCAAGGACACCAACTTACCTGGGACTTGGGGGAGCGTTTTTTTTTTTAAACGAAAACAGGGACAGACAGGACTCAACCGGCTAGGTCTGCGAGGGTACAGGAATTAACAAGATACGACATCAGTCGGTCTGGAAGTTGCCAATGATATGATAAGAGATAAGGCCACCTCTGGACACACGTGCGGCGGCATTCCTGATATCCATCCGTTTCGCCTCGAATCTGCCCTGAACACACGAGGACCTGCCGCTGCTGTCGCCGTGGTGAGCGAAAGCCGCGCTGCAGACACTTGCGTGGCTATGTTCAGTGTCCCTTCGCATTTTTAACACTCAGCGCTCACATATCGGATTAACAGGAACGGAGCTTTGAGGCGCGGACCAGCCACCCAAAGTATCCATTCATTAGGACTCGCCGGATTGCGCTTAGCTTTTATCTGTTCTTGTCCGGCAGTTGCAGGTTTCTGGAGGCTGTTCTATGCTCACTGGACCATATAGCCATATCGTGTAAGTCTTGCGAAGCTGTCCTGCTCTGAGCATTAGCCAGGCGGAATGAGCCAGCTGGTCAGACAGGTTCGGAGACGGCCAGTGCGACACGCGAGAAATTAGTCGCACAATGAATTATGATCGGCGGATAACAGCGCAAAGTGGGACACTATCTGACCTGCGATCGCAGGCATGTATGGAAAGCAGTCATTCAGTGTCTCGTGTCAACCGACAACAGGTAATGGGGCCCTAATAGCTCTTCTTTTATTGGTAAAATGTTCATAAAGATAAACGTGGTATGTTCCGCCGCGCACAGGTGCATTGCGGGACAGTCTATTAACCCTAGAACGCCTAGGGGGGGGTGTATCAACCCCCCCCTGAGTTTTTTTTCGAAGTGCACGCTAAACGGCTTGTCGTAGCGGGCTGAAATTTTCAATACCCTCTGGGGCAACCTTTGCGCATCTTTTGCCGAAAAAAATTGATCGGGTCATGTCAGGTCACGGAGTTATGACGTCATAAGAGGTACAGCCTCCGGCCGACAGTTACCAAACGTGTGCGCCGAATCCCTAGGTTTTCTGCCGGTGATACCCACATTGTTTGATGGATCATGATGAAACTTCCCATGCATGTTGGGGCAAGCATTGGCTATCGTGTGGTGCAAGAAAATTGACCGGGTCAGGTCAGGTCACGGAGCTATGACGTCACAAGAGGAACAGCGTCCGGTACTATTTTTGAAAAGCGCCCGAACCACTATTTTGCTAATTCTTGTCACCTCAATGGGAATATGCAGCAATATTAGCTTCTATAGGGAGCAAATGGACCTCCCAAATCCAAAAATACAAGCAGATTTCAAAAATTTAAATTTTGATTTTTCGAATTTCTGCCGCCGACTGTGACCTTGCCGACTTCCGGCGCTCCCAACGCGCCATTTTTAGAGCTAGGGAAACGAAATACATACCAAACGATAGAGAATTGATCAAGGAACACGATAGTGAAGGTTTCAAGTCGATATCTCCCACCGTTTTGCCGCAATCGCCGCGGAAAGTTGAAAAAGTTTGATTTTTTTCGGAAAATTTGACCTTTGACCGGTCATAAGTAGGTCAAATGTTGACCTAGGACCAAAAAATATACCACCAATCGCGAGATCTCGTTGAGAGCAATCCGTTGGTTTTTCCGCTAAGCTCTACGACCTTCCGTTTCGAAACGCCAGGGGGGGGGTCGTAACAACCCCCCCCCCCCCTGGTCGTTCGTGTTATGAGAAATGGCCTGGTCGTGCGAGGGTTAAGAAAACGGAGACTACTTGCGACAAATGGAAATGCAACTTTTTACAATTCGTATGTGCTATCAACAATGATATTCCTACAAACCTCGAATTCAAAATGATGCTTTGAAGATTTATGCTTTAACCCGCGCCCCGTTGGGCTCTGCCGAGCAACGCGCCCGGTTCTTAGGGGGGCCATTTTGCCCCCCCCCCCTAAGATCTCGAGAACCACGCAACATAGCGACAAGCGGTAAACGGCGTTGGATAGCCCCAACGGGGAACTACCTTGTGACCCAATTTTATTGACCTAGGTCAAACCGATGACGTCACAGGTCAGGTCAAAGGTCCAATTTTCACCGTTTACAGGCACTTCAAGAAATGCGTTGTAAAATCGAGTAAAATGCATTTCATTTAAAATCATCGATGGGGAAATGTTCTTCAAACACATATTTTGCTATTTGAGGTCACTGATACCAGGTCAGGTCACAGAGGTCAGGTCACGGGGGGGTCACAATATGAAAGTGTCGTGTGATACATGTTTTATGGTCCATTTTACGTGACGAATGCGATTATATGGGTCAGGCAGCCTTTGGTGCCAGCTTAGATCACGTTTTGATCAAGGTCAGGTCAAGGTCAGGTCAAGGTCAGGTCAAATTAGGTCAAATTTCAAAGTTAATATTTTTGCATAAAATGGGTATCGAATCGATGCAGCTCGTCACGGGGAGTTCAATGGTGGTCTTTTTTTTTGCCGTACGTTGTCTAGAATTGCTAAAAATTGAGTTCAAAAATTTGACGTCATCATTTTTGAACAGCTTTTTCGCTATAACTTGGCCAAAAAACGAGATATCAATCTGAAATTTGGTATGTATATAGAAGAGCGCTGGGACTATCACATATATTCCGGTTTTTTCGAAATTCGGAAAAATTTTGGATTTTTTCAAAGTTTTTCTAAAGAAATCAATTTTTTGAATTTTTTTGGGTCAAAAACCAAAAATTTTGAAAATCCGAGATAGCAGTTTTGTAGCGCCGCTTTTTGTCTACTAGACCATATAAAGAACTTTGAAATTGCTTGATAACTGTAGATTTGATGAGCGCTTCAAGATTGCATGTTTTTTGCTCATTTTTGCTCGAACATGACCTCAGTTTGACCTCAATAACTCCTGACCTAAGGTGACCTAAGACTTGAAATTTGGTGTGAAGGTGTCAAATTGATGCCCAGGAAGGTACTGAAAATTTGGCGGCGCTGCGCGCCGCCGTTTTCTTGCTATTCAGGAAAAACCACAGGGGGGGGCCAAAATGGCCCCCCCCCCCAACGGGGCGAGGGTTAACATGGATTTTCTTAGAAGGGAAACCAATCAGCGAGTTCATCACAGCGCTCTTCAAATCTCGCTTTGTCTATAAAAGTGTTGGTTTGTAAGCAGTTTCGTAACAACACTAATAAGCGTTTTCAATAATTAATTGCATTTTACTTATTGATACCATAGATACACGTGAAAGGCTGTCATTTAGAAGTGAAGGCATTGTGAACCTACACATGAGCCAAATGTGGAAGCGCGGCGGTTGAATGTCACACATATGATCAGCACTACAATATAGTCGCATCACCCTGACTAAAGGCCTGGCTACACTATGCGTTTTCTGCGTGCGTTTTTTTTTGCGAGTTTGCGTGATTTGCGTAATATCGTTCTAGAAAAAATGTTATTACTAATATAACTTCTTTAATATTCATATAAAAGTTAATAAAATATTTCATATTAATTAAAACTTTATATGAAAAATATAACAAAAACGTGATGCCGTTTCTTTCTAGAACGATATTAGGTACGCAAATCACGCAAACTCGCAAAAAAAAAAAACGCACGCAGAAAACGCATAGTGTAGCTCGGCCTTTATGCTTCATAAATATCTAACGTACACTCATTAGAATATTTACTGTAAGCCGAAAATACCCATGCTCCTACAAACACAGCAATATGCTGTCGCCGCGTGCGCCCATATGCGTCATGACAGACTGCAGTTGGCCAATTACGCTAATAATGACCCCGTTGGGCTCCCAGCCGTATGTCATCAGCTGACCGTGCCGTACCGTACGATGTCGTAGACTCGTACCGTAAGCAGAACGATACCGTAGAATGTCGTAGACTCGGTGTACCGTACATACATACAATGTCGTAGACCCGGTATAACGTACCATAAGGTTCCGTACCGTACCGTACCGTAATCAGTCAAATCATCAATAACGTAAAATGTCGAGCAGCACCGTAAAATGTCTGACACTGACAGTTCCGTAAAATGTCTGACAGTGCTATAAATGTCAACAAATGAAACGAATCGTACAGCTGCACTGTAGGTACTGTGTCCCTCCTTACCGTACCGAACCTTATCGCAAGATTCCACAGGAATATTCGTCTACATAAAATGTAGAACCGTGCCATGCTGTATGTGTCGTAGGGACCCGCATCGTAAAATAAAATGTCGAACCGAATCGCACTTTATACCTACCTTATATTAATTGTTTCAATTTCCAGCAATGACGGAAGCGATATCTCATCAGACAGTATCATACCGTACCGTCTCACCCTACCTTTACCCACCTCTGCACTCTGCCAAGACGAAGACACCAGTATGTCCGGTCCAGCACGGGCGGGGTGGGAGACGGGGGGGGGGGGCAGGAAGCAGCGGACGGCGGACGGCCGTGCAGTGTCCGTTCAGACACCGAACCGGCAGCTGGTCGGAGCGGGGCTCCCTCGGTGCGGGCGAACCGTCGGCACGGGTTAGTCAGTCCAGCGGGCACGGTGCACGGAGTGGGAGGCTAGTGTGTGAGCTGGACACTGGAGCAATCGAGGAGATTTTGGAGACGGTCCCAGACGGAGACGGCAAATCATCTGCAGCGCACGAGGAGACGAGACACGAGGGGAGAAGAGAAGGTTCATAATAGTGGCCGGTCGGCACTGGCGGTGAACTTTGTGACTCGTTAGTGACATTTGTTTGGTGCGCATGAGTGACAATGATGCGTGTGTGAGTGACATCGCACCAGTGGCGAAGTGACATCCAGTGACAGACATTTGCTCCCTACAAACGATACCGTTCTGATCGTGAGTCAGTATCTGATCGCGAAACGCTTCAGATACTGACTCACGAGTCACGCGTGACGGGATCGGAAACCTTGCCCCACTGTGCCCCTCGGCAGCCCGGCGCGGCGTCACCCCGGACCATGGCGGCGCCTCCTGTGTTGTTCTTCTATGTGGCGACTCTCTGCCACCTCACAGTCAGCTCCGGTAAGTGACAGGATCGTCTATACAATGCTCTCAGCTCTGTGACGCAGTCTGAGGCGTGATGACAGACCTCCAGCCACGGCCGGCTTACAGAAAACAAACCACACTCGCGTCAACAAACCAATAACGGTAAACCACGGTGGGGCGCTGAGACCGACACAAAACACCTCACAGATCATCGTGTGTGCTAGCTGGGTGGCGAATTGATGTTCATGTGCACCGTGTTGCACATGTGCGATCATACAGGCGGCAATCATTGTGGAATGCTGTTTGTTGTTATATACGATGCCTGAGAGATTAACGGTCCCAGCCACCACTTTCAATGTGGATGGAATCGTAAGTCTTGTAAAGTAATGATAATTACAACAGCCTTTGTTATTTTAACGTTTTAATAGAATGCAATGTTATGCACAATGGAGCAGAAACGCAGGGTTTACTAAATGCCGATGCATGCACGCAAAAGTTAAGCGTGGCATTTCGCAATAAAACAATCGCAGCTAAATAATGCCGGAATTCAATTGACATCAGACCGTATCACACAACCGTCAGAAACAAAGGAAGTTGTTTACAAGTTCACATATCGTCCAGCTGCTGTTGGGTCGTCTAAACTGGAGCGGGATTCCGCTGAAAACCGAAGCACGGCCGGACCAGGAGCCGACTGAGACTGTTTGTGGCCAGCAGTCCGCCGCCACTGAGGGAAATGCACCGATGCGTGGGAATTTGCACGGCGTGGTGCCGGGGACCCAAGCGAAGGCCAGACGTGGAGGTGTGGTGGTATGGAGGTTTGGCACGGGTGGAGAGGAGTGAATTAAGGCAGATAGCAGATAGATGTTTGAATGACTTTAACGTGGCATTCTCTATTCGCTTGTGGGTTTTTTGGTCCAGTCATCATTTCTCTCCTTAGGGGCATAAAGGTGGAAATTAAATGGCATCCATAGAATAGTTAAGGGCAAGGGTCGAAAACCAAAGTTTACTTTTTGTCAAAAAGCTCGATTTGTTTAGAGACTATTACAATGAGCCGATAGCGGACGTTTTGAAAATGTCAACCTAAGTAGGCATCCTAAACTAACCGTGAATTACCTCTTGCACCGGCTAACAAGGTTCTCCTCACAGCCCATTGCTAAAACTATTATACAGTCAGTGATCATCACCTTGTTCTGCATGTTGCGTACAACCGTGGTACAACGCTTAAATTTCCGATTTTCCTCTTTGCCGATGCGTGAAGCCTATTTACAACCAAGGCAATTAAACTATAAATGTTATGAACATCAACTTAGATAACTAGCACAGCAATATACAATTCAAACACATGTTTAAATATGTTTGCAAAATGAACAAAAGATACTTTCGTAGCACGCATCGATTTGTGGAACTGGGGATATTACAGACGCCACCGCCGTTTCCTATAGCCTAACATCGCCGTGAAGTCAATGTAGCCAGATAGCAGTTCATACGGGAAAACGACACCAATTTGACATCAAGTCTTACTATGGGATGTTTTCTTTAGTTTTACTGTATCAGCTGCGACATTCAGCACAGAGTTTTCGCCGCCAAACAGCTCAGAAAGGATAGCTGTTTGTTAGGCGTTGCATGTCGATTCAAGGTCGGCTACTATCACATTGACCGACAATTTGTAAGCAGTCGTTACCCTAAAGTCGGGATGGTATGGATGCTAGGATCAGAGCGACCTAAAAAAACGTGTTGAATGTTGTCTTTGTCTCATTCACTGGGTAAAAGGAATTTGTCTGTGAAGCGATTGGGACGAACCTCGGAAGCAGTTAGGGTCATATTCCTATACCTATCATGTATAGGTACATACGTTTCGAAAAAATGAAACTAACGCAAATTATACGTACAAAGACAATATATGACTGAGTAAATGCGAAGATCCATAATTCCTTCCACGAGGTACTGTCTGTTCCTGAAAATCAACTATATAATAGTATATAGTTATACTATATATAGTATCTTTTAGTATCTTTTTTATCTTTTAGTATCTTATAGTATCTTTTACAGTCTCAACGTTTAATTTTGAGTTACGCGCGGCGCGGCTCTTCAAACGCTTAGAGATTCTTTTTTTCTCTCTGCTGGCTGAAGCCAGTAGCCTTTATTTTTCGTCTTAATCTTCTGCGCGGGTGTCACCAACGTCTAAATTCCGAGATGAGTAGAAAGATGCAAATGTTTTCAGTCCTCTCGGAGTAATTTTTTTGCGACGGTTTCATTATGAAGGAGACGCCTCCGGCCGTTGGCGGGGTGACAATAACGTGTATGAGTGTCAAGAGACGATTCAAGTGTTTTGCAGCTTTTTCTGGATGATGAAACTAATGGGTAAATAAGAAGTCCTAAGTTGAGTTTTAGAGGAAGGAACTGAAATACACTTAAAAGACGCCTTTAGAGGCGACAAATGAGCGAGCGTGGTGCAGTGTGAGCCGTGCATCTGTGCAAGTGACAAGAGGTATCCCAAACTGAATTGTGCAGGGCTTCCTGCTAATCGGTTCCTAACGATCATCTATCAAATATGAACGATGAACGCAATTGGCCCAGCCGTTCTTGAGATCTTAAGCGGCGGCCTGAACATGCGCACGACTTGCTTTACTCGTAAATCGTAATTCATGGCCGAAGAGCTGCAGCCCTTCTTGAATCATCGCATGAAATAGTCATCTAGTTACATTCTAACCAGCACCTGGCATTTAGATGTTAAAACGTGATAACAGTTAATGATCAAAAGTCCCGAGTCTTGTCACCTTTCCCTAAATCGATACAAATCAGACAAACACAGCAATTCTCAAACATCTTGTCTTAGCGACAGAGGGTACTGAGATTTTCCCGACCGCGCGACTCCGGCCTTTCGGACCGTATTAGCTCGCGCACACCGCGACGTGCCGTTTCGGGCCACGCTCCGACACCCTGTGGCCATCAAACACCGGTTTATGTTCGTTGCCTAGCAACGGTCTGGGCTCGTCTCGCCGTGAGTCTCTCGGTGGGTAATACGGTCCTCTGACCGAGCCCCGGGTCATCAGGCTGCCACCTGTGCCGTGGGCCGCTGTCTCTGTCAGCTTCCGCGGTTAATTGAGAGTGGGCAGTGCCGGTTACAGAGGTGGAACGTGTGACACTGTCGGCACGTGTTACACCAGCGGTATGGGCTGCAACGGCATGTATGACACCAGGGGCACGGGTTACACCAGCGGTATTTACATACACCAGCGGTACATGCTACACAGCGGCACGTGTTACATTGGCGCACGTTTACACTAGCGACACGAGTTACATCAAAGGCACGGGTTACACCAGCGGAACGTGTTACATCGGCGCATGGGTCACATTAGCGGGTTGCACCAACAGCACGGGTTATACCGACAGCACGTGTCATATCAGCGGCACGGGTTACACCAGCGGCACGTGTTACACCAACAGCCTGTGTTACACCGGAGGATCGATCCACGGGTATCGGCCGGTGGGAGTTAGCGGCCCGGTCCCAGGTGCGGACCTCAGGGCTCAGTCGAACCAAAGCTGAATGCCAATTTGGAACTGGCAAACACCGCGGTTCGTGACTCGGATCAAAGAATGGGTGTTTAAAATTTAGTCATGCGCAGAGCGTTTTAACTGTTTTGCTTAGTGCAGGGGCAAACAACTGAAACCGGTACATCTCAACATAAAAAATCTTGGAGAATGAGCCTGTCTCAAAATCTTGTCAAAGGTACAGCAGTCGAGCTAATACACCGCTATAGTTATTTCGTGACTTCGCTTCAGTTTAGTGAGTTGCTTACGCCTAATGCCAGTTAATTAAGTGCGAGTACGTACTAAGAACACTTAATTAAACTAAATTCGGAAACCTCATGGAACATTAGTCGTTAATGTAAGACATTCCAAACTACATGAGCTGAGTAGCTCAGCGATCCCCGTAAATTCCTCGCCGTGGAACTGCCGCCGGAGCCATCAGCTGAGCTCCGTTCAATTCGGGAAATGCAAATGCGCCGATTGAGCGCACTCTGGCCGGGAAATAACACCATCGTTCAGCCGTCACAGCCGTCAACGGGCGCTCCATTTTCTGGCGCGCCGCTTTGGCCGCGGCGCTGGTGGCGGTAAGTGGCGCGACGGCCGGGGGGCAGCTGCAGCGCGCCGCTCGTCAGCCCGGCGGCTGGCTCCGATCACCGGTCCGTCCATCGCGAGCCGCCCGTCGGAACCGATCCGTCGGCGGCGACACGGACGAGCGGCGCCGTCACTCCGGCGAATCACTCCCGACGCAGTCGTGTATGACAGACGGCAAAAAGCGCGCGCCGACACGGCCAAAAAGCGCGCGCCGACGCCGCCCGACGGGATAATCCAGTTTGGCCGCGCCCGGTCGCGCTCCGAGAAGCACGGGAGTAGGGATAAAGCTACCGCCGACAGCGGCGTATGTGACGCGTCGGCAACGTTTATTCCGCGGAGATGAGTCACGTCACGTGTCACGCGTCACCCGGATCAGTCGTTAGCGGAAGAGGGAGAGGGGAAGGGGAGGAGTGTCTCGCTGCCAACCATCTTCCGTCCGTCTGTCTGTTGAGTTTAGTCGGGTCAGATTTGGAACCTCGCTGCACGAAATCAGCTGCAGATGGAGGGGCGGGGACGGGGTAGACGGTCGGAAGATGTTGAGTGTGAGCGGCTCTGACACATTCCGTGTCGCCGTCCACCTCAGCCCTGTCACCCGTCACACACATGACGTCACCTGATGTCACTGACGTGACGGAAAACAACAGCAGCGAGCGGCGGGAGAGGCACTCCACAGCCTGTCACGTAGGAGTGGTCCACAAACAGTGCAGATGTGACATCTGTTCGTGTAAAATATGCGGCAGGAAAATAAGGGCAATTAGAAACAAGGAAAACAATTGAACTACAAGAACATCAGATACAAATAAAATGGTCGATGCCGTTTAAGGCTGTTTTATGGACATGAAATGGCTCTATTGAAACACCCGGTAGCGTAAGCTCTTAAGATGTCTCGAAACCGATGGAGAAGCTTTATTGATTCTATGATAACGTCAACAACCAGTCTGGGAATTAAATCGCTTAGTTGCCAGTACTGTCAGTGGTCTGGCTGTAAAAACGTCTTATGAGTGAGGCCTTTTGTAAGAATAAGTGACAGATATCATTGTAACATCCCATAAAAACATTTTAATTTATAGGCGTGCGCGTTCGGCGTCTAAGAAACTAGCACTTTATCGGTTTAATGTGCAGAAGCTGCCGGTTTCAGCAGTTAGTACCTTGCTGATATCTCTGTTCATGAGAAAGGGTAAGCTCGTCAGTTAAGCGCTAAGACATAACCCGCAGCCTGAAAATTTGCGTCATTTAGCCAGTAAACTGACAATTTAGCTGATCAGGCGACGATGACAGCAGATATCTGTCATGAAGCACAACTAAGGATTTTCTAAGCATTCTGTCAGTTACAAATTACAGGCTCTATTTATGTTGCGGATTACAAGAAAAGAGCAGATTTACTTGATCCAACAAATAATGGCAGGCGTTAGCTACCTTTCTAATGAGCTAGGTAATTAACTAACTACATAGATATGAATAAACAACCAAACATTGATTAAATAGCCCGGGACCGTTGCACTGCGATTTAATGCTGGATAATATTAAGACAAAACCTACAATATATCAGATTAAGAAGGTCAATTAACTTTCTTTTCAGGAAAATATCGCACAAAGCACACAGTCCTAGTCTTTTTCACAGTCTTTTTCTTTTTTTTTTATTAAAAAAGTCCCAATTAAACAGCTATGGAAATATGAGCAAAAGCAAAGTTATATAGAACGTCTAGATAAGGGTTTGCCAAATCCCTGTTCATTGCTCAGCAGTTATCATAAGTAATGTCTAATGTGTTAGTTGAAATAAAATGTCCTATGAACCTGTCTTTTTATCATTTAAATCGATGTCGTAACAGAGATGTAATGGCCTAATGCTCGAGCAGTCATTTATATTTGACTGGTGATATCAACTAAGTGCACTGTTTCTTGAACTCATCATCTCAGCGTTTAAAAGTTTCTGCAGCTTTTATGACCCATTTAGGGATGGTCGTAGTTTAACTTTAAGACACTAATGGCCAGACACTTTCGTAATGTTTTCGCTAACGTTCAAAGGGAGAACAAAGAAGGAGAGGATGAGACAATTCGTCGATTTTATTTTGCGGTTTCGCATTCTAACTGGTAGCAGATTTGCGATTATTCATTTATTCGCATTATCTTATCCATAACGATCATATTCGATCATGTTCCTGTTTAGCCGGCCTGGTAGGGGATAACCAGAGCGAATAGAACGGACCGTCCCCTAAACGGGCAACAGTCGAACTACACTCATCAGTCCAATTCAATCCAATCTAAGTTACGAGCGGGTTGGTTATCGTTGATAAACCCCATGTCATTACCGCCCATTGAATACGAGATAAATAACGAACGTAAGGGGCTAACATGCGGAAACACTAACAAACGCAAGCCCTCCCCCTACCCCCCACCCGCACCTCCCTAAACACTCACACACAATCATGCATTCACGAGCATTCAGCCACGCGCTGTGGCAAAGTCATTTAGGATTTATCCGAGGTCACTTTTACCTGACACCTTGCCTTACTTTACGTGACTTTCATAAATCCCAACATCATAGCACAACACCCGATCGTCATTGTCTGTACCCGTCGTAACACCCCTGACCTGTGACCTCTCCCCGACAGCGTCTTCGCCCTCCGGTGACCGGCCTCCCCGGATCACCGAGCACCCATCGGACACCACAGTGGCACGGGGCAGCCCTGCAATGCTCAACTGCAAGGCGGACGGGTCCCCAGCGCCGTCCATCCACTGGGAGCGGGACGGTCGTCCTGTGGAGGCGCCCTCCCCGACCTGGGTGGCCCTGCCCAGCGGGTCGCTGTTCGTACTGGCCGTGGCGAGGGCGGATGCCGGACGATACCGCTGTGTGGCCGTCAACAGGGCAGGAGAGGCGAGCAGCAGAGAGGCGGTGCTGACTGCTGCAGGTCAGTGGGAAGAGGGATAAGGAGAGAAGAGGACAGGACAGGGGACGGGTGGGATCAGTAGGAAGGCCTTCCACCTTACTAACTACCGCAAGTCAGTCGTGGCCCGTGGGGAGTGAGACGAGGATTCCTATAGCCCCTAGGGCGAGCTGAGTTAAGTGTATTACTCGTATTAGCATAATTAAGGAGCGTCATCCTTTGGAAACACATTGCTCTCATAAACATTTAATTCATCGTTTCATCGTTACGAACAATGAACATGCCTTACTAGTTTCTCTAAGACTTTGCTTTAGAAAACGAGCAAAGGCCAGACAAAGCCTCCATCCCAGAAGGATGAAATCCTCTGCCCGGACCATAACCAGTTTCAATGTTAGCGGAGTCGGTTTACCATCCTCCTCCAAGCCACGTCCGCGGCCCGTCCGTCCGAAACGAGCCATAATGGACGCGTAATGAGCTGGCTGAGCTCATCTCTGGCCCGCTGAATACTCGGTCTGAATGTTCGCTCTCTCGGCTGCCGTCAACATTAGCGCAGCGGCGAACCGCGGCAGCGGCCTGTTTTGTGCGAGCCGCCGCTGTTGCATTAGCGGCCGAGAGACAATATTATGACAGTAGGCTGCACGCTGATGGGAGTAGTCCCGGCGCGGATTTTTGCCATTCCAACTGATGAAAGGCGTGCTTAGCCAAATGGAGTAGTTGTGGCAGAATCGAAGCGTGGATGTCAAAAGAGTATGGTGCTGAAGGGGAGGGATTAATCAAAATCCAAGAAGCGTAAACACGCGAGTCAGGCACCTGCGGACTAATCACGGAAAAGACAGCAAGGGAGGGTGCTATTGAATGTTGCCTTACTACATACATATATAAAGTTGCATTCAGTTCATTGGCATTATTGCGAGATGCGAGGGTTATGCCGACATTATGCGAGGGTCTGTAAACAATAAACATACAATAATCTCAGATCATTATCTACGGTATGACGGGGATAAAATCAATAAATCTAAAGGGTCTATTAGTCATCTATTAGTCAATTACGTACATCGACAGCAACATGTATAGAGCTATATCAGTAATTAGCATGGAGATTGCATAGCACAGCAACATTGCTTTGCTTGAAGTAGAAAAGAGCACATGTTCACAGAAAATCCGTGCCGGCATGATAGTTTTAAACAGTTTCTATGTACTTCGCCGTTTACCCGTTTCCCAGTTCACTCAGAAGTTCCGAATCTCGAGTGGCCGCAGACGAGCCACGAATGCCGATCGTCTGCCGACTGGGAATCGGGTCAAACCATGCTGCATCCAACTCCGCACATTTAAACTCGCTCGCTAGCGGAGAGGGCATTCGGAGAGACAAAAACAAGACCAAAATAGCGAGAGGAAACGGTCACTGGTGGCATCATGTAGAGATGCAAGGCCACACAAGGACATCCTATTTGCGGTTGGTGGAATCCTCTTTAATCGGCAGAATCTAGACGTGCACGCAAAGAATGTTCACGTCAGCAAGGCGGCAGTTCAAATTAAGATAAAGAAAATGGAAGGTCGCCTTTAATGCATCTAAAACAGGATCTGGAGCAGGGCAGAAGCCAGCACAAACATAGTTTTACCCGCTGTCAGCGACGAGAAATAGACGGTGTTTGCAATGTTTGCGATGCTTCTCAGACGTTCAAAACAGCGTCAAACGCCACCGGGACGCGCTGGATCGCCGAATGGCCGGTGGGTCGACAGTCCCGGCGCAGACGAGACAAGCACCGCGCCGATCCGCGCTAAGCTCTCTCCATCTCCGTCCGAACCAAGCTCGAGCTTTCTTTTCGCAAAAGCTTCAGCCAAATCACATTTTCTGCGCCCGGCCGCTGCCGGGAGATCTATAGAATCGCTATTGACGGTTCCTCTCGACGCAACGAACGACCCGCGACGGAGTGGAGACAAAAAGTTCGCACCGAGGACCGTGCGCATTCAGTGACATTCCCAGTTGGTCGGTTCCGACCCCGCCCCCTATTACCGGTCACACGGCGAGCACTGCCATTACTTAGCCAGGGACACCGTCCCGTCCGCGGCACCTGTCGTCGACAAAAACGGCGCACGGGCCGCGCCACTCGCCGCCTCAAACACAGCCGCTAATTGGAGGACAGGAGGAGCGATGGGGCCGCGCGCGGCGCTGACGGAGCCGTTCGTTACGGCCCCGGTAGTCGTCACATCGGCGGTGACGCCGCCGGCCGGACCGCTCGTTTTTACCGCAGACTGGCCCGCCGTCGACGATCCGACTTTTCGGCGATTTCGCACCGGCGGATGTTTTTCTTAGGGTGCTTTCGATTGGAAGGAGACGAGAGGATATTGGATTTTCACGCGCACTTGAAGTCATTGGTGCGGATATGGATATTCTGAAAGACTGGCCATATTGAAAAATGGGAAAACACAGTGCGCTCCAGAAATCAGTCGCAGCGAATAAACTTTCTTCGTTCTGTGAAAGAATATCATTAGGAACTATGAAGTTCTGAAACTTCTTGACAAAAGAAGACGTCGAACATGAAATCGCTATTAGGGATGCTTGATGTGTGGAAATCAATATCAGATAATGCGATCGGACTTCGGTCGATTTAGACGTACGTTCGCTTCATTTACTTTTGTAAAATATCTATCTGCATTTATCATTACTTGAGTTTGATAATTGATATGAAATGCTAAATGAACACGAATATTTTTGCTTCTATAGTTACTATGTAAAAAGTTCCTTGTATGTGACCTGACTCGACCCCTCATGCCCCCAGTTTTGCGGGAGGAGTTTCGCGTCTCGCCCCAGGACACAGAGGTCAGCGTGGGGTCACGGGTGACTCTGCGCTGCTCCCCACCCAAGGGCGATCCACCACCGACTGTGGGGTGGATCAAGGATTACTCACAGGTCGACTTCAACGAGCCTCACAGGTGAGAGAGGGAGAGAGAGAGAGAGAGAGAGAGAGAGAGAGAGAGAGAGAGAGAGAGAGAGGGGGGGAGAGAGGGAGAGAGAGAGAGGGAGAGAGAGAGAGAGAGGCAGACGGACACGTCATCTCAGACGTCAATCGATCCCATACATCAGCGCTTTCCATCAGTGGATCTTGTATACGTCTGACGTTTACGAACCAGAGTTAACGTACACAATCGAGCTGTTTACAAAACTGTACCGAGAAGCTTCAAGCGACAGACACTAAATGATCAAACCGTTGAAAGAATAAGTAAATACTCGTATGCTGTTTTCTTAAAAGAACGGCACTTTAAGACAAATCTTTTATCAGCATCCGGAGTGTCGGATTAAAATTATCTAAGCACCGATAGCCGGAATCAATGTTGTTGTCTTGGGTCACAGTCTCTCGCGCCCAGGCATCCGAAGCCGGAATTAAACGTCCTCCGCCATCCTCCCTCAATGTCGCCGATGCGTATCACCGCGGGAGATAAGCTAACTCTGTGCTTGATTGTTCCTCCGCAGCCGGTTCTCGCTGGCCGGAGAGGGTGACCTGGTCATACCGAACGTCACCCTGAGTGACACGGGCACCTACTGGTGCGTGGCCAAGAACTACGCCGGGATGAAGAGACGCTCCCGACCTGCACAGCTTGCCGTCAGCGGTAAGAGAACTTCAGAGGCTAAGACACGGGATCTTAAATACCGTGATTTCATGGATAAAACAGTGAGGGTGGGCCTGTGGCTTTCAGGAGGAGCTGAGACAGGCTTTTCAGTGGAAGCAATGTTACAAAGAAGACTTTGTCATAATCAATCATAAGGGGCTGTATTCCGTCAGTATTGTGCTGTCACCATAGAAAATGGAGAGCCGGGGTTTCCTATCGCGTCCTAGCGTCGTCATTCATTCGTCATTCATTTTAGATACGATACAAGCAACAAAGACAGCACAGGGCGGACAAATCACCGGACATGTTCGTTCCCTTTCACAGAGTTGCCGCCTCCTCCGGCCAATGTCACGGCGGTCCCCGCGGACGGGAGGTCAGCCCTGGTGACCTGGGAGGTGACCGGTGACCCCGCGATGACCCCTCTGCAGCCCGAGGGGTACCAGGTGTACGCCAGGTCAGAGGCGGGTCATCGGAGTCGACTGAGGGCTGACGCCAACACCTCTCAGGTAAGACGGACGAGCGAAGACGACCACTAATCACATGGACTTGTAATCACACTGGAATGAGATTCCATTCCGGTTTGGAGTTGATCGTATTATGACGTAAAATGAGAGCAAGCGGATGATACGAGCTCAGTCCCGAGAAGGGCATTACAGCATAATGCGAATTATTATGCTTACTTAAACATGATTCTGATAATTGCAGCAAGAGAGATAGCTAGAAGTAACCCCCAAAATATGTAAGTCACGCTAAGCATTACTGAGACTGGATAGCCAAACCACAAGCACGCCAGTAGCTCGAAACATTGAACCGCAACGCTAAATACTTCAATATATAGGCACTACCATGGCTGACCTGACACGGCCCTGGTTGACCTGACATGACCCATTCGCAGGTGACGCTGTCAAACCTGACCACCGGCGCCACCTACACCATCTGGGTGACCTCTGTGTCCCCGGGAGGGGAGAGCGTGCCCTCTCCTCCGGTCACCCTGCAGCTGCCGGATGCCGCTCCTCCCCTCTCCCCGCCCGTCTCCCTGGACCTGCCGCCGCCCGGCCCGGACGGTGACCTGACCTCTGACCTGGCCCCGGTGCCGGCGGGAGGACCTCGCCGGCCCCCGGCGGGTCACATCTGGCTAGCCGCTGCCGTGTCGACCCTGGTCCTGCTGACACTGAGCGGTCTGGCCATCAGTGGATGGGTCAGACGGGTGCGCAGGAAACAGCAGTCAGGTGAGAATGGGATGGGTTGGACAAGGTCACAAGGAAAGAGGGTCAGGGGTGCGAAGCTGGGTCGGTAGCTTCGGGTCAGCGCTGGATCAACGTCAACCATATTGGAGGTGTGGACGGGACTCAGGTCAGAGTGACGTTCTGTTGGGACATGGGAGGACAGTCGTGCCTTGAGATGTTGGAGAGTCGCAATCTAGCCGTTCTCAGCAAAAGAATGAAAGCCTAGGCGCATCGCAAGATGACCCGTCTCTCTACTTCCCCATCCTCCTTCCTCTCCAACACAACTGAGTACTGACGGTCATCTTTCACCCCTCTCTGTCCACCAGAATCGGACGAGAAGCGACGTGATGGCGTCTCGCTGCTGCCCAGCTCGGTCCGACCGGCCTCTTGGATGGAGGGCAGTGTGTGGAGTGCCGAGCTGACCGGCAGACGGACCGAGAGCGACCGAAATCCGCCTACCGGCACGGGAGGTCGGGGCCGAGGGCTCGTGGACAGCGTACCGTCGCCGACACCGTACGCTACCACGGCGTTATTGCAGACGGGTGAGTCGGTGGAGGGCGAAAATGGACAGGATGGATGGTGATCGAGCGCTACCAGTTTGCCTATGAACCCATAGCCATGCTCGTGCTCTTATAGCCCTGTGTTCGTCTTTCAGGCAGCGACGACTCGTGGATGGACTCGTGTCGCAAATCCCGCGACATCTCCACCTCCTCCTTCGGCGTGTTCTCCACCAGAGGCAGCGGCAGGAGCTCCGACTGTTCAGCTCGCTACAGCCGACCACACAGAGTGACATCACAGAACGGTGACGTCATCAGGGTCACCGCTCCTCG
Organism: Amphibalanus amphitrite; assembly: GCF_019059575.1. Lineage (NCBI taxonomy): Eukaryota > Metazoa > Arthropoda > Thecostraca > Balanomorpha > Balanidae > Amphibalanus > Amphibalanus amphitrite. The sequence continues at coordinate 463,748 of NW_024881751.1, forward strand.
GCAGGGAGTGGAGGACGACACCGCAGAGGTCATGGCCTGCGGTGTCTTCCCCTTCGAGTGCCAGCCGGGCACGCGGGGACATACCGATCCCTTGTGGAGGGTCAGGGAGCACCAGGGGGTGCCACGGGACGCCTACCAGCCGCTGCTGGGTGACCCCTCTCGCAGAGGCGGTGAGAGTTGCGCGGCAGGCTCACACCAGGGACGCCTGTCGTTTATAGGCGAGGGCCCGGTCTCGGCTGACCGGCGCGACATCTACAGAGAGGAGGGAAGCAGCTTTTACGGACCGAGCTCTGCGGGAGGTCCGAGCCAGGACAACAAACGAGCTTCAGCCAGATACTGAGCTTTCTGGTGCTGTGTTGGCGGGATAAGTTGTGTTTTATGTGTGGACAGCCCGACACGCATAACAAAGTGAGCTTGTTGGGCGCCATAGGTGCCTAGCCGAGTGCAGTGTTACATAAAAAAGCGTGCGTGTAACGCAGGGTGATACGAATAATTGTGAATGGAACTCTACCACGATAAATAGACGGACAGGACAGCACGTTCGAATCAGCCATCGCAAACATATCGCCGGGTTGTTGTGACGACTTTCAGTTTTACATGCAGTATAGAAACATTTTTTTTTATCCAATTCTGCTATCATGTTATACTGTAGAAAGTCTTTTTAACGTTTCCATTCACGTTCCACTTATGGTCGAAATGCGATAGGTAGAATCAAGCGTTTCACTTTTCGGTAGTATAAAAGGGCAATTCAATTGTTTGCCAAAGTTAAAAGAGCTCTATAGTGAGGCGATGTCTTACGATAATGTGAAGCAAGTGATCGTGCCAGAGTACTATAAATATATATCGTGCTAACGGCGCTAGCAATGACCAGCTTTAGGCCAAACGTTGTTGCTGGTCCGTGGACTGGACATCGGAATAAGGTGTCCATCTCATCATGTTCAATGGAATGCAAGATGTGAATCTATATAATACAGTTGGACAGTGCTGGATGCAAATCGTTTGCTTCTTTGTTTTTTTTTTTTGAAAGGGGGAGGTTTATGACCGTCTCATTGCATGCCCCCTGTATCTATATCACTAGGTATCACTAGGTACTACATACAAGTTACGAAAAATATTGTTTAGATACGAACATCGCGATATATAAACTTCACACAACGAACCTCGAATATCACGAAACTGCCATCGTCACGCTCATGCGCATACCGGGTGGCCCAAAAAAAACGTTCCGAACTTTGGAGGCCTATATCTCAAATTCGAGTGCAAATAACGAGCCAAAATTTTCATCAAGGTAGCGTCACTTCTTTGCGCATTGATATCCCAAATTATAACACTGTAACATCATTTTCAAGCCAGCAATCTTATGTTGAATTAAGTAACACGTTTTTGCTTTTTTTGCCGATGTTGAACGGCAGTAATGATTGGCTTAGACGTACCATGTTCGAAAAAAGAATGAAAAAATAGAACACGTGAATGAAACCAGAACGTGTGTTGTTATTTTAAATATTTTTTCCCACTTATGTGCCAAATATTCAAATACTGAGCCAAAATAGTGTTAATGGATGCCATTTGTTTTAACAAGTCCTGTTTCGAGCAGGAGTGGCACGGTGCATGGGTTACTGCTGATCGCCCTCCCTTCAAGAAGATCAACTAGTTATCGACCGAATAAGGAAAAAAAGCTAGAGGGAATGTGTCACCCTGAGGCCTGAACCATCAACGAGACTAGTTGCCAGTAGCAGTCATGGCTGCAGGCCGTGGTGCCGAGATGGAAGTGGCCCGTTCACTCATATCTTTTAGTAAAAATCTGAGCAAAAAAGTAATTTTTACATGGCATGCTAGAAACACGAACCATTTAAAAAGTAATTGACCGAATAACATAAAAATCATACCATTTACTGAAAATATATGCCGCATTGACTATTGGAAGTTTCAATGTTGTATCTTTATCACTTTCTGAGAAATATTGATTTAAAGTTGGGAACGTTTTTTTGGGCCACCCGGTATTTACCACCCAACAATCGCACCAGAACGCCGCCCGCGGAGCCAAGCTCGTAGCCTGGGGGATAGGCTGACAGGCTGTGCCGCAGGACAGACGAGCGCCGTACTGTTAGACTGACCCGCACAGCACGGCAGCCCTCCGGCACAGCAGCCGACTGCATGGAACCATCAACGCTGAAGGACGGTGATGCGTAAAATAGCGCCACTTCTAACGTTATACCGAATATCAATCAGATGCATTTTAGAGATCTGAGGCCATCTTCAAGGCCGTCTTGTGCTAAATGTTGATACATCCCGTAAAAAGCCTCTTTTCCATTGATTGAAATCCAAACGCGGCCTCCGCCTGGTCCCCATAACATACTGCAACGACGGGTTACCAGGTCGGATCCTGCGTCGTTCCTGAACGGGCTTGCAAGTAAATTTGATTTGTTAATTGTTAACATGCCTTGCATCGGTAATTACTAATGTGGTGTTGCTGGTTGCCACCTTACTGCGGGCAGATAACCAATATACGTCGCTTGGAGAGGCGTGACTTTTTCAACGCGTGTGGACGGCAGCCCGATAGAAATCAAATCCGTGATAGTACGAGCCGTTATGATATACACTATCATGTCATATACCTGACTACCTACTTGCACTTGCATATTTACATTACATATTAAGCATAAGCAGTAAGTACCTACATATTTAAATTTCAGTATAAAAGTATTACACTTATGTGACAAAAGCCACTCATACGGTTTTACCCAGCATCAGGGCAAAGGTGACACGAACCTAAACTTCTAATCTCGCTTTTGTTCCCACCTATCAGCTCCTCTCGACTGAGAGCCGTCTATGGCCCACAGCGGTCACGTGCTCTGTGCATAGCCGTGCCCATGAAGTCACGTGGTATGCATATTATCATATCGGCGGCACTAGACTGCCCGGGCCGGGACGGCAGAGTCAGAGGTGTCACACAGGTACCGAGAGAGGGCGGAGTGGCGGGACAGGTGCTCTTAGACCGGCCGGCACTACTAAAAACGACAAGGTGAGCTTACTGACATATAACTGCAGCTAGATATTTTCCTGGGAATATGCTGAGTGGGCTATAACTGAAATGACTAAATAAAACTGAAAATGAAACTGAAATAACCAAATCTTACATTAGCAGTACCTACGGTAGTCTGTTGTGGACGGGAGGTCGGAATGATGATGATGATGATGATGATGATGATGACGATGAAGATGACGCTTACAATATACCGTCCCATTTCCCCAGATGTCTCAGGAGAAGCGGCTGGCGTACCCGTACAAGATCCGCCCGCTGCAGGGCGAGCTTCAGGAGCAGATGAAGCGCGACTTCGAGGGCACGCCGAGCGGCCTGGCCGCCTGCAACCACTGGGGCTTCAAGCTGATGGGCAAGGTGACCGACGACCTCCTCGAGGACATTTACAACTACCCGCTGGAGGAGCGAGATGTGTGGATCATGACGCCGCCCAAGAGCGGTACCACCTGGGCCCAGGAGATGATCTGGCTGCTGGCTAATGATCTCGACTATGAGGGCGCCAAGACGCCGCTCTTGCCCAACAGGTGAGCACTGCGGATATTGGGGGGGGGGGGAGAGACCCGGCTGGAGTGTAAAGATCAGGCTGAAAACAACGGGTGACCGGGAGGACAGTTTGCTCAATAAGATGACTGGAAGAAAAAAAAAACACCAGAACCGAGTGCCTGAGTCTGGAAGCACAACCACTTCGTTACTTGGAAGAAAATACGCGCCAGGGTAGTTCAGCTAAACATGTTCAACATTTATTTTCAATTCGTTCACTGGTTTCAACTCAAGAGTCGACACCAGCCGTCAATTCATTTCACTCTTGTAAATGTTAACTAAACCTCCAGAGACCGACTAGCCGTACTGGCCCGAAGGATGACCGTTTCTTATCCCACAGGTGGCTGTACCCGGAGGCGCCCGCCATCGTCGACAAGGACGGCATCAGGAAGTTCCTGCCCGCGGACCCGGAGAAGCGAACCATCACTACCAACTCGATGGCCGGCAACGCGCACACGGGCGCGCGCCGCTTCGTCAAGTCGCACCTGCCGCTGTCGATGAACAACCCACGTCTCCTGGACGTCTGCAAGGTGGTGTACGTGGCCAGGAACCCCAAGGATGTGTGTGTCTCCTACTACAACCACAACCGGCTCATGGCCACGCACGGCTTCACCGGAAACCTGGAGGTCTGTACCGACAAGCCAATGAATGGCCTTGCAAACTCCGAAATAATGGTCGCCATTTGTGCATGTTACTCGTACATAATTTTCGATCGATAAAAGGTTAGACAAATATTGACAAAATGCAGGTAAAGATGTAGGTGCCTGAGAGAAATTATTCCTACATTTTTTTGAACTTCCTCGTCTTCATCAGAAAGACCTACTTAACGATATACGGGTCGATTAATATCGATTGAATCTTACGTCGGTTCATCTTTCCATCAATTTTACAAGGCAATCAACCATTCACTTTGCCCGCTAACCTCCTTCACTTTTCCAGCTCTTCATGCAGCACTTCATGGACGGCAACATCAAGCTGAACCCGTGCATCGATCACATGATCGAGGCCTGGAACCTGCGACACCACCCCAACATGTGCTTCATCTTCTACGAGGACATGAAGCGCGACCTCAAGTCGCAGATCCGCAAGGTGGCCAAGTTCCTCGGTAAGGACTATTCGGAGGAGCAGGTGAACAAGCTGGCCGAGCACCTGCACATCGACAACTTCAAGAAGAACCCGTACGTCAACATGGAGCACTTCAAGCTGCAGGGTGTGATGCACAAGGACCGTGGCAACTTCATCAGGAAGGGCAAGACGGGCGACTGGAAGAACCACTTCACGCCCGAGATGACGGAAAAGTTCGACAAGTGGCTCGAACAGAAACTGAAGGGCACCGATCTCAAGTTTGTTACTGAGCTTGATCAGCAGGATTGAGGGCAGATGTTACCAAACGGTCTGCGCCGTCAAGTCAAATCTCCTGAAAGAGCCGCAAAGGTGCCAGGAAGGACTTAGCCAGTACCGAACCTCATTAATGACCAAGGCGGGCAGGGGCAGCCGGTCAAGGTCTGTGAGACAGCAACCTCTCTTGATACTCTTACAAAACCATATCGGGTCGTGGCTAGAATGGGCCTAGTCCCGGCAGGAATACTCCTCTGTATATTGTGTGTTAGTTGTTACGTTCCGTTCGTACCTATGAATAAACGACGGGTGAAGTTAGCTTGGGAGGCTTTCTAGTTTCTACAAACTGATGCAAACAGTGTGACCGGCCATTCGTGACGAAAAACAAAGTTGACAGAAAAATACAACGCTGCTGAATTTGAGTGCAACTAAATAAAGAAAGTACATATCATATGTGAGGCTGAGAGAATGCCAATATCCATTTTACGCGACTCCCAGCCATCGCTGAAAACCATTCCACATTCTCGAGAGGTGGTATCGGAGCTGAGTGCCATTTAAGCGCCAGTCGCTAGCCCATATCGCTCCAACGCCAAAAGTGACCGAGTTCAGAGATTACTAATCGAGTACACGCGCTCCTCGGATCACTAACAGGCCCACTGTCCTCGGCCCCTATCGATGTCGCTATCGAGGCGGGGCAGGCAGTCCCGACACTTGACATCGCCCCGGAGACGGCGTGTCCGTACGAGGGGACTTGAGAGCACGTTATCTGACCTTCCGATACCGGTATCGGCCTCACGATACACCGTGACGGGGCAGAAAGTCGAGATCAGATGGTCCAATGTGGGACGGCGGTCTTGCCATATCCAATATCACCCGTGATAAATACATAGGCCAGTACTCAACAGGTGTCATATTGAAGAGGGAAGCTGTGATATGAGCACTGTAACGTCTAGGGATGTCTGCAAAACTGTAGGAAATACTCATCACATGAAAGAAATTGGCATGCAAGGTCGAGGATTATGAGTTTCCTCCACTCTGATAGCTACGGACACGACGGTTATGATTCACATTTGCACAGCCTTTTCTTAAATAAGACTTATTTGTTTTATCCCATCAGATACACACCATTAGTCAAATTTCACTTTATATAAAACGATTCTCAACTCAAAAACAAACACGAAGCACAACCTCACAAGGCAGAATCGCACCGGAATGCCAAGCTCGCAAGATATTCACAAATCCGAAGCGCGGTAACACAGTGATATGCCCCCAACAATGACTCGTTGGATTGTACTGCGACAAATCACATCTTCTACGCGACAGGCTCAATGAGGGAAACATCCATGGAAATAGACATGGAATAGCTCATCTTTCGTCCACTGAAGCGAGCATGGAACGGCGACCGAAAATATCCCTCGTCAAGTTTTCCTCGAAAGTAGCGAGGATGGGTAGGTGATCGTTTGAGTAATCATGCGTTCGGATGATCCCTGCATGAGAATATGAGAAATACTGTGGGAATAACGTCATCAACAGCTTGCAGAATGACTGTTCCGCAGTTCAAGTCCATCATGTCTGTCCCAATGTGTCTCTGAACTGGGAGCCCGCACAGACTCCTTGCCTGGCAGGAGCACACGCGAGCCAGCGAGGTATTCACAGTCACAGCGTACACTTTCGAACACTCACGCACAAAAAGGCAATGGAGGCTCACAGCAACGGCTGAGAGATCCCTGGTCCTTACATCGGCCGCCATAGCTGGCGACTAGCCTCTTGATACATCACTGGCGGAAAGGTAGATCACTACCGGGCACCGTCTAACGGCCTGAATGATAGACGACGTATGGGAACGCATGAAAGCGCACGACGATGTGTGACAGAGAGTATGGATGAGAATGCTGGACGGTTTCACACCACCACTACCGATCATCTCCCACCAAAGGCATGTCACCGTTACCCGTCGCCGTCGTCGCCAACGTCTCCGTTTCCGTAATCTTCAGCTGTAGCTGCGTCGAATCGATCTCCGACACTGGCTCCCCGGTGAATGGGTACTCAGGCGCGTCCACTAGACCATCCACAAACTCATCCAGTACGTCAGAGACGGCCCGGTGTGCGGCCTCGGAGTCCGAGAGCGGCAGCGTTCCGCCGTTGGTAGTTGGCAGCGGCGCCGGCGGCGGCTCCGACGGTAGCGGCACGGGCGCGTTCACATCAGCCGGGGGCGGCATGTGCGCGCTCTCGGCGGCTGGGGGAGGGATGTGAGCGCCCTCAGTGGCAGAGAGGGCTACCTGCGAGAGCTCAGCCGCGGAGAGAACGTCCTTCTCCACCGGCGGGGCCGGCTCCGGGTTCGGCGCCGTGCTGGCCTCTTCCACCGGCTCTGAGTCCTCCGTCTTCACTGTCACCGGTGTGTCGTCTACACCCGCCTCCGTCGCCTCCCCTCCAGCCGTCGCTCCCTTCGGCGAGGCCTGTTCTGAGTGTTCGGCCGCCGGCGGCGACCCCTCGTCTGACACTGCGGCCATCACAGCCTCACCCAGCGCGGCGGCCGCCGACGGGGACGCAACGGAGGCCGGCTCAGCGGGAGCCGGGGAGTCGGCGGCGTCCTCCCCCACATCACCCATGGACTCGCCTGGGTCGTCGTCGGGCTCCGGGGCCACGGGCCAGAGCACGTAGGTGCCCAGCGGCAGGCCAGTCAGCGACGCGCGCTCCTCGTCCACCTGAAACCAGCAGAACGGACTCTGACTCAACGGGAGAACTACATGAAAACCTACGTCCTACATGAAAGTGCAAGCCGGTGGAGGCAGCGATCTTATCCACACGGCTATACCTAAATTTCGTTGCAAAACGCAAACCGTACATAAGACGCCTCTCAAGACGTCTCTCAAGGAAACGAGTACTCAAAATGAATTATTTCGGCATACATTCTCTCCTCTATCGGTATGATCCCCATCCGTGATTTTATTCGTATCCTTTCCTCCTTACCTCTCCTCACCAGCCCTCGTTTTACCCCCTCTCCACCTGCCAACCCCGTGCTCTATCGCCACCCCGTACCTTCAGCACGGGTCCATCCACGGCTCGACTGGTGGCGGTCACCCCTATCCGCTGCCGGGCCGGCAGGGGGGTCACAGCCGAGCGGACACGCTCCCTGAACTGGTCCAGCACTGCTGACATACTGTCACAGAGCCGGTGTACGCTGCCGCCGGCGGCCGCCTCCAGCTGGGAGACCAGCCGCGCGGCCGGAAACTCCGGCTGTGGGGGGGGGGGGGGGGGGGACGTCATGGAACTGGGCGCACTAAGGGTTTGGAGCAGCGAGTGTAAGTTCATATTATAGTGTCTCAAGATAAGGCCAAATAGGCAATCCAATAAGGATAGTTAATTTACATAATTCAGCGATTCAAACGCCTTGCTTAAAGATCAGTACAATACAATTTCCCTAACTTGAGGAGTTTAGCCTGTTGATTTCGGCAACGCTTTGACAAAGTTCACATCCTCGCTGTCCCATTGAATAATTGCAAAAAATGTATCTCTCACTATAAGCAGCAGTCTGCCGGCCACACTACCATGTCCCGCGCCCCACTTAACCTCCATTCACCTCCTCTAGCCGCAGCCGTTTGGCGCTGGGTCCAGCCGACACCGGTGTATAACCGTAGGCATGGCGTGGCGGCCGGCCTCTGCCCCGGCCCCGGCCCCTGCCGCGGGCACCTCTCGGGTTGGAGCCTGCAACACGACCAGAGCGCACTGTCAGAGGGGCGCAGGCTGGCGGGGTGGTCGGTCGGGGCAGATCGGTGTTCTCAGTGATACGTGCAGCCAGAAACACAAGAGCTTTTATGAAGCAAGATCACACTAAAGGAGCCGGTGAACGTTGCGATGTGATGGGAGTTTGGTGTGCAGTGCCCATAGTTGCCAAAGCAAAAGCATAGAATATCAAAATCGCTGTGTTCCGTATAAACAAATCAAGAATCGAGACACTTGACAATAAGATACCCGGTATCTTAAGATATCGGCTATCAGGTAGCTTGACAATAAGGCAGCTTGAAGTCCCTGGACCTCAAGCTTAAAGAAATTAGGACCCAGGGGGCGTAATCACCCGCAGTTCTGACTCATAAGTGTAATGTAGCGCCCCTCGGTAAAAATGGACCGTCTTCTTCCACATCTTTGCAGGTCTCACTCACCGGCATGGTAGTTGTGGAACGGAGTGCCGCCCTTCGGAGGTACGTACGCTGTAAACAAAAAACAGCGTCGTTAGAAGGCACCCAGAGCCATGTCAAATGTCGATATCATAAGAAACATGCAGTGCGCGAAACGAAACTGAAAATAACCAGTAAAACGCCTTTTGGGCGAAGAACGAGCGAGCGAGATAGTGAGCCCTGCACGTGCGGAAGGGCGAGAGGGTGCTTCCAACGGGCTTGCGCAAAGCACCCTTCTAACTGGTCGCTAGCGGTGTGCCAAATTTGAACGCAATCGGCCCAGCCGTTCCTGAGATCTGGAAGCGGCATTCTGCACGTGCGCACGTGCAAACGGGGTCCAAAATGACTTTTGCACGGCACCCTACTAACTGGTCCCAAACCGTGTACCAAATTTGAGCGCAATTGGCCCAGCCGTTCTCGAGATCTGGAAACGCCCCCTGCACGTGTATTTGTATTTGTATTTACGATCATGGGCGATCCACACATGGCGTGGCGATTACTGCCCACGTGCGCACGTGCAGTAGCACCCTAACCGCAACACATGGGAATGCATTGCCTGGTGGGTGCCTACCTGTATGCTAAGTTTCAGCGAAATCGCCCCAGAGTTACCGAGTTACTGAAATGGGAACAAATTTGGCATCTCTTATTGTTGTATTTTGCACGTGCACTGGGGGTGACCCACATGCATCGAGAGTATCCTATTTTGGGTAGAAGGGATGCTGCTACCCTATAAAAATTACCGCAAGTCAATCGCCCAAGCGGCTGCTGAGATATGAGCCTCTCAAAATCACTACTTTTGCAAAACAGCTTGAACACCCTTGACTTTTCACGTGGCACGTGCCACGACGGTCACTGAGATGTATCAAAAGTAGTCAATTACGGGGTAGAAGGGATGGGGCTACCCAACAAAAAAGACCGCAGGCCAATCAGTCCAGCGGTTGCTGAGATATAAGCCTCTCAAAAGCGTTACAGGCCGGGCCGGGCCGGGCCGCTCATACTGAGATTTTTCCGTTATATTGAAAAGACTCACTTCGCTCGCTGCGCTCGCTCGCTCGTAATCATTGGATCTCAGGAACGTCTCAGAACGGTGGTCTTCAGCTGACCTAAGAATACCGATACCCCACTCAGTACATACAGCTGGCTGTGGTCATAGTGTTCTAGCAGCTCAGCCCTTCGAAATATCCTCCTTTAACAAAACATTTTTCACATTGAGAAAGGTCTCCATATTGTGCTTTATCGGTACATTATGGACCGCCGGGGAAGGCACCACTCCATAGTCACTAGCCAATCGTACTTACGCGGCCGCTCGTGGTCGGGGAACTTGGCAAAGTGTCCCTCGAGCCGCATGTAGCCGATGAAGAGCGTGTTGCACGTGCGGCACGTGAACCGCTCGCGGATGGCCTGGTGCAGGGTGCGCTTGGGTTTGGACTCGGACGCCGGAGTGCTGAGCGAGGCCTCCAGTCGGTCCGAGCCCGCCGCCGACGCGTCTGACAGCGAGAAAAGAAGTGAGTGAACAGGACACGGTGGGATGTAAAAATTAACATTTCTCTAGCGCAAACGTCCAGTATCACAGCTGGAGACTGAGTAAAAGAAGTTCAATAATAAAAAAGAAACAAAAATTAGCTATATGTTACAGAACTTCTAGCTTCATAGCTCACCGAACCATATCGATTTAACAAAAGCGTGTGCCGGCTGACTGATCTGCGAGCAGTTCTATCCTCATTCCTCCCAGCCGGCGTTAGAGACCCGTATTCTGCCAGCCCGTGTTAGAGACCCGTGTCCTGCCAGCCCGTGTTAGAGACCCGTGTCCTGCCAGCCCGTGTTAGAGAACCGTGTCCTCCCAGCCCGTGTAGAGACCCGCATCCTGCCAGTCCGTGTTAGAGACCCGTATCTTCCCTGCTCGGCCGTTACCGTTGCTGAGCTCAGTGCTGTCCTGGGTCAGCTCGTCGTCCCCGCCACCGGCCGCCTCGTCCCACTCCGAATATCCGCCGTCCGAATCGTCCAGGTCCGGCTCGTTAAAATCCAGCCTGGAAACAACGGGGCGCGTCGGTATATTATGGAAATTACCAGCACCGGACAAATTGATGAGCATTTCACGGTAATGAAAAGTACGCATATCAACAGACCTGTCTATGACAACTATGCGTCCCGTCCCACACTCGTTTGACTACGGTAGACGCACAGCGACCGTCCCCTGCTACGTCTTCATCTCAAATGGACCAAGCGGTAGATTCGTTTCCGGTTGAATAACCTACCAGTCGGGTGGGCAATTTACCGTGTTCTTGCTCAAGCTATTGCACTGACCTGTGTAAGCGCCTGTAGTCCTTGACCATGTGTTTGGGCGGCTTGGAGACCCGGCCCGTCCGAGTCTTAGTGGCCAGACGCTTCCGCTCCGCCTTCTCATACCAGAGACAAACGACAAATTCACAGTTAACAGCTTATTGTTACCTCATGAGTCCTCACAACCATTCCGAGTGCGATCACAGAGTAAAACAAGAAACAAACAATAAACGACACACCAGACGACCATCCCCGCCCTCTTTGACGACTTCTACAAACTACTTCATCCAAAATATGATTTAATTCGCCCCGCAGGCATAAAATCCCGACATCCAGTCCCCGGTGTGTTCGTTTCATCAGCGCCTAGCACTCAGCCAGACAAACCTTCATCTATCCCCCATGTAGTCTGACGTACCCTGCTGAGCTCCGGTGACCAGTCGACGTCGGCATCGTCCGCCTTCCTGGTGTAGCTGCCCCGGCTGCCACGACCGCGACCCCGGCCCCGCCGACCCCGACCGCGGCCGCCGCCACGACCTACGTCTTCAGGATATACCACCCTGTGATAGACGGGAAATGGAGGGAGAGTTAGCGAGAGGTGACACAGCAGGCCACCCCACTCTGTTAAAAATGACGACCATTTGACGGATCGCCAAATAAATTGGCGAAGCTTGAGGTTGGTTGGTCGAACGATTTGTTCGTAATCGTTTAAATTCGTTTGTAACGATTCTTGATTAATCGTAACTGATCGCATCTGTTGAGATATTACTGTTCTTCACTCAACCAAAGCACATTCCCTAGTTGGTTTTCTAGTTCCACTACGACCCACCTGTAGACGATCCTCGTGTTGGTATCGGCATCATACAGGCTGTTCTTGGAGTTGCTGGGCACATTCAGCCTGCTCTGCTGCAGCACACTGGCTATCTGCTTCAGCTGCTCATGACTCAGCGGCTGCAGCGACTTGAACGTGTTGCCCTGTTGCACCAGCTGGATGGGGTTATCGGACGAACCGACTGGCCGCGCGGGCGCCGGCCCGTCGCCGCCGCCGACGCTCGCCATGTCCAGGGGCCGCACCAGGATCTTCATGCCGGGCCGCGGCTCGATGTAGTCGGGGAGAGGCTCCGAGCCCGAGACGGGCGTCAAGATGACGGGCAGGTCGTCCACGTCTTCGTCCGGGTCCGCGGCAGACGGGTCGCCAGATACCGAGGTGGCCGATACGGTGGGCATCGAGGCCGAGGCCGACGACTGGGCCTTCTGTGAGAGGGGGTGGGGGGGGGGAGGCGTCAGAGGCCTGGGGGTGTGGGTGACAAGACAATGAAGGCGGAGTCGTGTACATGAGCCTCTTCAGCGCCTACGGAAATGACGAAACTCGGAAAATATCGGACAAATAAAGTCATCGCCAATCAACTCAAGCGAACCCTCACTACCATAGACTCGAGGACTGACTGACTCCTGTAACGTGGCTCATGGCTGCGTCCTTGGAACGCCCTGAGGAGCCCTACCAGTCAGCCTCACTGCCCCATTTTATCGTCCTGATGAGCGACTAGCCGAGTCCTTCCACCAACCTGCTGCACGGTGCTGGCCGTGTTGATGATCGTCCGCCGGTTGTTCTGCTGCGCATTCGGCCCCGTGTTGTAGACCGGGCCCTTTTTCAGTGTGGCCGGTGATATGTAGCCGCCAGTGATCGGGTCCCGCGGCACCGGGGCGGATGGAGTGTTGGTACGCAATACCTGCGTGGCGGAAGGCATGTCATGGCCTGGCAGGTCAAGTTGACAGATTGGAGTTTTCGCATGGCCACCGATTGAGTAAACGATCTAACAGCGCTGTAAAATGTCTGGCTGAAATAGCTTAAAGACAAGTAAAGCCTACATCCACTCTGAACTCCGATTTCTGTTCCACTGGTAATCACCACGCCTCAGGCAATCCACTGCCCTCCTCAATTATTATACACTCCCTCGTTCCAGCTACCACAACAATGACCCCTCCTCTTTTCTTGTCTCGTTCGCAGTCACCCCACCTGCGCGGCCGTCTTGTGGATCTGCTGCTGAATCTGCCGGGCGTCACCGGTCCGCACGCGGGGCACCATGATGTCGCGCGCCTTGGTGAGCAGACCGGTCTGCTGTCCGGCGGGGGCCGACCGCTGACCGGAGCCGGTCCCCGCTGCCGCGTCCTTGTCCACCACCTCGAACGTGTACGTCACCTGGGTAGGGAGGGAAAGTTAGATGGGGACGTGATATAAGGGGAGATGTTGGCTGGAGAGATATTGACAGCTAATGAACACAAAGTTGTGATCGTTAGAAAAAAACGACAGCGAGCACTATGAGAACAAACAATTATGCTACAAAATGCAAGACTATGATCCTCTTAGAATATTAGCCGTACATAAAACTTCGAAACAGGGCTGCGGAATCGATGGATTTTCGGCGACTCCGACTCCGACTCCGACTCCGGCATTCAAAAACCAGTTCCGACTCCGACTCCGACTCCGGGCAGAATTGTCGACTCCGACCGACTCCAACTCCCGACTCCGACTCCGCAGACCTAGCAGGGCTGCGGAGTCGACAGATTTTCGGTGACTCCGACTCCGACTCCGGCTCGGGTTTCTAAAATCGACTCCGACTCCGACTCCGACTCCGGTCACAACTGTCGACTCCGACCGACTCCGACTCCGACTCCGACTCCGCAGCCCTGCTTCGAAATAATGACTCCCTTGCAGCTCACCTTGTCGCCACCCTGGGACTGGTTGACCAGGCTGGGCCGCGACTCGTTCAGGTCGAGGACCACGGACGTGGCCAGTGAGGCCACCTCCTGGGCCGACGTCTGCTCGGCCGGCGCCGACTCGGAGGCCGCCGCCGGCTCACCCGGAGTGGCGGCCGCCTCCTCCTGGGGTGGAGAGCGGCGGGGTGGTTGAGGGATGTGGAACAATGATTTGCGGACGGAAGTCGTTACTGTATGAATTAACAGAACTACTGAGAGAATATGCTGCAAGTTTCAATATGTACAAATCAAGGAAATAACAGCGTTCACGCTACTTTCACAAACAATTACCAACGACGAATGGTTTAACGTCAATTCAGCATCTACCTACCTAATAACCGATCAATTGAAAATACATCTTGTGCCACCTAGCAGTGATTTTACCTCTACCACCCTCCCACCTTGTTCCTCTCCCACGCACCTCTCCGGCGGCGGCGGCGGCCACTAGCTGCTCGTAGTCGATACCGAGCGCGGCCGCCTGGTCGGGGGTCAGTCGGACCGTCTGCTGCTGACCCGTCTCGTCCTGCAGGATGGCCAGCACGCCCTCCTGCTCGTCTCCGTCCTCGCCCGCGTTCAGGACGATGCCCTCCTCAGAGTCTGCGGGCCACACACAAAGGGAGTGTCAGGGTGACGAAAACGCCGAAGTTCACATGCTAAAATGCATGCAAATACTTCAACAAATTAGCACTTTCGATAAGTTGCTGTAACCACCCAACGCATAGCTGATTGCATAGCTGACATTGCATCTTGATACAAACAAAATAACTATTTATCCAGCTGAAATAATCATCAGATGCCTAAAGAACACACTAAGCTAGGCAGAACCCCGCGCCACACAACAAAACACAACCAGCCCGCTACTCGGCGCAGCTCACCCATGGTCTGGTCGGCCTTCGGCGTGTCGGCCTCGCTCTCCGGCTCCTCCTCTGCTGCCGCCGCGGGCTGCGTCCCTCCAGTGGCCAGCTGAGACAGCGCCTGCTGCAGCACATCCTCCGTGACGTCCCCATCGCCCTCCAGGTACACGGCCTGGCCATCCACCAGGAACACACGCTGGCCGCCACTCATCCGGCCGACTGGGGTGAGGGGGTGGCCTCTGCCAGGGAGAGAGACGGCGGTCAGGAAGCAGGCAAAAAAATGGTTGACTGGCACATACGTAAATGAACTAGGTTAGAAGCATCACAGCAGCCCGAAATAGCTGCCGGCCAGCAGTCGACAAATAAATTCAGGCTGTACCAGATGATGCTCTTGCAGGTCTGTAAAAACATTGTGACAATTGCATTACAACATGAGAAAGATCATTTATCATCAGCTTTTTTCAAATAGCAAGGTATTGTTTGCAAATGAGTGGGGTCAGTAAGACATCCACCACAGTGGGCTCAGCCTTCCGTTGATTCCATCACAAATGTTTGGGGCACCAGTTCTGCATTGTGAAATGTTCATACTTCATCCCACTACTTCTCTTTCATCTGACATCTCTTTACAGCAGCAGCTTCATTTCTATGACTCAGCAAGTTATGTCAAAAGGTGATAAAGTCCATGTCCCTCATTCTTTGTTTCTTGCAGAGATTTGCCAATATATTGATATGCATTTTTTTGTCCACTCCATCCCACTTTGAAAAAAGCAACCACTCATTTCCCAGGCAGTCAACCCTAATAATATCCCACCCCATCACTTTGATCTTCACTCTGCAATCTGCAGGGAGGGAGGGAGAGGGAGAGAGTGAGTGAGAGAGTGAAAGAAAGAGAGAGAGAGAGAGAGAGAGAGAGAGAGAGAGAGAGAGAGAGAGCGAGAGCGAGAGCGAGAGAGAGAGAGAGAGAGAGAGAGAGAGAGAGAGAGAGAGAGAGAGAGAGAGAGAGAGAGAGAGAGAGAGAGAGAGAGAGAGAGAGCGAGAGCGAGAGCGAGAGCGAGAGCGAGAGCGAGAGCGAGAGCGAGAGCGAGAGCGAGAGCGAGAGCGAGAGCGAGAGCGAGAGCGAGAGCGAGAGCGAGAGCGAGAGCGAGAGCGAGAGCGAGAGCGAGAGCGAGAGCGAGAGCGAGAGAGAGAGAGAGAGAGAGAGAGAGAGAGAGAGAGAGAGAGAGAGAGAGAGAGAGAGAGAGAGAGAGAGAGAGAGAGAGAGAGAGAGAGAGAGAGAGAGAGAGAGAGAGAGAGAGAGAGAGAGAGAGAGAGAGAGAGAGAGAGAGAGAGAGAGAGAGAGAGAGAGAGAGAGAGAGAGAGAGAGAGAGAGAGATGAGTAAAAAAAAGTGAAGAGACAAACAGACAGAGGCAGAGAAAGATGGAGAGACAAAAAAACTGAGAAAGATGGATATTAAGACAGACAGCTGAGGCAAACAGACAGACTAAACTAAGAGACAGACACAGAGACAGGGAGGCAGACAGACAAACAGAGAATCAATGAGAGTGATAAAAATAAAAATTGAAGAGGTATAAAAAAGACAGTCTTGAGCCAAGATGGAGGGGAATAAGATAGGTGCAATTTATCATTGCTAATAGCAGTTTGTCTTCATGGGTAGGTAGGGTGGTTGGGTAGGGTTAAGTGTTGGTGGCGATAGGTGGCAGTGTCTAACACTACTGTTTTATGTGTGAAAATCATCAAAAAATATTGAAAGTTTCTAACACATCCTTAGTGTATGTAGGTAGGAACTTTCATTCCATGCTCATAAGTCATATTTTTCAGGTTTCTTAGAGACTAGCTGTGCTAGGATTATGTTTTGAAAGAATTGAAGCCTTATCCTTATAGATTTCAAAAAAGCTTGGGCACAAAAAGATGGTTATTCATTATTTGATTCACAACTCTGAGCTCATCATCAGAATTCAAGGCCAAAAATGCATTTTTAACTGAATCCTGATGAAAACTGTGCTGGTAACAATCAACCACATGTTTTGCCTTAACTTTTTAAAAGCTATGCTACAAGAATACAATTGTAAAAAAACTATGCTGACTACATCGGCATGTGAATACTCAAATTCTAAACCAGTTGGGCAAACTAGACCTTTGGAATCAAAATATGGAGGCATCAAAAGATTGATTCCTTATGACCATATTTGGGCATAAATGCAGACCATTTCTAACTTACCAATCACATAAAAATAAGAGAGTGTTTCAAGAAGGAGCATGCCTGATCTTGAACAGAAATGCTGGAACTATCTCCTAAGCAAAATAATATTGCTCCTATCATAACAATTTGAATTCTATAGGTAGTAAAAGGCAATCAAGGAATTGATTCACTTTAAACAGATAATCATAATATTGATTCCCCATCAGCTGGCTAATCATTATTTTGATTCACAGGTAATGTTAACAGATAGGCAACAATGACTCGCAAGAATACAGCATTTATCTTGCTATTATTCTCATTTAGTGGTATCCTCAGCACCACAACAGATACCTATAGCATTGTTGTACTTTACCTTCACTACATTTGATAACAATTCACAATTTTTAAATGTCAAGAATAC
The DNA here is from genome assembly GCF_019059575.1 of Amphibalanus amphitrite. NCBI lineage: Eukaryota > Metazoa > Arthropoda > Thecostraca > Balanomorpha > Balanidae > Amphibalanus > Amphibalanus amphitrite. Next base: position 481,330 of record NW_024881751.1, read on the forward strand.
AAAAACTGAAGCAACAGGTAAAAACAATATAATAAATATAAAAGCACTATAACAATGATAATAAGGGGTTTAAAAATTTCATTTTGCCATTTTACACAAATACTGATTGTTTAGAATGTGATTCATGATACAAAAATAACATACAGTGTGATTTCCTCAAAACAGCTTTTACGTGATGGACAGTGCCTCTGTCTTTTTCCCATTCACAAGGCCAAAGGGACAATTTCTTAGTTTTGAGGTAACACTTTTTGCAAACCTACCACATTTTTCTACCTTTTTAAAGAAAAATCTCACCGTCATGGGCCTTTTTTTCGACCGTAACGATACATTTGAAGTCAAATGTGTACCAAAATGAATCAAAAAATTGATTCCATGCCCATATTTGGTCATGGCTCCTCCCACCAGAATCAAATTATTGATGCCTCCATATTTTGATTCCAAAAGTCTAGTTTGCCCAACTGATACATCCTTTGCCAACTTTTTTTTACATTCCATTTTTATAACAAGCATTACCAAGCATTGTTCATCTTGAAAACTGGCGTGTCCCTTTGTACACGGGTTTCCTTCTACCTCATCCCTTGCCTGACCTGAGCTGCGAGGTGGAGGAAACCCCACCAGGTAAGAATACCAGGTAAGAATACCAAATGATCACGCAGTGAGTGAGGCACTCCAGACTTCTCAGCCTCATGAAAAATTTAACACATTATTGAAGAATAATTGAAAATGACACTATCCAATCCAACTTGTCAGCATTGTCCGACAGCCAACACTAAACGTCTGAAAAAAGTGGACAGAAATAAACCAGCATTTACAAATTTGACACAAAAAGGCATTTTAAATTATTGAAACAATTGAGTACTTAACAAAATTTCCAATACTTTTCTGTCGATAATTCTCCAAAATCTTCAAAGAAAATTTAAAACAAGCTGAAAAACCGCGGTGATGCGCCACATTCGGCTCAGTAAGAACACCAACAGCAATTTACTCTAATGAATCCTCCACAAAAGAATGAATATTAAACTCGAAGATAAAATACAAAATCTTCTTCTAATCTTACCACAATTTATGGATGATCGGCAACTTTGATCCAAAAATATTACAAAATAAACGGAACCATTGACCGCCGTCCACACCAAGCGTCACGCAATTTTTAATGGTTTGGTTTATTGAAAGGTGAAGGCAGCCCCACCTATAAATTAATTTTGAATAATTGATTTTAACGTTACTTTTTTGCCCTAATGGATTCAACACAAATATATAATTATTTTATTGTGGTAATTTGTTACAAATTGAATGCAGCAAAATGCAAAATACTAAAAAGCTAATTATGCTTTAAACTTACTCCGCCAGGTTCGCGCGATTAAAGCACTTATCTTCCACCCTCGCCTCCTCTTGGGCCTTGGCCTCCCCCACCCCAAGGTGAAGGCCTCTGCTGCATCCCGGCCCCTCCGTGGTGGGTGCTCCTTCCTCCCTTGTTCACCCTCCCTTTTCACCAGCTCGAACCTGAGCTTGCTATTGAGCTCAATGCCCTAAATGAGCTTTCCCTGAGCGGCCCGACCTCTCGTGGTACGCATGCACGGTGCTAAAAGCACTGGGATGGTTTTGAACAATATCCCTGGACTTGGCGACAGGATGAGGCCGCCAACGGGCTCCGCGTGCTTAATTCCAGCAGGGACGAGGTCACGCGCAATCTTGCAGCCTATAGTCATCTTGCAAGTTGCCGGGGTCCAAGCATTCTCAATACCGCGGCTCCACCTTGGGTCTACCTCGAAAGGCCTCATTCCCAGTTTCCGGACGGCGGACCCATCCGCCCAAATCCCTTCCATGGCCTCTGGCTGACCTATCCGACCCCTACAACCACAAAAGGGTCTCGTGAGTGGTGCTCGACACCCAATCAAGCACCCCATCCGCGGGCCGAAACATCCACCTGATAACTCCACCCAGCGTGCGGGCACCTCAGTCATTCGTGACGGCCTATTAGTGTTGTTTGGAAGTAGTGTTTCACGGGCTCGGTAGCCAGTTTGTGTTCCAGATGCGTTTGTCGGCATCGTCGTGACACTCGCTGTGTTTGACAGGCTCGATAAGCACCAGAACGCTAAATCTGCAAAACAGTTCATATTTTCGGAACTTTTCAACGATACAATTTCTCCATGGGCTACCGGATTATCTTTCAACATCAAAGTTAAGTGTCTAACACAATGAAATATACATATATGGGTATAAGGAAACGTAGTTATCCTTTTCTGGAAGAAGAAGGAACACAAATGTCATGTCATTGATCAGCATTCGAGAAGCCATAAACACCGACTGAGGAATTACAATGAACGAAATCCAAGCGTAGATGAGTTAGGTAGTCTGAGAAGATCGAGGTAATGATGTAGAGCATCTCTGCCCCACCAAAAGAATACAAATTGATACCAAAAGCTTATCCAAAGAAAAACGACAAACACACAAAAACAACTACAGAACTTTCTCGCACGGGAAATCACACACTCAGACCGCTAAGTACCGGAATTACCTGACGAATTCACAGAATGTGACGACAAGTGTTCGCTGGCCACTCCCAAGGAACTGCCGCGGTGCCAACACCGCACCATTGACCCATTCTTACACAAACGTCAGCTTCAGCGCAGAAAACCCACCACAGATCAACGGTGGATCGGTATCCCTGTGCGTTTCCCTAACCAAACATCGGCGCCCAAGTGACATCCCCACTACTCCCTCGCTCGCCCTATTCCATAGCCGTTCGGTAACGCATCTTGGAGAACTCACTTACAGCCAATCATCATGAAGATAGCGACCAGTCGGCTGCCTATGTCCGACATGGTAACGGGGACGGTTTGACGGAAATCACCCATCACTCAGCGAAACTCTCAGCGAAACTCCCAACCTCAGCTCTCAAAGTATAGTCGAACGAGAAGTGATGATCATATCATTCGCGAAACTGACACCCACTCAACACCAAACGGTATCCGCGTGATACTAGCCCTCTCATCTGTCCACGTTTCCACATCCACACCGTCCACTGGAGTCCACGCTGTCCACTGGGATCCACACTGTCCACCAATCCACACTGTCCACAGGGGTCCACATCACGCTGAGAAGGCCGTAGCTCAGGCGCCGACCGGCAGGGACCCGCAGTGACCCCACCCCCACACCCTGAGGCGATCACGACCCCGCGGTCCGCGCTGGCCGCGTCGCTCCCACAGCCGACTAGCTGATACGTCATCGGTGACGCATGACGTCATCGTTGACCGAATCGTGACGTCACCGTGCGGCTCAGATGGCGCCGCGCGCGACCCATTTGAACTGCGGTCTGCCGCCGCCCAGTGCGGGACTGGGGTGTGCGAACAGGCAGGAGGCGTTGGTACACGCCTCGCCATACCGGCACATCTGTAACAGAGGCACACGGGAGGATGGGTTAGGTTAGATTTAGGGCAGAGAGCAGAAGGACCTGAGGGAGAGGTCGGCACAGAGCTAAAGAGTCATTCATTCACAAATAACATTGAGTTCCTACTAGGCTTTCCAAACAGACCACATAAAAAATAAACGTCTGTCCTGTCACTGATACTTGTTACACCCTGTATCCCTCCCGAACCAATCCTGTGTCGAAAGCGGTCCGATAACCCAGCCTCAGCGAGGCAGGGCGAACGGCGAACCCACGCCATCAATAACCATGAGGCCCCATGATACCAAGACAACCATGACGGCCCACGATAAAACACTGTGCAAGATAACAATGTAACCAAACGCTCACCTTGGGGTGGATATACGGACACGTCGGGTTGTTGCAGTTGGGGAAGAATCGACACTCGGCAGTGATCGAGCCCTGTCGCGCCGCACTGCCACCTGGTGAGAGAGAGAGAGAAGAAACAGTGGTTTAGACCGGCGTCACTCGAGGTTATAAATATAGACGCCTTGCCGATGGGCCGACTGTGACGTCATCAGCCCGAGGGCTCTTTCGCAGTCAGCTGAGGCAATAATGCCGAGGTTCCGAAAGCACTGCTTCGTATCCATGGTGCTTAGTCTTTTTCAGGTTATTTTTTTTTTTTGCCCAGTAAAATGTGAGAAGCGAAATGCACCAGGAAACGTTATAAACATAAACATAAACAAAACAGTCGGTTCCGTAGCACAGTCGGTAGAGCGTTGGACTCCGCGTGGTGAGACCAGCTGGCGCTCCCGGTTACAACAGTCCGGGTTCGAAGCGCGACGGGCGCTTGACGTTTATGGGCCTCCTGAAGGTATGGTTGCGGTTGGTGGCAGGCCGTAGCCAGGCGAAGTCAGTGAGGGGACCGGCCGTGTGCGGCTTTGTGCGCACGATAAACTTTGGACTCTAAATTCGGCCATAGAACCGGAGTGGCGCGATCGGAGGGTAGAGGGCAGGGCCAACGCAACAAGCTTCGCTTAGCGGGGGCTCTGTCCTTGTGAATCCTTCCAATCCAGGTTTGGACTAAATTTACAAAAAACATACCAGATATGCCAACCACGCTAAAGACAGCTCATCACTGCACGTCCAGCCTTCCCTCCCGTACCTCCCTTAGTTCACGTCTCCCCTCCCGTTCTCCCCTTCCCTGCCTCCCTCTCCCTCGCTTACCGAACGCTGCGACGGGCGCGGCGGCGGCGGTGGCCAGTGCCGGCCGTGGCGCACTGTGGCTGAACCGACAGTCCGATCGGGTGCAGCTGCCGTCAAACTTGCAAGGAGGGTGGATGTACAGACACGCGTCGCCGAACTTGCACGCCGGGAACGTCCTGACGGAGAAACGCGGAACGGATTGGTTATATCGACTCGTGTCCTGGTCTCCAATGTAGATGATATTCAACAATCCAGAATAATAATTTCCAGGAATTAATATTCATTACTAAATCCTCAAACTCTTCAACTCCCCCCCCCCCACAGCACACACGAAAGTAAGCATTTCTGGCATTCATAAAAACACATCAGCTCACGGCGATAACTCACTTGCAGGGCACGGTGGGATGGTGGAAGGCGCAGCCAGGGCCCACTTTACAGTTGGGCCAGAACCGGCAGCGCGTGGTGGTGCCCTGTTTGGGAGCCGGAGCTGCTGGCGGCGCCGGCTCCGGGTCCTGAGCTGGAGGTGCGATCACTGCCGACGGAACAGAGGAGACTGGTCAGAACTCAGAGGGGAAGGTTCACATGTCAGACACACCTGGGGCAGGTGGGGAGCTGCAGGTCAGTCATATGGCCAGGACGGTCACAAAGTAAGAAAAAACGGCATAAGATACCCAAAAGATATACAACATCTACAGTCCCACTCCTCATCTGGTTTACAGTTCCACTCCTCCATCTACTCCTCTACGTGACCCACCCTTCCTTCTGAATATATTCTGATACGTGAGCAAAGGCCGTTCAGTTCGTCTACCACGACGGGCCAGATCACATATGTAAATATATGCAAAACGGGACAAACCATCACACCCCCTCCCACTCACCGCCGCCCGACTCTCACCAGGATGAGCGCGTTTGCGCGCCCTGTCCTCCAGCAGCTGGGCGCGCAGGTCCTCCTCCTCCAGCTCCTCTTCTTCCTCTTCCTCCTCCTCTTCTATAACCACCCCCTCGGCGGCGGGAGGGTCCTCGGCCCCCAGCGCGCCGTCCGAGTCGATCGAGCGGGCGAACCGAGACGCGCCCAGACCCGTCATCGTGACTACGAACGTAGGGCTGGATGGGCGCTCGCTGTGAAAATGTAGGGGAGGGAGGTGGGTTAGAGGGAGAATAGGGAAAGGTTGTAACAACAATACAGATAACTATGTGGGGTATAAGAGACGTGATGCAGTGTGAAGGCGCAATTTGGGTAAATGACTAGGTTCTATGAGTAAAAGAAAATACACTTAACAGCCAGTTCGAATGATAAAAACGTTTCACAAGAGCTGCAACTGATTACACTCAACGATGAACATAAAGTGATTTATTCAGTAACGAGGGATCAGAGACAAGAAAATTACAAAAAAGATAAATAATGCAGGCCTACCACATACGTCCTTTCACTATGAATCACAATCGGATAAAAACACAAAAATCATCAGTTGTGCGTACCGCCGCCTCCTCTTCCGTCGGGCCCTCGGCAGGGACAGAGGAGCGGGCGAGGATGACCGGGAGTCTCGCCTGGCGACCCTCCTCTCCTCTGGCGGTGGGGATCGGCCTCTCTCCCGAGTCCGTCCGTCCCGAGCGGGGGCGGAGCGAGAGAGGTGGGGTCTGGACGGGCCGGGACGGAGTGACGCCGCGGAGACTGGAGGGCTGAATATGGTGGGGAGAGGGTGGTCAGGAGAGGGAGAAGGATGGATGATGATGGTGGCAATGTGATACACACAAGACGGTGTTGCTCATCACAAGATTTTCTTGACTACGATTATTTGTAGTTTGTGAACAGACGCGGTTCTGAATCACGACATACACGTTTGTGCATGTGCATTTCCATGGAGGAAATCAGGCGAAAATACCCAAATGTGAACACAAATGATCTCATAACAATTGGGTTTAACTAAACTGCGACACGCATACACGACCGTGTCAGCTTCCCTCGCGGTACGTACGTCTGGGGCGGCGGGTTTTTGATGCGGTCGGCCACGGCGTGTACAATGGCAGATATATCATCCACGGAGGCCAGCACCGGCGTCGGACGGTACTCGGGTGTCTCGGCCGGCGGCTCTGAGGGTACGGGACGGAGGCAGAGGTCAGGTCACAGGTGGGATCATAATTTGGGCCACAAGTTAACTTACATTTGTGTGAGGCGGCATCACCTAGCTTCTGACAAAACGTAATTTCAGAAAGCACTTAGTGGGCCATTTCAGCTTCACTATCTTAATCTCAATGCCGAATGTCAACGAAGGAAAACAAAGGTGTAGACTGTAGCTGCTGCATTAGCTCCATTCTTACTATAAAATCACGAGCCTCCAACCCAAATCGGCTCCCAAACAATCACCATGGACTTCCAGCTCGGGCGATCACTTCGATCAGTGGCGCTCCAACTTTTGCCATCCCCCCGCCATCTGCAAGACGTATTCGTACCTGCGCGCTGCGGGTGGGCCTTGACCTTGCCGATGGTGACGTGAACCGTGTCCTCGTCGTCCGAGGACGGCTGGTCCGGGGAGCCGGCCGGGTCCTCCCCGTCCTCCTCCATGGCTGCCTCCTTCACCGGCTCTGCTCGGTGGAGTAGTGAGAACATATGGTCAAAGTCTATGCGGAGAGAAAGTAACATTTTGATAGTGCATTGGAAGCCGGAGCTTATATGTAGACAGCTTATCGATAGGTCAGGTCAATTGCTAACGAGCAATTCCCCTTTCCCTTACGCATTGCCTCTGGCTATCCCCGGATGTAGTTCTTAATATGATCCTCGCAAAATTGCATTCAAGCGTCCAATAAGCCCAAGGAAATCGTAAAAATTCAGGCCATATCGATACACAACAATCCCTGGCCTGCCCAAAAGTCATTGAACACCAGCATGTAGTCTCAGCGACTAATAGAACACCGGGACACAGGACACCATCAATGATCAATCAATGCACGCCAAATCTAATCCCACCCCTCTACATCCCCCAGTATCCCACCCACCTGCGGGCGGCGTGTCGGGCCGCGGCGGCGGCGGACTCTTAGTCTGTCGCGAGCGGCGCCGGCGCCGGCGGCCGGACCTCCCCGTCGGCTCCACCGCCGTCTCCGGCTCCGCCTCCGTGCCAAGCGGCGAGTTACGCACTGTGATGGCAATCTGTTCGGGCGAGCCGCTGCGCTGACTGCGCGCCTGCACGGCCCGCGGTGCGCCCGTATCGGAGGCGGTGGTGGGTGGGGCGGAGACCGGCGGCCGGCGCTGTCGGCTCATCAGACCGGCTGTGTAGAGCTCACGGGTATCACGCTGTAAACGGGGCAGAGAAGGCCGGTCAGAATAAGGAGGAATGGTACGCACGGCTAACGACGGTCAAAGAAAGCCACGACATAGGAAATGACGGTCTTCACGCTCAACGAGCACAAAAGATAAACGGAAAATGGTGATAAAGTAAGCTTGATTACGGAGCGAGCGAAGCGAGCGTAGTCTTTCCTTAGATTAACGGAAATTTCTGAGTATGAGCGGCCGGCCGGCCGGCCGGCCGTGGTCACGCTTTTGCGACGCTTATATCTCAGCAACCACTTGACCGATTTACACGCGGTAATTTTTGTAGGGTAGCTTCATTCCTTCTACCAAGTATTGGACTATTCCCGATGCATGTGGGTGACCCCTTATGCACGTGCCACGTGGAAAACGAAGAGGTGTCACTTTTGTAATAGTTGCAATATCTCGGTAACTACTAGGCCGATTGCGCTGAAAGTTGGCATGTAGGTAGGCATCCACTAGGCAATGCATATCTATGTGCCAGAGTTGGGGTGCTGCTGCACGTGCGCACGTGCAGGGGTCGATTCCAGATCTCGAGAACGGCTGGACCGATTGCGCTCAAATTTGGTACATGGTTAGGGACCGGTTAGTAGGGTGCCGTGCACAAGTCAGTTGGGACCCATTTTGCACGTGCGCACGTGCAGGGTGCCGCTTCCAGATCTCGAGAGCGGCTGGGCCGATTGTGCTCAAATTTGGCACATCGCTAGAGACCGGTTAGTAGGGTGCCGTGCACAAGTCAGCTGGAGGTACCCCCTCGCGATTTCGCACGTGCGAGGCCCACCCTCTCGCTCGCTCCGTTAGTCGCCCCAAAAGGCGTTATACTGGTGACATACCTTCAACAGTGCGGGCAAAAAAAAAAAAAAACAGACACAATCGCCTCGACCTACAAGCCCATACACACATCCAAAAACGGACGCAGATCATCGACCACTACAACCCTCCGCCTCCCCCAACACACCTTGTTGGCATTACGCTGCGGTTTGGTCGACTCCTGCGGCCGGACCAGAAACGGTCGGACGGACGCCACGGTGGAGCGCTGCGCGTCCCTCATGGCCTTTAGCAGTAGCGTGGGACGCGGCTGCTGGTTGGCCGGCCGGCGCGGCCGCTCGGTGACGCGTACCGTGCTGGCCACGGCGCCGACCGCCGGGTTTAGAGGGTCGTATTCTGTGTCATCCACCTCCCGCGAGACGACAGCGCCGACCGTGGACTGGGGGCCGCGCCGCACAACTCGAGACTGCGGGCGGGGGGATAGGGGGGCAGAGAAGGGCTGGTTAGACTTTAGAGGGAGATAGATTCGTGGAGAGCGAGAGGCAGAGCAATGGCTGAGGAATACAACATTATTACGACGATGATGCAATAGTCTTCGTCCGAAAATAAGACAATGGAGAGATACATATTACATAAACAGAGAGATCCAAGAGACATGGACAGAAACACAAACAGAGACAGCTGATAATAAACACTCACTGACAAATAAGTATAAAGACGTGAAAATTTATAAAAAAGACGACCCAGCCAGGTTAGCAGCGCACAGCTCACCTCTGTCTCAGCGACCTTGACCTCCCGCCGTCTGACCGGCGAGCGGGACCGAGACCGGCGGCGGACCGGGGGCGCCTCCTCAGTCACCACCCTCCTGCCGAACATGCCGGCCTCCTCCCGTAGGTTCACCACCCTCAGACCGCCGCCCGAGGCTCCAGAGGCTCCCGAGGAGGCCGGCCGGACGGTCGCAGTTTTCGGGGCGGCGACGGAGACGACCGGTGTAGGTTTAACCGACTGCTGGCGGGGGGCGGCGGCGGCCTGAGGGCGAGACGGTGCGGCGGCCGGCTGCTGGCGAGCGGCCACCACCACTGGCGCAGGCTCCTTCACCAGTTCATCTGTGAATAGCAAGACAGAGACGCAGGTGAAATAGTGTGCATCGTAATTTTGATCGCGATCGTATTTGATTAATGTTTGGTCAGAATGTAAGCCCTTAAAACAGTTCTTTTTTTCAAAAAATTCCTCTGCACGTTTTACTCTATATCTGTTTCCAGACGACTCATCTGTATGAATCAAACACCATTCGAAAGCAAATGGACTGCTGCGCATTTTACCACCACGCCGCGAAGCAAGTGGCGCAGCCGCTTGTTGATAACTATTCTGCTTCAAAATTGCAGGCAAGCGATGGGAGCCATGAAAGAAAATACCAGTTGCATAAAAATGGTGAACTTTAAATGGTAACACTCCATGCAGCATTACAACATGAACACATCCGTCTGGCCGACAGTTGACACACCCACCTTCCTCGGCGCTCAGATTGAGCACATCCTGATCCTCCTCCTCCTCCGGCGGTGGTGACGCTGCGGCAGCGGCAGCAGCGGCCGTGGCAGTGGTGGGCTTCACCGGCGCAAAGACGCGCGGGTGCTTCTTACTGTCCGCCGCAGCCTGCTGGACTCCACGGCGGCGCTGACTGCGACCCTCCGCCCCGCTCTCTCGCTCCAGAGACTGAGACGAGCGGGACGACCGCGCGCCGCCGCCGGAGTCGGCCGCCTTCGCTGGAGGAGCGGCCCGCTCGCGTGTTGACTTCTCCTCGGCCGTGCGGCGTTCGCGGGATTCGCGCAATTTGGAGCGCGAATCGTCCTTCTTTTTGGCGGGAGTAGCGTCAGAGTGCTTGGTGCTTTTGTCGGCGTGTTTGCTTTCTTTGCCTGTGCGTTTGCTTTCCTTGTCTACATGCTTGCTTTCCTTGTCAGCATTCTTGTTCTCTTTGTCCTTTTTGGCTTTGTGAGATTCACCACTTGAGCGTTTGCGATCCTTCTCCTTGGGATCATCTGATTTGACCTTTTTGGCAGATTCTGAGCCTACCTCTGAAGATTTTCTTTTCTTCTCCCTCTCCTTGGTTGAACTACTTTTAGTGACACTCTTTTCTTCCTCTTCTTTGTCTGAAAATGAATGATTTGATTACAAAGGTGCCTCTTATCCCAGTGAGCCTGGATGACATCAGAAGCCAACTTCTACCACCTAATACCTATGGTTAGCCAATTATTAGCTATGTAGGCTAGCTGATGCTAATTGTTAGCCAAGTCTCAAATTGGTAATAAAGTGAGTAAAACATGACTGCTGTTACATACAGACATTCAATACATTGGCCTACCTTTAGCCAGTGTGATGGTCTGTAGCTTGTCCAGCACTTCCTGAAGCCACTGAACAAAGGCTACTGTGTGGTCACTCAGGAAGAGGGTCAGGTCACGCTCCATCTGACTCTTGGTTTTCTTGTTGGCCACCAGCACCATAATGTAGTCTGGCAACTCATCATCTGAAAAACAAAACAAAATGAGACATATGCATTACTCAGGGGACATCAGAGCAACATCTCACTGTCTGATGGCCTATCTTTTGCAGGTAATGACACATTTAGTCATCAGGAACAAGAGCAAAACATCAGCCTGACCTACAATGCTGCTCAAACAAATAGCATAAGCCTTTAGATCTTGTACATTCAATTCATTATGTCTCTCTTAACTTTTCATGATACTCCCACACCTTTTTGAATACCTAAAAGGCAGAAAAGTCTCAGGTATAGTATCATGCAGACTGCAGGGCACAGAATAGTACCTAAATATTTAATCCACTCCAATATATGAGCAAAAATACTCACCGACATAAACTCCAAGCTCTACCAGCTTTGCCCTTATAGCACTTTTGATCTTCTTACTAATTTCAGCACCAAGGTAATCCATTTTGATACTTAACAATGGTTTCCTTGTGTTCAGCAAAAAACCTATAAAAAAGCGAGGTGAATGTAAGTTTTTGGAACATTACGCGAAGGAAATAATTCAGGGACACTTCAGCAAAATAACTAACAAGAGAACTAGCAAGAAAAGTTAAGCTGTGATGTCAGCAATAATCAATGAGCTGAATGTTAGCATCAAACATACTGATACAATTAGCTCCCACATTGAAATATGTATACTGTGTAAAACTACAATTAACAATATGGATTAATGCAGGGCCCTGTTCGGTCGGTTTTTATACCAGCGTGCTGTCGGTTTTCCCCAAATAAGGAAGTTATTGCTGGCGCGGCTTGGCCTCTCATTGGCCTAATGAATAGACCATTTGAATTTGACCAATGAGGAGCCAAGAAGCAGCAGCATGGTCGCAGCCTGCTGATAAATAAACAGGGTGCGAACAGAGCTCATAATTCAGTAGGCGGAACTATGGTCATGAGTACCCAAATATAGGAACGTTCCCATTTTTGGGAACGGAGTTCCCAAATATGGGAACGGGCGTTCCCATTTATGAGAACGGAAGGCAATTTTTCGGCCGTTCGCCCACTAAAACTCAAAAGTGCATCACGTCTCAAAAAAGTGCACGCTGATTTAAGTATCTACTAAATCTCCATAAAGTTATCTTTAATCTGACCGTGGAACAAGGAAATTGACCGTGGAATGATATTTTTAATGATTTTTTAAAAATGACAGAATGGTGGAAATATGGGTTATACGACATTTAACATGCAAGTTTAAGGAAAATGAAGCATTTTTTACATTTTGAGGTCAAGTATAATAATTTTCGCCTGGTTATGAAGTTTCATTCTAGCGACACCAGATGATGACATATGCAAGCGAACACGCGGACAGTCCCGAGGTAATATTGTTGACATTTGGTGTCGGGGCGATCGACCGCGTGGAACGTCAGTGATTTTACCGAACTACTGTTGTAAACTCAGTTTCAGTGGTTTAAAATCATTCAGCTGTATTTTATCAGCCCTGAAAGACATATTTTATTTGGATGCTAGCTGTTTAGCGTTGTTTTATAAGCAGTGTCATGAGCGTGGTTTTTGTCTTCGGCGTTTCTAAGCATGATCGGTTGGGGGAATTTCTCTGATATAGGTCGCTCTGTGTGGCTTATTTATAATTTTTATGCTGATTTCGATCATACGTCGTGCCCATCCTACCAGGCCTTTTGCCACTTACACTCATTAAGAAAGGAAAAAACTAGATTTTCATTGGGACTAGGTGTTTTGAGGGTGTAACATATTCAGCGTTCCCATTTTTGGATACTTCTTGTGCTCGTCAACTCTCGGTGATTAGCAGACAGGTGCTTGACATGTCTCCACCCTCGGCGCGGACGGTGGATATAGGTATGGAAGACCTTGTTGAACATCGCTGAGCGTTGTGGATTACGTAATCCTGCAGAGGGGGGCGTGCCCGCTGCGAGATCGACGGGAATAAAAGCGCAGAAGACCGGGCGAAACATGCAACGGTCTTGCCGGAAAGGTCATCTGATGATTGTTGCGTTAACAATAATTTGCGGCGTTGGACGTGATGCTTGTTAATGAAAAGAGCCCCTGAAAGGCGTCGGTGAAATCGTTCCCAATTTTGGGTACGCCGTTCCCATAATAAGGAACGCTTGCAGCGCCAGTGTACGACAGCGTTCCCAAATTTGGGCTCGCGGCCCGGGTGATGGACTGCTTTAGAAATAGGGGAACGATTTGAAACTACGATGGGCCTTACAATATCAAACTCTTTCCCAACAATATTGAGACAACTATCAGGCGGTTCACGATCGTTTTATATTTTTTGGACGTCATTTAACAGTTCTTTTTCTTGTTTTAAATAATGCCTACATGGCGTTCCCATATTTGGGTTTATCGTTCCCAAACATGGGAACGAAAATGCGTTCCCGAAAATGGGTACGCTTGACCATAGTTCCGCCTACTGAATTTAAAAAAAAAAGCAACTCTGAACAACTTGGAGAACTGAACACTTGGAGAGGAGGAAAAACAGAGCTAAAATGATCAATGAATAATATTTTCCAGCGTAAAGAATCTAAATTTTACAGGTCAAAGTGAAATAGCTTTCAGAGTTGCCGGAAAAATAAAAAAGGAAAACCAAAAAGCAATGCAGGTTGCAACAAAACGCTATCCCAATTCCCATAGCCATCAGTGTGCTAGGTTGCTGTAATATGGCTGTAATAAACGAATTTTCAATCAAAATTGACTTTTATGCGTTTTTTCTCGACCGCGCCCAACTAAAAATAAAAAATATTGGAACGTTTATAAGAATATGCACTTGCAGCTTCAGAACAAGGCTATAGAACTCCAGGTAAGGACACCAGCAGTTTGACCTTGAACGCCGCCGGCCGGCCGATGACGTCATTGGAGGCAAGCCGGCTCGGCGGACACACAGGGCGAATGCATAACGGAGGGGCGTTGGAACGTTGCGGGAGCGAGGGAGATATTTTAAAGTGGTTGCATACCACCATTGTTTGTTGATTGATCTACAGACTGCATCCTTTTAAGGAGACCCTCCCACCTTCAAAAAAGTAAATGAATTGGCATGAAAGTGATGTCGCTCGGTTCAGAAAGAGCAAAAACGAATATCTACCAAATTTCATCGAAAAATATTCACCGGTTTTCAAGATATTAGACTTTTACTTTTGTTTACTTTTTGGGATCTCCGCTGTTCCTATAGCGACTTTATTTGAAAGTGCGGCATTTGTTGCGCGCAAAGCAGCATTTACCACCGCGTGCTACAAAACGTTTTAGTCAAACATTTAAAAATCGTTAGATATCTGCGCTGACGTCACACATTCAGAGGGGTATTCCTATGCATTAGCCCCTCTGAATCAAAATGCTGCAATTTTGAAATTCAATATTTCCGATTTAAGGCATTTATCGATGTTGTGAGTGCCGAAACAGGTAATTGTGAGCCAGGGACCCCATTTTGGCTATCTCAACTCAAATCTAATGTTAAGGTGGGAGGGTCCCTTTAAACCTCGATGCATCCTAGGCCTGGATGGTGCGTACATTCGTGGAATGATCACCACGTCCGACGTCCGTGGTCGAAGCTGTCATAGTATTTAAGACACGAAGACGGGTGCAATAACGGCGATCCGATCCCGTCTCTGGCGAATTTAGAGGGGTTGTAAGGACCCAGGCCGAATCTGACCGTCTATTTTTAGGGAAACGGGGTGGGTGAATTGACAACCGATGGCTTAAGAGATGATGAGAAGGGATCCTGTCGTCGATTGTTGTTTGACAGACAACACATGTTGTACTGGGCGTATGACCATCAGAGGTAATGCCTGAACGTAGGCAAGCATAATTGGTCTGTCATATTGTTTAGGAATATAAAATGGTAATGGAGATCATTGAGGATATGATCTCTACATTACGGGAATTCACTAATTACTACGGCCCATAGGGGCACCGCCGGAGCTGTTGTTTTGCCATCGGTCCCAGGCAACTCCAGGGAGCTGCAGTACCCGGCGGCCAAAGCGGCCACCTCGTCGACTCGCAGGTCCTCTGGGATTCCGTGATGCTTTAGTGCTTCACCCACAGAAGCACGGGCATAGCAGTAGGATGTGGGGCTAGGTGTCTGTCCACCTCTTCATTCAAAGAACAACGTGTACAGCGCCTGGTCCCGCCGAAGCTCGGTATCGACCGTGACTTATTCACAACTGGCGGATCCAGGAAGCGGTATTGGACACTGCGGGGGCTTACCCCAAAAAGGTTTCTCGGAATTAATTTAAAAAACTCGGATTTCGATTCCTTGCGCACTGCTGTGGCCTGTGCGGTGTGATTAACCAACATTTCCTCAGAAAAGTTGTGAAGTTTTCATTTATTCTCGAAAATCGATTTCGGGCGCTGCCCTGGTTGTTGGGGAAGACATTTGCCCCAAATGCCTTCCCCTGGATCCGCCAGTGGCCGTTGCCCCACTCCGAGCTTGACTAAAGACGTCTTCAAACCTCACCAGAAACCGATGGTAAGGTGAATTTAAATCCAATAACTCATCTCTGTCTGCCCGCCTAAATATACTACACATGGTACAGCACCCGGCCCTGTCGGAGCTATGAGCCGATCGTGATATTTTCGGCTTTCCCCATCCCAAGCTCGATTAGAAATGCTCTCCTTCCCCACCCGATTGCTGATGTCAATTCAAATTCAATGCCTCATCTCTGTCTGCCCGACCATAACCCATTCATTGCACACCATTCAGCGCCCGGCCCCGCCAGAAGTATCCTAGCGCGCTGAGCAGTTGCCTCCAGCCGCGTCATCGCGAGGCCCCGCGCGGCCCATAAACGAATACATTGCGCGAATAGCCGTGTCGCCCCCCTGCTTCAGAATGGCGCATGTAAGGGAACTTCGTCTTTATGAGTAGAAAATGGATTGAACATTAAAATGACGTCATAAGCTTTAAAAAATAATGGAATAAGGACTAATTTATTTTCGTTCAATAACTTTTAAAATGACTTTTGTAAGTTTTAAAAATGAAAAAAGTACGTGTAGATTGCTAATTTTTCATTGTTTTGCGGAAGTATCATCAAAAGAGTGGAATCAATTTTCAACCGATGACGTCAAATCACTATATTTCTTCTCAGAAGTATTTGCGCGCTCTTGCCCATTTGTTCCATCCTTGGCTTGTTCATTTCCCATTAGTTCCATTTCGTCCATTTGCGTCTCCGCCTTGGTCTCCGCTGGAGCGGGTTGAGGCTGTCGTGATCCGTAGATGGCCCATGTTTGAAACATTTCGGCTATTTTCTGACAGCTTATCAGGTCAGTTTAGAACCGGCAATGAATTGAAAAGTGTTGAATTGACTGCAACGAGATTTCAGGAGGCTCTTTGAGCTTTTTTTGTGCTGAAAGGAGACAGTTGATCCGGGGCGTGGCCGTGCCGGCCGGGCGATTCGATGAGTCATCGATCGAATAGGTAGTGCGTTTCTAGCACTGATTGTTTTATATTGATCAGTGGCTACCAGTTATATTTGATAAGAAGTGAAGCATGCATGGAATGCACAGCGCTGCTAGTTTTTACTTTTTAAGGCACAACTTTGCTGTGTCTTTTCTGTTGTGTGCAATGTGCATGGACAAAGGCATGTAAATCTTCATCGTCAAGTCTCATTACCAGCCTTGAGGAAAATTCAGCAGTTTTCCTTTCCTTACCATATCAGGTTTTGAAAAAATGGGCTGTTGAGTGGCAGGTCTGGACTCTGCTGTCATCAAGCATTGGTAGATGGAGAAGACAGTGACGGCAGGTGTCCATGCCGGGCAGTTCAGACTTGATCTTTGATTCAGCTTTTGTCCTAACAAAAACAGCTCAACAAAAACATTTAAAATCTGGGCTGAAATGCTTGTTGACATATATATGCATTTACCCTCCACTGTAGATCAGTGGTAGATCATTAGTTGGTTTTACTTTATCATGAATTAATAATTCACATATGGCTTAAGTATTCAACAATTTGTTGGCTCCAACTGAGAGAAGAAGCAGTAAGCTGAGTTTACTGTCCAATTCAGTTTTCAAATATTTGTGATGATAGTCATGTTTTTCTATTTCTGCTGAAGCATTGAAGCTTAGGATCCAGAATTGAGATCCACTGGCAAAAGCTAGTTATATGAAACCAGACAAAAGATGGAAAAGATAGATGCATTTGGTCAGTTTAATCCCACAGGGGATCAATGTGTTTAAGCCAAAAGTCTGAATCAAAGTCTTTTAGCCTAGTTTTAAGCCTTATTGACTTGCAGACTGACTGAGTTTCTGGCTGGGCTGCCAGTTCATCCCTGCTGCTGCCATTCGCCTTAGGTGTACCACACCAGTTACCACAGTTGCCTAAGTTGATGATTCGCAGCACTACCTTGCTATTCATTTGTTGTCCCCTCCCCCTCATCATCTGGACTTGTTCTTTGTCTCTGTCACAGATTTCCAGGGTGCAGTTTTAAGATCCTGAGGCGCAAAGTGTCAATGCTTCTCTGCTAACAAGCACCACAATATTCATGTTAACTTTTCACAT
This sequence comes from Amphibalanus amphitrite, assembly GCF_019059575.1. Taxonomy (NCBI): domain Eukaryota; kingdom Metazoa; phylum Arthropoda; class Thecostraca; order Balanomorpha; family Balanidae; genus Amphibalanus; species Amphibalanus amphitrite. The sequence goes on from NW_024881751.1 coordinate 498,975, forward strand.
TCTATTAGTCTCAATTCTCATTTTGCTTGACTAATGGGATAATCCTGTAGCAAGTTCAGGCAGACTATTCAGAGCCCGACTCGTCATTCGTTAGTCTCTCTACCCCTGACTGCCCATTATACTCCATTACAAGTCACCCACCAGCTGGTGACCATCACCCTCTCCGCTTCTCCCCACAGTGTTTTCCGCCGGCCCGTCAGTCTGAGCTCGGGCGGGGCGACGGAGCGCCGCTGCCATGACGGACTCGGCCGACGACAGTCGCGGCGAGATGGCCGCCGATGACGCCGTCGCGCTGGCCGACGTCGGGCTCGTGTGTGAACATGTGCGCCGCGCCGCCGGCGTCCTCCTGGAGGAGGCGCCGACGCTGCCGCGTGCGCTGCAGCAGGCGCTCGACGATCGTCTGAATGTGGAGTGTATCAAGAAGTTTATATCCGACCCGCAGACGCGCTCTCTGCTCATCGAGCGCGTCTCTTCTAAAGGTGAGTCGCGCACTGCGGACAGGCAGACACAGAATTGTGGCCGCTGGGCTAGACCATGGGATTAGAGTAAGATTTTGTGTTTTGGGAAAAGGAGAATAACCTCGTCGCGAGATCGATTAGAACCGAGCTGGTCTAGGTTAATGGTTTAAGCCTGTACTATTGCAATGGCTCGGATACGAAAGCTGTTTGTCTTGCATATTTCGGACAGACGGCAAGATTACCCACTTGGCCCGTAATTCGACCACTGTCACCAACTTGCAAGCCGTAGTCGCATCGCGACAGAAGGCGAGCGCGGAAAGGGCGTGAATCGGTTTCTCACTTTAACCCGACCTAATTCAGTGTGTAGTTTGCTATCTAATGTAGGTAGGTTTCCCAGTCTGATTACATAAACGCTGTTATCACGTTCAGATGCTGACGAGGAGTCCGAGGGCCAGGAGGAGGATGAGAGGGAGCTGGTGCAGTACCTCATCTCCAATCAGGTCCACTTCACCAATGCCAAGATGAACAGGTAACTGATGATTGAGCGAGTGGTGAGATCATGCAGTGACGATTGGCAGGGTGCTCGGTGATTATCGCGAGTGTGTGAGTGTATATGGTCATTAACATCTCACAAAGACTGCGAAACTCGCAAAATTAAATATAAATGCAGCCACAAGTATATTACACAATGCATTTTTCGTGAACGCATGCGCCTCAAGACTCGCTATCCCATCTTAATCTGACTATCAGAACTCAAGCCTTTCCTTCTCATTGTTAGTCACTCCGACGGGGTACAAACTGGCACACACAGACCCCTGACATCCGTCCTGCCGCAGCCTGGTGCTGGTGAAGCGTGGCGCCGTGCTGGAGGCCGAGAAGCCACTCACCTCCCAGCTGCTGATGACTACGCTGAACGAGGGGTCGCCGTACGAGACGCTGCACACGCTCATCAGTAGCGCCGTCTCGCCGTTCTTCAAGTCGTACGTCAAGGAGTCCGGCAAGGGCGACAGGCGAGTGACCAGGGATGTTGGGAGTCACCGGTAATATTTAGGGAACGGGGCGCACGAAATACGGATATCGCTGTTCCTCGTTGAAAGGGTGATCTTGTCCGAACTTAGCTAGGATAAAGTGAAGCTTGTGATTTTTTTTTTATGTGCGTTTGTGCGTGTGGATGAATGGAATATCTTGCACTAACTATGCCTCGAATGTTTGGTCTGTCGGAATATGCGGCGCTCGAGTCCAACACACGCAACCATGGACTGACACCGGCTCCCATTCTTTGTGTGTGACAGGGACGGCGACAAGATGGCGCCGGCGGTGGAGAAGAAGATTGCCGAGCTGGAGATGGGCCTTCTGCATCTGCAACAGAACATCGACATCCCCGAGATCACCCTGCAGGTCCACCCCGCTGTGGCTCAGGTAATACACAGAGACATAAAGACTACTGACGCTCCCGAGATTAGGTACCCTGCAGGTCCACCCCGCCGTGTCCCAGGTAATACAGAGAGACATAATACCACTGACACTCCCGAGATCACCCTGCAGGCTCACCCCGCCGTGGCCCAGGTAATACACCCCTCCACAGCTGCGGCGAAATACAGCTGACGTCATGCATTCAGACAGGTAAAGCAGAACACTTGTCATACCTCCACGGTTACGTCAGAACGCTCAGCTATTGATCGTCGACCGCCACCGGTCACAGCTGCCAAGCGTCGGAAAAAGCGCAGAGGCAGCGGCTCTCATCGCGTCGGGCCACGTCTCGCCCGCGGATCAATAAACTCTAACCAGACACCCTGATACCGTACTGCTCAGGGGTGAGACCTGAGTTTGCCCAATGCCCGCGCATTTTCCGTATGAAATATAATGCATACGTCCGATCCAAACTCACTCAAACATTTCAGTGATGTCTTCTCGGTCTTCGGCAGGTGATCAAGAAATGCGCCGACGAGGGCCGGAAACCGCAGGTGGCGGACTTTGGTGAGAAGCTGGACGACTCGAGCTTCTTCAACCAGCTGCAAAACGGCGTCAACCGCTGGATCAGGGAGATACAGAAGGTGCGCGGTGCCGAAGGTTTACGAGATGTGTACGGATTTAGCAATGCTTACGCGTATTTTGTCGGGCAAGTGTGAAGTACGCGACCTGAACTTTGTGATGATTGCTGAAGTGCTAGCAATCTATTAGTGCATGATCATTGATCAATCATGAATCATGACACACCTGAATAGGTAGCTCTCATCCCATTTGACTTCATAATCTTATCTCGACCTTTGCCCGTCAGGTGAGCATTTAATCCGACTGACCTTGACCTCTGCCCTTCAGGTGACCCGTCTGGACCGCGACCCGGCCTCGGGCACAGCGCTGCAGGAGATCAGCTTCTGGCTGAACCTGGAGCGGGCCCTGCTGCGCATTCAGGAGAAGCGCGACAGCCTGGAGGTGGCGCTCACGCTGGACGTGCTCCGGCACGGAAAACGCTTCCACGCCACCATCAGCTTTGACGCCGACACCGGTACGGCGGCGCGGCCTGGTGGACGGGGATTATGAGGATCGGAGGACGATGGGATGTATTTCACTTCAGTGTTGGCTGATTTCATCAAGTAGGTTCGGGTCACACAGTCATCTATCAGGAGTAATTTCAGAGCTGGTAACCAATACTTTTCATTTGATTTTCTGGTAGCTGGTCACAAAATATCAAATATGCGTTCCATTAATAAGTTCATTATATTTTATCCGCGAGACGAGATATTTTGCTGAAGGTAGCTCGGTACTATAGCTGAGACACTTTTTGCAACCTCTGCCCTCTTCCGCGTATTAACTCACACCTCTGCCTCGTAACCAGGTCTGAAGCAGGCGCTGGCCACCGTCAACGACTACAACCCGCTGATGAAGGACTTCCCTCTGAACGAGCTGCTCGCCTCCACTGAGCTGGACCGACTGCGCACGGCTCTGCGCAATGTGTTCCACCACCTGCGCAAGATCCGCAACACCAAGTACCCGCTGGTGCGCGCGCTGCGATTGGTGGAGGCCATCTCCCGCGACCTGATGAACCAACTGCTCAAGGTGGGTGGCGGGGCAGTCGTGTCTGGGCCTAGGGACATCGAAAATAAAAAAACGTTACAGTCTTATGGAAAGGAATGGGTGTTGTGAAATGTTTGGTGACGCGTTATATTTACGATACAAGCTGATGATGTTTTTGGAAACGTTTGGTTTTTATCAAGTGTCTGCTACCGTTAGATTTGCAGTCATAACTTGTTTATCTCTGCCGTGCATTTCGACCTCCGTAACTCTCCAAAATGGCATCAAGTGTTTTATAATTTATCACGCGTTTTATCCATGTGATACCACCAGTGCATCATCCACCACCTGTTCGTCTTCCACAGATCCTGGGCACCCGGCGCATGATGCAGGTGAACTTTGACGAGTTCGAGAAGCTGATGGCGCAGTGTTTCGAGGTGTTCACCTGTTGGGACGACGAGTACGACAAACTGCAGGGGCTACTTCGGTGAGTACGGTCGAAGTCAATTTTCAGACAGAAGTTGATGTTTTTGGACTGCGATGACTTTTCGATATACGTTTCATCAAGTCTCTTTACGCCATGCATTGCTTCTAGCATGGCGATTTATTCTTAGTTTCCCGAACTCACGCCATATTATGTCGTTAATTGCTGAGAGACTGTCCTTGCTCTAACACACACCTCGGCTTCTATCAGCGACCTGATGAAGAAAAAGCAGGAGCACATGAAGATGACGTGGCGCGTGCAGCCGTCCCACAAACGTCTCCAGGCGCGCATGGAGCAGATGCGCAAGTTCCGCCGCCAGCACGAGCAGCTGCGGACGGTCATTGTGCGGGTGCTCCGTCCGGCCGTGCAGCGCCCCTCGGCGGCCGACCAGGCGGCGGTTACGGCCGGCGCCGGGACTGGAGAGCCCCAGCCGCAGCCCATGTCACTAGACGCAGCTGACGCCAACGCCATCGAGGTACGGAATAGAAGGAGTCGGGGTTGCTAGTGATTAGGTGAATGATTGTAGGCATAAGTAGACGTTTGTGTGCATAGCTGGTGTACGACGTGTTTTTTTATACACTACTTATAATTGAGTCATGTTGTGAAGTCAAACGACATAACTTTTCTGTCAATTTGAACCAGAAGTGAATGTTATAAAACTGATAAGACATGTCGTCATTTCCTTGAACGATTGGCATCTATTTATTTATTTATTTATTTATTTGACATCGTAGGCTCATTCCACAAAAATGGCTATTCCTGAACCAGGGTCGCAATATAAAATGATGGGTGTCGTGGGAAAAACATACGCACGCACGCACACAGACAGACTTTCGTTCGCAGTCACTCTCTCACAAACGTGTCGTCATGAAGTATTGCTAACGGTCGGCCGCCTGTTGTCGCAACAAGTGCCGGCGCAACTCTGCCTTGAACGCGCGCAGGTTCAGGTCACACATCGCCGGTGGTAGGCTATTAAAAGTTGTCACGGCGGTAAAGAGGAATCGTCTCCTCCCGGACTCCGATTTGATTCTGGGCACATGTAGCAATATCTATCTGTCTTGTGGCTTGCTGATGTACGTCACGTCTATGCACTATTCTACTCGCGATTGACTCGGGCTGCGCAGTGACCAGCATACGTTTCAATAGGGTCAGCACATGGTATAAGTACATGTTACGCGCGGACAGCCATCCCAGGTCACTGGGCATCAGCCATGCACGCATTGAGATCGCTCAAGGGCTTAAGACATCCCTGTCTTCGCTCCCCAGGAGGTACAGCTGGCTTACGAGCAGGTGAAGGACGTGGACTCCCTGGACATCGGTAAGGAGGGCAGCGAGGCGTGGGAGGCGGCGCTGCGCCGGTACGACGAGCGCATTGACCGCGTGGAGGCGCGCATCACCGCCCGGCTTCGAGACCAGCTGGGCACCGCCAAAAACGCCAACGAGATGTTCCGGTGAGTGGCGGCGTGGGAATGGTCGGGCCGACGGGGTGGTGGCAGAACGGGGACCGATACAGCTGAGGATAGTACTGGTTTACTTAGTGCAGTGGACATGTAAAGTGTGTCTGAGTTTTCAGCGATATGTGAAACAGCGCAAGTGATGTGTGTAAATTCAGTCGCAATATCACTTTGTGGTGTGTACTAATGCCCACCATATACGGTTCTTTCGAACTGGAGCTGCCTGAGTTTCTTGCCTTTATTATCGCTCTCATCTCTTCCCACATCAGTGTTCTGGCTTGTCATTTCAAGAGTACCCGCTGACACCTTTTTCCATCCGTCAGTATCTTTTCACGGTTCAATGCGCTGTTCGTGCGTCCGCACATCCGCGGCGCGATCCGAGAGTACCAGACACAGCTCATCACGCGCGTCAAAGAGGACATCGAGTCGCTCCATGAGAAGTTCAAGGTCCAGTACCCACACAGCAAGGCGTGCCGCATGAGCCAGGTGCGAGATATCCCGCCCGTGTCCGGGTCCATTCTGTGGGCCAAACAGATCGACCGCCAGCTCGGCACCTACATGAAACGCGTCGAAGATGTGCTCGGTGAGTGGTCGAAGGGGAGGGGGATTCGGGCCGGGGAAATGCTTACTCAGCCTTGAGTCGGAGGGTGGGGTTGGCAGGACTCGTGAGGCCTTGGCTAATGCTGCTGCAGTGGTGCAGGTCTGATTCGAAATTTGTAGCCTGTCACGCCATCCCAAACTCAGTGCTGTCCTTCCCCATGCTTTGCTGACTGCCGCGTCTCGCACTCAACAGGCAAGGGCTGGGAGAACCACGTCGAAGGACAGAAGCTGAAGGGCGACAGCGACAGCTTCCGCGTCAAGCTGAACACGGCCGAGATTTTCGAGGACTGGGCCAAGAAGGTGCAGGCGCGCAACCTGGGCGTGTCGGGCCGCATCTTCACGATCGAGACGCAGCGCAGTCGCTCCGGGAAGGGCAACCTGCTCAAGCTGAAGGTCAACTTCCTGCCGGAGATCATCACACTCAGCAAGGAGGTGGGTCTGTCGCTGCGGTCTTGTCTGAGGGCTGGGTAATCATATCGAAAGGCTGCGCGAACTTTTGTGTTAAGACAGCGGCGTCTACAGCTGAGGTGTTCATTTGAAAGTACACTGTTGGAGGTGATCATTGTGGAGACAACTTAATCTAGGCAGTACGGTGGAGCAAAAACGTACAACATTTCTGAATTACCACCACCATGAATCTGGTGGCTTGCTGCTGTCCATTCATCGCCTGATCACCGTGCCTTATGTCCATTCTACCGTCGTTGTCGCCTGTTCCGCGGCTCTATCACACCCTTTGCCACTTGTCCACAGGTGCGCAACCTCAAGTGTCTCGGTTTCCGCGTGCCACTGGCCATCGTCAACAAGGCGCACACGGCCAACCAGCTGTATCCGTTCGCCATCTCGCTCATCGAGAGCGTGAGGACCTACGAACGGACCCTGGAGAAGGTGAGACAGGCAGGAGGATGGTGCGAATTGAGGGAGCTGGTGTCTGGGCCGCGTATGGAGGGCGAGGCTCAAAGAGATAAATAATGCATGGTTTGAGGCTTTGGTTAAGTTTATATCTGGCTGCTCATTGCAATGCTTTGTGAGGACTTACTTGCATCATTTTAGCTGAAATTGTTTTGAGAAAGCTCATTTAGTTATTTAACCTCACATTACTTCTCGTTGAGTAAGCTTACCGTTATGCGACTTTCTGTCTGCCCCGCTCCTCTGCCTCGCGTGTCTAGCTCATAGCTGTCCCACCTTCTGTCTGACCCCACATCGCACACTCTCTGACCGCTCTCTGACGCCGCCCTCAGATGGACGACCGTCCGAGCGTGCAGCTGCTGGTGGCCGGCCTGCGGCGAGACGCCCAGTCTCTGATCGCAGAGGGCACCCAGCTGGTCTGGGAGTCCTACAAGCTGGACCCGTACGTGCAGCGCTTCGCCGACGCCACCTTCAACTTCCAGGAGATGGTGGACGACCTGCTGGTCATCCAGGACCAGATCGACATGGACATCAGGTGCGTGGACTGCTGGATGCCTACTGCAGCTGCTGGAGACGATGCTCTCGGGTGTCGGCATGGCCGATGTGCTCAGAATTGTTGAAGAAGGGACTAGCCATTTAAATTGTTCAATCAGGCTACGGTGCTATTAGTTTTTATATTTTTACACTAATATTTGTGGATCAATTTTATTTCTGGAAATCAATAAAAGTGTTCATCTAAATTTGTTTATCAATGTCCAACCATTTTGATTTTTTTTTTTTTAAAGTAACTGTTAACTTGGCGCCAGATACTCTCGTTCTATTCAGGTAAGGGTCGCGCCACATGAAGCGATGCATAATCTCTATGTGACCCCATCCCGACAGACTGCTGGAGTCGTGTCCGTACTCGCATGCCACGTTCGCCGACATCCTGAACAAGATCCAGAAGGCCATCGACGACCTCAGTCTGCACCAGTACAGCAACCTGGGCACCTGGGTCTCCCGGCTCGACGAGGCCATCGAGGAGCGACTCGCCAGCAGGTGCGTAGAGCTATTGGAGGTGGGAGAGAAGTATGGGCAAAGAGTGCAGATAAAATATTGTGCCTTTGTACGAATATGGTTGGTAGGGGCCGGGATGAATTTCCCATTTCGCCAGTGTCAGGATCACTTATCGCGACTTATAAAAGTAGGAGGCGAGGAAGTCAAGTAAACTGTAGAAAACCGAGCCACCTCTCACACGCTGTATTCCTTACGTCATCGTGTCGCGGCGCCAACTGCGGCCGCGCGCCCGAGCCCGGCCGGCGGTCCACAGTGCACACACAGCTGTGCGCCATAAAACTAGCGCCGCAGGCGCAGGAAATGCGGCCCGCCGGTCCCACGGCCTCGGCGCGCCCACACAAACACGGTCATAAGCACACACGCACAATACACACACAAGGCACGCTACGTTCTACTAATTCATAACACAATTCTATTACACTCCCCCCTGATTTATAAATCACCATACTGCGTCAGTGTAGCGGGACGCCGCTCCCGCGTGCTCCTGCGAGCAGCTGCCGACTCGTCGCCATCGTGCGAGGCCCCCTCCGACTCGCCTCGAGCCGCAGCGTCGGGAGTGACACGCTGCTCATAAAAGATAATTGGGGCGCCCTCGTCGTCACTCTCACTGATCGGCGGACTCCTGCCCTCGGCCGGCTGTGGGAGAACGGCCAGCCTCAGGTCCCGCACATGGCGCGGCACTCCATCCACCTCAACACACTGTACAGACACAATACGGCTCACCGTCCCAAGTGAACTGGCCACGTCACAGCGGCGGCTCGGGTCCCTGACCCACACCTTGTCCCCGACCGTAAAGCGGCTGATATCGGCATCAGCTGGCGCGTCTACATCTGGGACTTTCACTCGGTAATTAAACAGCGTTTCCATGGGGCTGGAGCTCTGATCCTCCGCGCGTGGCATCACGTTATAGCGATACACCGCCTCCACCACTGAACACTTCTTTCTGGCCGCTAACGTTTTGATGGAGCGGTGGTTGCGCTCCGAGATGCCGTTACCGGACGGGACATGAGCTGCTCGGTATCGAACGGAGACTCCCCACCGACTGACGAACTCATTGAACACGGCACTTCGAAACGATGGATAGTTATCCGTCAGCAGCTCAGTGGGAGCGCCTCGCTCCAGGAAGATTGACTCGAGCTGCGCGATGACACTCTCAGCGTCCTGTCGCTTTAGGCGCCTCCAGATCGCGTAGCGAGACGGCCCACAATCCACTAGGGTCAGGTAGAGTTGATTGTCGGCGTGGCAGACGTCCATGCTCACTCTTTCCCAGCACTCGTTCACCCCTAGCGTGCCGCGCACCCAGCGCTGCGGCGCAGGGTCGACCGATTGGCACGCCTGACACTGGCGGATCACGGCACGCACCTGAGCTCTGGTGACGTCAGAGCTCTGCCTCCTGCATAGTCTCAGGGTTCGTGTGATGCCAGGATGGCCGCTGGTGTGGTGAATCCGTGCGATGTCGGGCTCTGTGACGACGGCACCGCACACCATCGACGCGCCCTGCGGGGTCAGCCACTTTTTTGGCACTCTCGTGAGCGCGTCGGCCCGGTTCTCAGCCGATGGGACGAATTTCACGCAGAGTTGCATGGCATATTCTTCACCCAGCTTCTTCACTGTCTCAAGACGTCTCCGAATTAGCATCTCGCTCGCTGCCTTGGTTTTTACACGGGCTCTGCCAGACAGGACGTCGGACAGCCAGTGATAGACGGTTCGCGAGTCGGTCATGATCGTCACATTCTTCAAATTCCAGGACAGTGCCAGATTGAGCCCTCGAATCACAGCATCTAGCTCTGCGAGATTGATGTGGGTGTCCGAGCTCTTCCGCAGCCAGCAGGCGTCTTCAACGACGCAGTCGTTGATCTCCAGCACGGCCCCGATGGCGAGGGAGCTGGCATCGACCCACACCACACCTCCGCCGTCTCCAGAGACATCCCACCGGCCCCGCGCGGGGTCAGATGTGTTCACACGCTCCACCATCTCAATGACCATTGCACAGAGCTCCGGGTCAGTGACCTCGTCATCCCATCCACTGGACACAGCGGTGACACGCCTCTTCAGATATGACGCGGCCACGCGGAGCCAGCCGGCCACAGGAACAAGACTGGTGAGTCGTCCGCACAGAGAGAAGACTGCCCGTCTCGTCAGTTTAGGGGGCGGGCTGATGTCGGTTCTGTCACGCCTCCAGAACAGCCCGTCTCGCTCCCCCCAGACCCTTAGGCCAAGCACACGGGCACCATCGATCACACTTTCTGGCGCTTTGCAGTCCAAGCCATGGTTCTCGAGATGGGCCTTCACTTCAGCTGCGGTGGCGACCTCCTCATTCACAAATATGTCATCGACGTAGGAGGATGTCGCGCTGTCTATTCTCTGGTCCAGCCCGAGAGCCATGCTGAGCACTTTTTTCATCACCAGCGGCGCACAGCCGATTCCAAACCCTAGTCTCGTCAGACACCACCTTTTGCCCTGAAACACAACAGTCTGGTAGGGCCACAGAGACTCGCTCACATGCACCTGCAGGTAGGCGTCTTTGAGATCCAGAAGCGACACGTTCCGTCCGAACCGGCGCCACTCGCGAATTTTCTCACTACACACGTCTGCGGCAGCCGTATGCGAGTCCAAATACTCATTCAGCTCTCTGAAGTCCATGACCGGGCGCACTTTGTCTTTGTTCGGCTGAATCACCGCCATCAGCGGTATTGTGCCCTTTGCCTGTCCGTGGACACGCTCGTCATAGGGAACAAGCCATCCGTTTGTCACCCACTTTGTGAGCTGTCGCTCATACTCCTGCCTGGCCTCTGATGGTATTGAGTACTCCTCCGCTTTGTTGAACAACTGTCCTGGCTCATCCCCACACCATTTCAATTGCACAGACCACTTTTTCTGGCTCTCATCGTAGCTCACAATAAAGTCCTTCTCCTCCTCGCGCCATATACCCGCCGCCGCCTCCGGCGCCGCCATTGCCCGCGTCTCGGTCACTGTCAGGGCCCCAATTGCCGCTGACCCAGATTCCGCCGCCTCGGTGGGTGCAGTCGACTCGGCCAGTGCCGCCGTCTCAGCTGCCACGGGCGCCGCCTCAGGCACCCGTCTCTCAGCCACCGCCGCCGTCCCAGCTGCCGCCGGCGCCGTATCGGGCGCCCGTCTCTCGGCCACCGCCGCCGCCCCTGCTGCCGCCGGCGCCGTCTCGGGCACCCGTCTCTCGGCCACCGCCGCCACCCCGGTCGTTTCAGCTCCGAACCTCACATGGTTCTCCGCACTCACCGTCACGCCACCCAGTGCACTCACGCCGTTCATCCCCAGGATAAACTCAAAGCCCAGCGGCTTCCGTGACACCACAAGCACGCGCACTGATACCGATTCGCCAGATTGCGATCGCACCTCCACGACACCCGTTCCCTCGCACCAGTATCGGTCACCGCTCACCGTCATCACGCTCACTGCGTCTCGATTCCAATTTCGACACACCGACACGTGCGCTACACACAAGCTGCATCCCGTGTCCAGCAGGGCGTCACACACACACACAAGTATTTTATTGTCTCATTGACAAATGCAAGCACGTTTACATGGCGGATCGGCGCAAAAGCTAACGCTTAAGTCGAGGCGCCTCTCCAAAGCTAAACAATTGCAACATAATTTAACAAGATAATAAATCATGGATCCACTAACACAGCCAGCAGGGGACAGAACCACGCCGACCCCGCCAACTACCCACGAAGCATCCAACTGGAATAGGGAAAGTCACAGGTGGCGCCGTCCACCGATACTCGCATAACGGGCAGCGCCCCGCTCACTGGAGACCGGGAGAGGAGGCTGGCGCCGAGCCCTCCTCTCCGCCGTCGTTTTCCGGACAGGACGAGGCGATATGACCGGGCCGGTTGCAGCGGAAGCAGCGCACACTGCGCCGACCGCCGCGGGCCCCGCCGCGCTCCCGCTGACCGCGAGCAGCGAGACAATCCCGCGACAGGTGGTTGGGCTGTCCGCATGAGTGACAGGTCACGCGGGGTGGCGCCGCCGACGTCCGCGCTGCTGCTCCCGTCGCTCCTGCCATGGCAGTCTCTTCTTCATCGGCGAGCACAGCTCGGGCCCGGCTGATTAGCTCGCTCAGCGTCATGCTTTCGACGCGGCTTCCTGCACGAAGCACACGGCGGGTGGTCTCCGGCAGTTTTGCCACGAACGCGCAGGCTAGGCCGCCGTCTGACATACCGCCAAACAGGCCGGACAGGCGACGCAGCTCTGCAACGAAGACATCCACCGGCTCACCTCGACGGAGCTTCATCTTCTCAAACCGGTCATAGGCGTCAAACTTATCCTCTGCGAAAGCCGAAATCAGGCCATTTTTGATGGTCTCGTAGCCAGCCTTGTCCTGCTCGTCCAGCTGCTGATAGACAGCGAACGCCCCGCCAGTTAGGCGGAGGGGAACGACGACGTGCAGCGCGTCGATGCCACGTAGACGGCACACCAGCTCCACCTTCTCCAGCCACTCTGTGACAGGCTGAGTCGCTCCGTCGAACTCAGGTATGAGTCGGAGATCGGCTGCAGCGTCCGCCGTACTCGCCGGCTTCACTCCACTCTCAGGCGCACTTTTCTCGTCCTTCATGGCTCTTACTCTCTGTCTCTCACACAAAGCCGAAATAGCTTGTAGAAAACCGAGCCACCTCTCACACGCTGTATTCCTTACGTCATCGTGTCGCGGCGCCAACTGCGGCCGCGCGTCCGAGCCCGGCCGGCGGTCCACAGTGCACACACAGCTGTGCGCCATAAAACTAGCGCCGCAGGCGCAGGAAATGCGGCCCGCCGGTCCCACGGCCTCGGCGCGCCCACACAAACACGGTCATAAGCACACACGCACAATACACACACAAGGCACGCTACGTTCTACTAATTCATAACACAATTCTATTACATAAACTATAACTTTGGCATCACAACAAACGTTTAAGACTCGCTAAAGTAAGCACTATTTTTGTACATTTCTTCCTCATCAAAGTATATGAACGTCTCAGTATTCAGTGTCACTCAATATGATTTATGCTGTCACTTGTCGGGAGTGCTAAGCGCGTTCCGCGTCTTCCCGCAGACTGCAGGCGGGCATCAAGGCGTGGACGGCGGCGCTGGAGGGCAAAAAGGAGGACGTCGACACGAGCATGGACACGGAGCCCGTGGTACCCGTCAGCAAACCGGGCGGCGAGCCGGTGGTGAGTAAAAAACGGGACAACAACCTCGAGTAAACAGCTGACCAGCGGCAGACTTCATAGTACTCCCGAGCTCTATTACTAGCGCTTAAAAAATGCGCTCTTCCTCGCCCTGACGTCTCTTTACCATGCATCCGTAGCTACTCTAACGCTGACAGTGACACTCCCATCTGACAGATCACGGAGATCGTCCACGAGCTGCGCATCACGTACAACAACCTGCACCTGTACCCGGCCGTACAGGAGGCGCGCAGCCAGATGCTGCAGCAGATGTTCGCCTGGCAAAACATCATCATCACTCTGAGCCGCATCCAGTCCAGCCGATACCAGGTGAGGCTGACATTCCGTCTGCAGCTGGGGAGAGGAGAGATGACAAGGCGAAAATAGGATAGCAGAATATTCGTATAAACAATGTCCGATCAATGAGAGATGACAGTGCCGAAGAAAGCAGAACCAACTAGCTCCTGATCTCAGGCGACCATAGGCTAGTCAGGTCAGCATTCAGCTGGCACTAATATAAGCTAGGTCACAGCCATGAATGTACTGAGTTCAGGATGCCGGGTCAGCTGTAGTTCCACTGGACCCAATCATCAATATACGTAATGGAGGCGGTATCGGTCATTTCTGACTTGTATTCGATAAAACCGTCAAGTTCTCGAGTGGCCGTTTGAATAACCTTAGTCCACTACGTCACAATGCTGCCACCACTTCACCGTAAGTCTGTTTACACGCTGTTCCCGCTTTTTTAGGTGGGAGTGACCAAGAGTGACGCTCCGACCAGCTACAAGGGCCTGCTGAAGAAGATGCCAGATTTCAAGGCGGTCACCTCGGCCGCCTACGAGGCAATGGAGAACATCTTCAAACAGGTGCGTAATATTGAATGCTTCATGACGGCAACCCAATATAGAACACGCTCCGACATGTTGCGCTGATAGGTAAATTGAGCTAGTCTAGATATCTAGTCCTAGAATTGCAAATAAACGTAGCAATTAAATCCAAAATATGTACATTGATCGCCACCTTATCATATCCACTATGCTTTATGCAATCTTCATAGCACATATGTATATGCACGTATGTCTTCATTAGTGTTTTGACCGAAACTGGCAACGACCGTAATATTTATGCTGTTCTTTGTTCTGTTGAATTACTTTCGTGGTTGATTTGTTTCGTTCAGTTACGGCCGTCACTTACAACCCCCGTTCTGTCTCGCAGATCAACAGCTACGTGGGCGAGTGGCTGTCGTACCAGAAGCTGTGGGATCTGAACAGTGACCTCATCTTCGGTCGGCTGGGTGACGACATCGGGGCCTGGATGGCCTGCGCCGAGGAGATGAAGTGAGAAAGCCGAGGGGGGTGGGGGGTGGGAGGGGATATATACGATGCAGAGAGGGGTTAAGGTGGAGGGGGATGCAGGAAAGATGACGAAGAAAATCTGGATGTATGGAAGAAACGACTTTGCTATAGAATATACCCGTTGAATTAAATTAATTCTTTTTTGTTCCATTCATTAGTTACAGCATTACGCCTTTTAGCGTAGAGTTCCTACTGTCTGCGCTCCCCAATGCCTCGCCTCCCTGACCCCTGTGTCTGAGCTGCCCCCTTGTCGCGTCCCCCAGAAAGCGCCGGGCCACGTTCGACACCTCGGAGACTCGCCGCTCGTTCGGCCCGGTCATCATCGACTACGGCAAGGTGCAGAGCAAGGTGTCGCTGAAGTACGACGCCATCCACAAGGACGTGCTCAGCAAGTTCGGCTCGCTGCTCGGCGGACACATGAGCAAGTTCCACGCCACTGTCTCCAAGGTAAGGGCGGGGACTTCAGAGTAAGGGTAGGGCTCGATATCGTGAGGATACGCAACGGTGGAACATGAATTCAGCCCTGGGTGAGTGGGTGAGAGGGAATCTGCAGGTCATCAGTCAAGGGTCCGATGGCCAAAATGTATTTAATGGGAGGAGGCTTCTTTGTCGTTTGATTGGGCTTACTAAATAGCTTGATCACTAATTGTTGCCTAGCAGCTCAGAACCTCTTGTCTGGTTAACCTTGTCTGGCGTAGCTTCGACGAATGCATTGACCGTGTGTTATTAGCTTACGTTGATACATTTACCTCGTTAACTGACTCAAATTTTCATCTTTTTCTCGTCAGTCTCGCGGCGACATGGAGCTGCAGAGTATCGACGCGGCCAGCACGTCCGACGCCGTCACCTTCATCACCTACGTGCAGTCGCTGAAGCGCCAGATGAAACAGTGGGAGAAGGAGGTGAGACACTCAGTCTGCCGTAGCCAGCAGAGAGAACAAGTCATGACGGCTGGATGGCAGATGTCAGGTTTCTCATGGAGACTTATACAGATGTGTTTAGAAAGAAATATTAAATATCTTCGCAGCAGCAGCTAGTGATTGCATTTCTAAATCGTCCTAGGTGGTCATCGCGAGAGCTGAGACCCGATGTTTAGGTCGCCCATTTTATATCTGTAGCCAACTATTGCTTACGTCTTCGCCTGTTTTCATTACAATCCCAAATCTACAATCCCACCACCTCCCTGCCTTCCCCCAGGTGGAGATGTACAAGGACGGCCAGCGGATCCTGGAGAGGCACCGCTACCAGTTCCCGCAGAACTGGCTCCACGTGGACAACATCGAGGGCGAGTGGGGCGCCTTCAACGAGATCATCAAGCGCAAGGACTCGAGCATCCAGGCGCAGGTGGCCAGCCTGCAGATGAAGATTGTGGCCGAGGACAAGGTGGTCGAGACGCGCACCAACGACTATCTCAGTGAGTAAGAGGGAGGGGATTCAGAGAGTGACGTAATGACCAGTGCTATGGTTAGGAATAATTGGTTAATTGTTTGAAGGAGGAACTTCGGGTGAAGGTTGTCTGGGTGACAATCGAATCGTGTCATCTCTCGTAGTTTCCGAACGATGGTGTGGTCCTTTCTAAATGCGCATGTTTTAGGTCGCGTTTTTTGTTTCCTGACAATATTGCGGCCTCTGGCCCCAACGTTGTGAAGGCTCTCACCCCACCCGCACCAGATATTAACTCTAATCCTCCCCCTTCTCCCCCTCTGCAGATGAGTGGGAGAAGCAGAAGCCGGTGGAGGGCCACCTGAAGCCGGCGGACGCGCTGCAGCAGCTGCAGCTGTCCGAGGCGCGACTGCAGCGACTGAAGGAGGAGCGGGACAACGTGAGCCGCGCCAAGGAAGCGCTCGAGCTCGGCGACGTGGTGGCCTCAGCCGCCGACGACCGGCTCGCCGTGGCGTTCGAGGAGCTGCACGACCTCAAGGTTTGTGAGGGAGATGGGTGGAAGGGGGAGGGTAACGGGGAGTAGGATGGGAAAGAGTTGACTGTGATGTATTAATATGGTGGAAGGGATAGAATATGAGAGAGTTGCATGGTGGAATATTAGAGAAGTCTAGAAGGGATGTATCGTGAGGAAATAGTGTCGGCCTGGGTTGGTTTGTTGGTAGATTTATAAAAGAGCGAAATTTCTGAAGATCAGATCTGCCGGACAATAATAAATGGATGAACTTTGAACAAAGTTTAGGGGAAGCCGCACTTAATTACTGTCGGTATCTATGTACGTACACATAGCTGAGTATAACCTCGCTCTCACCATCCACTTTGCGGCTCCATTCCTCAGGGCGTGTGGTCGGAGCTGAGCAAGATCTGGGAGCAGCTGGACGAGATGAAGGAGAAGCCGTGGCTGAGCGTGCAGCCCAGGAAGCTGCGCCAGCAGCTGGACGCACTGCTCACGCAGTTGAAGGAGCTGCCCACACGGCTGAGGCAGTACAGCAGCTACGAGTACGTCAAGAAGGTGCTCCAGGGATACGCCAAGGTACGGCCGCAGCGTGACGTTGCCAGAAGAACATACGTCACACTATAATGACTTACAGAATTTATAGCCCGGCCTTCAAAATGTCGAAACTCATCATCTTTGTACCTCGCTTTATAAAATGAATAACCTTTTATGTGTACTTTTTTCTTGTGATACGAACGTTTTTTAATATTGGTTGTGTTTGTGTGTGATAATAATTGTATCATTTCCAGTAACTGTAATGTCTCCATTGATATGTGTCCGTTTCATTCGCCTACACCTCCGTTGTCCACCGGTAACACCCCATATCCGCTCCGTTTTCAGGTGAACATGTTGATCGTGGAGCTGAAGTCGGACGCGCTGAAGGAGCGGCACTGGAAGCAGCTGCAGCGCCAGCTGAGGGTGCGCTGGGTGCTCTCGGAGCTCACCCTGGGTCAGGTCTGGGACGTGGACCTGCTGAAAAACGAACACGTCGTCAAGGATGTGATCCTGGTGGCCCAGGGAGAGATGGCCCTGGAGGAGTTCCTCAAGCAGGTCAGTTCGGAGAGACGGACAAATTCTCGAGTAACAGAGTCAGATGTTGGGGTTTAATGAAGTAATCCTGTTCAGCGAATAGAAGTGCTCCCTCGCAGGCTGCATTAAATGGCGATGGAGACAATGCATCGGTCCATATGTGTGGCATGTTCGGTGCATCTGAAAGTGATTGACCAGAGTCTACCAACAAAACACATGTCACTCATATAACGGCTCTCATTCCATCTTTCGCTGTCATTGGTTGTCTGTTGAGTTCTTGCGGATCTTCTCCCACGTCCTAAGTGGAGCTGCCCTCGCTCCGCTCTCACATCTACTTACCTCCTTTCTGACGACGTTTTCTCGCTCGTGCAGGTGCGCGACTGCTGGCAGACGTACCAGTTGGAGCTCATCAACTACCAGAACAAGTGCAAGCTGATCCGCGGCTGGGACGACCTCTTCACCAAGGTCAAGGAGCACATCAACTCGCTCGCCGCCATGAAACTGTCGCCCTACTACAAGGTATGGAAGTCGGACACTGCTGTGTTTGGGTGCTGATTTATCCGATCAACCGTTTAAACTAGGCGTGAAGGCGCTCTAGACATTGATAGAAAACAATTTTTGAGGTATTTGGCTTTTGATTGAGTTCTCCATACCATTGCAAATACGGCCGTGATGCAACAAATCGCAAACAGATTCACCAAGTGGCAATTCACCAAGCATCTTCACCACGTAAGTGACAGGAACATGCACCGACCGTAGCATCACTGAAATCCTGGTTACGGTGTACCCTCAAAGTATCACCCATCCCGTTGTCGCCAGGTGTTTGAGGAGGACGCCGTGTCGTGGGAGGAGAAGCTGAACCGCGTGGACGCCACGTTCGACGTCTGGATCGTGGTGCAGCGCCGCTGGGTCTACCTGGAAGGCATCTTCTCCGGCAGCTCCGACATCAAGACGCTGCTGCCCGTCGAGACGTCGCGCTTCGCCAGCATCAGGTGAGGATGCGGCTGGTGTCAGTGGTGCCCGATTAGTTACGTCATTTCTTACATAAAACTCGACCGGTAGTAATTGTTGATTTTCTGGTCACCATTGAGTCTAATAGACTCCTTCTTAGACACCTATCTGACTACTAGACGCTGTTCTCAGCAGCACCAAGTTGATGACGCTGAATACGTTGCGGTCACCATCTTCTGTTCCTTCGTTGATTTTCTGACGCTGGACGTCTGCTCTCTCTCCAGCACCGAGTTCCTGACTCTGATGAAGAAGGTGTCCAAGTCGCCGATGGTACTGGACGTGCTCAACATCCAGGGTGTGATGCGCTCACTGGAGCGGCTGGCCGACCTGCTGGGGAAGATCCAGAAGGCGCTCGGAGAGTACCTGGAGAGGGAGCGCTCCAGCTTCCCCAGGTGAGATAAGGAGGTGTCTGAAGAGGCACTGAGTTAGATCCGGGAGAAGGTTAGAGAGGGCATCGCGCTACCGCGGGGAGAGGTCAGGAAGGTCTTCCGCCTTGCGGTGATTCTGGGAACGAAATTGGTTGTAACGTCACGGACTCAATATAAAGGCACTGTGGCCACAGTCGACCTGCTATTAAGTTGTCTCCGTTGATTCAATCTATGCAACCTCACGCTTAAACATTCAGTTCTCCTCGCCCCATATATTTTAAGGGCATACCAACTACATTGAAACCTGTCCTTTGACTGAGCTCCCGGGTCTTACTGACCTCGCTTGCTCACGTCAGGTTCTACTTTGTGGGTGACGAGGACCTGCTGGAGATCATCGGCAACAGCAAGAACATCCCGCGTCTGCAGAAGCACTTCAAGAAGATGTTCGCCGGCATCGCGGCGATCCTGCTGAACGAGGAGAACACGGAGATCCGCGGCGTGGCCTCCAAGGAGGGAGAGGAGGTGGGTGCGGGGACGAAGGGGACGGCGAGGGAGAGAGGAAAAGGGAGGCGTGTGTGTGAGGGAGGAAAGGCGTGAAGTTGGTGGGGAGTGCGGTTGGGTTGTCTATCTTTGGAGATACTAGCCCGTTTTTAAAGAACACTTGTAAAAGATCTCGGAAGTCTAAAGCGCGCCACCTTATGCGTTTTTCGTCTCACCTTACACTGCCATTGCATTTGCCCGAGTCTTTCTCTTGCGCCCAGTAGCTGAAGTCTGCTCCTACAAACTTTCGAGGCTCGTTGAGCTGCGCTGGCGGGTAAAATAAAGACGGGGACACGGGGTAGTTGTCTTGTATGGGGCCAATGTTGGTTTGGTCCGTGCTGAGACCGCGCTCTTTTCATCCGGCCCTCGCTGTCTCCGTCCAGATTGTAAGTGAACGCGGTGGTATCTGCCGCACCCGCTGTCACATGTCCGCCAGCCCAGCTTCAATCGGCCCCATGTCCTGGCTTGAAACGGTCATAATGTCCAGTGTCCACCAGCCTGGCTTATACTGGCTTCACTATTCACCAGCCTGACTAAAACTTGGCTCAACTGTCTGCCGGCTTGGCTTGAGTCGGCTTGGGTCGGCCTTCGGCCAGCCTGGCTTGAGTCAGTTTTGAATCAGTCGTCCATCCTCATAATCGTCACATGCCTCGCTGTGCTTTTTGCCGGCTTGGCTCACATTTTTATCGCTTAGGTCTCACTCGCTTCGTTTGTCTGCACTGGCTTTGTACCGTTAACGCTACCGGGTTACGTCAGCTTGGTTTTGGAGCGACTTTTCCACAGTTGCTTCAGCTGCTTCCGTCCTGAGGGTGTCGCTGTACGTGGCTTGTGGTGTGAGCGTGATGAGACTTCTTTTGACCATATTTCGCTTTCAGTCATCCAGTCTGTACGCCGGTCCCGCTGATTTTTAGACATTGCGTGCTGTAATGCTTTGGTCATGCAAAAGCTTCCTGTTTGATTTTGATTGTACAGTATGGGTGCAGGTACGAGGCTCCTTTTAATTGACAAATCAATCTCTGCTCAGATTATCTCACGAATTTCTTAGCTATCGGATCAGCTTTACGTTCAAATTTCGTATGTGTCTTTTGGATCAATATTCCCCACCGCTACACCTCTTCTCCCCATTACAGCTGATCTTCGAGAAGCCGATTGTGATCGCCGACCACCCCAAGATCAACGAGTGGCTGAGCGCCGTGGAGCGGCACATGATGAACACACTGGCCACCGGTCTGGGCAGGGCCATCGTCGGACTGCGCGCCTGGATGACCGAGAAGGGATCCACCGGAGCCTTCATGGAGTGGTGCGACCAGTACCAGGTGCGTTACGGGTGGCTGAAGGGGCTGAGGAGGGGGGGGGGGAGCTAGGGATGTGGTGTGATACAATATATTTTCAGTTGGGTTTTATAGTGGATATTTGAAGCATAAAAAATAATCACAATCATCTATAAGCCGGTTGTCAGATGGGAATATGCGTTAGGCATCAGTTGAGTCTGTCCCTTTATGATACTCGAGATTCAAACAAACAACGAACTTGCTAACCGTACGGGTGCGTAAAGCCTCTTGGTTGTTACGCTCTAACTTCCCCCCAAGCGAGCCCCTGCTGACGGCCCCCCCCCCCCCGCGCCCCGCAGGCCCAGCTGGTGGTGCTGGCCGTGCAGATCTGGTGGACCGAGGAGCTGGAGGCGGCGCTGGGCGGCGGATCTCCCTCCACTGCCCTGCCCGCCGTCCTGCAGCGCGTCGAGGAGATGCTGGCCATGCTGGCCGACTCGGTGCTGCAGGACCAGCCGCCGCTGCGGCGCGTCAAACTCGAACACCTCATCAACGAGTTCGTACACAAACGAACAGTGACTCGTGCGCTCGTCAAAAGCAAGGTGAGTACCATGTTATCCTCACATAGTTGAAAGATGCTTTGGTTATCGGCTGATACAACTGACGGAATTTGCTTGATGACTGACAAAGTTTCATGACAGTTTCGCCTCTTATTTTGCGATATTTGTTGGTTATTTTACTTCAAGACTGGCTTTTTGACCAGCATTGCATTTGCTCGTGTTCCAAGACAGTTGCATCTACTTCTCACCATGATTGTCATGCATCAGTCTCTGGCGTGACCGCCAAGAACATTTTCTGGTCTCGCCCTCTCGCCAACTAATTACCTCCCCCCTGTCCCTCCCTTCAGGTGGACTCTCCCAAGTCGTTCGAATGGCTGCGCTGTATGCGCTGCTACTGGGACGGCAAGCAGCCCGACCCGCTGCGACAGCTCAGCATCCACATGGCCAACGCGCGCTTCCAGTACGGCTTCGAGTACCTCGGTGTGCAGGAGCGACTCGTCCAGACGCCCCTCACGGACCGCTGCTACCTGACTATGGCGCAGGCCCTCGAGGCCAAGCTGGGCGGGTCGCCCTTCGGTCCGGCCGGTACGGGAAAGACTGAGTCGGTGAAGGCGCTCGGAAACCAGCTGGGCAAATTCGTGCTCGTCTTCAACTGCGACGAGAACTTTGACGTGCAGGCGATGGGTCGCATCCTGCTCGGTCTCTGCCAGGTGCGTGATAATAGCGAGGGGGGGGGAGGAGGAGGAGAGTCGAGCTAGGATACGGGGAAACCTGAATACCACTTGGGGAAATGGGAATGGGAATAAGCTGGATCGGATGGAATGTTTCAAAGTTGTTCACCAAAATTTGCTTCCAATGCATTGATTGTGAAGTTATATTTTGCAGAACTCAAGTATCTGTGGCACACCGCCTTCTTACCCTTTCTGCCCTTGGCTGCTTCCTCCCAGTGCAGTCCTTCGCTCTGACCCGTCTGACGCTGATCCGTTTTAGGTGGGCGCCTGGGGCTGTTTCGACGAGTTCAACCGTCTGGAGGAGCGCATGCTGTCGGCGGTGTCGCAGCAGATTCAGACCATCCAGGAGGCGCTCAAGGCGCAGGAAGAGTCCAAGGACAAAGGTAAGCCAACCATGCTAGTGATCGGGATTTTTACTAGACTAATAAAGGCAGATATGCAATGGATATGCCACATTTTCATGGAAACACGTATCTTTTCTTTTGCTTAGATTGCTCGTCAGTCCGCCATTCTGTTGTTTGCACTGCTAACCATATCCGGCTGCCGCCCGTGCCTTCCCCCCCACTGACCCTCCCCCCCCCCTGTTCCGCCCACAGCGGTGCAGTCGATCGAGCTGGTGGGCCGTCAGACCACCGTCAACCCCCAGATCGCCATCTTCATCACAATGAACCCCGGCTATGCGGGCCGCTCCAACCTGCCCGACAACCTGAAGAAGCTGTTCAGGTCGCTGGCCATGACGCGGCCCGACCTCGGTCTGATTGCTGAGGTCACCCTCTTCTCGCAGGGCTACCGGACGGCCGAGCGACTCGCCAACAAAATCGTGCCCTTCTTCAGGTGCGTGGGACGGTGATTGAGCAAGGGAAAGTTTGCGTGGATGATAGAATTAAAGTACTGACTTCCGAGACTGGCGAATGCATTGAACGGCGGGTCCGGATTTTTTGCTACGATAAAGGAAGCTCGAGCTAGATATATGGATGAATGAAACCTTATTTCACGTTTTGATATATAATTCCGCGAGTGACTTCCACATGTTTTCTATTGCCAGTACAGATTCGTTTATGATTCAGTATCCGTCCTTATCAGGCGATTCGAGACTACGCTATGAGCATATGTTTCCTCCCCCGTCCATCCCTTAGGCTGTGCGACGAGCAGCTGTCACGTCAGAAGCACTACGACTTCAGCCTCCGTGCGCTGAAGTCTGTCCTGGGCAGCGCGGGTACCGTGAAGCGCGACCGTATCACGTTCATCAAGAAGAACCTGGCGGCGGCCAACCAGCCGGTGGATGAGGCCAACATCGCCGAGAACCTGCCCGAGCAGGAGGTATGGCTGGGCGGAGTTAGATGGGGAGGAAGGGAATGGAGAGCTTCAGCCGCAGTTGGGAGACTGTTAGCGGGGTGGTTGCAGAGGCGTGGGAGATTAAGTGCTGGATCTAGTTTACGGCTGAGTGATCTGAAAATATCAGCATGATAAAATGAGTGTCCCACTACCCAACCTCATATTTCGAACTGATTCTGAAGGGTCCTGTTGT
Organism: Amphibalanus amphitrite; assembly: GCF_019059575.1. Classification (NCBI taxonomy): domain Eukaryota; kingdom Metazoa; phylum Arthropoda; class Thecostraca; order Balanomorpha; family Balanidae; genus Amphibalanus; species Amphibalanus amphitrite. The sequence goes on from NW_024881751.1 coordinate 522,460, forward strand.
ACACGGTAGCGGTCTGATACTAATGCCTCACCCAACCATCAATCCAGTCTGTGCCGATATTGGGGTTTCGTGCGGCTAATTTGACGAGCCTCCCTCGTTCAGATCCTGATCCAGTCGGTGTGTGAGACGATGGTGCCCAAGCTGGTGGCCGAGGACATCCCGCTGCTGTTTTCGCTGCTCTCGGACGTCTTCCCCGGCATCGAGTACCAGCGCGCAGATATGGGAGAGCTCAAAAAACACATCAGACAGGTCAGTAATAGAACGGTCGGGGAGGGAAACGGCGATTCGCCAGTTACGCGAGGAAAAGAGACCGGGAATACGAGAGCTGATAATGGTCGTGACGTTTAGCCACTTGCGCAACAGGATTGTCGTCTAGCTTATTCGCTGAATCTATCTTAGGATTAGGTTATATTGTGATGAAAGGCTATGAATCTCAAAATATGGTGCCTTTAACTAAGGCTGTGATGAAGGGATTTATAGGTCGATATTCTGAAACAATATTTTTAATGTTCATGTGTCAGTTTTCGTCATCTGACGCTGTTCTGTTGGACTGTGCACCTCAGGTGTGCGCCGAACATTACCTGTCGTTCGGAGAGGGAGAGGAGGCCGGCGCCGGATGGGTGGAAAAGGTGAGACTCGAGCCCAGCACCAGCGGCCTGGCAGTGTAGGGCTTATGTGGAGAAGTTTAAATCCACGCCCAGCTCAGGGCTGCGGATTGAACTACCGGCTGTAGTCACGTACAGTCAAAGAGTTAGTCTCGCCTCGACCTCCGTCGCTCTTAGCAGTGCCTGTACCATATTCTGACCGTTATCCAATATTGGTAGTGTGCGGTTTTCATCTGGTCTCACGTTAATGCGTTATGACGTGAGACCAGATGATTGTCACGGGGATGGGTATACGCTCAGCTGCGGACTGTATGTAGTTCTTGCGGGTCCCCGGATGTCCCTATGCCCCATACGTGCCCTGACGTATCTGTATTGTCCTACGCAGCAGGCGTATGCCGGCGAAACATGGCTGGACAAGGTAAATGCCCTGTGCGGCGGCGGCGGCCGCATGCCCTCTTCGTAACCGCTTCCATGCCTCCAGCAGTGCCAGAGCGGTGTCTAACTGTGCGCCTGAGCCAGCGCGCTATACCGCGGCTGAGGTCGGAGATAACGCGCATGTTGACGGTCGCGGCGCACGCGGCAGGCGGCCTCTAACAGAGCCTGCTTGCAATTACTGAGTAGTCAGGCGCCTCGGAGTGCTAGCGGGCATGCTGCCGTAACGGACTGGCTGCTATAACTGCCCTGGCAGATCTCTCCGTGTCTGTGCTACTCGCCCTTTTAGGGAACTGGAAAAGAGATGATGTTTCCATCCAGCTTCTGAATAGGCACTGGCAGGACCATGTCTCTCTTCTTGACAGTGTCCCGAAACGATGTTCAATTTGAGGACGAAACGAAATCATTGGACAGGACACCATGGAGTAACCTACCGATGTAGGAACATCTTGATGCTAGAATAGAACTTAAGTATGAGATAAGAAGGCTTCACCTCAGAGTCCTTCTTAGCTCACCGGCGCTGATTTTGGGACACTGGCCAGCCCAAAACCTCGATGTTTGGCATGATAACCGTCGTCTTGTCCCGCCAGCAATGCCATGCTACGTGCCTCAATTGGTATCGGTGGCGGAACTTAGGCTACCAGCTGGAACCCACGTTTGAAACTTAACCGTGCTGTTTTCCTTGATTTCTGTGATGCTTTAATGAAGACGATTGCGACACGAGTCTGGTGCTTGCTATGAATGAACTGACTTATTAAAGACCTTTCTGACATTTGTTTGTTAGATGTTTTGTGCACGGATTATTAATTTGACAATTTTGTGTTTGCATCACCTTCCTACCTCTTCGAATGCGACCGTACATTATATTGTGGCTCCCTTTGTAATGGAGGGGTGACATTTTTTTATCAATTATTCAAATGTTTAATGATGATATCTCGGATCGCTAAGTATTTTTTTTTTTGAACGTTGCTCTTTACCGACCGCTCTCTATCGTCGCCTTTCTGTCCTCTGGTAATCACATCATCGTTATGTAACTGTCTGAATGTCTGAGGCTCCAGGAGTGCGTTGCGGAGGCCGTGTGCTCGTTGAAGACTCCACACGTGATTCATAGACTAGTCTTTGGCTCACTGAGTTCCCGACGAGAAGCGCAAGCCTGTAGTTCCGACTTAATCGCTGACCTGCCTCCCCCCTCCCGTCTGGTGTTCCTCTTGAGTGAAAATCTTCCTTTTTGGGCTCCTCATTTTGGGGGCTTCTCAGTGACGTGATGACATCCAGTGATCTACTCTGAGGCCTCTGCGTGTACCTCTACGGGTGCTGTGACCGCCTGTGACCAACCACCCTGACCTATCCGTGTGTCTCAATACAGGTGTTGCAGCTGTACCAGATCACCCAGCTGCACCACGGCCTGATGATGGTTGGACCCAGCGGCAGCGGAAAATCCTGCGCCTGGCGCGTACTTCTCAAGGTAAGAGCTGTCAACGCACGCGCTGCGGTGCTGGACAGGCTTCGGGGCTCTGGAGTAGTGTATGTATCGTATGATAGCTGGTTGCTCAGTATGATTAGTCTCTTCGTTTCATTTACTGTATACCTACCAGGTACCGTATGTCACGCAGACTAGAAGTCATCTGACTCAAATGTGGCGGTGTAATAATCTTGTAACATTGGTATCTTTCTAATGAAACATCCGGCTTCTGCTGCAGTCTGTCTCCTGCTGCGTTCTCTCCTACCACGGGCACAGTGCCTGTGGTAGATTTCAATGTTAGAGGTGCTTGAAGACCTCCACGGACCCTGACTGTTGTTTGATCCCCGTCCGCCCGTCTCACCAGGCTCTGGAGCGACTGGAGGGTGTCGAGGGCGTGGCTCACGTCATCGATCCCAAGGCCATCTCCAAGGAGGCGCTGTACGGTGTGCTCGACCCCAACACGCGAGAGTGGAACGATGGTCTTTTCACGCACACCCTCAGGTTGGCTGGGAATCATGCTGGGTGATAGGAAAAGTGCTTTACTGGGTAATGATATACAGTGTGCACGGGAACCACAAGCTGCGCCTTGGGTGCCGTCGTCGTGGAGATACCGCAATAATCATTTAGTTACGGCATCGTGAAGACTGCTATCTTGATACTGCGGTATCTGAGCATGAACCACTGCGCCTGATTGCCTTTTCATTGCGGCTTTTCGTACTGCCCTGGGCTGTAAGCTGACGTTTCACTCGATGTCACACACAGGAAAATCATCGACAACGTGCGCGGCGAGCTGGACAAACGTCAGTGGATCATCTTTGACGGCGACGTGGACCCGGAGTGGGTGGAGAACCTCAACAGTCTGCTGGACAACACCAAGCTACTGACGCTGCCCAACGGCGAGCGGCTCTCCATCCCGCCCAACGTCCGCATCATGTTCGAGGTGAGAAACTACTCTGCGACCGGAGAAGGAGGGATAAAGCTGGTGTGTAACGTGTTAACTCGGAGCTTTACTTTAGCAAACGACGTTGGTATCCTAGCGTCGTCTCGGTTGGCAGGCGCAGAATAAGGAAATCGTGTAAATGGAAAGATAAGGGATTGTGGTCAGACGCGATTGTGAAGACTTTTTGTGAGTGATAACGTCAGCTGACTTGAAAGATAGGCACGTCATGCTTATATATTCGTTACCGTCACATGAATACTGCGTTTTAATGATTGAACCAGGATCCACTTGACAATTTTCGATGGTATCTGCCCGGTTCTGACCCGCGCCGTCCGCCCTCCCTCAGGTCCAGGACCTGCAGTACGCCACGCCGGCCACCGTGTCGCGCTGCGGCATGGTCTGGTTCTCTGAGGACGTTCTCACCACGGAGATGATCTTCGAGAACTACCTGTCACGTCTGCGGCACGTGCCCCTGGAGGAGGGGGAGGAGGAGCGGCGCGCGGCCGCCGTGGCCGCCAGTGAGAAGGAGGACGCCGTCAGCCCGGCGCTGCAGGTAAGAGCGCGTGAGAAGCAGTCGATCTTTCAGTCAGTGATGTGTGACGCACACCAATCATTTCAGCTGCATGTTCTAACCACAGTGGCCAATTATTTTATGTTATGTAAAGTCATGAATCTTGTGTATCGAGATGGCATGTCGAATGATCCATAAGCTGAAAGACGTTTGGCAAGTCATGACTGATCGAATAATGAAACATCAATCTGAATCAAATTCGATATAGACCTGTGGCGCACTGCAGCCGCTGTCATCTACCCTCCACAAGTACTTCTGTCGTCACCACCGCCCTTGACTATCATCTATCCGTCCGTCCACAGCTGCAGCGCGAGGTGGCCACCCTGCTGCAGCAGCACCTCACCTCAGACGGACTGGTCGTCAAGTGCCTCGAGTTCGCGCGCGGTCTCGAGCACGTGATGGACTTCACTCGTCTGCGGGCTCTCTCCTCACTGTTCTCAATGCTGAACCAGTCGTGCCGTAACCTGCTGCAGTACAACGCGCAGCACCCGGACTTCCCGCTGACTCCCGACCAACTGGAGGCGTATGTGCCACGCTCGCTGGTGCACGCGCTCCTCTGGAGCTTCGCCGGAGACGGGAAGCTGAAGACGCGCGACCAGCTGGGCGAGTTTATCCGCGGCAGCACGACCATCCCGCTGCCGGCGGGCACGGGCAGCATCATCGACTACGAGGTGAGCTGGGATTGGGTGGAATTCTGAGACTGTCAGGGGTGTGATTGGAATGCTGAGTAAAAGGTGAGACAGCGCGGATGGTTCGACAGATGTGGGTCAACATACGGCCATTTTTTCGTAATCTGGCTTAATTTACGTTCGCTCTATTTATTCGTGTTCCATCTGTAACGCTCATACAGAAGTTTACACCGGAGGCCTTTTATGACACCGGCCTCATGCCATTTTGTCCCATTTTATCATCCTTGGTGACCCGTTGCTCACGAAACTGACCCATTTCTAACGTTTCTCCCTTCCTTCCCCCTTACAGATCACGGTGCAGGGCGACTGGACGCCCTGGTCGGCCCGGGTGCCGCAGATCGAGGTGGAGACGCACATGGTGGCGGCGCCCGACCTGGTCATCCCCACGGTGGACACGGTTCGACACGAGGCGCTACTCTACACCTGGCTGGCAGAGCACAAACCGCTGGGTACGTGAAAAGAGAGACAGAGGCGAGCGGGGTGGTTAAAGTGGAAGGCGAGGGCTGTCATGTTACCTGGATGGAAGGGCGGGGATGGCTTAAATGCGACCCAGTGCTTGAGTAATGCATTATTATTTTTATTTTACTGAAAATGGCTTTCATGACAAGGGTATGGTCAAGTCTAGCTGCTAGTTTAACCTGTGATGACGCTGTTCTGACATGACATGACCCGTGGTATTTCAGTGCTGTGCGGCCCGCCCGGCTCCGGTAAGACGATGACGCTGTTCTCGGCTCTGCGCGCGCTGCCCGATCTGGAGGTGGTGGGTCTCAACTTCTCCTCAGCCACCACACCCGAGCTGCTCCTGAAGACGTTCGATCACTACTGCGAGTACAGGAAGACGCCCAACGGCGTCGTCCTGTCGCCCATCCTTGTGAGAATCGGGTGGGAAAGGATGGGTGGGAGTGGGGATTCTAAGAAGGGAGGATAGAGAAGACGGATGGAATGAATAATGAAGCAGGGTCTCTTCATAGTGTTCTATGTTGTTCAGCTTCTTCCAGTCATTTTTAGCGCATATTGCTGTGCTTTATTTGCCAAATAACTCGTTTTATCATTGTAGTATTTGATAGGCGTATCTCATTGCTGCATTTTTTTTCGCTCATCTACATTTGAATGTATCGAGTCGGTGTGCCATGTTCCGATCCGCCCTCACCCCAGCCTTCCCTTGTGCGTCATCTCTGACTGTCGGCCGTCCCCCCAGCTGGGCAAGTGGCTGGTGGTGTTCTAACCCTTCCCAACCTTCCCTCCTGTGCCCTTTGACAGCGCCCGCCCCGTGACTGACGTCTCCCCGGCTCTCCACCGCCATCCCCGCAGCTGGGCAAGTGGCTGGTGGTGTTCTTACCTTCCCCAAGCCACCCTCCTCTGTGACCGCACCCGACTGACGTTGCTCGCCTCTCCGCAGCTCGGCAAGTGGCTGGTGGTGTTCTGTGACGAGATTAACCTGCCAGATATGGATCAGTACGGCACCCAGCGCGTCATCAGCTTCCTCAGGCAGATGGTGGAGCACGGCGGCTTCTACCGCACCTCCGACCAGACCTGGATCAGACTGGAAAGGATCCAGGTCAGTCGGGGGAGGGGCGAGGAACGGGGTTTCCAGCTGGTGGCCTGGTGGATGGATGGGAAGTTTGAATAGTGAGGAGGCTTTGCTGCTCATTTGGTCATCGGGCCAGCTCTGAATATAACTGTCTTTGTGTATGAGGTTTCGTTGTTGCTTGACTGATTGCTCTTTTTGTCGTTTATTTCAATCCACGAACTCTAAATGGGAGGCATTGCTTCCAGTCTTTCTAAAAATGTGGATATCTTCGATGTGGTTGCTTCGTTCACCAATCGGTATGCTTACTTCTTCAGACGGCCAGCTACCTGATTCTCTGAATCACACGCTCCCAATATACCACTGTGCCTGTCTAACTCTGCTCCTCCTCTTTTGTCCAGTTTGTGGGCGCGTGTAACCCGCCGACGGACCCGGGACGGAAGCCGCTCTCCCACCGACTGCTGCGCCACGTACCGGTCGTGTACGTCGACTACCCCGGAGAGACGTCACTCAAACAGGTCAGAGACGCGCCGCCGGGCTGTCAGTGCTGTTGGGGGTCTCCAGATCCAATACTGGATGGATGGGGCGTGTCTTGGAAGGACGCGACACATTTGGAGGAGTCTCTGGGCCCTTCCTTTGTGTCATTCGTTTTTTTTCATTCAGTTGACCATCTTACTAATTTGAAGCCAATAGCTCAATATCCTTATCAGCAGGATGAACAACTTCTTCAGGAACAACAGGATCCTCCGTCCATCCCTGTATCAAGTTCGTCATGACCATGAAGTGTATTAATAAACAGACTCTGATAAAAATGTGGCTACTTCTTTCATGACTGCGCACTGTTTCACACCTCTTGTCAGCCTCACTACGCCCACCTCACCATCCCCATCATCGCTCCTCCCAGATCTACGGCACGTTCAACCGGGCCATGCTGCGGATGCAGCCGGCACTGAAGACGTACGCCGAGCCTCTCACATCTGCCATGGTCGAGTTCTACCTGCGCTCCCAGCAGCGGTTCACGCAGGATATGCAGCCGCACTACGTCTACTCACCGCGAGAGATGACGCGATGGGTGCGAGGCATCTGTGAGGCCATCAGGTGGGTGTGAGGGGGAGGGATAGAACGAGGGAGGAAGGGAAGCCTTCCCTTAGGGAAGGCTTCTCCTCCCTTAGGGAGGAGCTGAAAAGAAAGAAGGTATAGTGAGGAACTGAGGTTATGGCTGGGTATCGGTACGCGACTGCCAGAGGCGCATTCTGTGCAGTAAGCAGTAATTTGTCGAATATCTACGTGCCAGCTTGGGCGTCAGCCTTACTGTCTAACCTTCATTCCATCCTCTGATCTAACTGTGACCTCTCACCTTAACCTCTAGGTTGTACTGTATATTTGTCTGATTATGTGTCCCTCCCTCATCGACTGAGATCTGGTCACCTGATCAAAGCGCGTCTGACTCCCTGTATTGCCCCATGTCTGACATGTTTCCCCGTCTTTCCCTATCAGGCCGATGGAGGCGGCCACCGTGGAGGATCTGGTCCGACTGTGGGCGCACGAGGCGCTGCGCCTCTTCCAGGACCGACTCGTCCACGACGAGGAGCGGACCTGGACCAACGAGCACGTGGACCAGGTGGCCCTCCGGCACTTCCCCAACATCAATAAGGAGGCGGCGCTGAAGCGGCCCATCCTCTACTCCAACTGGCTCTCCAAGGACTACGTGCCCGTCGACCAGGAGGAGCTCAGGGACTACGTCAAGGCCAGGCTCAAGGTCAGTGGGGTAGAGTGACGGTGGGGTCGTCAACACCCTAAACCTCTTTCACATCCTCTGCCTCTGTCGCACCGGGCCCATGACGTCCGTACGTCGGTTATTGTATTGTTGCGTTCACTCACCGAGCACTCGTCGATAACTGCCGCGTCCGTGCGGCGCTGGCCCGCGCGGAGCGGGACGGGGTTGTGACCTCCAGTGCCCCGGGGCAAGGTCAGCTGGCGGTCGGATGATCGTCCGGTCACGCGCAGGGGCGGTCGCGCGCGCACAGTGAGGGGAGGCCGAAGTGTGACCGCCACACACCTCCCTCCCCACTTCCAGCTACATCTTCGTGTAGGTGAGCCGATCAGGCTCGTTGCGGTTTCGCAGCGGGTAGCGGTTCAGCTGCGGCGGGGAGCAGGTCTCAGATTCAGCAGGCTCCTCGGTGGGCTCATCCTCAGCAGCCCTCGGTCCGTGAGAACCGTCCGGTACCGCGCCATGACGCAGGTCTTCCACGGCCAGGTCCACGAACGAGTCCGGGCGGGTCTCGTCAGCCCGACGTGCAGGCGCCGGCGCCGGCAGGACGGGGGCCAGGGTGCCGGCGTCCGAGCTGCAGTTCTCAGAGAGCAGTCGGTCAGGCCTCACTGGACAGGCACGCAGGCGGTCGTGGTGCACGATCATAGACCGCCTCCTGCCGTCTACTTCCCTCACTCGGTAGGTCACTTCGCTCTTCAACTGGAGAACCTCGAACGGTCCTATCCACTTGTTGGACAGCTTCGGACTGACGCCTACCTTCCTGTTCAGGTTTGACACCATGACGAGGTCCCCCGGGGCGTGCTGACTGAACCTGACGGTCTGTTTCTGGCTGTAGGCGCGCCTGCTGGACTCCACCTTCTCCTTCACCTCATGGCGCAGCTCGTCCAGTTCTTGGAGGCGTGATGCTATCTGGCTGTCATCTCGGGCGCGACCTGCCGCGAGATCTGTTGGAGTCGTGGCCTCATAGCCGAGCAGCAGCATATGTGGAGTCTGTCCCGTTGTTTCATGTACGCTTGTCCGGTAAGCCGCCATGACCTCCGGGAGCCGTGCATCCCAGTCAGCGTGATTTGTCGACACGTAGGACCGGAGCATGTTGCCGAGTGTTCTCATGAACCGTTCCGCTTGCGGGTTTCCTTGTGGATGATGGGGAGTTGTCCGACTTTTCTGGATGCCGAACCTTGCACACAGCATGCGGAAGAGCTCAGACTCAAACTGCTTCCCTTGGTCTGAGTGGATCTGACGCATGGCGCCGAAGCGACAGATGATCTCATCCATGAGGACCTTGCACACGCTCTCGGCGTCCTGACGCTCCATCGGGAACGCTTCCGTCCACTTCGTTGCCTGATCTGTGACAACGAGTATGTACTTGTTACCCCTCCGACTGGGCGAGAATGGTCCGCAGATGTCAACTGACACGAAGTCCCACGGCCGCAGCGGAACAGGCAACGGCTGATGTGGGGCCTTGTCGCGCTGGTCTGGCTGCTTCACCTGGAGACACACCTGACAGGAACGGCACCAGTCGGAGACATCCGCAGTCATCGTGACCCAGAAGAACCGGTCTCTTACCCTTTCCAGAGTGCGCCTCCCTCCTTGATGGCCAGACATGGGGTCATCATGCGCCAGCCTCAGCACAGCCGGCACCAGGTGTGCCGGCACGACAACTTGCTCGCGCTCTCGGCCGCGGCACCTGTATCTGTTGATCAGTAGTCCGGCTTCGATCTTCAACGCGTCTCTTCTCCTCCAAAGCCGTCGTGCTCCTTCCGGAACGGTCTGGGCGAGCCTGCCGATCGCGATGCCGTCCTTGACACAGCGCAGAGCCTCGTCCCGCTCCTGCTCCTCCGGTGTCACCAGAGCCGTGTCTGTCAGACGCACGGCGCTGACCGGCGCACGGGACAGCGCGTCGGCATGGGGAATGGACTTCCCGGCGACGTGTTGGATGTCGAGCTCGAACTCAGACAGCTTCAGAGCCCACCTGGCGAGACGTCCCTTCAGCTTGTTGGAGGTGGCGAGAGCCAGCAGTGGGTTGTGATCCGTTCTGAGCACGCAACGCCTCCCGTAGATGTAGACCCTGAAGTGTTCCACGGCCCAGACCAGTCCAAGACACTCCTTCTCCGTGGTCGAGTAGTTACGTTCGGCCTTTGCCAACACTCGGCTGGCAAACGCGACGGGCCGGCCATTCTGAGACAGGATCGCAGAGATCCCAACATCGGAGGCATCAGTCGTCAGCTCGAAGTCGCTGTCCATCTTGGGATACGCCAGGACTGGCGCAGTCACCAGAACGCCTCTCAGTTGTTGGAACGCACTGTCACACTCTGTAGTCCATCTGAAGCCGTTCTTGAAAGTACGGTCTGCCTTCCTCTCCAACAGTCTCAGCAGCGGCTTGGCCATGTCGGCGTACTTGGGACAGAAGCGCCGATAGTAGGATGTCAGACCGATGAACCTCTGAAGCTCCTCGTGCGATGCTGGCGTCGGGTAGTCGCTTACGGCCTTGAGCTTGTCTGGATCAGGGCGGATGCCGTCCTGGGTCACGAGGTACCCCAGGTAGCGTACCTCCTTCTTGGCGAAACTACACTTCCCCAGCTTCAAGAGCAGATTGGCGTCCACGAATCTCCCCAGGATGTCGTCCAGTCGTTTCAGGTGCGTGTCGAAGTCCTTCGACCATAGGATGACATCGTCCACGTACGACAGGGTGTATAGCCAGTTCGAGTCCGCCAGAAGCATCTGGAGCGCCATCTGCAGCGTTGCGCCTGAGTTCTTCTGCCCCATGGGCATCCTCAGCCACTCGTAATGGCCGCTGTGGGTCGAGAACGCTGTCTTCTCGATGTCACGCTCGTCCATCTTGAACTGCCAGTATCCGCTGGCCAGGTCCAGTGTGGTGAAGAAGCTGTTGTTCTGCAGACAGTCCAGGGCGTCGTCGATCCGGACCAGCGGGTGTGCGTCGAACTCGGTCACTTTGTTGAGGCCTCGGTAGTCGATGGTGAGCCGACTGCTACCGTCCTTCTTCTTGCACATGACGACGGGCGCGCTCCACGGGCTGTGGCTTCTGCGGATGAGTCCTTTCCGCATTAGGTCCTCACAGAACTCTTCGGTCTTCCGTCGGGTCTCCCAGTCGGTTCTGCGCGGGGGTATCCGGATGGGCAGCTGATGCTGGTCCTTCAGACGTATGCGGTGCTTCACCAGGTCGCACATACCGACCTCTCCCCGTACGGAGAACGCGCCGTTGCGTCGCAGCAGGACCGCCGCCAGGGCACGGCGCTGCTCGTCCGTCACATCCGACTCGGCGACCTTGCTGCGGACCATGTCTTCCAGCTGTCGCTCTCTTGCCTCCCTTTCCTCCCGGCTGAGATCGCTCAGCGGCGAGGCACGCACTGTCGGCGGATCCGCGTAGCCGACACATCGGGCGACAGTGCACGACTTGTACAACTTCACTGCACTTCGACCCGGGTTACACAGCCGCAACTGAACAGCGCTGTCTGTCCTGATGACGTCCACAGAGCTCGAGACGCAGAGGCTGTTCCCGTAGCGTCGTGTGAACTTGCTGTCCTCGACCAAGGTGATGTGCTGCCCGGGTGCACATGCAGTGTCGGCCCGCACTCTGCCCGCCAGCAGAACCTCAGACGCCGCGGGGATGGTGACGTCCGCGGTGAGCTCGACTGGGTGTCCGTCGGTAGCCGGTGCACCGGCCGCGGCTGGGCCGCCAGCGTCGCGGCTCTCCATAGCCGCAACTGCAGCTGGGCCGCCGGGTACCACCGCCCTCTCGCCGAGGCTGCGTCCGCCGGTCACACGCCTGTCGGCCGTCGAGTTCTCTGTCAGTCGCATAGTCATGTGCACGAAGTCGAGCGCCACCTCGCCATACAGGGACAAGAAGTCATTGCCGAGGACGCATTCGGTGTTCACACTGTCAACAATCAGTACCGTGTGACGCCGCGGCGGCAGGTGACCACACTCGACGGTTGCATCAACAGTCCCCCTCACCTTCAACGGCGTGCCATCAATAGTCACCGGTGCCGATGCAGGGTGCACGAGGGGTCGGAACGCTTTGCACCCTACCGCCGGGCAGCTGCTGGTGACGAACGTGACGTCACTGCCAGTGTCAGCAAGCCACGTGACGCGGACGCCGTCGATGGCGCCCCGGATCAGCGGAGTCGTCCGAGCCACCCTAGAAGAGGCTACTACAGCGGGGACCGAGGAGCGGCGGCTCACATCCTCCTCGGTCCGTTCCCGTTTCCCGACCGCCGGTCTGCTGGGCGTTGGTACGGACAGTCAGAGCGCCAGTGGGAGAGTTCACCGCAGTTGAAGCAGCCCTCCTCCCTCCGACGGCTCGATGTTCGGCGCCTGTTGGACGAACGGGACGAGCGGTTGTAGTCGCGGCTGGGACGGAATACTCGACATGCCTGCATCTGCTCCTCCAGCATCTGGATCTTGTCGGACAGCGCCGACAGCACCGAAGTCTCGCTGGGCTGAGGTTGAGAGCCGGTACTCCACGCGTCCGACTGTTCCCCTCTCGGGGCACCATGGACGGCCCCCACAGATGCGCCGCCTCCCGTTGACGTCTCGATCTGCTCCAGCTTTCTCGCCTCCAGGAGAACCGTCTCTGTCGACCACGTTGGTTGGTAGAACGAAAGTATGTGTTTCCTCGACTTTTCTCCGATGCCCATCAGAAACCGATCTTTCACCAGCCGCTGGCGGTATGTGGCGTCCTCCCACTCGGGGTAGGCGCGAGCACACAACGTTTCCAGATCGTACAGGAACGTCGCCAGTGATTCGCCGGGCCTGCGAATACGCTGATGAAACTCCAGCGCGTACTGAACAGCGAGTCCGGGAGAGTCGAACTCGGCATTCAACTTCTCGCACAGTTTCTTCCAGCTGTTCCTGTCGCCGTCGGAGAGGCGCATCGCGAAGTCGAATGCCCGACCGGTGATCGCCGGGAGCGCCATCACCGCCGTAGTTTCGTCACTGAAATCGCTGGAGGTCTTCTGTTCCGGTTTTGAACTGTCCCAGTTGCAAGCACGGGCAATCACTTCTATCTTGCTGATCCACGTTTTTACATTACCACTGCCGTCAAATTCCGGTAAACGGTAATTCTTCGCCATAGCCATGGCTCCGTTGCAGTTTTCCGCTGCCACCACGTGTTGCGTTCACTCACCGAGCACTCGTCGATAACTGCCGCGTCCGTGCGGCGCTGGCCCGCGCGGAGCGGGACGGGGTTGTGACCTCCAGTGCCCCGGGGCAAGGTCAGCTGGCGGTCGGATGATCGTCCGGTCACGCGCAGGGGCGGTCGCGCGCGCACAGTGAGGGGAGGCCGAAGTGTGACCGCCACAGTATCTACGTCTGGCCTCCGTTCTTCTTTCTAGAAGTGTTTATAAAGGAGCTGGACTTACCACAGATGTCATTTCTAACCTTCCCACGTCCACAATGTCGCGCACCATCAGGTTACACTGTGGGCATAGGAGCACTTAGGCGTGCCGTAAATGCCGTCTCTGACTATCCATCGCTACCAGGCATTCTACAAAGTGAGCATGCCGTTAACACTGTGCCCCTCCTCTCCCTTCAGGTGTTCTACGAGGAGGAGCTGGACGTGCCGCTGGTGCTGTTCAACGAGGTGCTGGATCACGTGCTGCGCATCGATCGGATCTACCGGCAGCCGCAGGGCCACCTGCTGCTGATCGGTGTCAGCGGCGCCGGAAAGACCACGCTCTCCAGATTCGTCGCCTGGATGAACGGACTGTCCGTGTTCCAGATCAAGGTGGGCGTGTGGGAATCGAACTGAAGGGACTGTGGGATGTAGCTGGTGCTGCAAGTTGCTTTCTACTATCCCTGCAAACAACTTGTAAATTCAACTTTCCACAAAGCGCTGCGCATGGTTCTAAACTCGGAAAGGGTGGAACGACATCTTGACTGTTTTGATGTGCAACTATTTTTGTTCATTTAAAACGGCCAATTTTAAAATTGCTCGCATTTCTTTTCACTCCCTGAATGTATACACTTGAAAACAATATCTACCCCGAACGCCTTTTTCACAAAACTTTACTCGTTTCTCAGGTGCACAACAAGTACACGGGCGAGGACTTTGACGAGGACCTGCGAACTGTGCTGCGACGCTCGGGCTGTAAGGGTGAGAAGATCTGCTTCATCCTGGACGAGAGCAACATGCTCGACTCGAGCTTCCTGGAGCGGATGAACACGCTGCTGGCGAACGGCGAGGTGCCCGGACTCTTCGAGGGTGAGTTGGCACCGGCCCGTAAAGATAAGCGGTTATTTGTTAATGGTAGAGGGAGGCTAGAGTGAATAGTGATCGGTGCTGCACTGGGGGAGGAAATGAGGTTTCAGTTTGATTCTTAACTTAATTTGATGTTTGATTCTAATAGTGTTTCATTCTCGATGCGAGCTCCTGCTTGATTCTAGGTAGCGTTTTCCGAGATTTACCGTAAATCAAACTTAGTCTATACCGCCAAGGCTGTTCAAATTTGCTGAATGTGTCAGCATAGCTTAGTGAAACCGTTTTATTTTCTGATTGTGTCCGTTCGTCGTTGCTGCCACCAGGTGACGAGGCGTCAGCGCTGATGACCCAGTGCAAGGAGGGCTCGCAGCGAGACGGTCTGATGCTGGACTCCAACGAGGAGCTCTACAAGTGGTTCACCAGTCAGGTGATGCGTAACCTGCACGTGGTGTTCACAATGAACCCGAGCTCGGAGGGTCTGAAGGATCGGGCGGCCACGTCTCCGGCGCTGTTCAACCGCTGCGTGCTCAACTGGTTCGGTGACTGGAGCAACGGCGCCTTCTTCCAGGTGGGTGACCATATTCTGCCAACGATGGAGGTTGTGTCAGTGTTGGAGGCGCACAGGCGGGGACTAAAAGGCCGTACTGGCCGGCGACAGTTATTTTAAAATGATACCAAAGGGATTGCATTCGGTGTGTTGTTGTCAGTCCAAGAGACAAGAAGCATTTTTAATGTCCTGGTAACCGGTGCGATTCTTTCGACTATCATCAGTATTGTCAATGTAAATCATAATTCATAATGAAAAATACGCTGTCAAAATTAAATGTAACCTGTAAATGGTGTGTGTCAATAAAATGGGACTGTCATTTTCTGGCTATTACTGTACCTGTTTCCTTCCCGCAGGTGGGCCGTGAGTTCACGAGCCGCGTGGACCTGGACCGGGCCAACTGGTCACCGCCCGACTACTTCCCCGTGGCGTACGACGAGCTGCCGAACCCGCCCACACACCGTGATGCCATCGTGAACGCGTTCGTACACGTGCACCAATCGCTGCACCGCGCGAACCAGCGACTGGCGAAGCGGGGCCAGCGCACCACCGCCATCACACCGCGGTAAGTGGAGGAGGAAACAGCCGCGCACTAGTGCGACTAGATAGCAGTTAATGGAGGAAGAGGAGGGGTAGGCTGACCAGTGACCAGCACATCACCGCCATCACACCACATTCATAAGTGTGGTCGGGCGTGGTCGGGCCTTCATCACAAACTGTTGACAGACTGAAGGGTTGCAGTTGGGAATTATTGCTTTTTTTGGTGTGGGTATAGAAACATGCATATTAATTCTCATCGTGTCGCAAACTGGACCCAGCGTTTATCTTTCGAATTACTGTTCACATCGCTTGTCGTCATTTCCTCCCCCCAGCCACTACCTGGACTTCATCAACCACTTTGTGAAGTTGTACAACGAGAAGCGGGCCGACTTGGAGGAGCAGCAGCTGCACCTGAACGTCGGACTGAACAAGATCGCAGAGACCGTGGAACAGGTGGAGGAGATGCAGAAATCGCTCGCCGTCAAATCGCAGGTACGGCGGGGATAGCGTGGCCGGATGACGGGAGGTGAGGACGGGTGCAGTGACTTTTTGATGCGATTCGGGATAGTGAACAGCGTGTCTTTTCTAATATCGTAAAAATGTGGCCTCAGCAGCTCAGCTAAGTTTGCTTCTACCGACAGAGGAGAAAGAGAAAAGCTTTTGTGTACCAAGAAAAACGTGAGATAGGTACGTGAGAAACGTCCTACTATAAAAACAAGCAAGGCAAAAGCAACTGATGAATCACAACAATGAGTATAACTGAACGCCGGGCGTTAAAAAGTCCACCACCGGTGGAAATTTTGCGTGATCTCGTACAAATATCCTTCGACACACCATCTTCATCACACGTCACCCTGTTTCCTCCCGCAGGAGCTGCACCAGAAGAACGAGGCTGCCAACCAGAAGCTGAAGCAGATGGTGCTGGACCAGCAGGAGGCCGAGCGGCAGAAGGTGCACTCGCAGGAGGTGCAGGCGCAGCTCGAGCTGCAGGAGAAGGAGATTGCCGTCAAACGCGAGAGCGTCGTCTCCGAGCTGGCCGGCGTCGAGCCAGCCGTCATCGAGGCCCAGAACGGTGAGAGCATGGAGAGAGATACGGACAGAGGAAGAGCGACGTTCTTACTGGACTCTGACTTGTGATGGTTGAGTTTGATATCAACACAAATTGATGGGATGGCTTTGAAAAGCCAACGTCCCGAGAAAATCCGCTCTCATCTGATCTGATGAGTCCGATGGGTGATTGTTGAACATTCTCTCATTGTGCTGCGTTCAGCTCTGGGGAGGTGACTATTTCCGGCATTTATGATTCAATTGCTAATTTTCGTCTGCCAATTTGTGCGCACTGCCTTTGCTGCCTCTCCCCCCCCCCTCACTACCACACGCACCGGCCCCCTGGCACTAATTCCTCTCTCGTGCCGTGCAGCTGTAAAGTCGATCAAGAAGCAGAACCTGGTGGAGCTGCGTTCCATGAGCGCCCCGCCGCCAATGGTACGACTGGCGCTCGAGTCCATCTGTCTATTCCTGGGAGAGGAGACGTCGGACTGGAAGGCCATCCGAGGCATCCTCATGAAGGACAGCTTCATCCCGAGTATCGTCAACTACAGCACTGAAAACATCACGTGAGTTGGCGCTGTCTGGAGTTAGGTGTCTTAAGATTCTCAACCCCAATGAAGAAACAAACGGTATGTCTTGTCTACAATGTCTACAATCCATATTTTAGTTTGTGTAGTTTATCAGATAATCAATGTGCGATCGGTGCGATCAAACCAAATGATTGATGAAGTGTGGAGATATTTTAAACAGTGCCGGTTTAAATCTGCCTTCATTGGAGTGTAATGACAAGTAGCACCAACTTTTGCGCTGATCATTGGTTTGTTTTTCTCTTTTTATAGTGACAGCACCCGGGATAAGATGCGTAAGAAGTTCCTCTCCAACCCCGACTACAACTTTGCCAAGATCAACAACGCGTCGACGGCCTGTGGTCCCATGGTCAAGTGGGCCATCGCTCAGGTACGAGGTTGGGGAAATGACGAACTGTAACTGAACACTACCGACACTGCACATTTTGCTGCTGGTGGTCGTATTGACATGTCTCTTGATTGAAGATGACGCTTGTCAAGGGTGGCATAGTCAGTTTAGGTACAGATGGTTATTTTGCGAGACAGAGACGGCTGTCGTTTTGTGCAGTCGTCACTCGCGACAAGATGAACATGAAATTTTCTACTTCACTTACTCGGCATCCGCTGTTCAGCCATTCGTCCGTGCGTTGACCCGCTGTTAACCCGTCGTTTCAGATCAACTACGCCGACATGCTGAAGCGTGTGGATCCGCTGAGGAACGAGCTCAAGTCGCTCGAGTCCCAGGCCGACGAGAACAAACACAAGGCTCAGGAGATCATCAAGGTGGGTAATCATGGGAGCGAAATGCTCCGAGAAGTTGTCAGGAGACTTATACTGGTCTGCGTGAAACGTCAGGGTGCCAGAGTTGGACGGGTTTTGTACAGATGGCACGGTAAACAAATGTGATGAATGCGTGTATATGTGGAGGGGGCAACCCTGGAGTTTGCTCCGCCATAACTAGTTTGTTTTGTTCGCGTCACCAGGTGATAGAGAAACTGGAGCACTCGATCGCCAGCTACAAGGAGGAGTACGCCGTGCTGATCGCCCAGGCCCAGGCTATCAAAACCGACCTGGCCAGCGTTCAGGCCAAGGTGAGTCAGACGAAGACCTGTCGACTCTGATCACGTCTCTTGAAAAGGTGGTGGCTTGGTTGCGTCTAATTAGCTATCGTGTTGTGAAATGTCGCTTGCATTCAACAGGAATTCAAGTGATTGAAAGGAAATGGGGTTTCCGTATAAATAGCGCATGCCTGAAGGCTGAAATCGTTTCCGAACAGTCATGTTTTCGTAGACTTTCTTGTAGGACACGTCCTGGCTTTCTTGCAATATAACCTGACGCAATATACTTCTTCCGTTCTTCATTTGACATCTCGTTCCGCCCACCCCACTGACTCACCCCTTCCCTCTCCCTCTCCTCCGCAGGTGGACCGTTCCATGGCGCTGCTGAAATCCCTCAGCATCGAGCGAGAGCGGTGGCTGGCCACCAGTGAGACATTCCGCTCACAGATGCTCACCATCGTCGGCGACGTGCTCCTCTCTGCCGCCTTCCTGGCGTACGCCGGCTACTTTGACCAGCAGCTCCGACAGAGTCTGTTCAGTAACTGGTGCGCCCACCTGCAGCAGGCCGCTGTGCAGTACAGGCCAGACCTGGCGCGGACCGAATATCTGAGTAATCCGGACGAGAGGCTGCGCTGGCAGGCCAACTCGCTGCCCACGGATGACCTCTGCACCGAGAACGCCATCATGCTGGAGGTGAGGTGGCGGTGGAGCAGGGTGGCTGCTGAAGGATGGTGTATCGTTGTGAACCTATACTGTGAAGGTTTTACATGCGAATGTGGGAATCAGAGAAGTCGAGTGCGTCAACTAGAGTGAGTCATGGTGCTTGAGCAAGTGAAGAGCGGTGCTAATTTGCTGAGATTTTTTAGATGGAGGCTTGGTATTGCCACGCGTAATTCATCACAAATGCGCGGGCCATATTGTTTTCATTTATTGAAGCACACAATTTTGTAGCGATTTGATGAAATTCACGAGTAACTACCCCTCTAGTTGCTAGTCTATGCCAAACAGCGCCTTTCGTTTTAATGTGATTTTGAGCTGACGCTACCCTGCCGCACTGCAGCGCTTCAACCGTTACCCGCTCATCATCGACCCGTCGGGCCAAGCCACCGAGTTTATCATGAAGGAGTTCGCCGGCAAGAAGATCACCAAGACCAGCTTCCTGGACGACAGTTTCCGGAAGAACCTGGAGAGCGCGCTGCGCTTCGGTAACCCGCTGCTGGTCCAGGTATGAGTCGCGGGACTGATGCCGCTGGGGGCTCAGAGAGGACGATGTCGAGAGATATGGGGAGCTGGTGCTTCAGTCATGGGGACCACTGCATGATCGACTGATTTACAGTGTTGCTCATTGAGGCAATGATTGAGCTATTTTACTGTCAGGCTAAATGCAGTTGTGAGTGTGGAGCCGTTTTATTGCATTGTGTTGACCTTAACGGGACGGTGACGATATTTATTTTTTTGTCTGAGATGGGAACGGTGTTAATGTTTTGCTGATATGACCTACCAGTGGTGCTGTGTATCAAATTCAGCCCCCTTTATCAACTTTTATTGCTCGATGAAAGCTTTCACATCTTTTCTGGTGAATGTCACAGCCGTCTGACGCCACCTGTGCACCGCCAGGATGTGGAGAACTACGACCCGATTCTGAACCCTGTGCTGAACCGCGAGCTGCGCCGGACCGGCGGCCGTGTGCTGGTGACACTCGGTGACCAGGATATCGATCTGTCGCCCACGTTCACCATCTTCCTGTCGACACGGGACCCGACGGTAAGGAGGCAAAGAGAGGAGGGAGCACCCGATGGCGTGGCCGGTCACTAAGGGAAAGTATGAGGAGAATGTGGTTTGCGATAAAATAATGATGAAGACCTGGCAGGGTGGTAGATGAAGAAGAGTAGCGTAATGTCGTAACTCTATCGAAATCTGTGACTCGATCTTGAACCCGGCGTTGATGTTGAGCGGGAAGCGGGGTGGTGCGTAGAGCAGTGCTGTACTCTGCTGCACAATCACCAACTGGTGATACGGATGGACAGCTGCACCAGCGGCTTGTGGACCTTTGGCTACTGGATGCCATCTGTACGTCCCTGGTGCCATTTACGCGTCATTTTACTTCTGTATAGTCCTCCATCGCTCCCAAATCCCATCTGACCTGACCTGACCTGACCTATGACCTGTCTCTCTGCTCCCAGGTGGAGTTCCCTGCCGACATCTGTTCTCGGGTGACGTTCGTCAACTTCACGGTAACCCGCAGCAGTCTGCAGTCGCAGTGTCTGAACCAGGTGCTGAAGGCCGAGCGGCCTGACATCGACGAGAAACGCTCCGATCTGCTCAAACTGCAGGGTACGAAGGGACTAGCGGCATGACGGGCTGGTGGGGGGATCGGGAGCCATCAAACAGTGACGTAAAACCGCCAAACACCCGCTGCTTCTGTTGATAGTGGGATCTAGGGTCGACTCACTAACGAAAGACTATAAATAAGTGGGAGATAATTGAAATGGATAAAATGCTTGTGTGTCACATGCTATCACTCCTTGCAAGACGTCAGCGTGTACGGTCTACACATGACTTTTGATGCTTGATTTTCTGTCACACCGTTCTGACATTCTTGCTCGTTATCAAATCTCAGGCGAGTTCCATCTGCGTCTGCGCCACCTGGAGAAGTCGCTACTTCAGGCTCTGAACGATGCCAAGGGTAAGATTCTGGACGACGACAGCGTCATCACCACGCTGGAGACGCTGAAGAAGGAGGCGGCCGAGATCACTAGCAAGGTGGAGGAGACGGACAAGGTGATCGCCGAGATCGACACCGTCTCGCACCAGTATATGCCGCTGGCACAGGTGAGGACGAACGGGCGGACGGATGTGGGGGAGTCGTGAGAATGGTCGTTCTAAAAGCCCGCTAGGGATTTGGGTGGAAATAAGTGGTAGTCTTTTTCCCACTGCTGATGTAGATGTAAGTGCGTACCTAGAATATTACGTCATACAATTTTATATGTTACGACGTCGAACAGAATTAAAGACGATGATACGAAACTGTTTATGACGGAAACAAATCAGCTAATAATTATCGAAGACTAACGTTACAGTGGAAAGCAAACTCGTCTCAGTGGAAGTTCAGGTGGTACGAGTTTCATATGACTGACATCCCACTCTCTCTTCTCCCTACAGGCGTGCAGCAGCATCTACTTCATGCTGGAGTCGTTGCACCAGATCCACTTCCTGTACCAGTTCTCGCTGCAGTTCTTCCTGGATGTGTTTAGCTGTGTGCTCACGCCGGCCACCAACCCGGCGCTCGAGGGCAAGACCGACTCGGCCGAGAGACTCAACATTATCACACAGGCGCTCTTCTCCGTGAGTTATGGTTTTGGGTAGGGTCGCGGTTGGGGTGACTAGTACGGTGGCAGGTAGCTGGTGTGGTCGGTGGATCTTGCTGGCCGCTGATCAGCGACTACTGACGGGTATTGCGCTGCTGGCAATCGATATGCCGGCTCATCACACGAAGTGTCGTTCTTGACATTTCTTGCAGATTTACCTATTTTATGAATCTTGAAAGCTAAGCTCATCACTGCGCCTCCATTCCAGACACACGGAATAACTCGCATGGAAACCTTATTTTTTTACTTTCGACATCAGTCCGTCTCAATTTCGTCGGTCTGATTTCTGACCTAACCCCCCACCCGCCAGGTGTGCTACAACCGGGTGGCCCGCGGCATGGCCCACCAGCACCGCCTCACCCTGGCGCTCCTACTGGCCCGTATCCGTCTGCGGGGCGCCACCGGGCCGGCCGGTGACCTAGACGCCGAGTTCGACTTCCTGATCCGCGGCAAGGAGGGCATCGTGACGCAGAAGCCGGCCAACCGCACCGGGCTGACTGACGAGCAGGCCGAGAACATGCTCCGACTGGCGCAGCGGTGAGACTCGGGGACGGGGAGAGAGGGAGGAAAGGAAAGGAAGGATGAGATAATAATAGTGGGTCAGAGAAAGGGCAGAATAAGGCGTGTTGAAGGAGCTGGGAGAATGGAAGGAGTTAGTAATTAATTCGGGAAGTGATCTCCAAAGCATGCACACTGCATAAAAAGTGCCGATTGTTGACTGGGCTGCTGCATACCTACATATAATTGCCCCCATCATTTCATCATGGAACATTGAATGGGGGTAAATAATTATATGCCGTCGAATATTGATGTACTTAAAGATGTCCGTATCAATCTAGCCGTCCCGCCTCTTCGCCAAGCCGTCTGAGCCTGACAACCCCCTCTTCTACACAGACTGCCGGCGTTCTCGGAGCTGGCCGACCACGTGGGCACGGCTCCGTTCCAGGAGTGGCTCCAGGCGGCCACCGCGGAGCTCAGCGTGCCGGCCGTCTGGAATGAGGAGACGGTCACGGCGCCGGCCGCAGTGGCCATGCATCGGCTGCTCATGATTCAGGTGCGCTAGGGAACGCAGAAAGGATGAGGGTGACTGGATCAGATGGGATGCGTCATGCGGATATGTATGCACGGTCAGGTGGTCGAGCGATCGGTACAAAGTTGTCCGTTGGGTTTGGAGCTTCAGCCTGGTCGACGATCTAATCCTAGGTGTCCACTCTGTTAGATATGAGTTATGACCCAACAGTAACACTGACCGTTTTCCACTATGACGCGAGCCGGGTGCCGCCCGAGTAGTCCCTCCACACCAACATATATCTCATCTCCCACCATGCGAAATGACTCGGTATCTGATGGCGCGCCCCGCCCCCCTCAAATAATCACCATCTCCCCCTCCCCTCCCACAGACGTTCCGTCCGGACCGGGTGCTGGCCGCCGGCCATCAGCTGGTGGACGCCGTGTTCGGCGAACGCTTTATGCCGGACGCCGAGCGTGAGCTCGACCTGGCGCACATCGTCGAGTCGGAGGTGCGCCCGAGCGCGCCCGTGCTGCTCTGCTCAGTGTCTGGTTACGACGCGTCCGGACGGGTGGACGATCTGGCTGCAGAGCTCGGCAGGCCGGTGACCAGTATCGCCATCGGCTCGGCGGAGGGATTCAGCCAGGCCGACAAGGCCATCAACTCGGCCGTCAAGACTGGACGGTGAGAGTGGGAGATGGAAGGGAAAGAGAGAAAGGGGAGGATGGAGATTCAGCGTGGGCAGCAAGGCCGTCAAGTCATGGGAGTCATGAGAGCTTGTTCTTCACCTTGTAGTGCATTGAACGCATTTTTCGGGCTCACCGAGTTCCCCTGGTTCCCCTCCATTTCTCTTTGTGTGATGCCGTGAAGTCATTTGAGAAAAGTTAGACTCGTTATGTTTTCCCTTCGCACAGGTGGGTGATGCTCAAGAACGTTCACTTGGCTGCCTCGTGGCTGGTGCAGCTGGAGAAAAAGCTGCACACCCTGCAGCCCAACGCCAACTTCAGGTAAATCAAGGCGGGGATCTGAGAGACTTGACGTAAGATCGATAAATACACCAATCTGATCGTGAAGGGTATTGATTAGCCAACTTAACATTTCTTGCCGTTGCTTGAATACTGAAGAGTGAATTATTGCAATTAGTACAGCGATACGACTAGAATCATCAATGTATTTTTTTATATTGCACACAATTTTTATGGTTGTAGTGGAACAGCTGACACCCGTTTCCTCGCTTTCTTCCAGGCTGTTCCTGACGATGGAAATCAGTCCCAAGATCCCGGTGAACCTGCTGCGGGCCGGCCGTATTCTGGTGTTCGAGCCGCCGCCGGGCATTCGCGCCAACCTGCTGCGCACATTCAGCTCGGTATGTGAGCGGAGATTGGATGTGGTGAGGTGTGCCAGAAATTAGACCGATTTGACAGTCTTACCTTATCAATCAGACAGTCTTATTAGTAAGAGGACTCCGGCCTGTGATGCTTGGACTTACTAGCCACTCAAACATCGAAGGCAAATCTGTGCATGAGATGGCAGATACGCTTGAACAAACGATCACGGATTTAATGGATAGGTACGTGCCCAAGCTGGACACCAACAAGAAAGCGAAAAGAGGAAATCCCCTGTGGATGAATCGGAGTGCTCTTAGAATGGTGAAGAAAAAACATCACGCTTGGGTTCGTTTTCTGAACACCAAGGACAGTAATGATTACGAAAGTTATGTCAAGGCAAGAAATGAAGCTACCCACGCGACCAGGAAAGCAAGGCGAGAATTCGAGTCGAAGCTGGCTAAAGAAGTCAAAGGAAATCACAAAGTGTTTTGGAACTACGTCAACCGTCGCAGGAAATCAAAATGTGGTATCTCGGACTTGCGTAGTGCTAATGGTGAACTGGCAACTAACGACAAGCACAAGGCTGATATATTGAATCATCAGTACGCAAGCGTTTTCACAAAGGAAGACAAGTCATCGATCCCAACGCTAGCTCCAAAGCCTTTGGAGGCAGAGATGCAAGTTGCGATAACTGTTCAGCGAGTCCATGCCAAGCTGAAAACACTGAAGATTGATAAATCGCCAGGCCCCGACAACATGCACCCTCGTGTTTTGCACGAACTTGCTGACCAACTTGCGACACCCATCACATCTCTGTTCTGTAAAAGTATTGAAACTGGAGAAGTTCCACGGCAATGGAAGGTGGCCACCGTCACGCCAATCTTTAAAAAAGGCGACAAAAGTGATCCCGCGAACTACCGACCAGTGTCACTGACATCAATATTATGCAAGATTCTGGAGAGGATCATATGCGAGGACATCATCGCTCATCTGAAGACAAACAATCTTATCGCTCGCCAACAACATGGTTTCATCACAGGGAAATCTACAGTCACAAACCTACTGGAAGCTCTTGATATTTGGACGGAAGCGCTAAGCCACAGCTTACCAGTGGATGTTGTGTTTCTGGACTATGCCAAAGCGTTCGACACTGTGCCCCATGAACGGCTTCTAGCCCAGGTCCAGGCTCTAGGGGTGAATGCAAAGACTCATCAGTGGATAAGGAGTTTTCTAACAGGCAGGCGGCAAAGAGTGAACGTCAATGGATCACTCTCAGACTGGGAGTATGTAACAAGTGGAGTGCCGCAAGGCTCAGTGCTCGGGCCTCTCTTGTTTTCCATGTTTGTCTGTGATGTTCCCGACCTCTTAAATTGTCATATCTCTATGTTTGCGGACGATACCAAGGTCTACCAAGTCATCAACGAGCGCGATGGTGAACTTCACAATCTGCAAGAGGACATCAACTCTTTGCAAGATTGGGCAAAAACAATGCAGATGATCTTTCATCCACTCAAGTGCAAGGTCATGCATCTAGGACCAACAAATCCTGGAAGTGAGTATACCATGACAACTATGGGTGGAGGCAAACATACCCTTGAAGCAGTCTGTGAGGAAAAGGACCTGGGAGTCACTATAGACATGAAGCTATCCTTCTCAAAACATGTCACTAACCAGATTAACAAGGCCAATAGAATTCTTGGTGCAATCAAGCATACCTTTGCAAACATTGACAGCGACATTTTCAAAGCCTTGTACAAAAGCATTGTCAGGCCCCACCTCGAGTATGCAACTGTTATATGGAGTCCCAAGTTCAAAAAGGACAAAGATGCACTCGAACAGGTGCAGCGGCGGGCAACACGGCTGGTGAACGGACTGTCTCACCTTTCATATTCAGATCGCCTCAGGAGCCTTAATTTACCTACTCGGGAATTCCGACGGAAACGGTCGGACATCATCGAGACCTTCAAAATTTTGAAAGGCTTCGACAAGGTGGACTTCCAAAGAGAGTGCCCGTGTTGTCACAACAGCATGTTCAAGAACTCTCTCAGCCGTGTCACCCGAGGTCACGATCAAAAACTTCAAGTTCAGCATCAATTGGGACCCAGAAAAGCCTTCTTTGCGGCACGAGTAACTCAGACATGGAACAAGCTGTCAACCCACACCATCGATGCTCCAAATGTCGATGTGTTCAAGTACAGACTGGGGAAGGAATGGAAGGACCACCCTGAAAAGTTCAACTACAAGTTCTCATACTAATGATCATCGCGGCCATCAATGTATGGTCTCGCCTAGCATGGCAGCCTACTCGTCTTCGTCAGAAGAAGAGGAGGCATCTCTTGAGTAAAGGGTCTGATTACTCGAAAGGGTACCTAATGACCTTTGCTTAAGGTAAATACTTAAGGTAAACATCGTACTGGCATTGAAGGTATCTCCCTTTTCTGTTGGCCTCGTGGACTGTTCCTGATAAATTATTTTCATGTTGCTGGGTATGGATCTAGCGGGGTAAATAGACTTAGGTACCGACGCTTCATTGGTTGAGTCGTTTAACCATTATGCGCTATCCTCACCCTCCCCTCACAACATCGACGACCCCCCTCCCTCTGACCCTATCTAACCTACCCCCCTCCCTCCTCCGCCAGGTGCCGGCGGCGCGGATGATGAAGCCTCCCTCAGAGCGGGCGCGCATCTACTTCCTGCTGGCCTGGTTCCACGCCGTTGTCCAGGAGCGGCTCCGGTACGCGCCGCTCGGATGGTCCAAGGGATACGAGTTCAACGAATCCGACCTGCGCGTGGCCTGCGATACGCTCGACACCTGGATAGAGGCTACGGCTATGGTGAGTTTGGTGGGAAGGGAGAGGCAGATGGGATGACTACGGTTACGAGACTGCTATAATATACTAACGGAAGCAAAATAGATTAAGGGGTTATTTGGTCTTCCGATTTTCATGCTTTCAAAGAAATAGGACGATGTGTGCAAAAGTTATCGCTCTGTGTGCAGTCGGCTTCACGACTAAGAAGCTTTGACGAAGATCAGAACCCCGAATATCACCGCTTCGCCCTGCTCCGTGTTATAGATCTCCAGCGAGGGCGGGGCCAAGTCCGTAAGTGGTTTGTGTCTGAGTGCGGGAGCGGGGCTATTTGATGAGCTGCTGCTGGCTGACGGGTGCTGACGGGAAATAAGAGACAGACTAAATATCTTACTGTCAGAGATGCTGATCGACGGACTGACTCTCCTGAGCGCTGTGTTTTCCGCTGAATCCTCACCGACTGACCGACTGATCTCGGAGATACTGATAAGTGCCTCATTAACTGAGGAGAGTGGACTGACGAGTGACGACTGATTCTAACCTTAGTGGCCTTTCTAGTATCGGCCAATCCGTGCTAGGGTTACGGGTAAGACAAGTTTTCTGAGCTGGCTAATTGGAGTTTGGTTGTGTTTGGGCGTTTTCTCTATTCTGTACTCACTCTTTCTTGGGGTCAAACATTAAGCTGATCTTCTGCCTCTGCATTTTTTTAGCTTTCCTCGCTGGGACGTTCCTTCATTGATGGGGCTGTCTGGAGTTTCCTAAGAAAAAATCGTAGTCTGAATCTTCTTTTGACCAATGTCACAGTACCGCGCAATGCTGGGAATACACTTCTTGACGGCTGTCGACAGATTTTCGGTGGCCTTCCTGATCGTGGGGATATTATCAATATGGTCTACGCAACACCTGAGAGGCGCCTTTATGTTACGGAACCGGGGCAAAGTGCGCCCTGCTTCGCTGTCTGGCAACACCGCTATTCCACCGCATATGTGCCCACCAAACCGCATAATGTGCCTGCCCCACCACGAATATCCCCTGTTTGATCCTCGCCGTTCCCCTCCCTGATCTCGCCGTCCCCGTTTCCAGCCGTTATCTGTCTGACTCCCCCGTCCCGATCTGGCCCCCTTCTGACCCTGCCCTGACCCGTGTGACAGGGCCGCACGAACCTGCCGCCGGAGAAGGTGCCCTGGTCGGCGCTGCAGACGCTCCTCTCGCAGTGCATCTACGGTGGAAAGATCGACAACGAGTTCGACCAGCGCCTGCTCTCCAGCTTCCTGGACAAGCTGTTCACGCCGGCCAGCTTCGACGCCGAGTTCGCCCTGGTGGCCGGCGCCGGTCCGGACGGGAAGGATATCGGCATGCCGGAGGGTATTCGTCGCGACCAGTTTCTGCAGTGGGTGGAGCAGCTGTCGGATCGACAGACGCCCGCCTGGCTCGGACTGCCCAACAACGCTGAAAAGGTACGGCGGTAGGGGAGGATGTAGAATGTAGATGACATGAGGGAAGATGATTTCCTTTTACTGGAGTGCAGGGAATTCAGTTTAAACGGTGTGCATTCAGGCGTGTGTGAGTGAGTCTGAATTTAAGGGAGAGTGGCATATTCAAGGCGTCCTTAAAATATTCATTTTAGGATTTTACGGACGTGCTTTAGGAGATCCCCAATGGCTGATTTCGAGCTCTCGTTTCTGTTGACAATGCGCAGCATAGAATGGACATGGTCTCATCTGCTTACGACACTACCAACCGCACGTTCTATCCCCAGCTGCTGCTGACCACTCGCGGCACAGACATGGTGGCCTCTCTGCTCCGGATGCAACTCCTCGAGGATGACGGCGAGGCGGCCTACGTGGACGAGCGCGAGGCGGAGAAGCGGCAGGCGGACGCGCGGCCGGCCTGGATGCGCGTGCTGCACAACAGCGGCAGGACTTGGAGTCAGCTGCTGCCCTCTCAGCTGCAGACTCTGCGGCGCACGGTGGACAACATCCGCGACCCGCTCTACCGCTACTTCGAGCGCGAGGTCAACATCGGCGCCAAGCTGCTGTCGCTGGTGCAGAACGACATCCGAGACATCATCGCCATCTGCGAGGTGAGGCGACGGGAGAGGGATGGGGAGGTAAAGGGAGGTGGTGAGGCCCTGCTGCTCCGACCGCCGTGCTAGAGTCCGATGGGGAGCTGCCCAGTCGGACTCGCGTGTCTTCAAGGAGGGCCTCCCGCAAGGAAGTGTCTTGGCACCCCTCCTATGGCTCATCTACGTCAATGACATCGACGAGGGCCTACCGGAGGGCGTGTCGCGATCCCTGTTCGCGGACGACGTGGCGCTACTGGCCGACGCCCGCACGCCGGAAGAGTGCGACGCCCACCTCCAGCCGTGTCTGGACAGCATCGGCACTTGGCTGACGCGGTGGAAGGTGACGCCCAGCGTCTCCAAGTGCACGAGCACCCTCTTCTCGCTCGACCCCAAACAACAGCGAGGAAGAGTCCGGCCAAATCTGAAGCTCCACGGACAGGAGATCACCGCCACCGTACACCCGACCTTCCTCGGCATCAAGTTCGATCCGCAGCTGACCTTTGCTGAACACGTCGCCGACCTGAAGGCGAAGATGGCCCGACGAAGACGATGTCTGCAGGCGATGGCAGGAAAGACATGGGGCAGCCACCGTCGCACTCTCCGGACCGCCTACATCGGCTACGTGCGAGCGCTGTTCGACTACGGCGCCGCCGTAGTTGGCACACATGCAGCGCCGTCCGTCAGGGAGCGACTGGAGGCCGAACAGAACAAGTGTGCTCGCCTCATCACCGGCTGCATCCGTCTGACTCGCACGGACGCCCTGCTCGCCGAAGCCGACCTCCCGCCACTGTCGTTGCGCGCGAAGCAGCTGGCCGGACAGGAGTGCCAGCGCCTCGCCAGACTCCCCGCACTCGACCCTGCCAGGACCCTCCTGGAGAAGGAGGTGCGGCCCCGGCTGGAGTACCGAGCCCACCTGGCATGGCGGAGAGACTGCACGCAGGCAGAGGCGGCGCGGAGGCCGCCACCGAAGCCGCCCGACGAGGACGCGGTGCTCACCAAGAAGCCGTGTCTCAGGCGGGTGGGCCGGTGGATCGCCGACGAAGCCGGGCTAAAGCAGCTGCCAACTGAACCACTGGCGCTGTACCAGTGCCGGCCGCCCTGGACAGTGGAGAGGACCCCCGCCCACTTTGTGGTGGACCTGCCCGCGCCCACGCGTCGCACAGACCCCCCCGACAAGCGCAGAGAGGCGGCGCTCCGGGCCATAGAGCTCCTGCCGCCCGCAGACGTCACCATCTGGTCGGACGGGTCGGCGAGAGAGGGGACGACATGTGGCGGCGCGGGCGCGCTGATCCAGCTCCACTGCCTTGGCCGTGAGGAACGTATCAGGGCCCCGGCCGGCGCAGTGTGCAGCAGCCTGCGTGCCGAGCTTACCGCCATCAGGGAAGCACTGGCTGTGATAACCTCCCTACCTGAAGAAGACCGGGAGTCCGTCCGCGCAGTCCGCCTTTTAACCGACTCCAAGTCCGGCCTGCAGCAGCTCCAAAGGGGACCGGCCGGCCAGGTGACCGCCCTGGCCGCCGACATCTGGGAGTGCCTACACACCCTCAGCGAGCGTGGCACCACCGCAGGGCATATTTTAACAAATTTTTACTGCATCCCAAAGTTGAGCAGAGGGCACGTGCTACGACTAAGGGCACAGGGCAAGGAACAGAGTAGGGCACTGAGGAGGGCAGGAAGTAGGGCACGGCAGGTTGCAGGGCATGGCACAGGACATTTTAGAGGGAAGACCGGGTACAGGTCAGGGCAGACAGCAGGGCACAGGTCAGGGAACCGGACAGGGCAGGGACGCAGTGGGTCAAATTAGCAGGGGCTACGTCCCAAGGCGAGGGGGCTGCGTCCCAAAATGGGACGCAGTAAGTGCCTTAAAATATGTCCTGCACCACCGTCACCCTCCAGTGGGTGCCGGGGCATGCTGGTCTGGACGGAAACGAACACGCCGACCAGCTGGCCGGTGAAGCGGCCGCTGCGGAGCAGCCGGACGTCCAAATCGACTTCGCCAGCGCCAGAAGCGCGATCGGGCGCCGGGTGGGGACGATGGTCGACGCGAGAACAAGAGCGTCCCACCCCCACCCGGCGCCCACACCGGGCCACAACGACCTGTCCCGCTGGGAGGCATGTACCCTCTCCCAGCTGCGGACGGGCGCATCGCCGCTCACGCGGGACGTCGCCCACCGCCTTGGCCTGGCGGTGGACGCGGCTTGCCCTGCGTGCGGCGAGCCGGACAGCGCGGCCCACCTGCTGACCGACTGTCCGGCCTACGAGGCTGCGCGGCGCCGCCGCTGGGGACTCAACCCGAGCCTGGGGGACGTCCTCGGCGGACCGGCGCCGTTGGTGATTGAATTCATCCGGGCTGTCGGGCGGACCGACCCTCCGGTCGACCCGCCTGCGCCGTCGTCCCCCTAGGGGGACGGCGGGTGAGGTGCAAAAGAAGAAGAAGAAGGTGGTGAGGCGACGGGAGAGGGCGGGGAGGTAGGGAGGAGGGAGGGAGAATGAAGATTGCGAGATGGGGTGGGGTGTGTGATGGCTGGGAGGTGAGACAGAAAGCTGATCCCAAGAACGAGACTGAATGTCATGGTGGGCTTGAGGTACGGTACGGGATTGTGTGAAAGCGTTTAGTTATGAATATCAAATCACTTATTTATCTACGACAAACGTTATGAGACTACTGAGACCCGTTCCCAGTTTATCTCTGATTGCTCGATTAATTGTCTGGTCTGGTGGTCTGGTTGGTGTTTCATCAGCTCCAAACAGCATTCTAAGTTCTAACCCCTCCCTTTCTCGCTTTCCGTGCAGGGCACCAAGAAGCAGACCAACTACCACCGTACCATGGTGGCTGAGCTGGTGCGCGGCGTGATCCCGGCCAGCTGGCGGCAGTACAAGGTGCCCGCCACCACCACAGTCATCCAGTGGGTGACCGACTTCGCGCAGCGCGTCAAACAGCTGCACACCATCAGCTCCAGCGTGGCGCAGCAGGGCGCCGGAGCGCTTAAGGTGAGTGGCAGACTTTGGGTACTGGGTAGTATAAACCGTGGGTGTTGAATACTCAGGGAAGGGGAGTATGTTACATAATTAGTGACTGACGGGTGAGGAAGACAGTATGGATGGATGGTGTAGGGGATATTTTCAGTTCGTTGAAAATGGAAGCCTTGCCTTAATGAGCTAGCATGAGAACGAACGCAAAATTAAGTGAGTAGCTTGTTAGAACCGCCGTGGCCGAGGATACGCCGTACAGTCTGCTCACCTCCCGCCAGTCGACTTTACTGACCCTCCCGTCCCGCCGCTGTCCTCTGCAGGCGCAGCAGATCTGGCTGGGCGGCCTGTTCAACCCGGAGGCGTACGTCACTGCCACGCGCCAGTGCGTGGCTCAGGCCAACAGCTGGTCCCTCGAGGAGCTCCACCTGCGCGTCACCGTCACCGAGGCGGACGCCGCCGTCGAGCCGGGCAGCATGTCGCTGCGCGGCCTGAAGCTGCAGGGCGCGCTGTGCCGCGACAACCAGCTCCACCTGACGACTACTATACAGACGGAGCTGCCACAGGTACAGCTGACCTGGGCGCGCGGCGAGACGCGCGACCCGCAGCAGCGCTACATCACGCTGCCCGTCTACCTGAACGCCACGCGCGCCGAGCTGCTCTTCACGGTCGACCTGCCCGTGGCCGGCCAGCAGTCCGAGCACAGCTTCTACGAGCGCGGCGTGGCACTGGTCGCCTCCACCAACCTCAACTAGTGGCCTTGTCGGGATGAAACGAACTTCACCCGGGCGGTCTCACCACCGGCGACAAGACACTGGATATGACATACGTAGGCGGACCTACCCAGTTACTGATAACACTGATCGCACCTTATCGGCTTCCACTAGGCTACCTACACTCTTTTAACCCAACTACCAGACTATAGATGCCGACTTCGCTACATGTATCGCACCTCGGCAAAGTAAACCCGTATGACTGCACTCGATTCAATGTGCGCCTTTGGCACGAAATGTACGGTCCGGCAGTGTATCGAAGGTGTTATTTTGGCGCATGTTGAAATGTTTATCTAAGATAGTTCTGTCGGTACATGCTTCCGGTCGTGGTCTTTTAATGGTTATTGTGTTGTTAATGGGTCTATTGTGCATCTTGCACTCTAACGAGCATTATATCGGTGTGAGAGTCTCGCTTTTGTCTTTAAGATGTTCCTGTTCGTATCCTAGTACCCGAGTCACCGACTTTTGGATTACTTTATGTTTCATTCTGCACAGTCAATGCTTGGTGATATTTCCTTGTGATTTAACATAGCAGCTTATTCTTGAATATGTTTCAACGCTAACTTGAGAGACATTGTAACAAATAGTAAGAAAATTAACCTCACTCTCATTCTATCTAAAAGTAAATTCCGGATTCGAAATAAAACAAACTTTTTGAGAAGCTTTCGGCATTGCGCCATCATCAGCTCTGGAGTTTTATTCGCAAACATTTGAGAAAATATGCATTCGGGCTGATAGTTTTGTCTGCAGTTATTTCATCCAGTACTTCCTTCATATTATATAACAGTTGGCGGCGCAAGAACATTTCGTTACACACATGCATGTACTTAGATCGACATCGACTCTGTCAGGCTCAGGTACAACGAGCACATCAGAGATGCTAGAAACAGAAAAGAAGACACTCCCTTTGGCTTCCATCAAACCAAACATCCAGATATTCAGCTGGGCAGCGACAACATCTCGATCCAAATTTTGCATGTCTCCAAAGACGGTCCAGACAGAAAGATTTGGGAATCAATATACATTCGTGATCTGAAACCTACCCTTAACACACAAACCTCATCGTGGTCTTTGATACGGCGTGGTACCTGAGCCTGACAGACTGATCGACATCGATCGACTGTTTGCAAGGTGTATGTCCTATTTGTATGTTGTATGTGTTTGTTTGTTTTTTTCGCTGTATGTTTGTGTGATGAATGTATTTAAGGTGTTTTACTTCACAATATCTGGGCCTCCTATGTGTTCAAAAGAATCTGTTCAAAAGAATGATGCACGATACGATACGAGGTTTATTTGATGTTAACTTATACGATGTTTATTTGATACGATGTCGATCTAAGTACATGCATGTGTGTAACGAAATGTTCTTGCGCCGCCAACTGTTATATAATATGAAGGAAGTACTGGATGAAATAACTGCAGACAAAACTATCAGCCCGAATGCATATTTTCTCAAATGTTTGCGAATAAAACTCCAGAGCTGATGATGGCGCAATGCCGAAAGCTTCTCAAAAAGTTTGTTTTATTTCGAATCCGGAATTTACTTTTAGATAGAATGAGAGTGAGGTTAATTTTCTTACTAATAGCAGCTTATTGTCTCAGTTCAGTGATTAAAATGGCTTTCGGTGTGCGGTTGTTTAGAGAGGTTTCTGGCAGTTTTTCTTCTGCATGATGGGTCTGAACCCTGCTGAAATATCATTTCCCCATATTGCTGGAAAAATATACGTTAGAAATTCGCAGATTTTTGTAGTGGGCTCGAACTCTGGACAGTACTTGAATGAGGGAGGTGTCAGTGCCCAGTGGGCGTTAATACACTAATGTTATAAGCGCGACATGACTTTTGCAGTCGACGTGCCACAAACCCCAATTAACAAACACAAGGGAGGTGTCAAGTCATGTTTTGTAACGAAATGTCTCTCCTAATCATAGGTATGTATTTATAGGCGGCGGAACGGGGAGGGCACCGGGGCACCGTGCCCCCCTTTGATTTTGGCAATTTAACATTAGCCCTATGGGCGTTGCATGGAAAGAATGGGACCAAAAGTCGGCAGTGCCCCGCCTTAATTGAGGGTGTTCCGCCGCTACTGTATGTATTGATTCCATGCCATTTCAATCGCTATTTTAGAGATTGGAAGTCCGTACTGAAAATAGGTCCTTACCATTCCCACTCCTTAGTTAACAAGAACTTCGACCTCCTTTAACTTTGTCATTAATCAAAACAGAGGCGCTTTTGTATGATTTTTGCACTGATTGAAGTCGCCGCGCGTCGATTGAACCGATTGAACGACTGATTGAACTTAATATACCTAAGAAAACAATTAGTAACGGCATTCATTGTCTGTTCGCGGCATAATAACTGAAATGTGGCGCAAAACGTTGTGCGCAAGGAAAGGATAACTTGGGATAACTACTGGCACAATGGCACTGCTTAAGTCACGTGATAGTCAGCCTCACGAGCAAAATTTACAAAATATCTGCGCAAATACGTTCTAGATGTAATTTTTTAGTTTTTAAATGTTCAAAAATAAAAGTTACTAAAAAAAACATGCTATTATTATGACACAAATAATATTGTAAACTTTAAAAAAATCACATGATGAAAACGTTTTGTTGAAGTGTCCGAAAGTTGCTCGTCCCAAATATTGTGCCAAACGTTTGACAATTATTGTTATTTTGCGAGCGAAGTTTGTGTAATTTTCAAAATATTTGAGAAAAAGATCGGAAGATCGATAAGTAGGTGGGTACGTTGCTGTTGGTTTGTTAGAAATTTGTTTCCTGAAATCTCATTTATACTTGCCTGCAGTCTGCACATGCGGAACGCGGATAGACGATCGGGGGTCAGGGTGGGCGTTGATTGGACTGAAATTATAAGAAGTTTTCACTGAAATTGTATTATCTGAATGATGAATCTATAGGGGACTTAGTCTTAACCCTAGTCCCAGTATCATATTGATGCCTGGTGTTGTATACTCCACTTTATGTGCACAAATGGTTGAGAGTTCAAGTTCAAAGGTAAAAACAAAATTCAGTTCATATTTTCTGTGTGCTAAGGCAGGGTCACCTTTAATTTTTGTTTAAACGAGAGGCAAAACTTGTAATTGATCTCTGTAATTTTCCTTCAAAATTACGTATTAAGAGTTAAAGATGAGGGCCTTATATTTATGAGTTCAGTCAGTTCAATTATCCTGAGGGCTATTCACAGGGCGCACTGCAAACTGGTGAGAGCACTGCAGTGTGTGACGTGTGCAGCAGGCATGGGGGTAGGGGAGGGGTAGTTGGTATGACTTCACACGGCTGCCTGAAGTGGACCGCACACAGCCAATACTGGTCGGTCCGGACTGGCCACAGAGGTTGCTGTGTCGGTGTGTAATGACGGAAGGATGACATTAGACATAGGGGTAGTGGGTGGAGCTTGGAGTCTGTGTATGGTCCTACCACACACAGGGCCCTAGAACAGCCCTCTGGCTGCTGAGTGCTGTCCACTGGACTGGCTGAGACAGTCCAACACAGTACCAGGAAAGATAACTGACTCAGGCTTGAGGCTGGCCACTTACAAGACATTATTTTTATGTTATGTTAATGTATATTATGTGTGCAACTGCAATATCAATATACATTATATCCAGAAAATTATTAACTAGCCTTCCATAAAATATGCGAGGTATTCAAGAAAAATTATTGGTTCATATTGGATAACCATGTGATTTTGATATGCATTGCATCATCTTTGTCAAATGAAGATAGCTTAAAGTGCAAAAGTGGTAGTTCAGAACTCTTATGTGCATATGGTAAGAGTAAATATGAATTGGCTACACTTTTTATACATGCATTTGACTCAGTATGCTGCTGTTTGTTACTATTTTTATGATAATGTTTAATACCATAAGGATTGAAGCTGCCCCTTACTTTACTTTACTTCAAAAATGACATTCAATGTTTTGACAGATGTAGCAACAACCCACAATGAGTGGCGAAGGCAGGGAGGATG
Organism: Amphibalanus amphitrite; assembly: GCF_019059575.1. Taxonomy (NCBI): domain Eukaryota; kingdom Metazoa; phylum Arthropoda; class Thecostraca; order Balanomorpha; family Balanidae; genus Amphibalanus; species Amphibalanus amphitrite. The sequence continues at coordinate 558,747 of NW_024881751.1, forward strand.
GTTCCGTGAAGAAAGAGCCAGATACTGATCCAGACACTGGCTATGCAATCCTCACTGATGAGTTCATCAGGACAGCCTTTGAATCACTGGATGGCAGCAATCCTGGTGTTTCTGGATTAACCCAGGAAGCCGCAGATGCCCTCAATCAGGATGTTTGCTATAGGATCCGGGAGTTGACCCATGTGAGTACCAGTTGATCAGTAGATGTTAATTCAGTCAGTTCTGGACTGTTGGATATCAGTCAGTATGTTTCCTGTGACATCTGATGAAGTGGTCAACTGATGTGATTAGCATATTGCATCTGTTGAGCTGTTTATATTCAGGTAGTTATTGATTGAGTGCACTGATTGGTATCAGTAGTTACCTTTCCTGTGTAGTGTGACATTTGTGCTACCTGACCACTTACCACCTACCCCTGTGTTCAGTCTTCACCATGCCCTTCCCCGCTCTGCTCCACAGTCGGCGGCGCGGCTGATGCGCCACTCGGGCCGGCGCCGTCTGACCCACTCGGACATGACGCGCGCGCTGCGCTGGTACGGCGCGCCGCCGGTGCTGGGCCACAGCACGCGCCGGCCGCTGGCGCTGCTGCCGCTGTCCGACGCCGGTCTGTGGGTGGCCGAACAGCGCGACTGTGACCTGGCGCAGCTGGCGCTGAGCGCCGACCCGCCGCCGCCGGCGCCGCCCGCCGAGCCGCCGCTCTCAGGTACGACCGCCACTTTCAGGTACCGCCGCCCGCCGAGCCGACGCTCTCAGGTATGACCGACTAAGGTGACCCTCAGAGGCGAGAGTGAGGCTATTAGTGTTTGAAGTAACTTTGTAAATAGTGGCGGAGATTTATCGATCTTGTAATATCACTTTTTTAACATGAAAACGCAGTGTTGGGACAATTGTGACATTGATCAATAGACCCTTAGTGCGACCTTCTACAGTAACTGTCGGCCACTATCACAGTCACTGCCTCTTCCGTGCTGATAGCGCGCTGGACTTGACGCTGGACGCTGGCTGCACTGGAGGCTGTCGGCACCGCGTCTGTTTTTGCTATCTGACTGTCTCCCTGTCAACAGACATCTGACTGCTTACCGTCTCCTCAGTGCGCTGGCTGGTGGTCGAGGGTCGGAACCCGGACGTAAAGCCGGACCCCGACCGGCCGGTCGGCGGTCTGAATGCCGTCGAGCTCGACTACTACGAGCAGACGACCCGCGCGCTGTTCGGCTCGAACCTGGAGCTGCTGCAGGTAGGTCGAACGCGTTCCAATCGCTGCACGGCTATACCGAGCAAAGTACAAAGTAAAATCAAAGTAGAGTTGATTTTTGGTGGTTGAGTAGGTGCATACAGTGTTTGAACATGCTTTTGCTGCGGTTTGTGACGATGATTTAATTTATTCTTGAAGGATAAACGAGACGTTTCAGTGTACGTACGTCTTTCATACGTCATCCATGTTGCATTTTTACTCATGCTTTGGCTTTGTTGCCGACTTTGTTGAGCTGTCATGCATGATGAATGATCTTCCCAAGAACCTTCCTACACCTTCCGCGTCCCTATAATGAAGCACTTATATCATATTTGGTGGTTACAAATCGTCCCCTGTCTGGCGTGCCCCTGCCACCGCTCACCTACCCCTCCGCCCCCTCAGAAGTCGCTCACCTCCCTCCCTCCCCCTCCTACCGTCCAGATGGCGCTGCACGACCTGGAGACGTCTGGCCGGCTGGCGCCGCTGCTGCCGCACCTGCTGCGCTGCCTGCTGCAGGCCATCCGACACCTGACGGCCCGACCCGCCTGGCTGCACCGGCTGCTGCGCGCGCTCCAGGCGCTCACCCGGAACACATCGCTCAACCTCGGCTGTAAACCCAACGTGAGTGAGGTTAAAGGGCTCGGGCAAACCCAACGTGAGAGTGGTTCAGGAGTCCGGTGTGACCCAGTCGGCCTACGTCCAGTGCCTGTATTCACAAACGCGAGTTGTGGGTTAGGATATGAATTGAGGGTACCGGGCCATTTTTGGGGTTCTGTTATTCCGAACTTGATGCCGTAGAGGCATTTACCCGCGACGGGCTCGATTTCTTAGTGAATACTTAATACCAATTACCAATTGGCTTATACCTCGAGGTATCTACCCCAGGGTAGAAGTAAATGTTGACTGTGAATGCAGACACAGGGGATATTTTAGGTAGTTGAGACGCCAACCTGCACCGCAGCCGTGCGACCCCATCTGACCTCCCTGTGTGTTTCTGTGCCGCCAGCTGAACCACATTGCCAGTGCGCTGGTGTTTTGCGCCATCGAGGGCCAGCAGAAGGCGCCTGATCCGTTGGTGGACGCCATCTGTGTCAAGGAGTTCTCGGCGCGCCTTCTGGCTCAGGTGAGGCGCCAGCGATCGCCGGTCTCTGCCGGATGTCATTGTTATGACTACGTCACTAATTCAGTCTTTGAGTGACATCACTGCAGGTGTGCTCTGCGTTACTGGGACGGTCTCTGAAAAAAAAAACTATAACGGTGGTGGTGCAGCGGGTGTGCGGAGCTCGTACTGACTGGTTTGGATGACCTAGGATTGGCGTCAGGTACTCAGGTGTGATGACACTAACGCTGAAACTTGCTCTCGCCCGATTTAAATATATATTACCATTTCCGTGAGTGGGGATGACACCTGCCAGTAGCGTACCCTGAACTAGGTCCGAGCTGGCGTCAATTCTCCGTTGCACCGGCGCTGTCTGTATTAACACTTCCCTGTACCTACGTGAGTTAGTCACGCTAGTTACTCAAGTCAGTACGCTGTCTGTGCTAGATTCATCCGTTCTACACCTAAAGACCCCGCTGACCCCTCTGTCGCCCTTCAGCTGGTACACAAGTGGACCACGCCGGTGAACCAGCTGCCCGAGCAGATCGCCCGGACCCTCCACGACGTGGTACAGGACCGACGGCGGATCCTGCGGCAGCAGTACGGAGCCATCACCGCGCTCACCTACATGGGGCCAGAGGCCATACTGAGGTCAGTAGCCGGGGGTTACCCTGGGTTCAGTGGCCTAGGGCGGTGCTGGAGTCAGTCAGCTGAGGTCGTTCTGGATCATACTTGAGGGTAACATAGGTCGTACTGAGGTCGCTCACCTTGGGTAGTGCCGAGATCGGCGTAGTCGTATAGGTAATGCTAGGGTCAGTCGCAAGGGGCTATGCTGAGATCAGTTACATGCGGTATGACTGCTTCCCCTGCCCCCCTGTATCGCATGTAAGCGTATCCGCTGTGCTGCTCAGTAGTGAAGTGTATAACTGACACCCTTTGCGCGGCTCCCAGGTACCTGTGTCCAAGATTACTTTACTACTCCCTGTGTCCGCTGCTGCCTCTGTATAACTGACGCACACGTCCTCCCGATTCCCAGGTACCTATGTCCGCTGCTGCCGCAGTACGTGCCGGCCATGCAGGAGGTGCTGAGCGCGCCCCAGCTCGACCTGCCCACGCGGATGGACGCCATGCGAGTGCAGGCGGCACTGGCGGTAAGCGCTCCGCCCTTTTCCATAAAAACGCATAGACAATTGTCATGGGTCAATATCGGTGATATTTGAAAGGTCTGAGCTAACTTGCCCCGTCTCTATATTCTAAATCAGTCCCTGTGTCGCTATATCCAGGGGGCGACATCTTTACCCGGTCCGCGTTGTCGCTGCCGTGTGCAGAGGGCGCTGCCTGGAAGGTCAGCCGACCGTCCCGTGCTGACCACCTGGTCTGGCCTGGTGAATGGAACTCATAATATTGATTTCTACCTGACGTCCTAGTGGGGCAGACAGTGGGGACACCTGCACTCACGGCACGCTGGGTTGCGAAGCTTGCTGCGGGCTGTTTCCGCTCAGGTGTTAGAAATCGGTCGCTTGGTAAGGTTTCAGTATTTCATGACTGCAGTTTTTATGTTAGGCGTACTCGTAACTACTTCCAAATGCATATTTGGCTGTGTTCCGAAACCTCGAGGAACTCACAGATTTATGAATGAAGCAGAGCGGCATTCCTTTGGATAATTTACGGGCTAATGTGGCTGCTATCGATTTCGGGCGGGACGGCTGGCCCCTGTGGCGACATTGCCTGACGGTATGTCTCCACCTGCCTCCTGTTTATGGAACGGCGGGTGCCTATAGACGATAGTTTGTCATTTGGTGGCGTGCTCATGAGCGCCTTTGGCTGTGGCAGGATTTTTTCTTTCCATTGGTCAGCTGTTAAACCGCGTTTTCTGGAAGAATGTCTCGGACCATGGCTGTTAAAATCGTGGTTATCTGGAAAATATCTCTAGCCGTTATTACAGCGTGGTGTTCAGGTTATCCTTGCATGAATGCGGTTGTTATTTCAATAATTTGTTTCTTTAGCAGTCATGAGTGTTGGTCTGCCTGCACTAGCTACAATCCGCGATCTTTACTTATAATTTATCTGTCCGTTTGTTCCAGCTGGCCATTCAGCACTACCTGCGTCACAAGGCGCTGGAGTTCGCTGATGACCCGGACTCGGCCGGCCCCGGTCCGCCGCCGCTGTTCATATACCAACTCTGGGCAGACCTGTGTGACGGCCTGGCCGCCGCGCCGCCGCCGGCCTCCTGTGTGGCCACGCTGGCCGCCCGTCGGCCGCCCCCTCCTCCACCAGCACCGGTCGGCGGCTGCGCGGGGCTGTGGCCGCCGGGCAGCCGCCGGCCGCGCGGCGCCTGGCTCCAGCTGGTCCGCGTCCCACCTGCCCGGCGACGGCCGCTGCCGCCGCGCGCCGCCGTCTTCCAGGGCGCGCCGCTGCGGCAGCGCTTCCCCACCATCTACTTCAGCTTCATCGGCGCCTCGCCGCTGCCGGAGCACCTGCTGCGTCGTGTCCAATTCCCCCGCTCGCACCCGATCGCCTCGCAGGCGTCCCGGGACGCGCGGCCGCGGCGCGGCGGTCTGCGGCGCTGGCCGGCCGGCGGGACGCACGTGCATCGCTCCGGTCGGCTGGACACGTTTCTCTGACCCCGCCGCCGCCGGCGCTAGGATAGTATTTATTGAGTGGATGTGTACGTGACGTGTGTGTGCGTGTGTGATAGACGGTTGGAGGGGCTCACTCCGTCCACGTGACTGGCATCCTCTAACTAGTGTTTGGCTGCCTGTCCTCGCTGGTTCTCAGAGGACTCAATACTGCCGTGGCTGCTTGACTGAAGTCCAGGACTGACCCTGTCGTTGGTTATCCTCACTCCCAGAGCTCCCGATACGAGGGTATGCGTATCATATCTGTTTTGCTCCTCGGATCGGCTGGCCGTCCGTGGTAAGGCTGTTTGACAACAGTCACTAATGTTCCGACGCTACGGCGCGCTCTCATCGTGCGCCTGTACCTTTTGTAGAGCGTGGTTTCCCAGTGCCACCAGTATCGTGTGTTCTGCAAGTGCCAGGAAGTTCTTTCCATCGCCCGACGACCGCAAGTGATTTGTGTGCTACAGAGCCGGGTTTTCTGTAAGTTTGTTAGGAATTGGAGCCGTTTAAGGTGTGTTTCGTCGTATCTGCGTATCTCGGCGAGTGTCGACTGTTCTGAGCATGCCAACAGAGCAGCGGGTCCCTTGCAGTATGCCTAAGGCATGACAAGCCATTTGCACTGTATGCCTTGAATACATATGCAGCGATTGTGTACTGGATCGTGTCAATGTGGGTGAGTTATTGCGCGACAGCCCGCAGGCGAGGAGGGTTTTGTAATTTCGCAAGGACAATGCAATTGAGGCAGATTCCCCGGTACTTGGGAAAGTAAGTAATTAGTCGGAGTTATTTGCCACCTATGAGTATACATACTGTTTACGATTTGTGAATGCAAATAGAATGCATTAGAATTACGAGTTAAACTGCTGATAAGGATTAAGTTATTACCTTACCTGCAGTTGCGTATTGCAAAGCGCTGTGTTCGCGGGGGTTTTAGGGCGCGTCGCCAGCCTGCGGGGTCATTGTGCGCTCATTATTACGCGTCATTACAAAACGCTCTAGCATAATGAGCCACTACACAATCAGCGTCCTACAGTCTGAATCTACAGTCCTGTAGTCTGAACTACAGCTTAGAGCCACGCTTCCACACTACCAAAGCTGTTCGTAAACATGCGTGAATTCGGGCGATAATGCGCGACTCAAAAGCTGGCGCGCCGCCTAGTTGTCAGTTTCGTCCATAGATGGCGCTAGTAGTGGGTGCCTGAAGTTATACTGTGCCGCAACGCATCGGTTACGGGCGGGACGGCACGGAAATGGGACATGGGCCCAAGTGGCGGAAGGCGGTCGGCGAAAAGACATCAGAGGGTTTTAAGGACTGCAGGGAAACTGGAAGACTAGTGCGGCCTAGTATAGTGCCCACTCTGTTCAGCGCCGTTAGCACGCTTTTGAAGGAAAGTTGGCAAAGCGTCAGTCCTGAAAAGGGCATACCTACCTCCCAGCATAACCTACCCCCCTCCCCATTCTTCTCAGTGACCATCAATGTCTAATTGGTTATTTATCCCAAGTAACTTTCCTCCAGAAGGTGCCCCACCCAGCTAGGCTCAGCTCCCCCCTCAGCTAAGCATCCCACCCCAACTTTGAGTCCGCGCGGTCGACCAGCTCGGCGCCGGTCGCTGCCAAGATTACTTCACTAATAGAAGCTGCAGACCGGTCGGTGTTTATTTTTATCCCGCGGAGGCCGGAGACACGCCCTGTTACCAGCCGACCGCCGAGAGTGGCCTCCTGTGAGCTGCCCCGACCTAAACTGAGCCCTACCCACGTCCCATCGAAGTCGAGCTGATACCCCGGGAAGGATCGGCCGCAGCGACCGGATTCGAGCTAACCGGTAAAGCACACTGGCCGAACCTGAGCAGACTGGCGACCGGCCGAAACTAAGCTAGCCGGCCGACCACACCCATGGAACCCGAGCCGACGTTCGGGGAGGATGGGTCCCGGTGAACCACACCGAGCTGACCCTTACACGGCACGGACGGAACCCGAGCCGACCGACGAGGAGTGTGGGGCTTCCCAGCCAGCAATTCGCTTGGGCTGAACTGTGGCAGGCGTCGGGCAGCTTGGGCTTAGCTTGGATTTGCCCACTTTGATCAAAACCAATGTATTTTTTACTAGGGCTGAGCTGGGGCATGCCGCAGCTATGCCCACGTGCGGATAGCAGTAGCTCAGCCCGACATCTGCCCGCGCATCCAAAACAGGCTTAACTTGGGCGGAGCGCGGGCTGATCAAGCTGGCTGTGTCCTTCGGCTAACTGGAGTAAAGCCGGAGCTTAGCCATACTTGTTCGGCTGTTCGCGCATGCGCAGTTCTGCGCCAGTCATGTGCAGCGTTTGTGAGTCTGTGCGCTGTGCGACGAAACGACACACCGGTGTTGGAGCATTTGGTGGTTGATGTTTGGACGAGTGTGACAGCGCGAAGAAGGGATAGTGCTCACTGCTCTTATCAAGTGGACTGGCATGGAGTTTTACGGTAGGTAAGTGTATTGAATGGTGCGCTTGATCGTATGTAAACGTCATGATTTTGACTGAGTTTGACGCCATCAAACATGAAGCTGAATAGCTGTTCAGCCTGGCGACTTATACCCTCGCTCAGAAAAGCTGCATTCCGTGCCTTTACATCTTTGTGAAATACCATCACTTCTGACCCAGGAAAATGAAATACAAAACACAAATATTTATCTACTTATCACCGAGCACGCTCATTCTCTGTCCGCATTTAAAATCAAATGAACATTTTATACGGATCAATGAGAAGTGTTTTTACAGTATTAATGCATCAATAAGTTATTTTTCAAGCAAACATGCAATGTAAATTAAACCAATTAATCTCTTTTTCAGGTACGTACCATTAGAGCAAATGGTTCCAAAAAATGGAATAGTTATACAAACCAGGACCGGGTGGACGCCGCAATCGCCCTCGCCAAGTGGTTTAGCGGAAACTGCCTACTTATAATTGTAGGTATACCTACATATACGGAAACTGCGCCGAAAGCTGGCCGACCACCTACTGCAGATGTGTGTGTGTGGAGGAGCCAGACGCCTCCAAAGCTCCCATTCACCAGAGTGAAGTTCCTTATAAACGATTGTTTGCTTATTGCTATATGTCTTATGAGCGATTACTTGCTGTCCTTACTTTATGCTTTCAGTTGAGTGTTTAACCAAGTATTATGAACGGGGAGGGAGGCTAGCGGGCCTTGTGATTGTTTTATAGTTTTGATGGCGTTTTTTCATGACTCATACCATATTACTGCTGCAGTTTGCAGTCAACTGTTTCATGTATTTGTGTTTCATTTGACGTGTCTGTAGTCGTTTGAAATATACATTCAATCAAAGTCAACCACTACTTTCCTTTTGCAATGCTCGAGCCTCGATGACCGGTTAACAGAGCATATGAGTGACCGTAACAATTTTAAATATGCATTGAATTGAAACCGCACAACCTGCTGAAAGTGCATTGGCTGCTCCTTGCTACTTGATCCAGTGTGAAGCAAAAGCAAGATGAAGTCAAGTCGAGACTTGAGAAAACAGGAGCCATCACTCGAGCCGAACCCGAGGAAAGCCACAGCAGTTTGCAATGTATAAACCCCATTCACTTCTATGGCTTAAGTCGGGATAGACAGGGCACACAGAGTGGGCTTGCCGGAGTTCAGCCCGCTCGGGCCCAGAGTAATCTCCATTATATAAATGGATTCACTGCTCGGGCTTAAATCGGGCTAACCCCAATCGTCGCTCAACTAGGGCTAAACTACGGCTGTCCGGAGCTCGCAGAGCGGGCATACCTCCGGCAGAGCATGGGCTTTAGTCGGCGTATTTGTGTCATACGCCGACTTTAGCCCAAGCCCTAGCCGACTTTAGCCCGACTAAAAATCTCGGGCAATCCGCACTTGAGCCTGCTTGGGCCCGGAGCAAAATTGCTGGCTGGGTTCACCCCAGTGGACTACATCAAACCGAACCCGCTAATACTCTAGGTACTCTTGAGTGCCTCACCCGCTCCGTCTCTTTTCATGAGCTCATGAGGACCGCTTTCAGCACTCGGCAGCGACAGCAGCTCGGTTTATTCTTTGGGCCTATACAACTCTCAATCCAACAGGCTCCTCCAGGCGTTTCCTTTCAAAGCGACCCTCGATTCACACCTACACATCAGTGATCAGACCATCACGACTACTCACACCCCTAGCCCGACAGCTTCTCTCAAACGGTCCCGTTTCTGAAGACCTTTGGAAGGCACTGGTGGCCCTGAGCTAAGTTACAAGATACTCGAGGTCGACAAAACCGTTATGTCATTTCATTCTCCAGTGTCGTGTGGATGCATAAACACTGAATGTTAACGAACTGCAAATGCATGCCAACTCTCAACTCTTCATGCTAATCCTCATTCAAAAGTTCCGACATCGACGATGCTTGTCATGCTGACTCAAGGACGAGGAAATGGTATCGCTTTCGCTATCTTTCGAGTCGGTCTACGATTGCAGGTGTAACTTTAGCCGCGGAGCAGGGTCGGAGCCGAGAGGCCTGATATATCGCATGGCCGAGTCACGAGGCGTTAGGGTACGGGACGGGTACGGCACTCAGCAGTCAGCAGTCAGCTATCGCTTCCGGCTGCAGGGAACCGGCGCTGACCCGGCTAGAAACAGGAATACACTGGTTGGCTGTCCAAAGAAAGACAATAGTCTTACTCTGGCACTGCAGGAGGGATGGACCGATGGATCTACGAACATGTTTATTGTTCATAGTTTCACACATCGGCTAAAACAAAGACAAGCGGGCAGGAGCGCACTAGACACTACACTACCGTGCGCAGGCCTGTCGTTGACAGACGTCGGCGACGCAGCAGCGAACTGATATCGCAGTGAGATCACCGCGCCCTTAGCCGCCAGTTTATTGCCGTTGGCAGCGCCCAGGACCCGAGGCGCAGAATGCAGTGAATGGAATTCGTCGCAGCTGAACCGCGAGCTGAACCGCGTGACCCTTTAGTGGTCTAAAATGGTCGGACCATTGTTGGCTGGTTTTGGGCCGGCTCAGCCAGGTCCGGTTCGTTTCTGTGCTTCAGTAGCAGTTCGGGGTCTGTTTTATAGCCGGGGGAGGTCAGCTAGCCGATAACGAATACCGGCTGGGGCCTGCAGCCAGGACTGCTAACCGTCTTCGTAACAGAATTCCTGTTCATGTTATCACCATAAATCCCAGTTATACGTGTAGCTGGAAGATATAGCTGCAAAGTAAGCAGTGAGCACGTTAAAGGGAGATAATGAGCTTTCTTTTTTCTTAAATAAAAATTACTCAACATCTATACTATTTCTACTGTAGTTTCTATAAAATATGAAAATTTCCTAGCACATTTTCGTATGTGAAAAAGGTTTTTATTTTTGCAAAAAAGAAGCAGTACTTGCAGTACTTGTAACACCCACGAACGTATAATTAAACTGGACCCGCAACCACCTCCATTCAGGTGAAGCCGACAAGGCGCCATTTTACGTTGCCAAAAACCCATGCTCTGAAAGGTCATCGAACCATTACAATTGGAATTGCGTCTAAACGGATGATCGGATCGAGATGCTGGTGGTACCGTTCGATGGGTAATGCTTTGAGGCAGGTGATGATGCATGACACAGGTCATTCGGTGTCACGTGGCGCGTGCCACGTGCCGACAAAGTCGGGAAGGGCAAAAACTTTTAAGCGACGCTCCAAATTAAACCGTGGACGGCACAGGTGCCAAATTCACAGGTCACATGTCCCGGTGTTTGACCATTACCATATGGTATGCTCGGCAGCAGGGGGTGCGGATTGCACGCGCCAGGGGCGAAAAACATGTTTTGAGGATGCATCCTCCGATTCCGGAAAACCTTGACCTAGGCACACCAAATTTGGTACACTGACACAGATGGACACGCGCTTTAAGGTGCTGTATAAATAGGCGTGCTTGGGTACACGGTGCACGTGCTGTGCACGTGCAAACCTTTTGATGTTGCACTCTGTGTCACACATGCGGGTAGGGCGGGTAGCGCTGGCAAGCTCAAAGTGCCAAATTTACACAGGCCACCCAGAATGCATTCCAGCATAGTTATTGAGCATATCTATCTCCTGGTGGACCCCAAAGGTGCGCTCTGCACGTGCAAAAAATTATCCGCGCCGGGCGGTGGGGATGCTTGGACACCCCATGTAGGTTTATGTAAATATATCTCGAAAACGGCGCAGTGGAGCGCCGCCGTTTTTAGCACACCCTTTCATGCATCTTTTTCACGCATGCTGCATAACTTTCAGACCCAGGTCACTCAAGGTTAGGTCACCAGGTTACGTCCAAGTGGCCTTACCTTAGGAAAAGTTATAATGCCCGTCATAGCTACACAGACTGAACAATCGGTCTAAAACGTTGGCGGCGATTATTAAGAGCACCATATAGGTATACGTAAAGTATCTTATCCATAGTAAAGTATCTTATCCATAGTAAAGTAGCTTATCCAATATCCATAGTAGGTGTCCACCACCACTGATGGCGTCGTAACATGTTGCGAATGCACTAAAACTATAACTTCTTAAATGTTGAACTGAATGCTAAATTCGAAATCAAATCAGCTCCAAAAACTGTCCTAGAAACATGTAAAACTCGAAAAGGTGAACCAAGGTCATTAAAGGTCAGTGACCTTGACCTAATTTTCACGTGACCTTGACGCCCACCAATCACCATATTGCATGTGACCAACATCACAACACGTGTTTGAACGCTTGAAACCACGAAAAGACAGCAAACGCGCTGCTAGTGCGCGCCGACGTACGCCGAATCACGATTCCGGCCAAACATGGTCTCGTAATAATAACTTAATATCAGATGCTGATTTACCGCTACTCAGTCAAGTTGGAGCCATTTCTTATGGCCGCGGTCACCGGTCCAGGCCACCACATAATCGTATTACACCGCGCTTGCTCAATGCTAAGTTCGTATTGTAAAAGCACTGCGGCACAGCATAGATGCAGGCGCTCTGCTACTGCCATCTATGGGTGAAAGATGAAGATAATGGTTATTGCGGCAGGGCTGAAAAAAGCTGCCATTGTGCCATTGTAAATGGTGACAAAATATGATGTGCCCGGTGACAAAAATTGTGACTGAGAGGCTGCATTCTTGTCGCATACTCATGTTGACTGCATCTTGCGTAGGGCCTGTAACACGCGAGCAAGTAGCAGCATGCATTTGTTTTACCTTCTACTTGCATCTCTACATTTCTTTGTCAAAAGTTGCATCTCTACCGTCCCTCAACGTTTGAGCTCCATATGTGTTCTATGAGCAGAATCAGCAAAACTCTCACGTAAGCAAAGTGGTCCGGCTGAGAAACGAGCCAGTGCGGTCCCATGCTAACGCAATGCAATGGTGACACAGTCACCATTTGTCGCCATTCTGTCACCAACGCTCATTGGTCCGCGAGGCGGAAATTACTGCGTACGGACAAACAGAACAGCGTTTTGCTTTGCTCTATAGATGGCCTTGGCAAATTTTTTGAATAGCAATAGAAGTAACCGAAGTAACAATAAGAAGCGTTTGAGGCAAGCGTGCGAGTTGATGCGTTTTTGATACGGCCTTGCCAGATTAGGTACTTGTGATTTGTCCTTTTTGATTTATCTGTGACTGGACCAGAATAAGCGCCTTATTTCATCAAGTCAGCGGCCCATCACAATCTACGTTTCTTGGTGGGGTGAGTTCAAGTTGGGTGAGCTGTAACCCAGCTTTTTTCAAGGAGCCAAATATGTGTTGGGATGGCCACCAGGAGGAAAACCAGTCAAATATAAAAAAAATTGATGGCAGTGTAATCCCTGCACTGATGACACATTGGGTACTCACTCCACTAGGCACTATGATGTCATCAGCCTCATGATATTGATATGTCAGTTAATATCCTCCAAAAACAAAAATGAACTTTGAAATCTAGTTGTCTTGATATTACATTTTCTCCCATCAGTCTGAGATACGTACACTACTTACCTTGGTGGTTTAAAGTACCTACCTACCCAAAGCCCAATTGATTTTATAATGATGCTAGATCAAGCTTCTGCTAGTTCATTCGCACATCATAAAAATACCCAAAAATGTTTTTCCTTTTAAAAGTTTCTTTACAAAATTTCCAAATTTGTTGGTTTTCTGGAAATGTGGCAAATTGTGGAATGGATAAATTTCAGGGATGCGGAGCCGGAGCCGGAGTCGGAGCCGGAGCCGCCGGAGCCGGCATATTTTGCCCGGAGCCGGAGCCGGAGCCGGAGCCGTGAAACAATATAGCCCGGAGCCGGAGCCGGAGCCGGAGCCGCCAAAAAAGGGGGCGACTCCGGCTCCTTTTTATTTTTTGAAGAGGAAAAAATAATTGACCTAGTTCGGTTTGACAGTACAAGGCAGTAAAACATATGGTACTTACGTCATGGGCCATCAAGTGAATGAAAAAATCCGAATATCCCCAGTATCCCACAGTACGCAAACAACTTCCTGTTTGCTCTTCCCCCCCCCCCCCCCCCCCACGTCTACTGCATCCCCAGAACATGAGGACCAGTCATCAGGTGACGGCCATTGTTTTCAAACCAGTGCCGTGGACTGCGACTCCCAGCACCGTCTCATCCCACACACCCCCCACCCCTCACCCCCCAATGCAGCCGAGACGGGTGTCAGCTTACGATGGTTCACTGAACTCCGATTCGCGGCGACTGCGTTTCCAATGCCATCGCTTCCTAGCCCTTTGTTCTGCCAGTTCTCTCCGAGGTGCGTTTGCGCGGGGACGCGGTGAGCCGGTCATGGCAAAGAGTAACGCGTATAACCAATCCAATTTTTCTTCCACCCGTATTTAATTGATTGCGTAGGGGATGTACTGAGTCGGAGCCGGAGCCGCCGGAGCCGGAGCCGCCGGAGCCGGACCATTTTACTCGGAGCCGGAGCCGGAGCCGGAGCCGCCATAACATTTCACCCGGAGCCGGAGCCGGAGCCGGAGCCGATTTTTTTCTCCGGAGCCGGAGCCGGAGCCGGAGCCGTCTGAAATTTCCACGGCTCCGCATCCCTGATAAATTTACTCGCGGAATTCTTTTGAAGTTACATGTTGAGGGAGTATCAATCCATTGAATGCATTTCATGGACTATGCATTTTTCCTTTGCATGGTGAAATTGCCTTTTTGCACCCTAGCCTAGGCTCATCTTCTTCTTCTTCTTCTTAGCTTTTAGTTCCACCCATCGGATGCACCATTAGGTTGTCCTCACTGCTGGCTGCTCAAAATTCAATAAAAACCACACCATTTTATCACAAGCCATATATCAACCTAGGAACTTGTTCACATAATCATTCACTCCTTAAAAACAGCTACACCTCAAGCAAAAACAACAAAACCTAATCTAAGCTGACCTAAGCTTACCTAATGTAACCTAACCTTACCTGAATCAACATGTGGTCAGGTGTAATGTAGAAATATTTTGTGTAAAAAAGTGTTCTTAGTATTGTGTGGTTTCTTTTTTCAAGCTAAGGAGGATGGTTTATTTCCTTTAATATCTTTATTTTCTCAATTTCTCCAGTTTTTAGAGGGTGCAAAAAGTAAAACTAGATAGGTATAGCCCTATGTATGGCTGGGTAGGCAGTGGGCTTGGTGTGCCACAAAGGACCTTAATCTCCCAGCCTGCATCTTTTTATATTTTCAATTCACCACCTAGACACTGCATCAGTGATGCATTGTATAATATATGCACCCTTTATTGATAAGTTAGGCAGAAAGTGACAAATTTTCAAATAGCTCACATTTAATAAACATGGTAGGTATTTATTCATTGATTCATTTGCCAACAAATATCATGGCCAATAATTGTGGATACCAGACCGGAAAAAGTACAAGTTAAGCCGAATATGTCCGGCGTAGTGGCGAGATTGCCCCGAAAATTTTTAGCGCACGTCCGGCGTAACTTCGCATAGGTACGCTGGATTCAGCGCATGGCGGCCGCTGAAATTTTTGGCGCAGGGCGGCCGCATAATTTTTCGGCGAATGGCGTTCACCGAAATTTTCGGCACGCTGGTCGATCTAGCAGCACATTCGCCCCGCGGGCGGCTCTGGAGAGGCTCGGGACGTCTGTTCGGGACGAGACGTCCTCCATGCTCCGACTCACGTCGTCGCGTGCTCCGACTCACGAGCCGCCCTGAGTACTCAGTGGAGGATAGTGGTGTCAATCGGAACTTGAATCTTCGGAATTCCGATTTTGTCCAATGTCCGATTCGGAATTCGGTTGGACAATGGCAGCAGGCTTTGGACAACTTTGGACAATTGCTTGCTACACCTCAACATTTTTAAAAAGTAGTCGTGTTTAACATTGATTGGCTATAAGAAAGCTCAGCTTTCGATATGATTAACACTTTTGAGCTTGTAACGGTAAATGAAAAGCAAATTAAATAACAGTGTTGAGTGTAAACTATTGCGTAGGTGTCGGACATCTTTGGACAAATGGCTGGCTTGGACATTTTTGGACGGACAATCGACGTAAGCATTGGACATTGGATGGACTTTGGACAAAGGTTTTCTGAAATTGACACCTCTAGTGGAGGAGCGGCCGCCCAAGTGAGGCCTCCACCCTCAGCGCTGAGATAGGTATGGGAGACCTTGTTGAACATCGCCGAGGGGCGTGAAGTAATCCTGCAGTGGGTTCCTGCCCAAGTTTCTGCCTATTGCGGGATCGAGGCGAAACAAGGGGCCGCCCTGCCCTCGGACGCCCGCTCGCTGACCCGGGTGGTTCATCGTGCGGCCTCGCGTCAAATGGCGCGACAACTGGTCCGAGTTACCATTCAAGCCACTTCTAGCTAGCACGCTGCCACTCCCCATCCCCGGAGAGGATCGGGAGGACACCGACCGGGAGGATGCCGTTTCGGTGCACCTGGTGAGGGCGGGCCCTGGTCGGCTGTCTCCCCTCCGCGGCGTACCAGCAGTGCCCGGACAAGCGGTGCCCGTCGCGCTTTGCGCCGAGTGCCGAGAAGAGGCTGATGTGCTGGAGCACGTGCTGCTCCGCTGCCCAGCCCTCGCTGACGCCCATGCCAGCCTCGAACACACCGCTCCGCCGATTTTTGTGGCCCTGGAACTTCTGGCCTGAACCTTGTTCCACGGCACGATACAGTGCGCTACACGTATTGTGGTGTTGGGTCCACTAGTTGATTCAGACGTTCAAACATGGGAGAGCGCTCAAGGCTCCGGGACGCTCTGTCTGGTTGATATAGGCTTAGTCGGTAGATTTGCACACGTGCTTTAACCCTATTAGTGGCAGGGGGGGGGGGGGGGTTGTTTTTATCCACCCCTCAGGTTTTTCGGGAATATCTCCGAAACCGCTGAAGCTACGATGCTGAAATTTTCTGACTTTTCCTAAAACTAAATTGGGCACATTCCCTGAAAATTTCAAGTTCATAACTTTACCAGGGGCGGCTCCAGAGCACTGGGAATTGGGGGGTCCTATTCGTGAAGCGTCATTTTAGCGAAGATCACGATGCTGCACCAGTTTTACGAACAGTGAATGAAAGGTATCATGTGATAACATATACAAAGTTATTGTGCATCCTCTTTTGACACGTTTTTGCTATAATAGGCGGATCCAGGCGTCCAAAAAGGGGGGTTATTTTTTACCTCCCAACATAGGTGCCCTGACACCGCCTATGCATGACCAATACAATTTTAGTCGTTCTCTCATGAGAAAATTGTAACATAACAAGACCATTGCCACCCTTTTTAGAAACAGTACCAACAAAAACCTTATTTACTATACTTTTTGTGTACCCCCAATCTCAATGATCTGTATCCGCCTATGATTTTTGAAAATGCATATTTTTAGGATCCATGTGAATTCCTGGTTCATTCTCTATCGATCGGCAAAAGTTGCGTTAAGATTGGTTCAGAAACCTGGCCGTGATAAACAGTCTAAATGTATCTGCAATTTGCCCGTTTTTACCCCCCTCTACCCCCTTATTGACATTTTTTAATTTTATTTTTTTTAGAAATGTAGATCTCGTTGAGCGAAATCGAATGCCGTTTGAATTTTGAAAATCGGCCCGTTAGATCTCGAGATATCAAGGGGGGGTCGTAAACAGCCCCCCCCCCTGCCACTAATATGGGGTAGCCAGGAGCCTGCCACTAATAGGGTTAAATATAAGTGGCTTAATTTTGGCACAAATAGGCACCCAACTTTCGGCGCAAATCGTGCAGAAAGTAGAAACTTATGCGCAAAATCCCTTGCGCCGAATTTCAGCGCATGAGGGCCTCACGGGCGTCCGGCGTATTGCAAGGGTGTTTTCCAGTCTGGTGGGGACAGGCCGGAAAGATGAACAGAATCAATAGGGGCAATTCAGCTTGACAAAAAGTGATATTATTGCCCTTTTCTGCACTTTCGTATGATGTTCTCTTGAGGCATGTTGTTTCCTAAATTGATGGGTTGTAGTGTTCCTTTGGTTATATGAAGCTCCTTTATGAAGCTTCCTTTGGCTCATATGAAGCAGGGATTTCGCATTCATTACATCGTGGTGTACCTATAATAATTGCGGAAATTGCCATTATGCAATGCTGCACTTCAAGATTTGTTGACGAGATTCACTCTCCTCAAGAGTTGTGAAACTTTAGATATAATTACGAGCGCCCTTAAAGCTGCTTTTCTCTCGTTTATTTCACCTATTTCACTACGTCGGCTTCAAACAGTAGCCGACACCCTTTCATCGCCCGGATGCTTTCGGTTTCGGTGTTTCGATTGGAAACGCCCATGGAGGCGTGCACCGTAAATATTGGTCAGTTGTATACGTTGCAGATGCTTCGATGCGCTTTTTTTTGTGTGAGTAACATGAACATTCTAGCGAACATCACATCTGCAGCCGTGAGACATTAAAAAGTCATTGTTTGAAATTTTTCTTACATATGAGATGCTGCGCATTGGTGACGTAATTGTGCAATCAATGTCTATTGAAGTTCTAGAATCGTCATAAAATCTTGAATTGTTCGTATTTTAGCGCTTGAAGGCATGGAATTGGTGACAAACCCATGGTGACAAATTGTTGGTCTCCAACTCCCAATGGTGACACACCGAGGATGTTTCCCAGCCCTGTATTGCGGTACAGTATCACTACAGGCGCAAACAACGTGGAAACAAAGATGCCTATGCTGAGCTATCGGGCGATGGTAGCGTAAATTTGCGTTGCTGGGTAGCTAAAAGTTTTGGAGCCCGAATTTGACAAAAGAAATGGTTTGCCGTTTTAAAGACCGTATCAAACAATCTGCGGTTACTCTCAATTCTTGCTTTGAGATAATTGGTGATTTGTTTATCAAACTGTGGTACTAGCTATTGCCAGCACATAACGAACTTCTTCAGGCGACACCGCTCGTCTATGTTTTGTGTCCTTTGCCTCACGTGAGGGTGATGGCCGATGGGTACCTACTGGAGTAGGCAAAAGTGATATCATCTCCCATTTTCAAATGAATCAGCACCTAAATGGTGAGCCGACCAGGGGGACCGACGAACGTTGTTGTTGTCGTCATCATCAACCATAGGTGGCCATCGACCATCGACTATCGACCATCGACTATAGGCCAACGTTTTAGACCGATTGTTCAGTCTGTGTAGCTATGACGGGCATTATAACTTTTCCTAAGGTAAGGCCACTTGGACGTAACCTGGTGAACTAACCTTGAGTGACCTGGGTCTGAAAGTTATGCAGCATGTGTGAAAAAGATTCATGAAAGAGTGTGCTAAAAACGGCGGCGCTCCACCACGCCGTTTTCGAGATATTTACATAAACCTACATGGGGTGTCCAAGCATGCCCACCGCCCGGCGCGGATAATTTTTTGCACGTGCAGAGCGCACCTTTGGGGTCCACCAGGAGATAGATATGCTCAAAAACTATGCTGGAATGCATTATGGGTGGCCTGTGTAAATTTGGCACTTTGAGCTTGCTAGCGCTACCCGCTCTGCCCGTATATGTGACACAGAGTGCAACATCAAAAGGTTTGCACGTGCACAGCACGTGCACCGTGTACCCCAGCACATCTATTTGCACAGCGCCTTAAAGCGCTCGTCCAGTAGTGTCGGTGTGCCAAATTTGGTGTGCCTAGGTCAAGGTTTTCCGGAATCGGAGGATGCATCCTCAAAACATGTTTTTCGCCCCTGGCGCGTGCATTCCGCACCCCCTGCTGCCGAGCATACCATATGGTAATGGTCAAACACCGGGACATGTGACCTGTGAATTTGGCACCTGTGCCGTCCAC
Source organism: Amphibalanus amphitrite (assembly GCF_019059575.1). Lineage (NCBI taxonomy): Eukaryota > Metazoa > Arthropoda > Thecostraca > Balanomorpha > Balanidae > Amphibalanus > Amphibalanus amphitrite. The sequence goes on from NW_024881751.1 coordinate 577,914, forward strand.
CGTTTAATTTGGAGCGTCGCTTAAAGGTTTTTGCCCTTCCCGACTTTGTCGGCACGTGGCACGCGCCACGTGACACCGAATGACCTGTGTCATGCATCATCACCTGCCTCAAAGCATTACCCATCGAACGGTACCACCAGCATCTCGATCCGATCATCCGTTTAGACGCAATTCCAATTGTGATGGTTCGTAGACCTTTCAGAGCACGGGTTTTTGGCAACGTAAAATGGCGCCTTGTCGGCTTCACTATCTTCCATAGGAGGTCCATTGGGATCGTCAGTCCAGTTTATTTATACGTCCGTGGTAACACCCACCGAAATGCGTTGTCCTTCTCTATAAAAAAAAGTCGCAGTATATGGCGCTTTTGTTTCAAACAGCGACGCTTGGGTTTTTGTTTATGTTATCGCCTTGTCGTTGCTTGGTTGTAAGGATTCTAATTTGAATTAGAGTTAATTCGGTTTAGAATTAATTAGACTCTAATTCGGGGGTACATAGTGCCTACTCTTCTTTGTTTCCAAGTATTATTTTGCGCCACAAATGAACGGCATGCGCCAGAAACGCAGCCAAATCTTGCGATTGCGACTACGAAATTCATTATTTTGGCCTCAGAGCCTGAAGCGAAAAATACAAGCATATTTATTTCAAAAAGACTTCAGGTTTGTCGAACGGTGTTATGATAATTTTGATAACAGTACTGCATAAGTTTTTCAGTGATGCCGCAAAAGTGTTGTATCTATCTTCTTTTATTGTGCAGTCGGCGGGACCGATTCAAAATTGAGTCGTTGCTACTAAAATAGCAGCATATGGCGACAGATGATGAACAGGAAAAATAGTTGCGTAAATTTAGACATAAACCACCCCCAAACCATGAATATCTTTTGAAGGCACTATAGACGACCATTAACTAACTAGATGTGATGAAGATCAAATGTAATGAATACGCTCATTTTACAAAATTACATGCAAGTACCAAAAAGTGATGTAAGTACTTATTCAACGGTCATTTTCAGCGCTCCCCGCTAACGTGACTTCAAGTTGAGATATTTGCGGCAAGGTACCGAATTGAGCAAAATGGTTTTAATTTACATTATAACTTGTTGTGTTTTGTCAGAAAATGGTCCTAACTCAGATTTTGTGGAAAAAGGTCATAATCTCCCTTTAAAGCGAGATAACATTAGTACCTACTACTGGATATACAGGATATCCACACCGACGCGGTAGAGGTCACACTGCTGGCCGCCCAGTAATCAGCGCTGGGGCCAGGTCAAGTGTCAGCGCTGGGCCAGACTTGCAGTCAGCGCTGAGGCCAGGTCAATGTCAGCGCTGGGGCCAGGTCAGCAGTCAGCGCTGGGCCAGACCACAGTCAGCGCTGGGCCAGCTCAGACGTCAACGGAGCGGCTGCCCAGGCCCGTGCCAACGCCACTAAACCGATGACCCCGGCGGACGCGCAGATCGCAATCTCGCGACGAAGACGCAGGCCAGTCCAAGGCGCAATACAATCAACTACCCTCCCATCCCTCACTAAAATAGACCGCCAATAATGAACAATCGTAAGGTAACCTCGACTCTAATAGCCTACCCTGGCTAGTGGCTGATAATGAATCCCGCGTCGATATTGGACGTCCTGCTTGCCCTCGCGACGTCAGGTACTGACCGGCACAAGCCGGATACTGAATGGATCAAAAATCGAGCGACAGTCCCCGGCGGCGTCCACTACGAGGTGCCCCGCTCCATACCACACCCATACCCCTCCCCTCCCCGTTGGAGCGTTGCATCATCCACGAGCAGCCTCAGCCGACGCCGCCGGCACCACCCCTTCCCGCCCCGGGGCAGTACAGGCTGGTCCAGGCAGTCTCTGAATCCGACGCGAACACGGAAGTCTGGAGTCACTGGGGGGGGGGGGGGGGGGGGTCAGGTAGCCGGAGCACGGAGGATCACATGACCACAGCGTGATGTTGGCAGGAGAGGGTGCAGCTTTGGAGTTGAGAAGGGCGCGCCGCCTGCAGGTAGAAAGAAAATGTATGCGGGAAATGATTTCAGGTGACAATATGTATAAACGGAGGCAGGGGCGATACGAACGAGACGAACGAGACGAGACAGGGAAGGCAACATCAACACAAGACGCGTGGCGAGATGAGGCAATGATTTCCCTCGAGAACTCAGCGCGAGCCTCTGTCACACCTCGATTCAGTGACGTCTCTTGTGTTGACATGATCTGCAAATACCACACACACGTAATTGCCGCAATTCACTGCATCCACGGCATCTATTTGTATCCACTAGGATATCATCCATCGCGACTCAGCGATGCAGGTATGTCGCTGCTGCTAGGATACGAGCACAACACCAAATGAAGCACAAAACTCATCAGGATGATTACAGATTACATCGCGATCCCGTGACAGGCCGTGACGCGCATCAGGCGACAGACTTATCTTGCAGACGCATTGGAACGACCTCCGAGTCGCCACACTTCAGCTAAGCCTGCGCAATATTCTGCAGGCTCGATAGCCGCTATCATCGACGCCCGGCCGTCGGAAGTGCGCTCCAGTCTCACGACTGACAAGTGGGCTCAGCCGCACCTCTCCTCCCCAGCGGGGGGCGTTTGAGAGGTCAGGCCACTGCCCAATGTATGACGAGTTGAGACTTGAGAGTTCTCTCCCGCAGACAAAGAGACAATCTTATCATAAATTTTCCGACCAGAAAAGTGACATCCCGGTTGGGAAAATTCCACATCTTCCCTCCTCTCACCTACCTAGCTCAATCGTAGATTACACATTTCAATAGGTCCTCAACCACCCGTGCCAATAATGAGCCCATTCATTTGCTGCGTCCTAGTTGATGCGATGAGTGCCGGCCGATAGGACGATAAAATGTGTCGAGCAGGGGGCCCAGCCACTCGATATGGTTTTCGGGGGTGAAGTGGAGCGATCTCACGTGGCCACTTCACAGAAGGTCGTGTTGCAACGCTCCAGAACGTTCGACCATGTCCGTTGAAATTATTTAACATGTATTAAAATATTTTGATGTAACAAAGCACTGTGTCACGGCGAAATAGTGGCCGTCTCTCAACGATATGTCGATCTTGCCATGCTATCTCACCTGTTGCCAGTTGCCTACTAGCGCCCATAGGTCACTGGACGATTATTTAGGCAGTCCGCTCGCCTCCTAAAAAATAAAACACAGTAAAAGTAGGAACTGGTCTCTTTTCCAGGCAAGGACGTTAGACAATAAATGAGGAGGCGAAGGAAGAAATCACCGTCTCTGAAATGGAAGGAAATGGCGCAGTACAAGTATGTCACTTTCCACGCGATAGGTACATCATCCAACTCTTGATACAGTTCTACGAATCACTCAATGAAGCCAAGATCAAAACAAAACTCGTAGAATAGTACAACCACGTTGATCAACGATTGTTTGTTAACGATATTGCTTGCGCCATTCATTCTTTTCATCATATCGGATGATGAAACCGAACGTTCTGTGGCGTGGCGTGCCATTTTATCAGCCGGGCTATCAAGATCGATGCAATGCTTTGCGCAGCGCAGCATGATAGCCACTCACTGCAACCAGGTCACAGGTCTGGAGGTCAGAGAGCACAGGTAACAACTAACAGGTCATAGGTCAGAGGTCTCGGGTCACAGCCTACCTTCCTCAGCTAAAAGCGGTGTTAGGATTACGGGTATTCGAACCTAAGTCGGCGGTCGGGGTCGAATGGAGGTCTGAAAAAAAAAAACTGCCGATCCCCATGCTTCACCACGACTAATCGCATGGAGAATAAATTGACCAAGTACCCTTCTTTTATCCTGTACTAAAAGCCGAAGAAATATACTTGAAATTATTTGCTATAGCCACCGACTACCCTACACACGTCGATCACAATCCTTCAATACCGACCACAGCAAGACGGTTTGCCAAAACCGTCTCCCCTGGCATCTGTGCCATCTTTAGACTTGCCATGACCTCAGCCAAGGTCAGCGCTGTCTGCGCACCGGGCCCGGGCCCGTTGCCGCCAGTTGGTCGCCGGCGATCGATACCTGGCCCACCGCCAGCCGCCGCCGCCGCCGACGGGACCGCCAAGTCACGTGACTAGGGGCGTCGGCGACAACGACCCACGCTGTCGGAGCCGACGGAGGCCCGATACACCCCTGGCACGTGCCGCCCGACGATACGGAGTTTAAGTGCTTCGATAGACGGACGGCTGACTCCATACAACTGAAACAGCAGCCAGATAGCTAGGTTCTTGGATTTGGTTTATTATGTATGGCCTGTTGACAATTGTGATCAATGATCATGTCATGGTCATAAAAACACATACGCACATAGTATCAACAGCACGCTTTGGTCAAAACAAAAACAAACTCGCTCGCAAATCGCAACACGCATAAACTTTGAAACTGCCACGCAGCGTCAAACATTGCAACAAAACTAGCACGAGCGCAGCGGGACGCGATCCATTCAGGCAAACACCAACTCAACAGCTTACACCAGTACTTGCCGTAGGACGCGGGCGGCATCTCCTCGCCTCCATTAACTCCGCCTGGGGCGACACCCGCACTGGCTGAGCCAGTAACTGTCCCTCTACACCACTCACAGCCTTCCAACGCCGCGTCCATCACGCTCCCGTCCACCGCAGCAGGCGGCGGCGAGGCTAGGCCCCGGCGCCGCGCGCACACCGCCACCGGCTATTGGAGGATCACGTGCGACAAGTCCTCCGTGCACTCCTCGCTGGGAGAGACGGCGCTCTCCTCTGTGGGAGACACGCTCGCGCTGTCCGGCGGCGAGGCGTCCTCCTGCTCCTGAGCCTCCTCTGCAGAGTCAGGATCCTCCTCGTCGGCAGCTGCGGCGGTGGTGGTTGCGGCGGCGGCGGTGGTGGTCGCGGCCGCGGACGGTGCGGCGGCAGCGGACAGCCGCTTCCCGGAGGGAGCGGACGCCGCCACCGCCGCCTGCTTTGATTGTCAGGCTTTCCGCGAATCTTCCCGCTCACCCATGTGGAGGGCGCGCATCATGCGGTCCATCACCTTATGGTGGAAGCCGGAGAAGGAGCCGGGCGCGCTCTGCGAGGGGCTGCCGGCGGCCGCCTGCTGGCTGCTGCGTCGCCGAGCGGGAGGCACCAGCCGGTTCGGGGGCGAACACGCCGTCTGAGAGAGGTTCGAGCCCCGCGACGAGGAGCGGCTCTGGTAGCGCGCCGGCCATCCGTCGACGGCAGGAGAGCAGGAGAGCGAGCTGCCCGGCGGCCGGCTGCCGAAGCTGGGGCCGCGGCTGAACGCCTGGCTGCTCTCAGAGGTGGTCCGACTGCGCGCCGAGCGGGCGCCGTGCTCTCGCCGGCTCTTGGCGCTACTGCCGTATATGTCCCACTCCTTCTTCACCACAGGTACCATAAACGCCATGACTGGTGTTGTGCCTCACTCGGTGGTCCGTCTGTCTGTCTCTCGCGGTGTGGATCAGCTCGGCACTGACTGGGGCGCGGTCCGTGTCTCACCTTACGCCGTGACTGCTGTCGGCAGACTCTGCCGCCTACGTCAGCCACACGACAGAAATCGATGACCGCCGACGGTACCGGACCGGCCTCTGATTGGTGGAGAGCGGAGGAGCTGCCGCGCGCCGACCAATCAGAGCTCTCCTCGGAGCGACATCGACCCGACGAGCCACGAGGAGGCCGCGAACGTAAACACGGAGTCACGGCGTGTCACGACTCACTGACTCGCCCCTGACCGCCACGGTCAGAGGGTGCGGCCGCGGTCTGAGAGGCTGAGAGACGCCGCCCACTCGCTGGGGAAACAGCGAGTACGACGGGGAGTGTCTGACACGCGGTGGGCCGCCGACCGTGCCACGCCCATATCTCTGGTCCCGGTGGACGGGGGGGGGGGGGGGGAGGAGGAAGGCAGTGGAAAACCACCGGATGGGCCGGCAGCAGCGGCGGTGACCCCTGACCTCTGCATACCTTGCCCCACCCCGTCACTCCCACATAGTGACAACTGACGTCAGCAACACAGCCATAATAGCATCATAACGTCATAAAACGACGAGCCGAAACGACGGCCTTTCACCTCATTTCCGCGCGTCAATGTCTAATAACCGTTTCAGGAAGGTATTTTTACCCGTTGCTAGCCCCTCTGGCTAAGCTTACACCCAAGTTGGCCAGTTAGTTGACCAGTAAATCGGCACTCTCTCCCAACCGAGGCGGTCGAGCCCGATCGAGCCTGAAGCCCCAGGGAAGCCGATCAATAGATGTCTGGCGGCCTGGGCGTCAGAAAAGGTTCGCTCCAACGCCGCAGTTCATGAGATCATGAGGTCCACAAAGTAACCCTCGTGACGTGACGGGACAGCATGCGTGACCCGGCGCGTCACCCCACCGAGGCGGAATATCCCACTTGAACCGTGATGTGACGACACTCCCGGCGCGGACATGACGCGATCGCATCCCGTTCGGACCATGACTACGGTGTTTGTTATCGTTGGAGACGGACCGTAGCACGTTGATACATGTTCGACTGATCGAGAGGTGACGGGGAATTTGGTCTGCCACACACGGCGAGGGAGGGAAGAGGAGGGGAGGGGAGAGGTTAGTTGTCTCCTGCAGAGTATGACTGACACATTTCATACCAGGGTGATACCGGTGGGATGAGAGGTCACGGCGGATTGGTTGGAGCAGATACGGCCTTGTGCATCAGCCTTATAGCGATAAAAATCGTAAAAAGTTATAATCGCACAATTCAAGCGCCTCTGGCCTTTCGAATCGTGAGAGTTTTATCGTGAGAGTTCGTCCGTCATCTAACACAAAATACGCAGTGTGCATTATGACTATTTGTATCAGCCGTCAATAGTAATCAACATTGGACGATACAGATTATCAGAATTTTATTATCATCAGTCACATATGGTAAAAAGGTAATAAATACACGGTGGTAAGACGTGGTTGTTCCTCTCTTATATCAAAATGAGCGACCTCTGAGCACCAGCATGGCAGCAGCCCGAGTGACTGACCTGGCCTGGCATGCCATGGCCTGTAGAAGTGCCATTTAGAGCCAGTCCCGAACCGATCCATCTCAGGCTGTGACGTTGCTATGACGTCACATACGCCGGGCCGGTGCCGTGACGTCAGCCACGTTATCAGTCCTGGAACAAAGCAGACAGTAGTCATGACACTGGGATGCGATGCTGGGAGGATCTAAGCACAATGCACACTGCACAGCCTGCGGGGAGGGTCAGCTTGGGATAGTGTGGCGCCAGGCGCTGGGTTATTTGGGAAGGATGGGGTGGAAAGGGTACCTACCGCATGACAAGCCAGAAGCAGTGATTAGCTGTGCCGAATAATGACGGCAAGGCTTAAGGGGAGTAGCTTTCCAGGTATCAGATATCTTACAGATAGCATCACATTGTCTATAGCCACACGAGCCACAGTCCCTCTCCCCGAACTGCATCATCTGGTTGCGGACGTCTGAAGTCATTGATCGTCGTGAGTCCTGACCCAAGCATCCACTTTTAGGACCAGAACTAATTCAACTGAATAAAACACGTCCTCTTAGTTGGACATAAGACATAAGTTTGATTATTCAATTCAGAATTCAGATTCCGGCAGCGTTTGGAAGCCATTAATTAAGCACGTGGCACAGGCCAACCTCCCTGACCCAAGAACTAATGCCTTATGGGTCCAGTTACGGCAGGCCGTCGTAAACTCATTCATCAGACTACCCCCCCCCCCCCTCCCACCCGTACAGTGCGCAGGTGCAGGCACAAGGAGCAGAGGGGAGGGAAGGTCAGTGCGTGCGGGCTCGCTGCAACGGTGCAGGTCATCGTCGGTTGCAGAATGCGAACTACGCAGTCGGCGCCGCCAGCCGCCTACTACGCGTCGCCCCGCGCTGGCGGGTGGCGGGGGCGGGGGCGGCAGTGGTCTGGGAGATCGATACGATACCTACCGTCGAAGGGAGGGATGGATGGGGGCGGAGACTTCAGATTGGTAGTGGAAGCCAATGTTCTGACGCAAGAAATGTTAATGACGGTTCAGTATTCGGAATCGCTAGTAGCATTTATTAGATTATCCATGTGCCGCTGTGGTTACGTTCACGGCCCACAGGAGGATTCCCTAGACCTCTTCAGATAATTCCAAGGAAGATGCAGCGCAGGAAGCACATTCCAATGTCAAACGCTTGAACGGCACATTAGCCTTGAACGTGATAAATGGGAATGAACTAATAGAAAATAATGGCTCAGCCTGTGAATAATAGCAATTTATAACTGTCGATGCATTGCATTACAAAACATGCAAACTATTATCGTGCTTAAAGTTTTGATGATCTATGCAGAGGGTAATACTGATAAGAATCGAGGAATTGTATGACTCTTAATGGGGAGGAGGTAGGGGGGAGGAGGAGGGTACCGATTCGAACCGCTTTGACGCTCATGGTTTACTCATGCTGGAAACATGATCTGAGACATCATAAGGCAGACGCAATACAGCCAAAATTAAACCAGTGAACGGGGAAGACCATGTCCGTCTATGAGAGCAATCACACGTCCCCCTCAACTCCGCCATATACCTAGAACGCCAAGATCAGACGGTCAGAATGTCAGGATCTGCGCAGCTGGTACTCAAGCACCTTAGCTGCTATAAGGTGCTTTGAGTTCTAATCAAAGAGATGACACCACGGATGACTGGGCCAGCAGATAAGGCTTCTAATGAAAGCACGGCGGAGACACGTTGGCGCATTGTTGCGACTTATATAACGTTGTTTGTTATTGTCCATGGTGGGTACTGGATATTGATAGTCTCCCGAGGGTCATCAATCGACTGCCACTGTCAGTGTCATGCTGAGAGCACGTGACCCCGGGATGACACTGGCAAGCCCACGGCACCGGCAAGCCCACAGCTAGGCAGGCTGGAACAGGACTTAGGAGCGAACAGGAGAGGAGCTGTTACCCCCGCCGTACAACAACGGGCACCTCAGAAGTCAGAAGGGATAGACCCCAGTCGAGATCATAAGCTATTGCTTGCCATCATCCCCAATCAGATATTATCCATGTTATCGACCTTAGTGAGGAACTAAGACAAATGATTAACCTCAGTCCAGGTGGAAACTCATCGACTGACCTCCTCAGGTCACTAGCTGCATTAGAGATCCAGGCCACGTGTCAGAGGTCCGATAACTCACCTCCACATTCCGTCTGCTGTACCAATGACGCCTGCTCCTGACCATCCCAGCCGGCCGGGCCGTTAGCTGGCCGAGCTGCGCCGGTGAGCAGTCTGGGAGATGGAGGGCCGACGCACCCGCAACACCGGCGAACCTGAAACACACGGAGGCGTAGAGGTCTTCAATTCCGTTCTCCCGCTCCGTCCACGGGATGTTGCCATTTTATGTAGCAGATATCAGCACCTTCTTTTCCCGCGATTTATTCACCTTCAGTTCCGATGCGTAGTCCGACCATCAAATACGCAGTGAACATTTCAAATAAATAAATAAACTTGCTTGTTTGTTTTTTGTTTTGTTGGGTTATGCTCTTTCGGTCCAATGAGACCATTTCAGAGCCGGGAGGATGATAGGATATAGGGGGAGACATTGGTCTGGGCAGGCACCCTAGTGAGTCGCCGGGGCTGAGCCCGTCCAGAGGACGGGCCACCCAGCCCCAAGGTACTCGCTGCACCCGGCTACGGGGTGCGCTCCCTCGGGAGCAGCCGTGCCGCTCCAAGGGAGCAGCCCGCATGGGATAAAGTTGCCTGTTCAGCCCGGAAGGGGGTTGCGGCGTGGAGGAGAAGGATTTCTGTATCCTGAGGATAGAAGCACGGAACGGTGAACTTACTTGCAAATCATCAGACACTAGTGACTAGCTGGTGCATGAATGTGTGATGAGACCAAATAAGCGGGCTATTCAGACTCGCAGAACCGCTATATAAGGGCTATCGAAACCACTGATGATCACATACACTAGACTCTCACCGATACTAGACTGATACTAGACTGTATACTATTCTCTCACCGGGGAGAGCTGAGGGGCTGTCCAGAGAGAGTCCGCGGAGTCGACCGGCGGCAGTCGGCGGCCGGCTGCGTACTGGGGTGTAGATGATACTGCCATCTGTCGGACAGGGGAGTAAGCAATGATGACACACGTCAGGCGGCAAGCGGCTCTGCTGCTGTGTGGTCTGGGGCGATTTGTCACAAACGTTATCACAACGCGACGGAGTCACTGGTCATACAATAGGTATCTTTACAGAACCTTCGAACCAACAGCTAGAAGTGAGCACTGAATATCGTAAATATAACTGAAGACACAACCAACCAGCTGAGGACCGCCTCACAGTGAACTCCCAGGCCGCCTGTCAGTCCAGTCGGGTTGGATCAATCACTGCCATTATGACCAGCCACTCTACCCACTCACCAGGCGCCTTCGGCGGACGGGGAAACGCCTCTCGGACCGGCGGCGGCGCCCGCTCCCCTGCCACCGGCCAGCCGGGGGCCGAGGGCGCGGACTGGCCGGTCCTCAGCGGAAGGAGACGTTCTGTCCGACAGCGCCGGCGGCGGCGGGCGGCAGACGAGCCCGCTCCACCCCCTGCCGCCGCCAGTCGCTCCAGCTCCTCTTCTGAGAGCTCCGAGAGCAGCTGCAGACCTGCGGAAAGAGAGACAAGGATGGCGTCAGGAGTCAGGACCCGGCACTGGCCTACGAACACAAGACACTGGCGACTGCAGTAATTATCAATAGTCACACATGGCATCTCGGCCCAAGAAGAGCAAGAAAAAAGGCTACGCTGGTATACCCAAACTCTGCGTATACTAGTCTAATTTGAGCACAGGCCAGCCAATAGGAGCCGAAGTCCCCTCTCCCCCGGTAGAGAGACATCTCTCCCGAGTCCCGGTAAATACACCTTCGGTGTGTATCTCTCCCTAGAGCGCCCATACATCCCTCATTCGTCTATACATAGGCCTATCAGGTACTCCCTTCCCAGTTATAAGCGTTCCGCCATACCCCAGGCTGCTCCCCCCTTACGTACACTGCGCCTGCGTCGCCGGCCCGCTGACCGCCCTCAGAGGACAGCGTGCCAGCCTCCTCAGTCTCAGACGCGCCGCGCACAGCCGACGAGCCAGCAGCAGCAGCGGCGGCGGTCGAACCTGGAAGGTAGGCAGCGCGAGGCCGCGACCCACTGCCGCCGCATCCGGTCGGCGCCGAGCGCAGCCGGTCCGAACTGCCGCCGGAGGCCGAGGGATGGGCGGGGGCGGCCGGAGCGGCCGCCGCTCGGTAGCAGAGGCATAAGCATCTGTAGGGAGACAGAGAACCATGAGAGTGGGTCAATTAGCCACATTTTCTAGAGTTGGTAAGCTGACTCCAACAGACACTGAGTAAACTGACCAGAGGATGAAGAGTTAGCAAACTGAAGTGGGTAAACTGACGACGATTATTGGTGCAAGTCTATAAACTGAGCATAAAGTGGGGACGTCGGTAAAGTCGCTTCGGGTTGGGTCCATCAACTGACCACATTATTGGGGTAGCAAACAGCAAATAAACCGAACGCGGGTAGGCGGATTCACTAAATTGACCGCGGTTAGGGAAATGCGAGTATATAAGCTGAGCGAGATAGAGGAGTCTGTTAACACCAAACAGCTGCTGAAGTCGGTAATTGATGAAGTCTATAACCTAATCACATTATTGACAGGGCCAACAAAATGACCGCGGGTGGGCGGGTCGGTAAACTGACACGGTAGGGAGAGCCATAAACTGACCACGGGTAGGGGGGCGCCGCAGACCTCCGTAGCGCCGCCAGTGGAGCCAGCACGGACCGCAGAGCCGCCTCCAGCCCCAGGCGAACCAGCGAGACGCCCGGCTGGCTGTGGAGACACACAAACGGTGGTCACTGGTCAGAGAACAGGGCTGCGTAGGAGTATACCGAGCACGACATTCATACACCAATACACACAGATGGTCGTCAGACAGTATGAAGTGTCGACATCACCCCTGAGAGGTATGTCACCGGATTCGCCTGGCTTGACACTCCTACTGTGATCTGAAACCGACCATACCCTGAGTCTGACAGACCTGCCCTGACCCTCCAACCATACTCAAATCCGCCTTTGGCACGCCACCGTCCGCCATCCTCCCAGAGTGTACATCTCCGCGTGACCCCGCCGCTGCCGCGCCCTGACCCCGTCTCTCACCGGAGCAGCCGGCGCAGGCGGGTCCCCCTGCGTGGCCCCGGTCGGGTGACATCTGCCCGCCCTCCGCTCCCTCCCAGCGGCCACAGTCGGGCAGCAGGAGGCGGATCGGTCGGCCAGACGCCGCCGCCGCCTTGGTTAGTCGCCGGCGTAGGTAGCGGTCGGCGGTCTTCCATAGGTAGTAGTACTCTACCAGCTGGGCAGTGCTCTTCCATGGGAGCTGAGGGCGAGAGGGGGTTTTTACGGAGATCTAAGAGGAAGACCGACGAATCAAGATTCGTCTCTGCTTAAAGAAAGAGTAACATCGACACACGTTTTGACATTCCAGTGTTTGCGCTAGCCACACAAAAATTCGCCAACTAGCAACCACCTTCGCTAAAAAAAGTCACATCCCAGCTACTCACAAAATCCCGTCGAATATCGCCGAACGCCTTTCCACACTTGTTCATAGCCTTCTCAAACAGCTGTGCCTCGGAGACCGTCCAGGCATCCAGCTGATCACGGCACAGCGTCAGCCGCTCTGCTCGGCGACCGGCCACAAGTCCGGAGAGAGCTGCTGGAAGGCGGTAGTCGGCCGCGTGGAGCGCGTCCAGCGCGTGCTGGGTGGTGGCGTCCCGGCCGGCAGCGGCCGCGGCTAAGTGGAGACTGGCGCCGCACCGACCGGTCACTGAGGGGTCCAGGGCGCGTGCCAGGGTGCCCACTGAGCTGTGAAGGAGAAGAGGGCGGTCAGATTGGGGAGGAAGTGGGTCGGGCTTTCAGATTCCCCTATCTTAGTTCGCATATTGCAGGTCATTCATGGTAAAACAAAGTCAATCATCTGCCTTTGGCGCATAATGTTAGCCAGTTTAGTTGGGGTTGGGTCAGATTGGGCATGGGCAAGGTCAGAGGTCAGAGAAGATAGGAACGGGGCAAATCAGATCATATCAGGTCAGGTCAGTCCATCAGCCCACAGCGGCGACTTCTTACCGAGCCAGCCTGAGGAAGGTGTCCACCTCAGCGTCGTCGATCCGCCCCGGAGTCCAGAGCAGCGTCTCCAGTGGCTCGGCTCTCTCCAGGTCCGGCTCTCCGGGCCGGAGGGGGCAGCGGTCTGCTGGAGATGCCGCCTGGTACTCCTCCCCGACCCTGATCTCCCCACGGTCCGCCACAAGACTGCGCTGAGCCGGATCGAACAGCAGACAGTAGTAGAACGAGTTCTGGAAGGAACGGAGCTTCCGTCACCGCGTGTTGAAATGTTTGTTTGTTCGTTGGTATTTTGCTTATGAGGTAGATGCTCCGGACGAATGAGAGTCATAACTATGATTCAGTAATGTCTTATGTACGATGTCACAATGTATAAGGCGAATCAGCTCAGCTGTCTGCTGTCGGCTTTCCGACCCGACCGACACAATGTATGGCGGTACAGCCTACCGGGCGGTGCCGTGCTGCGCGGTCCCACGTGGTGATTGGTCGGCCGCTGACCACGTGATTGTGAGGCGAGGTCGGGTGGGGTCGCGCCGGCGGAGGGCAGTCGGGTAGTGTCAGACTTGTCGCGGCTGGGTGTGTTGGGATTTCGAATGCATCTCCACTTGCTCGAGTGTGGGAAATTCGTCAGTAACGGCATTCTCTCTGCTTCCTGCTAGATCTAAATAGTAGGCAGTGGCCAGTGAGCCAGTCGACCTGCACCATGTTCAGATAGTGTCGGACCATTAAAGTGCTGCATCCGGATGGCGGTAGTATAATTATGTACTATCCAGAAAGTGGCAGGCAAAGTCCCTCACCTCCTTTTCCAGGTAGTGGTGCGGCTGCTCGGCACCGCTCAGCAGGCCCACCGAACAGCGGCCGCGGATCCGGGTCACCGGCACCAACTCTGTCTGACGGGACGGGAACAGCTCGCGCTGCCGGGACAGGTGACGGCGCAAAGCGCCCTCACGACCGGTCGGCTCACCGCCCGGCCACACGTCAGCGGCTGCGGGAGTCACGGATCGGTCAGTGACAGCAACATCGAATGCAAGAACTATCAGCGATATCCCAAGGTTTGGTAAAAATATACACTATATGTATTGTCTCGACACGTACCTACACGCCGCAAGATCTGACTGGCCGGCCAGCCGCCGTGGCGCCATATTCAACACTCGATTTACCGTAACCCACGGTTCCCTTGTATGACGGTAATGCTCTACCGCTCGACCAGCCGAAACAACAGCACATATTTTACAATGCATTTACATGGCTTTGTAACTCACGATACACAACCACCGATCACAATGTGTCAACCCCAAAAGCAAACACCACCCAAGGGCACAAGATATCAACCAATGAAACAACTGATCACAAAACAGGTGAGGGCTATGGTTCAAATGCCTGCCTTAGACAAGACTAAACAAATCACACCACTGAACTTTGGTTGCAATCTGATTAGGGCATCCTCTATACATACTGATCAGTGATCAGGTGCTGCCTGTCATCAAAATCATACCAAATCATTCACACACCAAATGAAACTGAAGAGCTTCAGCACAGGGCCTTTATTAGGTAGGTAGGTATCTTATCTTCAAAAATTTAAAATTTCTAATAGATGCACAAACCATCATCTACCATGGAGTGTGTCTGCCAGTGAGATGAGGGAGGGTGGCAGATTGGTCCTGCGGTAGACACATGTCACTTTGGCCTCCACAGGGCCCTCAGCTCCCTGTAAAGCATGGAGGGACAGGTTCTTAATAGCTCACATGTTTTCAGGTCACACACCAGTGTTATAATGTAATACAAACAAGACAAATGTCTCATATTAATTGAATTGACAGTTATGGCTCACCAGTCACCACTCCACACTCACCAGCTTAAAATCTTCTATCCGCCGAATCTGGTATGGGGTCGTAGATGATGTCTCAATGTAAACATAATCTGTAAAAGGCATACCTTTGTCTGTAAAGTGTTGATAAATATTTTGAATCAAGGGGCCAATCTCATTATAATATCCATATTTTCATTACAAGAATTCGAAATGCTCAAGAAAATGAAATGTTAAGTTTAAGTTATACAAAACTCTAAAAAATGAAATGAAAAAATTACATAGGAATTGAAACTTGAAAGCAATGAAAATTAGGAAGAAACAAGAAAATAATGTCTTCTGCAGTGTCACCACAAACAAGCCCAATCACAATGGTGAGTCGGCACTTACCTCCAGCTTGATACAAGCTTGAACTCATTGTTGCCACCGATACAAACTTAAAACAAAGCTGAAATCAAAAGTAGGACACTGCACTTCACACGCCTTTGGCAAGATGCGCGCTGTTGTTGTTGTTGTTGTTTTTGTTGTTGTTGAAGAGTTAGGGCGCCAAGATGCGCGCTGCACATACGTCAAACTTTATACATGCTAGCCATACTGCCTTGTGCTAGCCCACCCAGGAGGCACCAAGGTATATAGTATACAAACTAATAAAAACACGCTCAGGCTCCCTTCCCATGCACGCCATGCACATCAACATAAACATGCAACAACAGTGCTATGGGACTCCGGCAGCAACAAAACTTGCGTGCGTATATTTCGAATCTCGAGCGTCAATTTTGTAAATAAATTTTATAGAGCTGTAAATACCACTAATAAACAATCAACCTTGCTTTTTCAGCTTAGATGTTTCTTATTTGTTTTCACAAATATTTTTGGTCCCATGTTAGCTCCCCTTTCTTGTATATGATTTGGAACTTAGGGTGAGTTTCGAATGATGTTTTTTGACAAAATCATCAGTTTTACCATCTCTATAAACAAATCCCATCCACGAGTGGAGTGAGTGAAGGCAGGGGGCGTCGAAGTCTAGTTCCTACCAAACTGGCACTCCCATGCCTACGTCACCACGAGGACGCCCGAGGGCATTTACATGTTGAAGATAGGGAAATTGCCATAGTTTAGAGCCGCCTGGGCCCAGTTTCACCAAGTGGGGTAATTTCGGCATGGGGTAGATTTCCATTCTGCCCCATGGGGTAAAATCCAGTTTCACCAGCTCAAACTACCCCCATGGGGTAGTTTCGGCGTCTCTTGTGAATGTTTGCTAAGCAAGCAGCATCAGCAAAACAACGGAACGTTTTGATTGGTCGAGAATTTCATTTCACGACGGCGTGAAATGAAGAACACATTTGATTTGGCTTCTTGTATTTGTCTACCAATCACCTTGGTAACGATGGCACAATGGCACCTCAGTTTCCAAGATTCAAAACTTTATTGAGAAAGGAATGCAATGCACAACCGCGAATCTTGATGGATAGGTTACAGAACAAAGGCATGTTTTATTATCGAATAGTATCGAATGTTTTAAAATTAATTAGTGTTTTAGTAAATTTGATGTTTATATTAGAAGCAGTGGCGGTCGCAGGGGGGGGGGGCCATCAGGGCCATGGCCCCCCCCAAAGGCAAATCAGGGGGGGCCATCATATCATTTGGCCCCCCCCAAACAACCGATGGGCCCCCATGGCCGTATGGGGCCCTGGCCCGTATTCGATTGTCACGAGGCTCGAGAAACCCACGCCAGCTATTAACAGCTCCCATACCAGTCTTTGAGGGTCCTACACTGACCTCTGAGGGCCCTTCAGTGGCGGTCAAGCGTCCACATTGACCGCTGAGGACCCGTATTGACCTCTGAGGGCCCTCCACTGGCCTTTGAGGGCCCCTAAACCGGCCTCAGGGGCCCAACCGGCGTCTGAGAGCTTCACACCGGCCTCTGGTGGCCTCATTTCTGTCTCTCGAGTCCCAAGACTAGCCTTTAAGTGTCTCTGAGGGCCCCGCACTGGATTCTGAAGACCCGATGTCGAGCCAGCATCGGCCTCTGGGGGCCCATCTTGGCCTTTGAGGGCCCTCCGCCGGTCTCTGGGGTCCAACGCCGGCCCATACCGGCCTTTTAGGGCCCCACACTGACCTCTAAGGGCCCATGCTGGCCTGTAAGGACCCACATTAGCCTCTAAGGGCCCCCCGCACTGGATTCTGATGACCCAATGCCGGCCGCTCAGGGCCCGCATCGGCGTCTGAGGGCCCATCTTGGCCTTTGAGGGCCCTCCGCTGGCCTCTGGGGTCCAACGCCGGCCCATGCCGGTCTTTTAGGGCCCCACACTGACCTCTGAGGGCCCATGCTGGCCTGTAAGGATACACATTAGCCTCTATGGGCCCCACACTGGATTCTGAAGACCCGATGCCGGCCTCTAAGGGTCAGCATCGGCTTCTGCGGGCCCATCTTGGCCTTTGAGGGCCTTCTGTTGGCCTCTGGGGTCCAACGCCGGCCCATGCCGGTCTTTTAGGGCCCCACACTGACCTCTGAGGGCCCGTGTTGGCCTGTAAGGACCCACCTTAGCCTCTGAGGGCCCCGCACGGGCTTCTGAAGACCTGATGCCGGCCTCTAAGGGCCCGCATCGGCTTAGTCTGAGGGCCCATCTTGGCCTTTGAGGGCCCTCTTCTGGCCTCTGGGGTCCAAAGCCGGCCCATGTCGGTCTTTTAGGGCCCCACCCTAACCTCTGAGGGCTCCATGCTGGCCTGTAAGAACCCATATTAGCCTCTGAGTGCCCAATTCGGTCTCTGATGGTCTCAAACTGCCCTTTGCAGGCCCTGTACTGGTCTCTGAGAGCTCTAAACTGGCCCCTAAGAGCCCAAACTAGCCTCTAAAGGTCCCACGACCCACACCGGCCTCTGATGGTCCCATTTCTCTGGGACCGAAACTGCCCTCATGTGCCTCTGAGGGCCCCGTACTGGCTTCTGAAGGATCGATGCCGGCTTCTGAGGACCCATACCGGTCTTTAAGTGCCTCATAGCGACACCTGAGGCCCCACACTAGCCTCTGAGGGGCCCGCAAACTGGCCTATGAGGTCTCTACACCGGCCACTGATGGCCCTATTATGTTCTCTGGGGGGCTCAAGCCTTACCTTTGGGCGTCACGCACTTGCTTATGAAGGCCCACATCAGCCTCTGGGGCCCTACCTGGGGCCTTTGAGGCCCTTCACAGACCCTTGAGTCCAACGCCGGCCTCTGGGGGTCTGACACCGTACTCTAAGGGCCCCATTGCAGCCTCTAGGCGATAGGTATCGCCGAAGCGCTATCGATGGGCCCATAAGTGTAGGAACCATGGGTGCAGTGGGCGCAGTTGCACCAACAATAATTCTGCAGTGAGTGCAGACAATGTATTCTGCATCCACAATAATCTGGAACAAAACCCCCTTTCCTCAGCAACACTACTTTCCATGCAGCACGACAAATTTAGGATATTTTGCCCACTATCCGTCTTTCGAAGCATTTGCTACTGTAATGGTCTTCAAAATTTGCATTTGTGCTCAAGTGAAAAAAAAGATTAAACGGGAGTCGGAACACATGTGTGAACAGATACCGATGAGCCACTGATAAAAGTTTTAGCACGATGATCTTAAAAAATGGCAAAGTTTTTTTTTGCAAAGAAAATTGCAAAGTTAGCCTGCTTTATTTTTGCGGTAGTCCATTCACAGTTGCGTGAATTATTGGCATAATCAATGCTTCAAAATGCACTTTTCGGTACCTTTTCGACATGGTGCACCCTCAAAGCTCTCAATGAGCCTCCGCTCGGGTGCCGCTGCCTACCCCCCCCCCCCGCTTCACCGGCCATGGCTTAGGTTTCTGCACCCGTGTGCACTACGCCCGTGGGCCCCTTTAAGCTAGCACCGGGCCCCCCGGGTCAGCGCAGGGGCCCCTTTGCCAAGTTGGCCCCCCCAAACTCCAAGTCTGCGACCGCCCCTGATTAGAAGTTTAAAATAGATGTTTTTTTAGATTAGATTAGATGTTTAGTGTTTCATAATTAGAATGTTTTAGTAAATTAGTGCATGTTTTACTATAATAGTATCGAATACACATTTCTTGGTATTTTTGACGACTTTTAACTACGAATCTTTTGCACCAGATGCTTTTATTTCTAATGTGCATTACCAAATACATACAGTACCTACAGATGCACGGCACATTTAACGCAACTTTATTGAGATATGCACAACAGCGACAAAAATAAAAAAATAGATATGGAAAGTATCGAATCCACTTGGCCTGGTATTTTTAACAACTGCTTATTACGAATTACTTGCACCATATGCTTTTTATTTCTAATAAGAATTACCTAGTTATGCACGACATTCTCTTGCTGATTTAGGTACGGCATTTTTATTTTGATTTCAGTTGTTGGCGTCTTGACATTTGCTGGATATTTGCACATTGACCGTAAGGCATATGATACCTCGAATGATAATTTGAATAGATCACACAAGTTGAAGTACTATGATCATTTCAACAAGACACATCGTCAGCATGTAACCACCGTGAAGAATGTGCATTTTTATTGTTTATATTTCAAGGCTTCCTCATCCGGTATTCAAGGTCACTGTTGAAGGAAAACCTTAAATAGTTAAAAAAGTAAAAATCCTGGCATTCAGCTATGGGCGACATCTATAATGCTTCTTTTGGGTGTTGCAATGCAGATCACAAGCATAGGTGGTGCAGGCTACATGCAGTAAAATATTTGGATGAAACTTGAAGTACCTATGCTATGAATAATGCATACTCAAACATGGCAGGTGATTGGACTTCAATAAAATATGTTCTTATTACTATTTTACTGTCAATTCTTGCTCGCAATTCGTATCATATTCACAGATTACCCCACGAATGTCAGCCGTAATTTTGGTCGGATATTTGGGGTAGAATTGCCGGCAAACAGCTGATTGATGGGCTTGTTCAGATGCTCACGGACCGTGAGCATCTGTTTGCATGGCAAATTTGGGGTAAAATAAGAACTGCCCCATGGGGTAGTTTGGAAGTGGCCAATCAGAACCTACCCCATTTGGTGAAACTGGTTTGGGGTAGTTTCGCCGAAACTACCCCAAACAGAGCTTGGTGAAACTGGGCCCTGGAGGGCAACCTTGAGATAGATGATAATGTAAATGTGTGCTAATATGATCATCAACATGTCATTTATCCAAATCCAGGGTCAATTAATCGATATCTTGTCACGTTTTCCAGTGGTGATGCGCTAACTTTCGTGGTTCTTGCAGCCAATAAGGGTGTTTCATAGTGCGATTCAGCCGCATTATCGACTTTAATGCCATAAACCGCCACGGAACATATGATTTGCAGCTCCCTGGCGTGATAGCTGCCAGGTATATAGGGCCTTGGCTGCCAGTAGGGCTTCAGAGTCGGAGTCATGAAGTCGGTCGGAGTTGACAGTTCTGACCTGAGTCGTCGAGTCAGAGTCAGAGTCGATTTTATAAGCTGGAGTCTGAGTCAGTCACCGAAATTCGATCCCCTCCGCAGACCTTTCAGGGTTCCGTAGTCGGAGTTGTAGTCGGTCCGAGTCGACAGTTCTGACCAGAGTCAGAGTCAGAGTCGATTTTGAAAGCCAGAGTCGGAGTCGGAGTCACCAAAAATCCATTGCCTCCGCAGACCTGCTAGGGCTGTGGAGTCGGAGTCGGTCAGAGCCGACATTTGAAATCAAAGTCAGAGTTGATGTTTGAAAGTCTGAGTCAGAGTCGGAGTCATCAAGAAACCCATGGACGATCTGCAGTGCCATGCAGTAAGGGCGCTGCCGATCGATGCCCTGAATTGCCTATGCTTTATAATTTATAAATTGAATGAATAGATGGCAATTAATTAGGTACCTTCTATTATTCATCCCTTGCCACTTGGAGGACTTACTTTCAGTAGAAAAAGGCGCATTATTTGTTTGTTTATTTATTGACAAATATTTTTTAAGCAGTTAGGGATACAGACACAAAACACAATGATAGCATTAGCACCTCGCTGGTGCAAATCATTGCTAGATAGATGTTGAAATGTGTTGCCATTGAAGTATCTACTGATTTTCCTGGCGGCTCTCGTTTTCAAGTAACTACTGGTCTTGTAAGATGTCTTGATTGCTCACCGTCTGGCGTCTAGTTCCAAGGTTTTCTGAAAGCTAATCAAACGTTACCATGGCTGCTCTTGATGGCATAGCGCTTGCTGGTTCTGGGTTCTTATTTGGTGGTTCTTGCGTCTGATCTTGTTGCTTCATGTTCCATCACATCACATTAAATTTCTAATGGAACAGACACTTCTACCTTTTATTTCACTCTCAGTCGACTTGCATTAACCCATGTGGCCTGCTGGCCCTTTTATTTCCACGATAGAATCTACCAATTATTGAAAAAGCCTCGGATAAAAAGCAAGAAGACTATGTCAAGTTAAATAATTGCGACGGTCCTAGAAAACCAGAAGAAAATATCAAATAGCCTCTCCATCTCACTTCCCTCACTTCATAACAAAAACTTCGCAGGGGCCTTGCTTCGCAGCAAAACATGCGAAAGAGTCCTTAGCAACGCCTTAGCAACGCACTTGTCTGAAGTGCGCAATATGTGTCGCATCTGGAAAATTTAGTAGCTACTTGATTATTCAACTAGAGTTGGACTATATAAGCTAGGCTTTTATATAGAAAATAAGTGTTTGCTTATCGAATTTATAGCAACTGGTTGCTTAACTTCGAAATAATGATTTATTACAGAAAAAGCTTGTTTCCGACATATTTGTAAAGAAACAACGGAAATAGCTTTGACTCGTACGCTATTCTAGTACATTTTTGGTAGAAAACTTCGTCCGTCCAACCTTATGTTTTAGGGCCTTGAGTGAAGCATATTTACGTCTGGACAACGAGTTGCGTTGGAGAGGCCGGAAATAGTGGCGATTTGAGGACCGCAAGAATGGACCGTCATTGGAATGATTCTTTTTGAAACCGTGCACTGTTTTCGGCCGGAATTTAATAGTTACTACAAAATATTTTGTAATTACGTTTCCACCAAGAATGAATGCCATCAGGGCTAAATTTTTAATACTATTGCATTTTGTCAAGAAGCATATAGTGCTGTTATATTGCAGTTTTAGCGCGTTTGTTACAAAATATGAAGCGAATAAGCGTCAGTGTAATTCATCAACAGTGCCAGAAGTTAATTTGAGGGAAGGCTATGCTAATTGCACTAGTCCATCCACTAAAATTTATTAAATATTTTGCTTTGTGTATTCCAAAAGGAGAGGGAACTATTTCATTTGTGCCTTCATGTCAGAATTGAAGGTGGATCATTAAATTTTCAACGCAGTTTACAAACAAGCATTTGGTCTTTCTCGTTTATAAGCAGTGGCTAAGAAAAAGTTGATCAATCCTGAAGTTCAGTCATCGTACCTCAACTTGGCAGCAAGATCCCCCAAGGACAGAGGATATATTGTATACATGTCCTGTAAATCAAAACAAACAAGCATTTGGTCTTTCTCGTATGTAAGCAGTGGCTAAGAAAAGGTTGATCAATCCTGAAGTTCAGTCATCATACCTCAACTTGGCAGCAAGATCCCCCAAGGACAGAGGATATATTGTAAACCTGTCCTGTTAATCAAAACATTTTTGTGCCTTCAAAGGCTTACCTAAGTTATCTGTGGTGTGTTCGGGGTTAGGCTATGGCCGTTTTTGTTGTATGTTTATGTGGAGATTGAATATAAATGTGACCCTGTGCTTGTTTGTATACTTACGGTCAAACAGGGAACAGCACATTCACATAACATACTCACCTAGCACCTAACTCATAGCTGTACCCTGCAGGATCTGTACTTGTAAACTTGTTCATGTCTCGAGCATTGACAAAGCACTAAAGTAGCTTAGTAATCATTTCCCACATTTTCTGAGCATCTAACATGACATACAGGCTACAGCAGTGCAGAGCAGCTTCAGAGAAGAAACACTTTAAATTCACAGACTCACACCAGCCACCCAATGAGCCAGTTCCTCAGTTGACTGTTTCCCTGGACACAGCTTGGCAATGTGAGCTAACTTTTGGCAAGTTAAAGGTTAGCAGGTAAGATTGAGTTAGGGTGAGTTCCTACCTATAACTGGGTGCTACTGCCATGCAGGTCTTGGGTAGGCTGCAAATATGTGTGATGATTGAGGTTAGGTCAGCTGTCAGGTTAGTCAGGTTCAGGTATGCTCATTGCTCAGGTCACATTTTTATGGACATTTGGCAAATAAAAAACTAACAATCTGATCTAAGCTAACCCGGCTAAACATACCTACACAACTACTGACTATAGGAACTGAGCACCTACCTACTTGTGCCTACATCTCATACCATGTCAAAGTAGAGTTCCTTGGTGGAAGATTACCCTCAGTGCTTTTTATCCCAGCCCTGTGAAGAAAACTAATACTTCTAAGCTCTGAGTCACTGCTGGCCATCCACAGGAAGAAACGCTGAGACTGAGAGCTTTGCCATTGTATATTGGACCAATAATGACTATCACGAATGACTATGAACACATAATATGATCACATCGTTGCATGGATTGTCACATTGACAATTTTACTACAATCCTTTTTTCAGAAAATACAGTGATGATGATTAACATCAAAATCAACATAAAGTGGATTTAGTGATCCAAGCTTTCTCCTCCAGTAGCAATGGAATGATCGCATGTTTCATTTGCCAGACACTGAGTACCTGATGCACATTACAATCTGCTTAGCATCTAAGCATAGTAAAACTGCCCAAGTCCATTTATTCTAGATTTTAACTTGATAGTTATCACTAATTTATCTTGCTGTTGTAAGTTATCATTCAATATTCATGCCAATACATCAATATGCGCTCATCAGTCAACATTTTCTGGCATGATCCTGCTCAGCGTGCTCTTCAGTATTGCTCTAAGGTCTGCAATATTATAGCTTGTTTTTGGACAATAAGCTCTTTTAATTTTACTTTTTCTTGCTGATATATGAGCCCGATCAACTTGCGTTTATCAACCAAAATTTCATAACTTGTTCAACCTGATATTGATATTGCTCAATAGTCAGGACCTCTGTCAGCCTCCTGGATACTTCAGATCAAGATTGTTTTCAGTCAACATGCTTCTTAAATATGATATTGATATAAGTCAATCTTAAGGGATTCAAAACATCCAACAAAACAACGTACAAGAGCAAGAAAACCACCAGATAAACTAAAAAATGGCCTTGGAACAGAGCCAAGTGGTGCTCCATTTGTTTGTTTACAATGATTGTAGTGGTGATGTATTTTTAGGACTCTGAACGTCGGCTTATAAAAAAATGAAATGTTTTTACAAAAGTTGTAAGGCAAGTAATATTTATCTGAAAGAACTAAAATATTCAAAAGCCAAACACTATGAAATACATGAATCGGAACGAAAAAGTAACCCAAAAATCCAGCCTAATCACCGGCTCCTAAAACTGCAACACAATCAGCACTTTTCCCCGCAACTCGTTGTCCAGACGTAAATATGCTTGAGTGAAGGTCGCGGGTGGAGGTCACTGGTGGGGGCGGGCCGGAGGGTCACCGAGAGTCCCGCTGGTTCAGGTTCGGGTTGTGTGATTGATCAGGTAAGCTCAGAATTTCTCGACCTATCGAGCCAAAGGATAAGTTAAAGTTGAAAGGTTCAGTCTCAATCAAATGGTTTCATCTTGATCTTAATTTAGTAATTAGTTCCATCCTACAAAAAATTCAAGATAGTGTTTTAATGTTTTTATGGCATTAAATAATAGCTTTAGAAATGTCTTTCTTTCCCAGCAATTTGTGATAATAATCCTACAACTTTGAATTGTGTTGATCTTCATACCTATGGCTGGTGGGTGAGGTATATCCATACTGATACAGCCTTGAGTCATGGGTATAGCTCGGCATGTGAGGCATCCTCGATCTTTTAATTACCTTACTTGCCTAGGCTTCTGCATGCCTAGTAATGATAAATTCAACTTGTCACATGATTGATCATGCTTAATTGCCATTTAATGTGATGACAACACTGCGTTATTGATAGGTACCTAATTGCTCATGTGCCTTCATCAAATAGCATTACCATGGTAAACATGATATCCATCACTAGGTATAGTTTCATGGTTTGCTTGGGAAAAAAACAAATCTGTAGATTTTTAATGATGATTGTGATAGCTGAAACCTATTGAACTGGAACAAACCAGTCCACTTATAACCTGCTGATGCTGTTCTTAATATGCTATAATGCAATTATTATTTTGACAATTGTCAAGTTTCTGTTCACCTGCATAATGCATAATTATTGTACATGTCTTGCAATCATGGATTATCAAAGAATTGAAAAAACTGTTGAATAGCTGAGCTGATACAGTATTTTTTATCTTCTTTTCAGGAAACAGTCAAATCAGCCAATATCACAAGAAGTCATGGGATCTGAAGGGGAAGCAAAGGTAAATAAAACATTTAATGATTTAAAAACACATTTTTTATAAGTGAGTAGCTGCATTTCTTAGATGACACTTAGGCTGTAGATAATTCTGCTGTATCTTGTGCATGAATGATGTCACATCTCAATCTTGCATCCCAATTACCTATTTCTTGACACTATTGCTATGGGGAAAGTCAATTCACCAAGGTTGATAAGTTGACTTTTGCCATGTTGATCTATGCCATGCTCAGGAATGACATGTCTCTGAAACATCCATGACATAAACATGGTACTTGCTAGAAGTTG
Organism: Amphibalanus amphitrite; assembly: GCF_019059575.1. NCBI lineage: Eukaryota > Metazoa > Arthropoda > Thecostraca > Balanomorpha > Balanidae > Amphibalanus > Amphibalanus amphitrite. Next base: position 603,552 of record NW_024881751.1, read on the forward strand.
GCATTGGTATGAACTTCCTTTAGGACTAAAGCATGTGCTTTTTGGGGGATAAAACATCAGGTGATTATGGACTCAGCTTCAGGCATTCCAAGCCATTTGCTATATGATTTTGTCACAATGTGCAAATTTTGGTCAAATGTCACCTGTCCTGTGTAAAGGAGATCAAGGACTAATGCCTCAATTACAGCCCGTTTCTCGCTGTCCGTCCCTTTCTGGTACGGTAAAAGTGTTATGTAACAAGTGCATGACGTTGTCTTGGTTACTCGAGGTCATAAGATAAATATTTAGTCTCGTTTGAGTCTGAAAACCATGAGCCGATTTCCAACGCTCATTTTTTTAGTCGCTTGAGCAGGATTGAGATGTGACAGCCCGCTTGCGTCCGGCGCCGTTAACACCCGTTAGTTTTCAGATAGCGGTGACCTCGGGTCAGGTGACAGGTCACAATGCCAAGGGATAGGTGTCAGGTCACGTTAAACATCAGGTGTCAGGCTCACAGCGTTAGGTGACGTGCCTTGTTAACCCCAACCCAGTGACAGGCTACGGTGACCTAAGATGACATGTGTCAGTAACCTTAGATGACAGGTCACGTTGGCCTCAGCTGTGGTGCCACGATGCCTCGACGGTATCGCGGTCACCCGGTATCACTTTGACACGGCATCAAGGTATCATGATATCACAACAGTCCGGATGTCAGGTCAAAGGTCAATGTCATGGTCCGTATTCCGCCGACGGTAGTCTGGTCGACGGACTGCGTCTCACCCCCTATTGCGTAGTTGGCCGTCCCCCTCCCCTCCCTTCCCCCGTCGGATGGCATTGACCGGTGGCCGGTTCGGTTGGCGCCGAGTGCCCCGCCCAGGCCGCCGGCCAACCGGCCCCCATGAACGGGGAGGGGTGGGGGAGGGGCAGCGCGTGATCAGACTGACCGGCCGACGTGCCAGCGCGGTGGCGTGATATAAATTATAAACAGCGAGTGGTGGCTGCAGATCGCGTGATTGCTGCATGTGGGATCTCCCGTTAGGTTTGGTTAGGCATTTCCGGCAGTGCCAGACATCTTCGCGCCAATTTAATAGTTTTTTTTTTTTGCAGAGACTTCTGAAAATGTGACTCGGTAGAGTTCGTGCCAAATTGTGCCTGAGTTCAGTCAATGTGGCTTTATGCCAAAGGCTGATCGATAGAAGGCTGCCATGCAAAGACCAAGCTATCAGCTGATGGCCGATGTAACGTCTGAACCTGGACGTTCTGAATGGGATAGATCAAATAATGCTATACAGTATACAAACTTTCGAAGAAGGGTGGATGGATAGACGGATGGATAAGACGGGTAACTATAAGATGGGTTTACAAGTAGGCGATCCCGAGCTCTCTTAATCGTCGGAATTACCTGCTCAAGTTTAAGGTTTCTTGTAAAAGCGCTCAAGTTAAGCCACATACCTACCTAATGATGATAAATATTTACCTATCATACGTATTGGCCCACGCTGATGACGAGATTGGTGAGAAATGAGAATGGGCCCTGAACACTTGGACAGTCAGGTGCCGGCTGCCGCAGGGGCGCGGCCCGCGGGAACTACTTTCAGACTGGGGGGGGGGGGGGGGGGGTGTTTACGCCATAATAAATTGAGATCGACCTAGGGTTCCCCAAATCTAGTTTTCTCACTGGCTTTAGGCCACTTATTTTTCATCCCTTGGCCTTTTCATCAAAAAAGAAAACATTTGCAAAAAAGTGCGATATTTCGTCTTAACCCGCGCCCTGCTGGGGGGGGGGTGTTTGAACACCCCCCCTTGTGGTTTTTCGCGAATATCTCAAAAACGGCGGCGCGGAGCGCCGCCGTTTTTGGTACACCTTATCATACATCAATTCTACACATGTTGTGAAAATTTCAGACCAAGGTCATTCAAGGTCAGGTCACCAGGTCACTTGAAGTGACCTCACCTCATAAAAACTTTCAATGTCTGTCATAGCTACACCGAGTGACCGATCGCTTTGAAACTTTCAGCGATTGCTAAGAGCAATAGCATGTACAAAATGCATATCTCAGAATTTTGATATCGATGACCTAAGGTCAGGTCAATTTTGCGACCTCCCCATTATAAGTCAATGGGAGAAAATTGAAATGCGCCTCTTTTGGATGAAAGACATTATAAACACTCCCAAACACCGAATTACAAGTGGTTTAGACACACTGAACTTAAAAATGGTGTCCGTGACCTTTGTTTATGCCCTGAGGTCATCTTAGGTCACGAATGGTATCTAACAGTTTTTCGCAAATAACTTTTGATAGAGGCATGCTAGAGCGATGAAAACGCCTTAGATGTGTTAAGCTCGACGATACGGATCGACTGATATGCAACATGACCCTTTCCGGTCAGGTCATGACCTTGACCTGAGGTCAAATTTTCAAGTTGACCTTTCAAGGTCAAGTTATAGTTCATTCGATGCGTCTTGACGAGAGGAACACGATGCCGGTAAAAGTAAGCTCGTACAAGGCTTGGGTCAAAAGTTATTGCAGAAAAACTGTTTTAAAAAAAATCGGCTATTTTTGCAGTTTTTGCCCCCTGCAGGCAAAACCATTGACGTTAGGTCAAATCTGAGAGAATTACTCAGAAAGGGCGTTAATAGGGCTATCGAATGCGCTTTTCCGCGGCGCTGTAGCTCTATTGGTTCCCGAGTTATGCGTTGGCTTCTTGGAAATTTTCGACATTCGACCTGGAAATCGGCGAAATTTTGCCTTCAATGACCTCTGGTGACCTGACCTTTGACCTGACCAAAAAATTGACCGAAGTGATTTCGTCATTATTTTTTACGCTCTTTCGAACGCCGCCTTCCGCGTATCGCTACGTGGCCCAGGAGCCGAGTTACAAGGGGGGGTGTTCAAACACCCCCCCCAGCAGGGCGTGGAAATCCAGGACCCCCAGCAGGGCGCGGGTTAAAGTTGTGGGGGCACCGCCCCCACGGCCCCAGAGTAGCCGAACTGGACGATGGTAAATGGACGGTTCATCGCCCTTGCGGCGTCTTCTGACCACCTGGTAGCGGGTGATGCAACTACCAGTTACTGCAGACTGCTAATAGCATTGTAGATGTCGCCGCCGGCGACGCCTGGTTTCAGGACATTGCCATCTTGCTCGTCTGGTAAAGCATTTCGGCCTTTCCTAGGGCGCCCCTATCCCGGTACAATCCATTCTCTGCTCATCCTATCATTCATCATGCTGTCAGTTTATCTTGGAGGACTCTCCAGCCTGGATGGGTCCTGCGCAATATGCTGGCGATGGGTTGGAGCAGGGAGACCGGAGCCGGAAATCTGCTTTGGCCTTAGTGGTGTTGGACAGCAGCTCATTTTGTGCGCAAATTAACCTGAAAGGCTGTTTGGTCGGTTGACAGGAGACACAGCTAAGACACGCGTAAACGGCTTCAATTAGCACACTAAGCTTTGCCCAGACATTAGTCTTACGCTTCTGAACATTCCCTGTGTTGAGCCTACTCACCTGTTCAAAGACGACCTTAAGAGCAGAGGCAGACGTTCGATGATCCTCCGTTCTTACTGGTCTGCCGGTACCGCTGGAAAAACGTAGAACAGTCCTAGTTCACGGCCCTGACCGCACTGTTCTGGTCTGAAAATATCCGCCTCATGGTCCTCGTCTGACAGCGGCAGCGCTCTTCTGACGGTCGTGGTCTCACGGTCCTGATCTGACGGTCCTGCTCTTCCAATACCACTGATCTGCCGACCTCGCTGGTCAGACTACTCTCGTGTGCCAATACCGACCTCGCGGGTGGCAGGACTCTGGTGTGCCACCCTCGCGCGATCCGCCACCATTGCCGGACTCTGGACAGCTCCGCCTTAGACAAACAGACAAACGCACCTCGGAGGCCCTCTGTCGGCGATCGGTCCGATGGCTGGCAGATGACTGATGATTTCTCATTTCTGTGACTGTCATTTCTGTGATTTCTGTGACTGACTGACTGTGATGGACAGCTGGTGGATGACGGCTGATGACTGGTGGATGACAGTTGTTGTCTGGTGGTTGGTGGCTGGCGGACGGTAGTTGCCGGCTGATGGCTGCTTGACTGCTAGTTGACGGCTGGAGTCTGGCTTATTAGTGACTCGCCTCCAATGGCTCTTAGTTGAAGTTCCACTTCTGACGTCTGCTGATTTACGATGACAGTCTGTCGCACCTGGGTCAGCTGGTTGAAGTCAGCCGTGTCGTGTCCTTTCCAGCGATATCCCGCACACGCTATAAGCGCCAAAAACAATAGGGTAAAAGGTGTTACTGGCGGAAAGACGTTCAGACGGCTAAGTAAGGCTGTGAGTACACCTGTGCATGTATTGAAAGAAAACACTTGGGTTTTGTGAGACATTGTCAGCAGGTTTGGGACAGCTGGTCGATTCTGTCCTGATTCGTCATAGTCATGCCGTTTTGTTTGATCCGTTTTTCCTCGGTGGTAAAGGGAACCTACAAGATTCGACGCAGCTTAGCAGATCGATTTTACCATAAAACTTTGGGTTAATATCAGTCTGTCTCTGTATTCGATACATTCAACATATAATTCGTCAGTTATCTCCGCAAGTCCTCATCCCTATTTTCAGTCAACACCGACCTGTTTGTGGTATTGATTGCGGTCAATATTTTTGTCGTACATCCTCTAGGATTCTCACGAAAAAAAGTTTACCCGCAAGTGATGAGCACCGGTAATTCGGACGGAGGCTCGTTTCGAACTGAACCTTACGCGGGCTCTATGGGGCTCGATGTTTGCACCACTAGTATGTAGATACCGCACGGCCGACGCGACGGGGCGGCGGTGGGCCACAGTCGCACGCGCTGTCGAGGTGTGTGGAGGTGTCTCCGGAGCTGTGCCATTAGCGCCGTCTGTTCGCGTGGTCATCATGCCGGCACACTCTGTGAGTAACCGGGCCGGCACAGGGACGACAGACGCTGAGAGTGATAACTCGTCACTCGAGGCTGCTAACTCGTCAATCGCTGATGGCGAGATCTCCCAACCCGCCGAAAATACTAGCTCCCAAATCACGGAGGCTACTAACTTGCAACCTGCCGAGGGCACTCACTTGCCACTCGCCGACAATACTAACTCCGGGTTCTCCATGGCTGTCAACTCCCAACGCATCTCCGCCACTAACTCACCGCCTAAGAAAGCTGCTAACTCTCGATTCACCGACGATATTAACTCCCGTCTCGGCGAGGATACTAACTCACAGTGTACCGTGAGCATCGACGCGGGACTCCATGCCAGTTCCTATCAGGTGAGTTTCCAAGCATGGACGTCGGCTTGGGTGGCTCCTCATGTTGTTCGTCAAACTTCCAGCTTTTGTTGTAGCTTCTGATCAGGTGTGATGCTAGCCGGCGTCGGGGGTCGCTTTTGGGGTCTGCTTACCTTCACTATTCCTCCTTTGGCAGAGTGAGTGACAAGGGACAGTGGACACTCATGCGTTTCGCGAGTCACACGTGTGCAACTGCAGGCTGCTCCCCGATGGTGTTCAGCGCTTCTTACAACAGCGTGACCCCACAATTCTAAAGACCAAAGTTCGGCTTAGTCCAACATTCGTTCGTGCTTTTGATGTCTAGACCGCCCTTGTGATTTTTGGTCCTCATAACTTTTATGGTTGAACATACAAATCTACTTCAAAGATGAGCTAATAAAATATCGCATTTTTTTTCTTCGTCTTTCCCTCTTTAAGTGATCATCCCCCGAAACCTCGCGCTAATTGCTTCGCTTAGCGCCCGTCGCATCCCGACACCGTCTGTGACCTCAGCTGATCCGTGATTAGTGGCGGTGATTGACCGGCCACTGCTATGCCCCCGTTGGACCTTGAGTAGCGACGGTGGCTGACCGGCTGCGCGCACGCACTGCGTAGTACGCGGACGGCGGTGCGCCCACTCTCGACGGTCATGTGGCCGGCGGCAGCGTCAGGACCGGCGATTGGTATGCTAGATTAAACTCCCGGGCCGTCCATCCGGTGGCTGGAGCGGTGCGGGTCAGCGGCCGACCCTGGATAGGACCATGTCCCTGTCGGGAGCGATTGGTGAATGATGACGATTAGTGACGGTAGGATGTCACTGGTGCTCGGTGGAACCGAGCCTATAGGCTGTCAGTGAGATAGAAAACTGTGCCTACCTGCCTGAAATGCTTGCTGGACTGTCTAAAAGACCGTATGATTGGGCTGCCTATTGGTCGGGTTGGTTCATACGGTTAAGAATCTACTGTCTGTCGGTTGGAGACAATATTCTGTCAGACCAGCAACTGACCTCGGTCAGTGTGCCATGTGGGGCGGTTGGTGGTCCGGAGTCCATGCGGCTCGCCGGCAGCGCTCGTCCCGCCTGTATATTTGTGCGGCGTGCGCCTGGCCTGGGTCGCTCTCGTCTGGACACGGTGTCAGTCCATCAATCGACGCCTCTGGTCGTACGACAGGCGCCTCCCGTGCCACGCGGACCTGGCCTGGTCATCAAGGCCACGGGTCGGACGAGCGGGCGGCTATCCTGCCTGGAGACGCTGGTGACTGGCCACGCGCAGTCGCCGGGCCGGCAGACATTGTTTGATGGTACTGGCCTGGTATGTGCTGCTGGCTGTGCAAACTCTATTAGCATACGGAACTATGATCCTGAACGGCGACTCACTGCGTGATTGGGTTGAACGAGCGGCACTGAGAACAGCTCGGCCCGATCTGACCTCACCTGGCCTGGGTGTCACAATCATCCAGTAGTATAGCCATTGTTACAGCTGCTTCTGTGAGGGATAGAAGGGGGGGGGCTGTGTCTGACAGCCGTCGAGGGGAGGAGTTTCGGCCAGCTGTGCCGCTCCCGTGTTGCCCGTGTAGCTCTCTGCACCTGTCGACAGCGGCCTGCTGGGTTTTTAGCCACCTCCCCTCCCCGGCTGCATGTAACGGCAGCCTGCAGCGCAGTGTATCAGCTCCACGTGGGACCCGTCTCACTGGGATCTGCTGCTGACGGTAGGGGAGAAGCCGACAGTGACTGGGGACCGGGATCTGAGCGAATCTGGAACGTGGGGCTCAACTTCTGTATGATAGTATTTGTGCGATGCGACATTGCCTGTTGTAGTTTGAAATATAGGCCAATGGGCATCGTGGCTTTGATGAATGCGAAGCGATGCCAAAATACCGTAGACATGTTATGACATAAGCCAATCGTGGCTTGTATTCATAATTTATATATGTACCCACATTGGCTCAGCAGGATGCTGATTAATGGTGCAACTTGCGCTGACCGGTATAATGAAATGCCGATAATGACTTATTGCCTCAATTTTCACGCAGTGGCAATACGTAGCTATTCCGATAATGACAAAATGTTCCTCATCGGCCAGTTTCCTGCAACTACCGGCAGTATTCCGATATTTGTTACTGAACTGTGCTGCACGATGTATGTAGTACTATCAGATCTGCCGGTACTGGCTTAGAACCGATGGATTATCAGCAGTTTGTCACACCTCTACTTCTGACGTTTGTTCAGCCACGTCACAATTCACAATACTGTGCATTGTGTAACACGCAATGTCCGGCGTGGTGTGTTACACTGCGCGCCAGTTTGCTGATGGGGATGTTTTTCCCGCAATTCCGCCTGCGTTAGTGAGAACGCGTTTCTACACCTGTGCCGAGATCCTCTCCGGTAATAATGCGCACGTATGGAGTTGGTGTAGCTATGGCTGTGTGAGTGTTCAGTTTTTTTTTCTTGTCACACGTGGTTCCACCTGTTCGTACCTACCCTGTGTTCTCTGGCCACCAGATGCAGTTTCGTGCTGTACTGTGCTCTGTGGTCGTTACGGTCGCTTTGGTAGCCCCCTTATGGCTGCACCGTCTATATCCCTGCTGTGACCCCTGTGCTGAACTCTTTTCTGTGTTCCTGTACTGACACCTCTCTCTGTTCAGGTTTTCGGCCACCGCCGGACGGGCTCCGGCTCGGGCGCCACCGCCTTCAAGGAGCTCACCAAGCGCGATGCCCAGATCCGGATGGGCACAGAGCTGGATAAGCTCATGATGACAGTTCCCGAGGGCTTGAGGGAGGTGAGTTCTGCGAGGGAGAACGCGGGGGTGGGTAGTTACATCTTCGGCGTGATGGTAGCTGGGGCGGTGTGGAAGAAGGCACACTAGACAGAGACTGATTTACCGACTACCGGTGTCTAGAAGGGAAGATATTTGAATTTATAAACTGGTAGGCGTTCTAGAATTAGACGTTCGGAGGGGCGGCGGTGGACGTTGTGATTGGTATTGGATGATGTGAGAATTGGTGACTAATCTGAGTCTTAGGACTTTCATGGATTGGGATGACCGGCCTCTCCATCCTCAAGTGGCTACTCTCGGTGGTCGTGCCCACGTCACAAATACACACGGCACTCACACTCGAATCAGATATACCGGAGTGATAAAAATGATGTACCAAGCAATGTCGTCAGATTATCTGAAGGATGTGGGGTTCTTGGAGGGGTCACGGGTGCTTCAATGTAACGTTTGTCCTTCTTACGACCTCTCCCATTGAGTCTGTTTGATGAACCCCTGTTAGAACGGTAACTCCCTATCGTTATAGCGGGCCCCTTTAGGTGTCCGGTGTGTGATCTGCCGTGAACACTGTTTGTTGATGTAATCCAGCCCCGGGACTGATGAAACCAGCCACCTGACCTAGCCATTCAGATCACCTTTAGGCACGATAAGACCAACGGCTTAAAGGATAAACGCCCCTGCCGGCACCCCGTCCACCAAACACCAGAGCCGAAGGTCATGCTCGTACCATTGACCATTGGCCATTACCATCCGCTTGCTCACGAAAACTCCCGTATTGACTATTAGTATCTGCTCCCAGGAGCGCTGGTTGCAGTACTTACCATTGATCATTGCTATGTGCTCCCATGATAATCTATTCCAGTTCTCACAACTGATTACGATTTGGCTCTAACAAGCATCGATCCCAACACCTGCAATTTGGCCATCTCTACCCGCCCCCAGGATTACCGATCCCAGTACCCACTATTTAATCACCACTACTCTCCGCCCCCAAGACTACCAGTCCCATTACCCACAATTTGACCACCACTGCCCGCCCCCAGGACTACCGATCCCAGTACTCATAATTTGACCACCACTACCCGCCCCCAGGACTACCGGTCGCAGATGGACGGCTTCCAGCGGCTGTTTTCTCGGTTTATCCTCGAGAAGGGACCCCAGATGGTGTGGGACAACATCCTGCCCATCACCGACGGCACCATTCGATCGTACGACAGTCTGACGGAGCCGTCAGCGGACCAGATCAAAGACCAGCTCAATAAACTGGTGGTGGTAAAGCTGAACGGTGGCCTGGGCACGTCCATGGGATGTCAGGGACCCAAGTCGCTGATCGCGGTGCGGAACGATTTAACGTTCCTCGACCTGACCATTCAGCAGATTGAGGTGAGCAGGGGTGAGGGATAAGTGAGGTGAGGGTGAAGTGAGGGGGTTGGGTATTTGCGAAGTGAATGGGGTCTGGATAAGTGAGCTGAGGCCGGGACTGGTTGCTACCACCCGTCTCCAGACAGGCTTTTATACGGAATCACTGGGCTGTCTACTCTCTGGAAACTGCTCTTGTGACAGTCTAGCTTCAGCACTGCCTGCTCTTTGAGATTGACCCTTGAGTCTTGACCCGTGTGATAAGCCCGAGCACTGACCTGTTCTCTCCCGTTTCGCTATCGGACAGCACCTGAACAACACCTACAACTGCAAGGTGCCCCTGGTGTTGATGAACTCCTTCAACACGGACGAGGACACGCAGAAGGTGCTGCGGAAGTACACCGGCTTCAACGTGAAGATATACACGTTCAACCAGAGCCAGTACCCGCGGATCAACCGGGAGACGCTCACACCCGTGGCCAAGACCATGAACACCAACGACGATCCGGAGGCGTGAGTTGGGCGGGCGGGTCAGAGGGAGGTGGAGTGGGCGTGGGTGGGAGGGTGTTGCAGCTGGACGTGTCAGTGTGTCAGTGTCGATGAGGGTGTCATAGTCGGTGTCGCATGTCAGTATTAGTAACGATGATGATGGGGGAGTTTCAATATTGGTGTGTCGTCTGTCAGTGTTTGCGTTGTCAGTGTCTGCCAGTGTCTATGTCATCTATTTGTGCCTGCGTGTCAGTCTCGGTGTATCAGTGTCAATGTCAGTGACGATGTGTCAGTGCAAGTGGCAGATATTTCATCAGCAGTGCGGACTGCGGGTATAGTCGAAGGACCTGCTAGTAGTCGACCCTTCCGCAATCCGCTGAGCCTGGTTTACCCTGACCACGCTCTTTCTCTCCTCCCCTCAGGTGGTACCCGCCCGGTCACGGCGACTTTTACCAGTCGTTCCAGAACTCCGGCCTGCTCAAACAGTTCATCGACGAGGGACGAGAGTATGTCTTCATATCCAACATAGGTACGACTCGCTCCGGACTGATGGCTTAACACATTAGCTTTAAACTCCACAAAGCTATGAATTTCCTCCATGTGGGTTCTGTGAAAGTCCTCTCTCGGCCTGTTCGTCTTCTGCCAAGCATATAGATGTACCAGGGCATGGGAATGATTGTGGATAATGGATATAAACATGATAAGCTATACATAGGAAGTTGTGTGAGAGAGTCGCATAAGAAGCCGTTACACGCATGAGAGTTGCGTTGTCGCGATTGTCGCAGCACACAGTCCCAGCAGCTGATCAATGTCCATGCAGACGTGAGCCGCCCCGTCACTCTCCGCCCGACCGGTCACTGACGAACTCCGTGTGCGTGTATCGCTCACAGATAATCTGGGCGCCACCGTGGACCGGTCGATCCTCAACTCCCTGCTGAACCCGCCCTCCGGGGAGCTGCACTGTGAGTTCCTCATGGAGGTTACCGACAAGACGCGGGCCGATATCAAGGTACGGATGCTCTTCCCATTACCTTTCTCTCCGTCAGCAGTAATGCTTGGCTCGTGGAAGTCGCATGGTCGTTTGTGACTTCGTTATGGTGATTCTAAAAATATATCAAGCGTTTGCTGCGCCGATTTCGATAAGAAATTGACTGTATATTTTCATCAGAGATTTAGCACACATGAAAACTGATGAGTGTGCAACTATGTGTTGTGCGATTATGTGTTTATCAGTGATAGTTTGTACCCAAGGCTGCCCCGTAACCGTCTTTCTTTCTCCGCTTGTATGACATCTAGATAAGTCATGCCATCTTTTCCTAACTAACATCTTTTCTCCCGTCCCCAGGGAGGAACGCTCTGCGAGTACATGAAGAAGGTACGACTGCTCGAGATCGCACAGGTCCCCAAGGAACATGTCGATGAGTTCAAGTCGGTCAAAAAGTTCCGGATATTCAACACCAACAATTTGTGGATTAACCTCAAAGGTAAACCCTGGTTCGTTGCGGTTTACTCCACTGATTCCGTTCTTATTTTTGCGGAAAGGTTATCGGTCATGTTTGCGCTCAGTCATAAGAGTAAGCGGTCGTCTTATTGATAAGGTATCCCAAGTGAGAGACTTTCAACACACCCACTTTTACAAGTGGTATAAATCCGGCTATAATCAAAGAAGCTTCGTCACGAGGATGTACTTTATCTACGATAAAAATAAACCGCCGAATCATGCAAAGATAAGATCAATCAGTAAGAATATTGCTGCAACATCATACGGAGAATTGCCTGATATCACAAAGGAGCGTCTACTCTCTTGCCTTTCCGACGGCTGAATCACCGATACGTCAACCACGCTTCGCCCCGGATAGAAGACACCTGTGCCCTGATAGTAACGTAACACGAGTGCCTCTGGGCCAGGCTGCGGCTCCGAATCCAGTATGATCGACACGTGGGCCCGCGGGGGTCACGGCTTTAGCCTTTTAATGTCTGGGCCACGGCCGGGCTCGGTGTCGGCGGCTCGGCTTTCTTTGAAATGTCAGACCAAAGAGTGTCATGGCCGATTACAAGCAGGACACAGTGCTGTCTAAATTTGTACATACGCTAGGATACTTATAATACTTATTTCAAGACGTACTTTCATTAACTCAAGCTTCATTCTTAGACTTATTTCTAGTACCTCAAGCTTCATTCTTATCAACAATGTTTCTCAATCCCTCACTGCCCGTAAAAGGCTGAGTGCCGATGTGAGTAGCGCTCCTGGCTATCCTGACGTCTAACCTGCCGTCCCCCTCCGGCAGCGATGAAGCGGGTGTTGGAGCAGGAGCTGCTGACCATGGAGATCATCGTCAACCCCAAGACGCTGCCGAACGGCACCAACGTCATTCAGCTGGAGACGGCCGTCGGTGCCGCCATGAAATGCTTCAACGGGGCCACAGGTAGGGGGACGGGAGGGTGTCGCAAGTGAACGCGCGAGGGAGCGCTACGAGCAAGGAGACGAAAGGGAGTCAAAGGGTTACATGAGGAGGATTGTTCTTGCGTGTGGTGGGTATTATGGAAGATGCGGTTGACTTAGCTTTGGTTTAGGTATAGGGTAGGGATTATGCTACAATAGGAAGCTAACGGAATCGCATTCTGGGTCGGCGTATGCACATTGGTGACGGGATGGGTCTTGTGTCGCTTTGACGGTGCGTTACGTTTTTCCCGCCCGGCCTCATATTTACACCCCGTTCGTCCTGCAGGCATCAACGTGCCCCGGCGGCGCTTCCTGCCGGTGAAGAAGACGGACGACCTGCTGCTGGTCATGTCGAACCTCTACACGCTGCAGGAGGGCACCTTGGTCATGTCGCCGCTGAGACAATTCACCACCACGCCGCTCGTCAAACTCGGGCCTAACCACTTCGCCAAGGTCAGGGAGCGGACAGGGATGGGGGACGTGGGCTGATTATTTCTGTTGTGGGATGCTAGGAATAAGCGATGTTCGTAACCGTGGTAGTGTGTGATGTATGTCTTTTAGTATCATGTCATAACTTTGTCACTGTCACTGTCATCACTGTCATCATATAAGCATCATGTGGTGTGTCTTAACACTGCAACTGTCATAATCATGTACCTATCATTGCATGCTTCTGGCCAATGACGTAACAACTATAACACTAATGTCGCGTGTGCTGTGAGCAATGACTGTGTGTAAACTGTCTTGCGTCGCTGTTACACGCGTCGTTCTGTGCTCCTGTTTATCAGGTGGCCGAGTTTCTGAAGCGGTTCGCCTCGATCCCTGACATCATGGAGCTGGATCACCTGACAGTATCCGGAGACGTCACCTTCGGACGGGGAATCGCTCTGCGGGTCAGTACTCCGTCGGTTATACAATGAATCCTCAGCTTGTTGGGTGCACACAGCTTCCTGGTCAACTGAGTAACCGAAATCATGGGTTTGAAAACGGAAAGATAGGCTAGTTTTGTTTCCACTCTATAGTTGTTAGTAAAGCTGAGATGATGGCATTGTATTCATATTCATTGCATGAACTACTTAGTCGTGTAATATGCTGTATTCTTAGCTCATTCTGTTAGCACTGAATTTGGCCAACACAACGAGATCGGCATGAGTATAGGAATTATTTTGGCTGACAGTTGCCTACCGGACTTGGGTGGGTAGGTGTTGGTTGGGACCGTTGCTGCCGGCTACTCGTTGCTGCTCTCTGACCGCCGTTTGCCCTTCCCCTTCTCGCAGGGCGCGGTGATTATCGTGGCCAACCACGGGGACCGGATCGACATCCCGGACGGCGCGCGGCTCGAGAACAAAGTCATCTCGGGCAACCTGCGCATCCTCGACCACTAGCCGCCCCCGCTTCCTCCCCCGCCGGCCGTCCGCTAACCGGCCACCGCCCCTCCCCCACGTGCAATGTAGGCGCCCGCCGCGCCCTGCCCGAACCTCAGCCGTCGGTTCGTCGGTTCAGATGGAATCTATAGGCCAGTCCCGCTCAGAAGGGTGACCTGGGACTATGTGCGCGCACACAGGCGCGGGACTGCCCCGGGTTTTAGACTAGGGATGATGCCATCCCGCCACGCTATATTGTGTACATAACAGTGTGTTTAACAAGAGTGTGTAGCAGGCTCGTATGCAGGGTGAATGAATATACGCGCTCTCTAATGGTACGCAGTGGAGTGGATTTTGTGGATCGGGTGGCGGCGGATGAGTGTCAGAATATAATCAGTGGATAGTCATGGATAAGGGGATTTAGTCTGCAAATGTATCCGTACGAAATTTACATGTTCATATACACGCATACATTTATTGGACGCTTTGCTCACGACATACCACCTATGATGCGAACTCAAACAGTACCAGTTAGTGAATGTAGATGGACATCAGCTTCCACAAAGCATATTCTTCACAAGGCTCCCCTAAACACGTCGGTGACAATTCGTATCTTTTGGCGGCGCTTAAAAAAAAAGCGAAACCAGGCATGGCTCACAATGCTCATTCACCCTTTTCACACACGAAACCTGACTGAAGACACCGGCACTTTTCTCACTCCGTCTCCCTCAGTCTCTGGATGGGGTTTTATCTCTCGTCATTCACAGTCCTCGCTCTCTCAGCCAGTCCTTGACCTGCTGCACGTACTCCCCCTTGAACTGGACGTAGAGGGAGACCTCGTTGACACGCGAGGCGATGTAGCGGCTGTTGGCCTCCTCCAGGTGTCGCTTCAGCTCGTCGTGCAACTTCTGAGGAGGGAAAGCACCTTATTAAAACACCAAACAACTTCTGAAGAGACGAGAGTTGGGGAAGGGAGGTCATTAGGTCATCTGGCCAGAGGAAGGATCGCATATCTCCACCACAACACTTCGTTTGAGTTTGGGTCATCAATACATCACGACCAGCACAACCCTACCATAAATAGATACCCTCTGGCGTAGCTGTCATCTCTCGCACGTACAGTCCACCGCAGAAGTAATAAGCGGTATCAGTCGTGGTTATGCTTTGTATCTGTCTCTTAGGAACAATTTGCCCGACTACAATGAAACTTGGAATGAAGCTTACATGTTTCGTCATCCTTTCAGCTGCAAGTTTATCTTATGCTGTCTACTCCTGGATCACTCCGTATTTAGAAATCGTCAGTCGAAGCCATCTGTTGAAATTGATAAAACCGCACATTACTTTAGAGGTGGGCTGTACCTACCAGAATGCCTCCTGCAGTAACACTTCCGTACCGTTTCATATCTCCCTTCGTACCCTTTCATTTTCCCGGAACCCTGATGTCTCTCTTCAAGGCAGTTATCTTCCCTCCCACGGCCCACCGTTCCCAGATCTTTCCCTCCGTTCCGAGATGGCTGCCTCCGTATCCAAATAGCTCGATGCACCCAGACCTCCCTTCGTGCCCAGACATCTTTCTATTCACCCAGATACATTTCACTCCGTGCCCAGAATATATCTCCCTATGCACCCAGATACATTTCCCTCTGTACTCAGAATAAAGGTATCTTTTTACGCGTCCAGATACATTTCCCTTCGTACCCAGATATCTCCACGGACGTTGCGCACCACAGTGAGCCGTTTGACGCCATCCTCCATGATGCGCAGGTAGACTGGCAACATGTGGTTCACTGATCGGCGGACCGAGTATGGAAGTGACGGGTTACCTGTCGGTGGGGGGAGGGGGTGGGGTCAGCTCGTTAGTAGGGAGATCGGCGGCCACGACCTAAGACCGGGTGGCTGAGACGGCATGTCGGGCATGTGGCGATGGAAAGGTAGGCTGGGGACGGGTAAGAGCTAGTGAAGAGTGTTAGCGGTGCCAGTTTAAGAGTACAGCGGCGGGAAGCAGGTGTGCGGCAAAAAATACGGAAACAAACAATAATGGGAGTGGCGTGTTTGTGACGTGAGCCGTGAAAGAAAGGCGATGTGCCAGCCCAATCGGTACATACTACACATTTTAACGAATAAAACGAGCCCAACGCAACGTAAGCAGCGTAACTGCTTACGTCGCTGCAAAGACTAGAGCTGATAAGCTACGTACACTACATGGCACACGACATTCCTAAGCTGAACTGAGTTCTGGGCGGTTGTTTTCCGTTCCATTCCTTGTGACCGGTGACCTCTGCCGGTCGGCGGCCGTGACCTCACCTCGCTGAGGTGTCCAGCCGGACGGGTAGGCCGCTTTGTCGGTGGGCGTGGGAACCGTTCGGCGCGGCAGCAGCCGCTCTACGTGGCTCCAGTCAACATCCACCGGCTCCACAGCTGGCAGCGCCTCTGCCGGAGGCGGTGGCTCGTGGCGGACGTGCAGCAGCCGCCGCGCCTAGCCGGCAGATACACAGACATATTAGGCATAGGAGAGCAGACACATAGGACAGGTGTAGCCTGTAATGTAGGCTGGAGGCAGCTTGAGCTATGTGAGCTGCAAGATGAATAGATTTGAAGTTAAAAATAATTCACAAAGCATGTATGTAATGTACTATGTGATACTATGACTTGCTAAGCATTGTAATTATTAGAAAATGTGAAAGGCAGGAATGCAAAAAAGTATCAACATGCAAAATGTGCCTTTATTGAGATTAATACTTTTGCTCTGATCATTTGTATGAAAATAATTAAAATGCAGCTTACCAAGCATAGTCGATGACTGGCAGGAGCATTTACCAGTCTCCTGACTGTGTGCGTTAAAAACATGACAAATGCTTAGGAGCAAATCTGAAAGAAAATCAATTTATAGTGAAGAAAATGTCATTTAACTCTTATTGACCTTGAAAAACCTTTCCAATTTCTCTTCTTATAGCTCAATATATATTCCATCAACTGTACTATGAGTCAAACATATTATCCAAGATAACAAACACAAGTCCCTGTCACACATCTACCCAATCCTGCTGAATTCTGGCTGAAATTGAATTACCCGAGGAGGAGCCCGAGGAGCAAGCAAGGCGCCGAACCTTGAAGGAGCTGTGCAGATGTGGATGGAGAATGCTATGAATATTGTGTTCTTTCTTACCAGTTTGCGGGAAAATGAACCCATGCACTCGCCAATGATTCGCCTTCAGTCATCATTTGACCTCTGTACTTTCATAAGCGTAAGTCAACGAACAGAGATACTTTGTCCTATTTGCGTGATATTTGTCTAAAATGTTGGTGTCACTGGCTGGGTTTAGCTAAGGATATCAAGAAGTAAAATAACTTTTGTGTAGCATAGATTCAAACGGTTTTACAGACTTTATATTTAAATTTGATGGAACTAAATTGATTGAAGTCATCTTTTTCAATAGAAACAAATTATTTGGTGAGAATTGCAAACAAATACTTGTAAAATCTCATAAAAACATGTTATTTAGCGCTCCTAGCGGCAGGAAATAGTAACTCTGATTGCTCTTATCATCGGCTAATCGTGATTTGTTTGTCACCTCGTCTGCGCGGTTATCGGCAGGCATTTATTGGCTTTTTATCGGAGTGGGGAAAAGTCCGCGGACTTGGGACCAGCGGATTCTGTCTGCTGTCACTGCTGGAGAATAAGTACCAACAGCCTTTCGTTTTTTGTTTCGTTTTCGCTAAGCATCTTTTTTAACGCATACAGTTTGATTGTTATGTTTGATGGTGGTTTGTGAAACAAGTTGAAGCAGCGACGATGCCTGACCAGGACCACGTGAGTAATTTGAATTAAAGATAATTTTGTTTCATTTCCACTTGAGCTTTGCATATTGATGAAAATGATCCATTGATGATTGTATAGTTTATATTTCAGTTGGGCAAACTAGACCTTTGGAATCAAAATATGGAGGCATCAAAAGATTGATTCCTTATGACCATATTTGGGCATAAATGCAGACCATTTCTAACTTACCAATCACATAAAAATAAGAGAGTGTTTCAAGAAGGAGCATGCCTGATCTTGAACAGAAATGCTGGAACTATCTCCTAAGCAAAATAATATTGCTCCTATCATAACAATTTGAATTCTATAGGTAGTGAAAGGCAATCAAGGAATTGATTCACTTTAAACAGATAATCATAATATTGATTCCCCATCAGCTGGCTAATCATTATTTTGATTCACAGGTAATGTTAACAGATAGGCAACAATAACTTGCAGGAATACATCATTTATCTTTCTATTATTCTCATTTAGTGGTATCCTCAGCACCACAACAGATACCTATAGCATTGTTGTACTTTACCTTCACTACATTTGATAACAATTCACAATTTTTAAATGTCAAGAATACAAAAACTGAAGCAGCAGGTAAAAACCATATAATAAATATAAAAGCACTACAACAATGATAATTAGGGGTTTGAAAATTTCATTTTGCCATTTTACACAAATACTGATTGTTTAGTATGCCATTCATGATACAAAAATAACATACAGTGTGATTTCCTCAAAACAGCTTTTACGTGATGGACAGTGGCTCTGTCTTTTTCCCATTCACAAGGTCAAAGGGACAATTTCTTAGTTTTGAGGTAACACTTTTTGCAAACCTACCACATTTTTCTACCTTTTTAAATAAAAATCTCACCGTCATGGGCCTTTTTTCAACCGTAACGATACATTTGAAGTCAAAAGTGTACCAAAATGAATCAAAAAATTGATTCCATGCCCATATTTGGTCATGGCTCCTCCCACCAGAATCAAATTATTGATGCCTCCATATTTTGATTCCAAAAGTCTAGTTTGCCCAACTGATTTGTGGTAAATGGTAATGTCATTTGTTTTGAAGCTTTGTTTTTGGCAGTGGCTCGTTCGTCTGTTCTACGCAATGCTTGTGCTATGACAACCAGAGTACACTGATAGTTTACACTGCACAGTGGCTCATAGTGAACATAGGACATGCACTGTGCACTAGTTATGATTGAGGCGACCTCTGCAAAGCATGGCAATGAGTCTATGAGTTGCATCAGCCAGGGTGACAAGTCTGCACCAGCTACACCAACCAAGCTGGAAAGCTTCATGAGCATGTACCAAACAAGTCCATATATTCTGCTTGAAATTGGTTTCTGATGATAGAAACTGCATTTAAAACAGCAATTACTCCCTTTCCGGCTCTCTGTGTTTCAAGTACCTAATTAGGTAGCTCTAAAGGCTGAGCTACACTACGCGTGACCGTCCAGGAAATTACGTGCGTGATCTGCAGATCTGTGATTGCGAGACTCCCTTGACATCGGTTTCTGCGTTTTTCCAGAATTTCCGTGAATTATTTTATGCTGACGTAATAATAACAACTAATAAATGTTTTCGCAACAAACGCTTACCTAAGTTTGCTACCTTCTATACTATTTCATCAATAATAAATTCATTAGGTAAATAAAACATCAAAAACACATGAAAATTAAAGAAACAATTATCATTTACGTCACTTGGAGGATTCATACGGTGCGCCACCAAGTGCGCCAACAGCTGTCTCATATCACGCAATCACGCAGATTCTGCAAAAAAGTTCGTAGCTCTGAACTTAATATCGGTACGGAACATCCTGACCGTCCTGACTATCCGGCATTTCCTGTACTGAACGTCCGGCATTTCCTTGACTGAATCTGCGTGACCCCAGTGTAGCCGACCCTGTGTATTTCCTATCAGCTGAACTTGACCTGCGTACCAATTTTCTGCAAAACCCGCAAACTCGCAGATCACGGACGTAGGATCCCGCATAGTGTAGCTAGACCTTGACACTAAAATATAATGACAATGATCATGCTGGAGCAGTAGTTCAGCACAAGTGTCTTGTCACAGCCCTCGCAAAATCTGCACCACTGACCATGGCTGTGGAGTCGGAGGTCTGTCGGAGTCGACGGTTCTGCCCGGAGTCGGAGTTAACTCCGCATGGCTCACTATCCGTCATGCCCTGCACCTGTTTGCTTGATACTATGCTCGTTGACCTTTCGAAATTCAAATTTTGTTGTAGAAAGGCCATAGGTAGGTATTCCTGTTTTGGACGAGCGTTTTCAGCGAAAGCAGAAGGCGGCGGATTCTTTAGGACCTGCTTTGAATTCTGCATGCTGTTTATAAAGCATATTTGCGATTCAAGGCCCTGGAAGGCACAAAGGATCTTTTCCAGCAAAATAAAAACATCTCCATTATGAACTCTATTATCATGATACGGACTGTAAGGAAAACGTCCGTAGTCAGAGTCCGACTCCGACTCAGAGAGTCGGAGTCGGAGACGGAATCGATTTTGAAGCCGGAGTCAGAGTCGGAGTCACCCGAAAATCCATCGACTCCGCAGCACTGCCACGTCTGGTAATCCATGGTAAATCCGTAAAAAAGCACTGTAAATTCCGGAAAACTGTGCGACATCTCTAAGTCCGCAGCAAATTGCGCATAGGCAGATTGCCGGTGCGCCTCCGAGATCTCGTCAACGCTACCATGTTATGCAGTCTGGTCATTGGTCGGATGATAGGGGTGGGACGTGCATAAGAAGCTCCGCTTAGTGTGGGCTTCAACTCAATTCATCCATCCAAACATCTGGTCTAAATTTATTACTTATTTGGCCCTGACTGGGCTACGGCGGAACAAGCGCACAGTGGCAGTGCGGAGTAGGCACCAGGCTCTCTTATCGTCTTATCACTGGTGGACTAGCGCTTTTTATCGGTACGGCCGGCATTTGAGTAATCGGAAGGGGGGGGGGGGGCATGTCGGTAACAGCGTCCTCTGATGCCTGGGTAGAAGCCTGAGAAAGGATCAGTGGCCTGATCTAACCTAAACCAACCTAATCGAAGCTCACGTGCAACACCACTTGCACTTCTATTGCTTTTGGTACTCAAACTTTCCGATTTTCATTTATCTTCATGAAGACGACTTTGCAACATGCTCTCCGAAGTCCGATGAGTGTCCGGTCGCCGTATGTGGGCTAAAGATCACATGATCGTATGCCCTCAGAATGAAAAAGTACAATCGAATGAACCTTAGCATCTACCACAAACATGTGGCTCAAGCTTCGTTGTTTGATTTCGACAAACTTTCGTCAGCATGTATTTTGGAGCCATGAACCAAGGAACCAGAATTACAACCCTCAAAGGCGCTTGGCTCTACATGGCTCTACCATGTCTTTAGGCATCTAATCTGGATTTTTTTTTGTCATCAAACCCGTTAAAAATGCTTTTGATAGATTCCCTGTTCCTTTCACAGACATCTACAAAGTCAGACGAAGATAGAAAAGCGGAGGCAGAGGCATTTAAAACTCAAGCAAATGAACGTTTTACTGGTAAGTCGGGGCACACGAACATGCTTACTTTGGCTTAGCTCATGGAAGAGACAAAACTTCAGTGTTTTGTCACGTAAGTAATGATAGTGTTCCACTTTTCAGAGCAACACTTTATTTTACTTCACCATGTGCTTGTTTTTCAAATCGCAGCAGATTCATTTTATCATGGCTAACAGGGGAGAAACTGTCCTTTCAAGCCTCGGCAGTTGTCCCAGGATTCCCTTGCATTGCCTGACCTGACCGAAAGCAATTGACCTGGTAATCCCCGTCATCGTCCTGACCTGCGTTCTCCACCGGCAGCGGAGTGCTATGAAGAGGCGATCGACTTGTACACGAAGGCGATCGAGCTGTGTCCGAACAGCCACGTGTACCACGCCAACCGAAGCGCCGCACACCTCCGACTGGAGAACTTTGGCTACGCGCTGACGGACGCGTCGCGAGCCATCGAGCTCGATAAGACCTACGTCAAAGGCTACTACCGGCGTGCCGCCTCCTACATGGGCATGGGAAAGTGGAAACAGGCCGAACGGGACTTTGAGAGCGTGAGTAGAATACAGATCGTCGGCGGTGGCTGTGGCGTTGGCCGTGAATGATCCGTAGAAGGAGGGCCATGCGGAGTGCATAATACAGGCATGCTTTAGACCTACTGTACTTACACCACAAACACTGGGTTAAAATAGCATGAATAGTCTCAGAAAGGTAACTCAAACGTCAGTTTTACCCGTGCTTTTTATCACACCCGTTAAATTATAATCAGTCCAATGTGTGTAACGCAGAGCCACGATGTGCAGGCGCAGGCTGTGAGTAACAAATGACCAGACTCCACACACTGTGCGCTCCCTATCATGAGACGGCCGTCGCGTGTCCACCCACTCACCGCCCTCACGGATCTTCCCCAGGTGGTGAAGGCACGACCACGGGACAAGGACGCGCGAGAAAAGTACAACAAGTGCCGGACCATCGTGAACCGACTGCGGTTCGAACGCGCCATCGCGGTAGACGATGAGCCCCAGAAGACGGTCGCCGAACTGATAAACATCGAGTCGATGAGTGAGTGGGCATCTCCCTGTGGTGTGGGGTGTATAGTGTCATGGCTTGGTGAAAATGTGACTGAAACTATCCCTTAGATTTCAGGAAGGAGAGTAGGCCATCAATTCATTCAACTTGTCCTTGTGGCCGCCTCCATATTCTGCCTTGGACCGGCGGCCTAGATCCCTCCGTTGACGCCAGCTGCCGCTTTTCACCGCTGGGACGGCGGGTTCAGTCCTCCTAGACATTGACAGGCCCTGGATAGTCGCCTGTTGGTGGCGGGGTGTGGCCCCTCTCTAGACATTGTCAGGCTCGGGGACGGTGGCCTGTGTCCCCTTTCAGACCCGGGTGGGATCGGGACAGCGGACTGTGTCCTTCCCTAGATTTTAGCCGCGGGCCCTAGTCTGCCGTAATGGGACACCGAGCCGTGCCCCATGATTAGGCAGGCGGGCTGGGAGCGGCGGACTGTGTGTATGTCCCTTTTCAGACACGGGCGAGATCGGGGCGGTGGGTTGTGCCCCTCCTTAGATAGGTGGTTCGGGGCGGCGGCCTCTGTTGCTGACCGTCGCGACCTCTGCCGACAGCGATCGAGGATGACTACGCCGGTCCGTCACTACAGGACGGAAAGGTCACACCCGAGTTCATGGTCGAACTCATGTCCTGGTTCAAAGACCAGAAACTATTGCACACCAAGTATGCCTTCAAGGTATGTTCCGACACCGGTGGAAGGCCTAGGCACGCTGATAGTTTTCCTTATAGTGAACCTAGCCGTTATGACAGATTGTGGTATCTTTGTCGCTATGACATGAGATACGTTGTGTAGCTGGAAGGGTTTCTTACTGCAGTGTTAACTTACGGGGACCACAGTAATGGACAGCCAATGCAGACTTCACGGTTCAGTCTATTCACACTTGATAATGAAGCGTTGTACTTCATTATCGGTGAACTTTGACCGCCCATGCGCTGAGGGGTGGAACCGAAGCTGCTTAGAGATAATGTTCAGACCGACTGACCCGCGGTACCGTATGAAAACAGCCGCCCCCACTGCTCGCCGCAGATCCTGCTGGACATGAAGGAGTACCTGGTGAAGCAGCCCTCGCTGGTGGACGTCTCGATTCCGGCCGAGAGCAAGTTCACCGTGTGCGGCGACGTACACGGACAGTACTACGACTTGTTGAACATCTTCAAACTGAACGGCGTGCCGTCCGAAACAAACCCGTACCTGTTCAATGGGGACTTTGTCGACCGGGGATCGTTCTCCGTCGAGTGCATCCTGACGCTGTTCGGTTTCAAGCTGCTGTACCCCAACCACTTCTTCATGTCCAGAGGTGAGACTGGCTGGAGGGCGTCCATGGCTATTCGGCAGTCGGGATGTACAGAAACGTAGCTCACACATTCATTTAGTGTGTTCGGTTGAGCGAGGTTGTCAGTCTTAGTACATAAGTGTAAGCTGTAACAGTGTGGATATTGCTGCTAGCTTCTGTCCCTGGTTTATTCGCTTTTGGTGGAGCCTTTCATTAGCTTATGAGCTCACGACCTAGGTTATAAATTATCAATCATTATACGGCTGTAATATTTGGTGACAGATAAATATCGGTCCTCTACGTCAGCTCACACTGTCTTTTTTGCCGACCGCGTCGTTGGTTATTAGTATTCAGTGTTTATGTGACGGATTATTGCCATTATCTCGGGGTATACCTACTAGCTGGGTGTCGGATCAGCTGGCACCTTCTGAGTTTTACGTCTTTGTCCTGTATCCCTGCTCTCTGCCTGTGTCTTACGTCCGTTGGTGCGCCTTATCTGTGTTTGTGTTCTTTGTTTGTGTTTTTAGCCTGTAACCTGTGCCCGCACTCCGCGACCTGTGTCCTGTGTCCGTACCCTTTTTCCGCACATTCCTTGTGACCTGGCCAGACCTGACCTATCTCTATTCTTCCGCCAGGTAACCACGAGAGTGAGACCATGAACCAGATGTACGGGTTTGTCGGCGAGGTGAGCGCCAAATACTCGTCCCGGATGGCAGAGCTGTTCACCGAGGTGTACAACTGGCTGCCGCTCTGTCACGTGCTGAACGGACGCGTGTTCGTCACGCACGGCGGACTGTTCTCGCGTGACGGCGTAACGCTGGACGAGCTGCGCGCGGTAGAGCGCGGCCGTCAGCCGCCCGAGGAGGGTCTTATGTGCGAGCTGCTGTGGTCGGACCCGCAGCCGCAGCCCGGCAGAGGTCCGTCCAAACGCGGCGTGGGCTGCCAGTTCGGCCCCGACGTGACGGCCGAGTTCTGCGGGACCAACGGACTCGACTATGTGATCCGGTCACACGAAGTCAAGGCCGAGGGCTATGAGGTGTCACACGGTGGAAAGTGCATCACCGTCTTCTCAGCGCCAAACTACTGGTGAGCGGCGCTGGGGGTCGTACAGGGCTGCTCGACAGGGTGCTGATTCCACATTGATGGAGTAGTGTGGTAAATAGATTCAGTGTAGGTGGAGAATGGTACGCTTTTCAACCCATGTATCGCACCCTTCATTGGTCTTTGGGGTGTTGCTGACAGGTCTTAGCTTGTTCGTTCATTGAATTGCCAAGCTTTGTCTCAAATTTATTTAGTTTATCGCATTGTTTTATAAAAAGAAGATATTCAAATAACTGGCTCGTTCCAAACTCAAGCTAGATCGATTTAATCGGCATCTTGCTCGGAGTTTACGATTGTTTCATAAATATTCCTAAGATCGGAGTTTATTCCTTTTTAAGTCTGGTGACCTCAAACGGCGCTTTTTCTTTCCAGTGACACAATGAACAACAAGGGCGCATTTATCACGTTAACTGGAGGAGATATGACCCCAAAGTACACTACCTACGAGGCTGTGGTAAGCTGCAGACTATTCTCACGAACTTTGTTTGCTTCTTGCTTATACCGTGTAGCTTCTTCAAGCATCCCAGATATCACTTCTGAAGGGATCTGCTTTAATCGAATCGATCGAAAAGCTAAATGGAACCTTCTCGTTTGCGTTCACCTAGTCGTGTTTGCAGAGCGATTCTTTTTGTTTACGACACGTCGTGATGACGTATCAATTGCTGAAAGTCGACAATGAAAGATAAATAATATAGAACAAGTCCCACCTCGCTCCACCCCATCTGAACTTTCCACTGACACCCTCTCCCCCCTTTCAGCCGCATCCGAACGTGAAGCCTATGGCGTACGCCAACTCACTGATGAGCATGTTCGTGTAACGGAGGTCGCCCTAGTCGCTGAGGACGCCGAGCTGGGTCTCGGCTCGGCCGGTGCCGGGCCAGCCGTGCTCGGCACGCGCTCTCCCGGGGCGCGCCGCCCGCGCGGCCGCTCAACCCTCGTTCAAAGTGTGTGACGCGCGCGATCGCCGACGGTTGTCGTATCTGGCCGTCCTGAGCGGCCGACCGGCGGCGCCAGAGTGTGATGACTGCAATGCCGTATCGTGTCTGTATTGTACCGAGGTAGGCGCAGCGCCAGAGGGCGCCGCAATACAATGACCCAGCCCGTACTCCATCTCAGGGTTGTCGAGGATCGGGTGGGAAGGGCTCTTTCGGGCCCTGGGGGATGTGGACAGTACAGTGGACACTGGCACAGTCGGGACAGTGGACACTTGAACAGGCGGGAGACTCGAGAACATTCTGACATCTGGCGGGAGGGACCGGTCCTTCCACTCAATGGCGAGACGTGTCGCGTGATGCAATGTCGAACGCGAGACGTTCATGAATCATGCACACACATTGCTTTCTTCGTCAATTTGATCTCTTTCAACCTCATTGTTTAGGTTTCAACTGTTGCTCAGGCGGTAATATTGAAACGTCAGCATTTGCATTCCTAGCTTGACGCGATCAGTTAGGGCATTTTTCCGGCGACGATCCTATTTGATGCTGCCTTTACGATCGATGATCAGTGATCACTGACCATCAGTAAAAGCCGGACACTTGCGGCAAAAATTGGCGCATCACCATACAATACCTGAATTCTGAGTCGCGATCCATTTGCTACGATTACCTTCACTTCTGTTTCGGCGTTTAGGAGAGGGGGGGGGGGGGGAAGTCATACACTCGCGAATATTTTTACTTGTTTCTGCATTTATGCAGGAAGGGGTGTAAGCCATACTCGCAGGATTTGGCCATGATTCCGTGCACGCCCCGTTATTCTGCCCCTACCCTCGCCCTCCTGTCCCTCCCCGCCTTCACCGGCGCTGATCTCAGCCTCCCTGTGCCGCCGGTGCGCCATTAGACGGGGAATTCCCGGACCCGGCCGGAGCGTCTGAAGTTGAACGCTGCAGTTTGTGGGCCGCAGGGCAGCGGCGGCGGGAGCGCTCTCTGGCCTGGGGGCTATAAACGTTGTTTTCTCATGTTTTCCCTCATGATGCCTCTTGCGTATCGTAGGATAAAATGATAACAGAAGAGTTGGGGAAAGTGGTGTGATGATAGTCATATTTTTTGCTGCCACGTTGCCAGGGGGAGCGGTCAGGTGTGCTTGGGGTGTGCCGATGGTCTCAATCGGACGGGGACGCGGACCTGAGTTCGCCCCTGGACCAGCGCGGTCGGCCCTGGCGCTCCGCCGCCTGTACTCCATGCCAATGCCCCTTCCGTGCCGGGCACCGTCCGGTCCGCCCCGACTGCGGCAGCGCAGTTGGAGAGCGGGTTCAGTGGGGAGTGTCTGCGCTCTCCGCGCGGTGGATAACCCAACATCGGGACCTCAGACACATACGATAGCAAGTTCAGCCAGATAACGCGACAGATAGCGGGAGACCTTCCAAGTTCTAACACCATTCGGCCCGTTGAAGCTCAGTGGCAGGTAGCTCTGCGCCGGCGCGACCAGCCGCGATGGGGTGCTGCTGCGTGTTTTTGTTGTCCGTGTCGCTACTGGCGATGTCCGGCACCCTGCTGGGGGTCGGGGTCAGCCGGCTCGCCGACACCGAGGCGCTGGCCGTGGCGCGGCTGGACGGCGGGCAGTGTATCTGGATCTCCGTGAACTTAGCGACGTATACGTATACAGGGTGTCCCAGAATTACCCGGACATTTATTTTCTGGCTAAAAGTACGATTGCGCTCGATTCTAATGATATACAAGCATCATACTTTTATAAGATATCCCTTAGCTATCGAGCTTGGGGACTGTGTGCTTTTGGTGACCGGTAACGACTCGAGTCAAGTATTATCCAGAGTCAAGTAAGAGTAGTCCTTTTCCGTTTTCAGCTTAAGCCACTAATAGGCAACCATGGTGAATCAACTCCCGTTTTCAACTTTGTAAACGGACTTTCGGCATGGTTTTTGCTGGAGAGCTTCAGCAGCTCATCTGCAAGCAGTTAGGATTGAGCAAAGCGCAATTATATCAGCTAACGAAGCCAGAGAGAGCAAGAGATAAACCTGATTGACAAGCTTGGGCTCGGCCAAAAAGGGCCATGCACCAGTTGTCAAACGGGTGGTTGCTTGTCATGGACAACAAACGTCACTGATCCAGCTAAAAACTAGTTAAACGATAGATCAGGATTATCTAAAGAACATCAGTCTACTTTCCACCACTATCTTCGCAAAATTTTGGAATTTGGGGTCCCTCGCCCGAAAAATATGCGAAAACTACGGGAAAAGCAGCGAAAATCACTACAATTCATCCCAAAAATATAACATATACAACAAAAAATTATGTTGAAGCACACTTTGTGGTCTAACGAAGGTATTCTGTCATTTGAACCGCCCGAAAAAGGCGTGTGTGAACGTCAGATGGCTACAACGCCCCAACAGCAGAGACGGCCAGGCACCCGTCGAAAATCAAATTGTGAGACATTTTGAGCCACCGTGCACTCATTCGGCTTGATATGATGGCCCAACGACAGCCGTTAGCACAGAGTACTACTGCGGTAATATTCTACCAGTAAAAAAACTGGATGCCGTAAACCAAATGGCCATGAACGGGTTTGTTTTGGAAACCAAATCTGTTGGAAGCCAAAGGTCCCGCCATGTTCAGACATGGAGCTTCTCCACTTCAGATGTAAAAAACGCGGCAAAAGTGGTGTAGGCAGCAATTTTTGTTTTGGGGGATAATGCCTTATGACCTGGGAACACTTTGATGTTAAGTTTATCTTATATGATCGTATTATCCTCCGGCAACAGGTCAAAGAAAACAGGCCTTCACCCAGTTTCGGGAGAGCCGTAAAACAACTGAGACCAGCAATGGCTGGCATTTTCAATCATTATCGGCTGATCTTGTAACAAGCATATCTATTGCATGTGCTATTTCACAGCCACCCTAGTTGACTATAGGACGATAAAAAGAAAAAAGCGCAATCATGTTTGCCTTATTTTATACGCTAATTAACAATGTCCGGGTAATTCTGGGACACCCTGTACGTATTCAGCGACGAATTCCAAATCACTTCAGATTCATGGCATGGGTTAAGTTGACCATGCTGAACACGAATATGACATTTATTTTAACTTTTGAGCTGATCGTCATGGTTAAAATCCGGTTTAAATGACAGGGAACCGCATAACGTCGCGAAAATCAAAACCCACGAATTCCAAAGTATATGCAAAATGTAAAGCTCATCTAGATCTAACGTCCGTGGAAGAATCCAAGCTCGTTGCTCAACTCCTTCATGGTTAAAATCCGGTTTAAATGACGGGGAACCGCATAACGTCGCGAAAATAAAAACCCACGAAATCCAAAGTATGTGCAAAATGTAGAGCTCATCCAGATCTAACGTCCGTGGAAGAATCCAAGTTCATGGCTCAACGCCTTCATGGTTAAAATCCGGTTTAAATGACGGGGAACCGCATAACGTCGCGAAAATAAAAACCAACGAATTCCAAAGTATGTGCAAAATGTAGAGCTCATCGAGATCTAACGTCCGTGGAAGAATCCAAGCTCGTGGCTCTTTAACTTCATGGTTAAAATCCGGTTTAAATGACGGGGAACCGAATAACGTCGCGAAAATAAAAACCCACGAATTCCAAAGTATGTGCAAAATGTAGAGTTGATCCAGATCTAACGTCCGTGGAAGAATCCAAGTTCGTGGCTCTTTAACTTCATGGTTAATATCTGGTTTAAATGACGGGGAACCGCATAACGTCGCGAAAATAAAAACCCACGAATTCCAAAGTAAGTGCAAAATGTAGAGCTCATCCAGATCTAACGTCCGTTAAAGAAACCAAGTTCGTGGCTCTTTAACTTCATGGTTAATATCTGGTTTGAATGACGGGGAACCGCATAACGTCGCGAAAATAAAAACCCACGAATTCCAAAGTATATGCAAAATGTAGAGCTCATCCAGATCTAACGTCCGTGGAAGAATCCAAGCTCGTGGCTCAACGCCTTGATGGTTAAAATCCGGTTTAAATGACGGGGAACCGCATAACGTCGCGAAAATAAAAACCCACGAATTCCAAAGCATGTGCAAAATGTAGAGCTCATCCAGATCTAACGTCCGTGGAAGAATCCAAGCTCGTGGCTCTTTAACTTCATGGTTAAAATCTGGTTTAAATGACGGGGAACCGCATAACGTCGCGAAAATAAAAACCCACGAATTCTTAAGAATATGCAAAATGTGGAGCTCATCCAGATCTAACGTCCGTGGAAGAATCCAAGCTCGTTGCTCAACGCCTTCATGGTTAAAATCCGGTTTAAATGACGGGGAACCACATAACGTCGCGAAAATAAAAACCCACGAATTCCAAAGTATGTGCAAAATGTAGAGCTCATCCAGATCTAACGTCCGTGGAAGAATCCAAGTTCATTGCTCAACGCCTTCATGGTTAAAATCCGGTTTAAATGACGGGGAACCGCATAACGTCGCGAAAATAAAAACCCACGAATTCCAAAGTATATGCAAAATGTAAAGCTCATCTAGATCTAACGTCCGTGGAAGAATCCAAGCTCGTTGCTCAACTCCTTCATGGTTAAAATCCGGTTTAAATGACGGGGAACCGCATAACGTCGCGAAAATAAAAACCCACGAATTCCAAAGTATGTGCAAAATGTAGAGCTCATCCAGATCTAACGTCCGTGGAAGAATCCAAGTTCATGGCTCAACGCCTTCATGGTTAAAATCCGGTTTAAATGACGGGGAACCGCATAACGTCGCGAAAATAAAAACCAACGAATTCCAAAGTATGTGCAAAATGTAGAGCTCATCGAGATCTAACGTCCGTGGAAGAATCCAAGCTCGTGGCTCTTTAACTTCATGGTTAAAATCCGGTTTAAATGACGGGGAACCGCATAACGTCGCGAAAATAAAAACCCACGAATTCCAAAGTATGTGCAAAATGTAGAGTTGATCCAGATCTAACGTCCGTGGAAGAATCCAAGTTCGTGGCTCTTTAACTTCATGGTTAATATCTGGTTTAAATGACGGGGAACCGCATAACGTCGCGAAAATAAAAACCCACGAATTCCAAAGTATGTGCAAAATGTAGAGCTCATCCAGATCTAACGTCCGTGGAAGAATCCAAGTTCATTGCTCAACGCCTTCATGGTTAAATTCCGGTTTAAATGACGGGGAACCGCATAACGTCGCGGAAATAAAAACCCACGAATTCCAAAGTATGTGCAAAATGTAGAGCTGATCCAGATCTAACGTCCGTGGAAGAATCCAAGCTCGTGGCTCAACGCCTTCATGGTTAAAATCCGGTTTAAATGACGGGGAACCGCATAACGTCGCGAAATTAAAAACCCACGAATTCCAAAGTATGTGCAAAATGTAGAGCTCATCTAGATCTAACGTCCGTGGAAGAATCCAAGCTCGTGGCTCAACGCCTTCATGGTTAAAACCCGGTTTAAATGACGGGGAACCGCATAACGTCGCGAAAATAAAAACCCACGAATTCCAAAGTATATGCAAAATGTAGAGCTCATCCAGATCTAACGTCCGTGGAAGAATCCAAGCTCGTTGCTCAACGCCTTCATGGTTAAAATCTGGTTTAAATGACCGGGCACCGCATAACGTCGCGAAGATAAAAACCCACGAATTCCAAAGTATGTGCAAAATGTAGAGCTCATCCAGATCTAACGTCCGTGGAAGAATCCAAGTTCATGGCTCAACGCCTTCATGGTTAAAATCCGGTTTAAATGACGGGGAACCGCATAACGTCGCGAAAATAAAAACCCACGAATTCCAAAGTATGTGCAAAATGTAGAGCTCATCGAGATCTAACGTCCGTGGAAGAATCCAAGCTCGTGGCTCTTTAACTTCATGGTTAAAATCCGGTTTAAATGACGGGGAACCGCATAACGTCGCGAAAATAAAAACCCACGAATTCCAAAGTATTTGCAAAATGTAGAGCTGATCCAGATCTAACGTCCGTGGAAGAATCCAAGTTCGTGGCTCTTTAACTTCATGGTTAATATCTGGTTTAAATGACGGGGAACCGCATAACGTCGCGAAAATAAAAACCTACGAATTCCAAAGTATGTGCAAAATGTAGAGCTCATCGAGATCTAACGTCCGTGGAAGAATCCAAGCTCGTGGCTCTTTAACTTCATGGTTAAAATCCGGTTTAATTGACGGGGAACCGCATAACGTCACGAAAATAAAAACCCACGAATTCCAAAGTATGTGCAAAATGTAGAGCTCATCCAGATCTAACGTCCGTGGAAGAATCTAACCTCGTGGCTCAACGCCTTCATGGTTAAAATCCGGTTTAAATGACGGGGAACCTCATAACGTCGCGAAAATAAAAACCCACGAATTCCAAAGTATGTGCAAAATGTAGAGCTCATCGAGATCTAACGTCCGTGGAAGAATCCAAGCTCGTGGCTCTTTAACTTCATGGTTAAAATCCGGTTTAAATGACGGGGAACCGCATAACGTCGCGAGAATAAAAACCCACAAATTCCAAAGTATGTGCAAAATGTAGAGCTCATCCAGATCTAACATCCGTGGAAGAATCCAAGTTCGTGGCTCTTAAACTTCATGGTAAATATCTGGTTTATATGACGGGGAACCGCATAACGTCGCGAAAATAAAAACCAACGAATTCCAAAGTATGTGCAAAATGTAGAGCTCATCCAGATCTAACGTCCGTGGAAGAATCCAAATTCGTGGCTCATTGCCTTCATGGTTAAAATCCGGTTTAAATGACGGGGAACCTCATAACGTCGCGAAAATAAAAACCCACGAAATCCAAAAATTGTGCAAAATGTAGGGCTCATCCAGATCTAACGTCCGTGGAAGAATCCAAGCTCGTGGCTCAACGCCTTTATGGTTAAAATCCGGGTTTAAATGACGGGGAACCGCATAACGTCGCGAAAATAAAAACCCACGAAATCCAAAAATTGTGCAAAATGTAGGGCTCATCCAGATCTAACGTCCGTGGAAGAATCCAAGCTCGTGGCTCAACGCCTTCATGGTTAAAATCCGGGTTTAAATGACGGGGAACCGCATAACGTCGCGAAAATAAAAACCCACGAATTCCAAAGTATATGCAAAATGTAGAGCTCATTAAGATCTAACGTCCGTGGAAGAATCCAAGCTCGTGGCTCAACGCCTTCATGGTTAAAATCCGGTTTAAATGACGGGGAACCGCATAACGTCGCGAAAATAAAAACCCACGAATTTCAAAGTATATGCAAAATGTAGAGCTCATCCAGATCTAACGTCCGTGGCAGAATCCAAGCTCGTGGCTCTTTAACTTCATGGTCAAAATCCGGTTTAAATGACGGGGAACCGCATAACGTCGCGAAAATAAAAACCCACGAATTCCAAAATATATGCAAAATATAGAGCTCATTAAGATCTAACGTCCGTGAAAGAATCCAAGCTCGTGGCTCAACGCCTTCATGGTTAAAATCCGGTTTAAATGACGGGGAACCGCATAACGTCGCGAAAATAAAAACACACGAATTCCAAAGTATGTGCAAAATGTAGAGCTCATTCAGATCTAACGTCCGTGGCAGAATCCAAGCTCGTGGCTCTTTAACTTCATGGTTAAAATCCGGTTTAATTGACGGGGAACCGCATAACGTCGCGAAAATAAAAACCCACGAATTCCAAAATATGTGCAAAATGTAGAGCTCATCCAGATCTAACGTCCGTGGCAGAATCCAAGGTCGTGGCTCTTTAACTTCATGGTTAATATCTGGTTTAAATGACGGGGAACCGCATAACGTCACGAAAATAAAAACCCACGAATTCCAAAATATGTGCAAAATGTAGAGCTTATCCAGATCTAACGTCCGTGGAAGAATCCAAGCTCGTGGATCAACGCCTTCATGGTTAAAATCCGGTTTAAATGACGGGGAACCGCATAACGTCGCGAAAATAAAAACCCACGAATTCCAAAGTATGTGCAAAATGTAGAGCTCATCCAAATCTAACGTCCGTGGAAGAATCCAAGCTCGTGGCTCAACGCCTTCATGGTTAAAATCCGGTTTAAATGACGGGGAACCGCATAACGTTGCGAAAATAAAAACCCACGAATTTTAAAGTATGTTCAAAATGTAGAGCTCATTCAGATCTAACGTCCGTGGAAAAATCCAAGCTCGTGGCTCAACGCCTTCATGGTTAAAATCTGGTTTAAATGACGGGGAACCGCATAACGTCGCGAAAATAAAAACCCACGAATTCCAAAGTATATGCAAAATGTAGAGCTTATCCAGATCTAGCGTCCGAGGAAGAAACCAAGTTCGTGGCTCTTTAACTTCATGGTTAATATCTGGTTTAAATGACGGGGAACCGCATAACGTCGCGAAAATAAGAACCCACGAATTCCAAAGTATGTGCAAAATGTAGAGCTCATCCAGATCTAGCGTCCGTGTAAGAAACTAAGTTCGTGGCTCTTTAACTTCATGGTTAATATCTGGTTTAAATGACGGGGAACCGCATAACGTCGCGAAAATAAAAACCCACGAATTCCAAAGTATATGGAAAATGTAGAGCTCATCCAAATCTAACGTCCGTGGAAGAATCCAAGCTCGTGGCTCAACGCCTTCATGGTTAAAATCCGGTTTAAATGACGGGGAACCATGAAGGCGTTGAGCCACGAGCTTGGATTCTTCCACGGACGTTAGATCTGGATGAGCTCTACATTTTGCATATACTTTGGAATTCGTGGGTTTTTATTTTCGCGACGTTATGCGATTCCCCGTCATTCAAACCAGATATTAACCATGAAGTTAAAGAGCCACGAACTTGGTTTCTTCCACGGACGTTAGATCTGGATGAGCTCTACATTTTGCACTTACTTTGAAATTCGTGGGTTTTATTTTCGCGACGTTATGCGGATCCCCGTCACTTAAACCAGATATTAACCATGAAGTTAAAGAGCCACGAACTTGGATTCTTCCACGGACGTTAGATCTGGATCAGCTCTACATTTTGCACATACTTTGGAATTCGTGGGTTTTTATTTTCGCGACGTTATGCGGTTCCCAGTCATTTAAACCGGATTTTAACCATGAAGGCCTTGAGCCACGAGCTTGGATTCTTCCACGGACGTTAGATCTGGATGAGCTCTACATTTTGCATATACTTAAGAATTCGTGGGTTTTTATTTTCGCGACGTTATGCGGTTCCCCGTCATTTAAACCAGATATTAACCATGAAGTTAAAGAGCCACGAGCTTGGATTCTTCCACGGACGTTAGATCTGGATGAGCTCGACATTTTGCACATACTTTGGATTTCGTGGGTTTTTATTTTCGCGACGTTATGCGGTTCCCCGTCATTTAAACCGGATTTTAACCATGAAAGCGTTGAGCCACGAGCTTGGATTCTTCCACGGACCTTAGATCTGGATGAGCTCTACATTTTGTATATACTTTGGAATTCGTGGGTTTCTATTTTCGCGACGTTATGCGGTTCCCCGTCATTCAAACCAGATATTAACCATGAAGTTAAAAAGCCACGAACTTGGTTTCTTCCACGCACGTTAGATCTGGATGAGCTCTACATTTTGCACTTACTTTGGAATTCGTGGGTTTTTATTTTCGCGACGTTATGCGGTTCCCCGTCATTTAAACCAGATATTAACCATGAAGTTCAACAGCCACGAACTTGGATTCTTTCACGGACGTTAGATCTGGATCAGCTCTACATTTTGCACATACTTTGGAATTCGTGGGTTTTTATTTTCGCGACGTTATGCGGTTCCCCGTCATTTAAACCGGATTTTAACCATGAAGGCGTTGAGCAACTAACTTGGATTCTTCCATGGACGTTAGATCTGGAGGAGCTCTACTTTTTGCACATACCTTGTAATTCGTGGGTTTTTATTTTCGCGACGTTATGCGGTTCCCCGTCATTTAAACCGGATTTTAACCATGAAGGCGTTGAGCAACGAGCTTGGATTCTTCCACGGACGTTAGATCTGGATGAGCTCCACATTTTGCATATACTTAAGAATTCGTGGGTTTTTATTTTCGCGACGTTATGCGGTTCCCCGTCATTTAAACCAGATTTTAACCATGAAGTTAAAGAGCCACGAGCTTGGATTCTTCCACGGACGTTAGATCTGGATGAGCTCTACATTTTGCACATGCATTGGAATTCGTGGGTTTTTATTTTCGCGACGTTATGCGGTTCCCCGTCATTTAAACCGGATTTTAACCATCAAGGCGTTGAGCCACGAGCTTGGATTCTTCCACGGACGTTAGATCTGGATGAGCTCTACATTTTGCATATACTTTGGAATTCGTGGGTTTTTATTTTCGCGACGTTATGCGGTTCCCTGTCATTCAAACCAGATATTAACCATGAAGTTAAAGAGCCACGAACTTGGTTTCTTCCACGGACGTTAGATCTGGATGAGCTCTACATTTTGCACTTATTTTGGAATTCGTGGGTTTTTATTTTCGCGACGTTATGCGGTTCCCCGTCATTTAAACCAGATATTAACCATGAAGTTAAACAGCCACGAACTTGGATTCTTCCACGGACGTTAGATCTGGATCAGCTCTACATTTTGCACATACTTTGGAATTCGTGGGTTTTTATTTTCGCGACGTTATGCGGTTCCCCGTCATTTTAACCGGATTTTAACCATGAAGTTAAAGAGCCACGAGCTTGGATTCTTCCACGGACGTTAGATCTCGATGAGCTCTACATTTTCCACATACTTTGGAATTCGTGGGTTTTTATTTTCGTGACGTTATGCGGTTCCCCGTCATTTAAACCGGATTTTAACCATGAAGGCGTTGAGCCATGAACTTGGATTCTTCCACGGACGTTAGATCTGGATGAGCGTTACATTTTGCACATACTTTGGAATTCGTGGGTTTTTATCTTCGCGACGTTATGCGGTTCCCCGTCATTTAAACCAGATTTTAACCATGAAGGCGTTGAGCCACGAGCTTGGATTCTTCCACGGACGTTAGATCTGGATGAGCTCCACATTTTGCATATACTTAAGAATTCGTGGGTTTTTATTTTCGCGACGTTATGCGGTTCCCCGTCACTTAAACCAGATTTTTACCATGAAGTTAAAGAGCCACGAGCTTGGATTCTTCCACGGACGTTAGATCTGGATGAGCTCTACATTTTGCACATGCTTTGGAATTCGTGGGTTTTTATTTTCGCGACGTTATGCGGTTCCCCGTCATTTAAACCGGATTTTAACCATCAAGGCGTTGAGCCACGAGCTTGGATTCTTCCACGGACGTTAGATCTGGATGAGCTCTACATTTTGCATATATTTTGGAATTCGTGGGTTTTTATTTTCGCGACGTTATGCGGTTCCCCGTCATTCAAACCAGATATTAACCATGAAGTTAAAGAGCCACGAACTTGGTTTCTTTAACGGACGTTAGATCTGGATGAGCTCTACATTTTGCACTTACTTTGGAATTCGTGGGTTTTTATTTTCGCGACGTTATGCGGTTCCCCGTCATTTAAACCAGATATTAACCATGAAGTTAAAGAGCCACGAACTTGGATTCTTCCACGGACGTTAGATCTGGATCAGCTCTACATTTTGCAAATACTTTGGAATTCGTGGGTTTTTATTTTCGCGACGTTATGCGGTTCCCCGTCATTTAAACCGGATTTTAACCATGAAGTTAAAGAGCCACGAGCTTGGATTCTTCCACGGACGTTAGATCTCGATGAGCTCTACATTTTGCACATACTTTGGAATTCGTGGGTTTTTATTTTCGCGACGTTATGCGGTTCCCCGTCATTTAAACCGGATTTTAACCATGAAGGCGTTGAGCCATGAACTTGGATTCTTCCACGGACGTTAGATCTGGATGAGCTCTACATTTTGCACATACTTTGGAATTCGTGGGTTTTTATCTTCGCGACGTTATGCGGTGCCCGGTCATTTAAACCAGATTTTAACCATGAAGGCGTTGAGCAACGAGCTTGGATTCTTCCACGGACGTTAGATCTGGATGAGCTCTACATTTTGCATATACTTTGGAATTCGTGGGTTTTTATTTTCGCGACGTTATGCGGTTCCCCGTCATTTAAACCGGGTTTTAACCATGAAGGCGTTGAGCCACGAGCTTGGATTCTTCCACGGACGTTAGATCTAGATGAGCTCTACATTTTGCACATACTTTGGAATTCGTGGGTTTTTAATTTCGCGACGTTATGCGGTTCCCCGTCATTTAAACCGGATTTTAACCATGAAGGCGTTGAGCCACGAGCTTGGATTCTTCCACGGACGTTAGATCTGGATCAGCTCTACATTTTGCACATACTTTGGAATTCGTGGGTTTTTATTTCCGCGACGTTATGCGGTTCCCCGTCATTTAAACCGGAATTTAACCATGAAGGCGTTGAGCAATGAACTTGGATTCTTCCACGGACGTTAGATCTGGATGAGCTCTACATTTTGCACATACTTTGGAATTCGTGGGTTTTTATTTTCGCGACGTTATGCGGTTCCCCGTCATTTAAACCAGATATTAACCATGAAGTTAAAGAGCCACGAACTTGGATTCTTCCACGGACGTTAGATCTGGATCAACTCTACATTTTGCACATACTTTGGAATTCGTGGGTTTTTATTTTCGCGACGTTATGCGGTTCCCCGTCATTTAAACCGGATTTTAACCATGAAGTTAAAGAGCCACGAGCTTGGATTCTTCCACGGACGTTAGATCTCGATGAGCTCTACATTTTGCACATACTTTGGAATTCGTTGGTTTTTATTTTCGCGACGTTATGCGGTTCCCCGTCATTTAAACCGGATTTTAACCATGAAGGCGTTGAGCCATGAACTTGGATTCTTCCACGGACGTTAGATCTGGATGAGCTCTACATTTTGCACATACTTTGGAATTCGTGGGTTTTTATTTTCGCGACGTTATGCGGTTCCCCGTCATTTAAACCGGATTTTAACCATGAAGGAGTTGAGCAACGAGCTTGGATTCTTCCACGGACGTTAGATCTAGATGAGCTTTACATTTTGCATATACTTTGGAATTCGTGGGTTTTTATTTTCGCGACGTTATGCGGTTCCCCGTCATTTAAACCGGATTTTAACCATGAAGGCGTTGAGCAATGAACTTGGATTCTTCCACGGACGTTAGATCTGGATGAGCTCTACATTTTGCACATACTTTGGAATTCGTGGGTTTTTATTTTCGCGACGTTATGTGGTTCCCCGTCATTTAAACCGGATTTTAACCATGAAGGCGTTGAGCAACGAGCTTGGATTCTTCCACGGACGTTAGATCTGGATGAGCTCCACATTTTGCATATTCTTAAGAATTCGTGGGTTTTTATTTTCGCGACGTTATGCGGTTCCCCGTCATTTAAACCAGATTTTAACCATGAAGTTAAAGAGCCACGAGCTTGGATTCTTCCACGGACGTTAGATCTGGATGAGCTCTACATTTTGCACATGCTTTGGAATTCGTGGGTTTTTATTTTCGCGACGTTATGCGGTTCCCCGTCATTTAAACCGGATTTTAACCATCAAGGCGTTGAGCCACGAGCTTGGATTCTTCCACGGACGTTAGATCTGGATGAGCTCTACATTTTGCATATACTTTGGAATTCGTGGGTTTTTATTTTCGCGACGTTATGCGGTTCCCCGTCATTCAAACCAGATATTAACCATGAAGTTAAAGAGCCACGAACTTGGTTTCTTTAACGGACGTTAGATCTGGATGAGCTCTACATTTTGCACTTACTTTGGAATTCGTGGGTTTTTATTTTCGCGACGTTATGCGGTTCCCCGTCATTTAAACCAGATATTAACCATGAAGTTAAAGAGCCACGAACTTGGATTCTTCCACGGACGTTAGATCTGGATCAACTCTACATTTTGCACATACTTTGGAATTCGTGGGTTTTTATTTTCGCGACGTTATGCGGTTCCCCGTCATTTAAACCGGATTTTAACCATGAAGTTAAAGAGCCACGAGCTTGGATTCTTCCACGGACGTTAGATCTCGATGAGCTCTACATTTTGCACATACTTTGGAATTCGTTGGTTTTTATTTTCGCGACGTTATGCGGTTCCCCGTCATTTAAACCGGATTTTAACCATGAAGGCGTTGAGCCATGAACTTGGATTCTTCCACGGACGTTAGATCTGGATGAGCTCTACATTTTGCACATACTTTGGATTTCGTGGGTTTTTATTTTCGCGACGTTATGCGGTTCCCCGTCATTTAAACCGGATTTTAACCATGAAGGAGTTGAGCAACGAGCTTGGATTCTTCCACGGACGTTAGATCTAGATGAGCTTTACATTTTGCATATACTTTGGAATTCGTGGGTTTTGATTTTCGCGACGTTATGCGGTTCCCTGTCATTTAAACCGGATTTTAACCATGACGATCAGCTCAAAAGTTAAAATAAATGTCATATTCGTGTTCAGCATGGTCAACTTAACCCATGCCATGAATCTGAAGTGATTTGGAATTCGTCGCTGAATACGTATACGTATACGTCGCTAAGTTCACGGAGATCCAGATACACTGCCCGCCGTCCAGCCGCGCCACGGCCAGCGCCTCGGTGTCGGCGAGCCGGCTGACCCCGACCCCCAGCAGGGTGCCGGACATCGCCAGTAGCGACACGGACAACAAAAACACGCAGCAGCACCCCATCGCGGCTGGTCGCGCCGGCGCAGAGCTACCTGCCACTGAGCTTCAACGGGCCGAATGGTGTTAGAACTTGGAAGGTCTCCCGCTATCTGTCGCGTTATCTGGCTGAACTTGCTATCGTATGTGTCTGAGGTCCCGATGTTGGGTTATCCACCGCGCGGAGAGCGCAGACACTCCCCACTGAACCCGCTCTCCAACTGCGCTGCCGCAGTCGGGGCGGACCGGACGGTGCCCGGCACGGAAGGGGCATTGGCATGGAGTACAGGCGGCGGAGCGCCAGGGCCGACCGCGCTGGTCCAGGGGCGAACTCAGGTCCGCGTCCCCGTCCGATTGAGACCATCGGCACACCCCAAGCACACCTGACCGCTCCCCCTGGCAACGTGGCAGCAAAAAATATGACTATCATCACACCACTTTCCCCAACTCTTCTGTTATCATTTTATCCTACGATACGCAAGAGGCATCATGAGGGAAAACATGAGAAAACAACGTTTATAGCCCCCAGGCCAGAGAGCGCTCCCGCCGCCGCTGCCCTGCGGCCCACAAACTGCAGCGTTCAACTTCAGACGCTCCGGCCGGGTCCGGGAATTCCCCGTCTAATGGCGCACCGGCGGCACAGGGAGGCTGAGATCAGCGCCGGTGAAGGCGGGGAGGGACAGGAGGGCGAGGGTAGGGGCAGAATAACGGGGCGTGCACGGAATCATGGCCAAATCCTGCGAGTATGGCTTACACCCCTTCCTGCATAAATGCAGAAACAAGTAAAAATATTCGCGAGTGTATGACTTCCCCCCCCCCCCCCCCTCTCCTAAACGCCGAAACAGAAGTGAAGGTAATCGTAGCAAATGGATCGCGACTCAGAATTCAGGTATTGTATGGTGATGCGCCAATTTTTGCCGCAAGTGTCCGGCTTTTACTGATGGTCAGTGATCACTGATCATCGATCGTAAAGGCAGCATCAAATAGGATCGTCGCCGGAAAAATGCCCTAACTGATCGCGTCAAGCTAGGAATGCAAATGCTGACGTTTCAATATTACCGCCTGAGCAACAGTTGAAACCTAAACAATGAGGTTGAAAGAGATCAAATTGACGAAGAAAGCAATGTGTGTGCATGATTCATGAACGTCTCGCGTTCGACATTGCATCACGCGACACGTCTCGCCATTGAGTGGAAGGACCGGTCCCTCCCGCCAGATGTCAGAATGTTCTCGAGTCTCCCGCCTGTTCAAGTGTCCACTGTCCCGACTGTGCCAGTGTCCACTGTACTGTCCACATCCCCCAGGGCCCGAAAGAGCCCTTCCCACCCGATCCTCGACAACCCTGAGATGGAGTACGGGCTGGGTCATTGTATTGCGGCGCCCTCTGGCGCTGCGCCTACCTCGGTACAATACAGACACGATACGGCATTGCAGTCATCACACTCTGGCGCCGCCGGTCGGCCGCTCAGGACGGCCAGATACGACAACCGTCGGCGATCGCGCGCGTCACACACTTTGAACGAGGGTTGAGCGGCCGCGCGGGCGGCGCGCCCCGGGAGAGCGCGTGCCGAGCACGGCTGGCCCGGCACCGGCCGAGCCGAGACCCAGCTCGGCGTCCTCAGCGACTAGGGCGACCTCCGTTACACGAACATGCTCATCAGTGAGTTGGCGTACGCCATAGGCTTCACGTTCGGATGCGGCTGAAAGGGGGGAGAGGGTGTCAGTGGAAAGTTCAGATGGGGTGGAGCGAGGTGGGACTTGTTCTATATTATTTATCTTTCATTGTCGACTTTCAGCAATTGATACGTCATCACGACGTGTCGTAAACAAAAAGAATCGCTCTGCAAACACGACTAGGTGAACGCAAACGAGAAGGTTCCATTTAGCTTTTCGATCGATTCGATTAAAGCAGATCCCTTCAGAAGTGATATCTGGGATGCTTGAAGAAGCTACACGGTATAAGCAAGAAGCAAACAAAGTTCGTGAGAATAGTCTGCAGCTTACCACAGCCTCGTAGGTAGTGTACTTTGGGGTCATATCTCCTCCAGTTAACGTGATAAATGCGCCCTTGTTGTTCATTGTGTCACTGGAAAGAAAAAGCGCCGTTTGAGGTCACCAGACTTAAAAAGGAATAAACTCCGATCTTAGGAATATTTATGAAACAATCGTAAACTCCGAGCAAGATGCCGATTAAATCGATCTAGCTTGAGTTTGGAACGAGCCAGTTATTTGAATATCTTCTTTTTATAAAACAATGCGATAAACTAAATAAATTTGAGACAAAGCTTGGCAATTCAATGAACGAACAAGCTAAGACCTGTCAGCAACACCCCAAAGACCAATGAAGGGTGCGATACATGGGTTGAAAAGCGTACCATTCTCCACCTACACTGAATCTATTTACCACACTACTCCATCAATGTGGAATCAGCACCCTGTCGAGCAGCCCTGTACGACCCCCAGCGCCGCTCACCAGTAGTTTGGCGCTGAGAAGACGGTGATGCACTTTCCACCGTGTGACACCTCATAGCCCTCGGCCTTGACTTCGTGTGACCGGATCACATAGTCGAGTCCGTTGGTCCCGCAGAACTCGGCCGTCACGTCGGGGCCGAACTGGCAGCCCACGCCGCGTTTGGACGGACCTCTGCCGGGCTGCGGCTGCGGGTCCGACCACAGCAGCTCGCACATAAGACCCTCCTCGGGCGGCTGACGGCCGCGCTCTACCGCGCGCAGCTCGTCCAGCGTTACGCCGTCACGCGAGAACAGTCCGCCGTGCGTGACGAACACGCGTCCGTTCAGCACGTGACAGAGCGGCAGCCAGTTGTACACCTCGGTGAACAGCTCTGCCATCCGGGACGAGTATTTGGCGCTCACCTCGCCGACAAACCCGTACATCTGGTTCATGGTCTCACTCTCGTGGTTACCTGGCGGAAGAATAGAGATAGGTCAGGTCTGGCCAGGTCACAAGGAATGTGCGGAAAAAGGGTACGGACACAGGACACAGGTCGCGGAGTGCGGGCACAGGTTACAGGCTAAAAACACAAACAAAGAACACAAACACAGATAAGGCGCACCAACGGACGTAAGACACAGGCAGAGAGCAGGGATACAGGACAAAGACGTAAAACTCAGAAGGTGCCAGCTGATCCGACACCCAGCTAGTAGGTATACCCCGAGATAATGGCAATAATCCGTCACATAAACACTGAATACTAATAACCAACGACGCGGTCGGCAAAAAAGACAGTGTGAGCTGACGTAGAGGACCGATATTTATCTGTCACCAAATATTACAGCCGTATAATGATTGATAATTTATAACCTAGGTCGTGAGCTCATAAGCTAATGAAAGGCTCCACCAAAAGCGAATAAACCAGGGACAGAAGCTAGCAGCAATATCCACACTGTTACAGCTTACACTTATGTACTAAGACTGACAACCTCGCTCAACCGAACACACTAAATGAATGTGTGAGCTACGTTTCTGTACATCCCGACTGCCGAATAGCCATGGACGCCCTCCAGCCAGTCTCACCTCTGGACATGAAGAAGTGGTTGGGGTACAGCAGCTTGAAACCGAACAGCGTCAGGATGCACTCGACGGAGAACGATCCCCGGTCGACAAAGTCCCCATTGAACAGGTACGGGTTTGTTTCGGACGGCACGCCGTTCAGTTTGAAGATGTTCAACAAGTCGTAGTACTGTCCGTGTACGTCGCCGCACACGGTGAACTTGCTCTCGGCCGGAATCGAGACGTCCACCAGCGAGGGCTGCTTCACCAGGTACTCCTTCATGTCCAGCAGGATCTGCGGCGAGCAGTGGGGGCGGCTGTTTTCATACGGTACCGCGGGTCAGTCGGTCTGAACATTATCTCTAAGCAGCTTCGGTTCCACCCCTCAGCGCATGGGCGGTCAAAGTTCACCGATAATGAAGTACAACGCTTCATTATCAAGTGTGAATAGACTGAACCGTGAAGTCTGCATTGGCTGTCCATTACTGTGGTCCCCGTAAGTTAACACTGCAGTAAGAAACCCTTCCAGCTACACAACGTATCTCATGTCATAGCGACAAAGATACCACAATCTGTCATAACGGCTAGGTTCACTATAAGGAAAACTATCAGCGTGCCTAGGCCTTCCACCGGTGTCGGAACATACCTTGAAGGCATACTTGGTGTGCAATAGTTTCTGGTCTTTGAACCAGGACATGAGTTCGACCATGAACTCGGGTGTGACCTTTCCGTCCTGTAGTGACGGACCGGCGTAGTCATCCTCGATCGCTGTCGGCAGAGGTCGCGACGGTCAGCAACAGAGGCCGCCGCCCCGAACCACCTATCTAAGGAGGGGCACAACCCACCGCCCCGATCTCGCCCGTGTCTGAAAAGGGACATACACACAGTCCGCCGCTCCCAGCCCGCCTGCCTAATCATGGGGCACGGCTCGGTGTCCCATTACGGCAGACTAGGGCCCGCGGCTAAAATCTAGGGAAGGACACAGTCCGCTGTCCCGATCCCACCCGGGTCTGAAAGGGGACACAGGCCACCGTCCCCGAGCCTGACAATGTCTAGAGAGGGGCCACACCCCGCCACCAACAGGCGACTATCCAGGGCCTGTCAATGTCTAGGAGGACTGAACCCGC
Source organism: Amphibalanus amphitrite (assembly GCF_019059575.1). Lineage (NCBI taxonomy): Eukaryota > Metazoa > Arthropoda > Thecostraca > Balanomorpha > Balanidae > Amphibalanus > Amphibalanus amphitrite. The sequence goes on from NW_024881751.1 coordinate 648,241, forward strand.
CGTCCCAGCGGTGAAAAGCGGCAGCTGGCGTCAACGGAGGGATCTAGGCCGCCGGTCCAAGGCAGAATATGGAGGCGGCCACAAGGACAAGTTGAATGAATTGATGGCCTACTCTCCTTCCTGAAATCTAAGGGATAGTTTCAGTCACATTTTCACCAAGCCATGACACTATACACCCCACACCACAGGGAGATGCCCACTCACTCATCGACTCGATGTTTATCAGTTCGGCGACCGTCTTCTGGGGCTCATCGTCTACCGCGATGGCGCGTTCGAACCGCAGTCGGTTCACGATGGTCCGGCACTTGTTGTACTTTTCTCGCGCGTCCTTGTCCCGTGGTCGTGCCTTCACCACCTGGGGAAGATCCGTGAGGGCGGTGAGTGGGTGGACACGCGACGGCCGTCTCATGATAGGGAGCGCACAGTGTGTGGAGTCTGGTCATTTGTTACTCACAGCCTGCGCCTGCACATCGTGGCTCTGCGTTACACACATTGGACTGATTATAATTTAACGGGTGTGATAAAAAGCACGGGTAAAACTGACGTTTGAGTTACCTTTCTGAGACTATTCATGCTATTTTAACCCAGTGTTTGTGGTGTAAGTACAGTAGGTCTAAAGCATGCCTGTATTATGCACTCCGCATGGCCCTCCTTCTACGGATCATTCACGGCCAACGCCACAGCCACCGCCGACGATCTGTATTCTACTCACGCTCTCAAAGTCCCGTTCGGCCTGTTTCCACTTTCCCATGCCCATGTAGGAGGCGGCACGCCGGTAGTAGCCTTTGACGTAGGTCTTATCGAGCTCGATGGCTCGCGACGCGTCCGTCAGCGCGTAGCCAAAGTTCTCCAGTCGGAGGTGTGCGGCGCTTCGGTTGGCGTGGTACACGTGGCTGTTCGGACACAGCTCGATCGCCTTCGTGTACAAGTCGATCGCCTCTTCATAGCACTCCGCTGCCGGTGGAGAACGCAGGTCAGGACGATGACGGGGATTACCAGGTCAATTGCTTTCGGTCAGGTCAGGCAATGCAAGGGAATCCTGGGACAACTGCCGAGGCTTGAAAGGACAGTTTCTCCCCTGTTAGCCATGATAAAATGAATCTGCTGCGATTTGAAAAACAAGCACATGGTGAAGTAAAATAAAGTGTTGCTCTGAAAAGTGGAACACTATCATTACTTACGTGACAAAACACTGAAGTTTTGTCTCTTCCATGAGCTAAGCCAAAGTAAGCATGTTCGTGTGCCCCGACTTACCAGTAAAACGTTCATTTGCTTGAGTTTTAAATGCCTCTGCCTCCGCTTTTCTATCTTCGTCTGACTTTGTAGATGTCTGTGAAAGGAACAGGGAATCTATCAAAAGCATTTTTAACGGGTTTGATGACAAAAAAAAATCCAGATTAGATGCCTAAAGACATGGTAGAGCCATGTAGAGCCAAGCGCCTTTGAGGGTTGTAATTCTGGTTCCTTGGTTCATGGCTCCAAAATACATGCTGACGAAAGTTTGTCGAAATCAAACAACGAAGCTTGAGCCACATGTTTGTGGTAGATGCTAAGGTTCATTCGATTGTACTTTTTCATTCTGAGGGCATACGATCATGTGATCTTTAGCCCACATACGGCGACCGGACACTCATCGGACTTCGGAGAGCATGTTGCAAAGTCGTCTTCATGAAGATAAATGAAAATCGGAAAGTTTGAGTACCAAAAGCAATAGAAGTGCAAGTGGTGTTGCACGTGAGCTTCGATTAGGTTGGTTTAGGTTAGATCAGGCCACTGATCCTTTCTCAGGCTTCTACCCAGGCATCAGAGGACGCTGTTACCGACATGCCCCCCCCCCCCCCTTCCGATTACTCAAATGCCGGCCGTACCGATAAAAAGCGCTAGTCCACCAGTGATAAGACGATAAGAGAGCCTGGTGCCTACTCCGCACTGCCACTGTGCGCTTGTTCCGCCGTAGCCCAGTCAGGGCCAAATAAGTAATAAATTTAGACCAGATGTTTGGATGGATGAATTGAGTTGAAGCCCACACTAAGCGGAGCTTCTTATGCACGTCCCACCCCTATCATCCGACCAATGACCAGACTGCATAACATGGTAGCGTTGACGAGATCTCGGAGGCGCACCGGCAATCTGCCTATGCGCAATTTGCTGCGGACTTAGAGATGTCGCACAGTTTTCCGGAATTTACAGTGCTTTTTTACGGATTTACCATGGATTACCAGACGTGGCAGTGCTGCGGAGTCGATGGATTTTCGGGTGACTCCGACTCTGACTCCGGCTTCAAAATCGATTCCGTCTCCGACTCCGACTCTCTGAGTCGGAGTCGGACTCTGACTACGGACGTTTTCCTTACAGTCCGTATCATGATAATAGAGTTCATAATGGAGATGTTTTTATTTTGCTGGAAAAGATCCTTTGTGCCTTCCAGGGCCTTGAATCGCAAATATGCTTTATAAACAGCATGCAGAATTCAAAGCAGGTCCTAAAGAATCCGCCGCCTTCTGCTTTCGCTGAAAACGCTCGTCCAAAACAGGAATACCTACCTATGGCCTTTCTACAACAAAATTTGAATTTCGAAAGGTCAACGAGCATAGTATCAAGCAAACAGGTGCAGGGCATGACGGATAGTGAGCCATGCGGAGTTAACTCCGACTCCGGGCAGAACCGTCGACTCCGACAGACCTCCGACTCCACAGCCATGGTCAGTGGTGCAGATTTTGCGAGGGCTGTGACAAGACACTTGTGCTGAACTACTGCTCCAGCATGATCATTGTCATTATATTTTAGTGTCAAGGTCTAGCTACACTATGCGGGATCCTACGTCCGTGATCTGCGAGTTTGCGGGTTTTGCAGAAAATTGGTACGCAGGTCAAGTTCAGCTGATAGGAAATACACAGGGTCGGCTACACTGGGGTCACGCAGATTCAGTCAAGGAAATGCCGGACGTTCAGTACAGGAAATGCCGGATAGTCAGGACGGTCAGGATGTTCCGTACCGATATTAAGTTCAGAGCTACGAACTTTTTTGCAGAATCTGCGTGATTGCGTGATATGAGACAGCTGTTGGCGCACTTGGTGGCGCACCGTATGAATCCTCCAAGTGACGTAAATGATAATTGTTTCTTTAATTTTCATGTGTTTTTGATGTTTTATTTACCTAATGAATTTATTATTGATGAAATAGTATAGAAGGTAGCAAACTTAGGTAAGCGTTTGTTGCGAAAACATTTATTAGTTGTTATTATTACGTCAGCATAAAATAATTCACGGAAATTCTGGAAAAACGCAGAAACCGATGTCAAGGGAGTCTCGCAATCACAGATCTGCAGATCACGCACGTAATTTCCTGGACGGTCACGCGTAGTGTAGCTCAGCCTTTAGAGCTACCTAATTAGGTACTTGAAACACAGAGAGCCGGAAAGGGAGTAATTGCTGTTTTAAATGCAGTTTCTATCATCAGAAACCAATTTCAAGCAGAATATATGGACTTGTTTGGTACATGCTCATGAAGCTTTCCAGCTTGGTTGGTGTAGCTGGTGCAGACTTGTCACCCTGGCTGATGCAACTCATAGACTCATTGCCATGCTTTGCAGAGGTCGCCTCAATCATAACTAGTGCACAGTGCATGTCCTATGTTCACTATGAGCCACTGTGCAGTGTAAACTATCAGTGTACTCTGGTTGTCATAGCACAAGCATTGCGTAGAACAGACGAACGAGCCACTGCCAAAAACAAAGCTTCAAAACAAATGACATTACCATTTACCACAAATCAGTTGGGCAAACTAGACTTTTGGAATCAAAATATGGAGGCATCAATAATTTGATTCTGGTGGGAGGAGCCATGACCAAATATGGGCATGGAATCAATTTTTTGATTCATTTTGGTACACTTTTGACTTCAAATGTATCGTTACGGTTGAAAAAAGGCCCATGACGGTGAGATTTTTATTTAAAAAGGTAGAAAAATGTGGTAGGTTTGCAAAAAGTGTTACCTCAAAACTAAGAAATTGTCCCTTTGACCTTGTGAATGGGAAAAAGACAGAGCCACTGTCCATCACGTAAAAGCTGTTTTGAGGAAATCACACTGTATGTTATTTTTGTATCATGAATGGCATACTAAACAATCAGTATTTGTGTAAAATGGCAAAATGAAATTTTCAAACCCCTAATTATCATTGTTGTAGTGCTTTTATATTTATTATATGGTTTTTACCTGCTGCTTCAGTTTTTGTATTCTTGACATTTAAAAATTGTGAATTGTTATCAAATGTAGTGAAGGTAAAGTACAACAATGCTATAGGTATCTGTTGTGGTGCTGAGGATACCACTAAATGAGAATAATAGAAAGATAAATGATGTATTCCTGCAAGTTATTGTTGCCTATCTGCCTTGACCTCGGATTTTTTCGAATGTGCTACTGCTTCTCGATGAGATGAACACAGTGGTGGCCGAAATTTTTAACTCGGACCATAAACAAAGATTCTACAGGGTACGGGGACTAAAATTAACGTTTAAAGTGACCTTGACCTTGACCTATGACCTTGACCTCGGATTTTTTCAAATGTGCTACTGCTTCTCGATGAGACGAACACAGTGGTGGCCGAAATTTTCGGATAGCTCCAAAAATGAAGATTTTATAGGGTACGGCGATTTTTAAAGTGACATTGACCTTGAACTATGACCTTGACCTCGGATTTTTTTGAATGTGCTACTGCTTCTCGATGAGACGAATACACTGGTGGTCGAATTTTTCAAATCGGACCATAAACAAAGATTCTACAGGGTACGCGGTATTTTGACCTCTCAAGGTCAAACGGTTTGACCTAGGAAAAAAAGGTCACCATTTTCGAACTCAGCGTGCCATGGGCTATCTGTATGCCAATTTTGAGCGAAATCATTACTCGAATTTGAATCCGAATACGAATACGACGCTAACTTTATGGACATTGATTAGGGAGGAATGTTGATATCCTGATTTAAACAAACATGGCATCTCGCATCGTAAAATTAACGGGAATGTCCCTCCTTACCCTGACGATCAGTGGTGCCTGTGACTCTACGTCACCGTCACACACTGCGCCGCTCAGCATCACGATGATAAGCAGCAGTAGCAGGCTGGCGGTAGCCGTGGCCAGCGCCACGGACCAGCGCCTCTGGCCAGCCACCAGCGCCTGCACGGCCGGCGCACAGCCGGCGCTGAACGAGCCCTCTGCGCCGCTGCAGTTGGCCGCCGCGGCCCGCTCGCAGCACGAGTCGGGCACCGTGCCGTTGCCGAGCACTGGCGCCCAGTCGGCGGCGCCGGTTGGTCCGCAGCAGCGCAGCGCTCGCTGCACGTGGTCCCAGTCGCGCGCCGTGGACGAGTTGTTCCGGTACTGCTCCAGCGAGGCGTTCATGGTAGCGGTGACGTGGTCCAGCGTCCCAAACCGGCCTCTGAGAGTCTCACTGGTGTCCATGTTCTCTAGAGGGCCCATACAGGGATCTTTGAGGACATTATACATACGTAGACCTCTGAAGGGCAACACGAATCTTTGAGGATGCCTTCGAAAATTTTTGAAAACCTCAACTGGCCTATGATAGTTCAGCCGAACTTTTGAGGCGACAGACTTTACTGACCCCAACCCGGCATCTGAGGGGTCACAACTCACGTGTCCCTCTGAGGGCCGCAACACATGTTTCTTATGTCCTCCTACCAACGTAGGATTCGACACAGACCCCGACGGTTCACACTGTTATTCGAGGGCTCCAGGCTCACCCTGGGCCTAGTCTCTTAGCGCCCGCCGCCCACACTGGCTTCTGAAAGCTCGTGTGCCCTAAAGGGCTTTCCGGGCCCACCTTAGGCTCGGAAAGCCCTAAAGCACCACATACACGTAAATGTTTGGGGTGACCCACGCCGATCTCCGGGAACCTAAGCAGGCTTCTGACTGTCCACACTGACCCTGAGTGGCCTGAAATGGCCTGGAAGTCGCAATCCTATCTCTAAGGGATCCCTTGCCGCTATGCCGTGCGTAACTTTTGGTTCCGTTAAATATTTTTGGTCGCGTTTGCAGCGCTTCCCTTCACTCGAAAAACCAGAAACTTTTTGTTCACACTCGAGTGAACAAAACACTTCTTCTCACTGCAGCAAGGATGAATGATGTACTTCCGATTCACACTTCCGACATTCTCTCTCAGTCTCCGCCGAATGCCCAATTCTAAGCTACAATCGGCGGCTGGGATAAGCCCTATGCATTTCACGTAAAACCTCGGCATGCATGCGTGAATGGAGGTTTTAGCGAGGTGATCCGATTCAAATGGAGCGTTTTTCACCTTCTTCTGGGTAATGATCATGAGCGACGAGAGTCTGCACAGGGGCCCTCTGCAGTGCGTCGGCAATCGCAGCCACTCAGTGTAATTCTAACGGTCGTTTTTGTTCAGAAATTTCAAAATTTTGATTTTTTTTTGTAAAAAAATACATGCTATAGCTAGAATGAAAACTTTGTCACCATCGGATTCCTCGCACCATTGCGCGTCGAATGATATGTAAAACGAGTGAGTAACGGCTGGGGAAAGGCAAGATTTAACACAAAACTTGATTTTGCCCCCCCAACCGAAAATGTCTGGTGACGCCTATGACCTATGACCTTGACCTCAGATTTTTTCGAATGTGCTACTGCTTCTGAGACGAACACAGTGGTGGCCGAAATTTTCAAATCGGACCATAAACAAAGATTCTACAATTCTACAGGGTACGGGGACTAAAATTAACGTTTAAAGTGACCTTGACCTTGACCTATGACCTTGACCTCGGATTTTTTTCAAATTTCCTACTGCTTCTCGATGAGACGAACACAGTGGTGGCCGAAATTTTCAAATCGGACCATAAACAAAGATTCTACAGGGTACGGGGACTAAAATTAACGTTTAAAGTGACCTTGACCTTGACCTATGACATTGACCTCGGATTTTTTCGAATGTGCTACTGCTTCTCGATGAGACGAACACAGTGGTGGCCGAAAATGAAGATTTTATAGGGTACGGGGACTAAAATTAACGTTTAAAGTGACCTTGACCTTGACCTATGACCTTGAACTCGGATTTTTTCAAATGTGCTACTGCTTCTCGATGAGACGAACACAGTGGTGGCCGAAATTTTCAAATCGGACCATAAACAAAGATTCTACAGGGTACGGGGACTGAAATTAACGTTTAAAGTGACCTTGACCTTGACCTATGACCTTGACCTCGGATTTTTTTTCGAATGTGCTACTGCTTCTCGATGAGACGAACACAGTGGTGGCCGAAATTTTTAAATCGGACCATAAACAAAGATTCTACAGGGTACGGGGACTAAAATTAACGTTTAAAGTGACCTTGACCTTGACCTATGACCTTGACCTCGGATTTTTTCGAATGTGCTACTGCTTCTCGATGAGACGAACACAGTGGTGGCCGAAATTTTTAAATCGGACCATAAACAAAGATTCTACAGGGTACGGGGACTAAAATTAACGTTTAAAGTGACCTTGACCTTGACCTATGACCTTGACCTCGGATTTTTTCAAATGTGCTACTGCTTCTCGATGAGACGAACACAGTGGTGTCCGAAATTTTCAAATTGGACCATAAACAAAGATTCTACAGGGCACGGGGACTATTTTTTTTTTTATAAATTTAGTCCGAACGGCTGAATGGGTGGATTTGAGGAATCAGAGCCCGCACTAAGCATAGCTTGTTGTGCTGACCCTAATCCCACCACCCGATCGCGCAATTCCAGTTGTATGGCAGAATTTTGTCCGAACGTTTAACGTGCCCTAACGACTGGACACGGTCCTCTCCGCTCACTCACGTTACCTGGCTTCTGTGCGGCCCCTGCCACAGACACGCACGCCATTACACGTAGGAGCTAAATGTGGCCGCCCGCACCGGGGCTTGAACCGGGCTCTCACTTCCGGCTAAGCGGCGAACTCCGGCGCTTTTATCCACTCGGCCACGGAGAGGACGCTTTAACGTAAATTAACGTTTAAAGTGACCTTGACCTTGACCTATGACTTTAACCTCGGATTTTTTCAAATGTGCTACTGCTTCTCGATGAGACGAACACGGTGGTGGCCGAAATTTTCAAATCGGACCATAAACAAAGATTCTACAGGGTACGGGGACTAAAATTAACGTTTTAAGTGACCTTGACCTTGACCTATGACCTTGACCTCGGATTTTTTGAATGTGCTACTGCTTCTCGATGAGACAAACACACTGGTGGTCGAATTTTTCAAATCGGACCATAAACAAAGATTCTACAGGGTACGCAGTATTTTGACCTCTCAAGGTCAAACGGTTTGACCTAGGAAAAAAAGGTCACCATTTTCGAACTCAGCGTGCCATGGGCTATCTGTATGCCAATTTTGAGCGAAATCATTACTCGAATTTGAATCCGAATACGAATACGACGCTAACTTTATGGACATGCGAGATCAAGATTGTGACTCGATCTAATGCTATCTGGCCGGAGTGACTAGGGCTCCAGACTCCAGGAACCCAACAAGACGACGGCTTTGCTTGGAGCAGTGCCTGCGACGTTCGTTATTTCTACCTCGCCCGATCACGGAGCGATTGTGGCCCGGTGCAGTGCAAAACAAAGCGTGCTACCTCTCCCTCCCTCTGTGTAATGTGAGTGCCTTATCTGGGCTCGGCCTCGGCCCGGTCCCCTCCCCTCTTGACTCGGGCCGCTCTCATGTCCTTCCCCGCGCCACGCCTCGGGTCTCTACTCACCCCTCTGCCCCTCCCCTCCCACCTCGTGTCGGCATTCCATGCTCACTACATTCAAGCCCCTAATAGAGCTAGTAATGGTTCGGACTTCGGATAAGCCACTCTACCTCCCCTCGACGGGTCCCCTCTTATTTGTACCTGACCTGTCTTTGATGTCGGTTCACAATGATGTGAAATTTGTTTTTGTATTTTTCCAGCGCACGCAGGCGGATCTCGACAACCACGCCAACCAGTTGAATCCCAACAACTGGCGCTTCAAGCCCAAGCTTCGCGGCCGGTGAACGCCACCTTTGAGATCGTTCGTCAGCAGGTTACGACTAATGACTGGCTTGCTTTGTCAGTAGCGGCCCTATATACGGCCTTGGTAGCGGCGGAACACCTTCAATTAAGGGGGGGGAGGGGCACTGCCGACTTGTGGTCCCATTCTTTCCACGCAACGCCCATAGGGCTAATGTTGGGCTAATGTTAAAATGCCAAAATCAAAGGGGGGCACGGTGCCCCGGTGCCCTCCCCGTTCCGCCGCCTGTGTCCTTTGTATTGCAGCCACTTCATGCTTGCTTACCAGGCACCGTATCGGTACAGGCTATAACGGGATATTTATTATTTGACTTCGAGAAGATGTCAGATATTTGTTTTGCGATGCGCAGTGCGATGTTGGTCACCGTCATATGATGCCCAAATTTGGTGTTTTGGATAGTTAATACTAATACCCTAGCTGATATTGTGCGAGGAATAATCCTAGTCCCCTCTATGGTTTACTAAATTGTTTCCACTATTTTTCCCGGACCTGGGAAGGTGGGACCGCATGGGATGGCAAGAAGAGGCGGTGACATGGGTAGTCTCGCTCTCACGTAGTGTCAATATAGGAACTCCGCGATCCGCAGCGATAAAAATGCGTCGAATAGTCTACGAGCGCGCTGCGCGGTACTTCCAAACGCTCATCTCACACACGCATGTTCAGTGGTCATTGAACAATGAACATTCTTTGAACGTCAAGCTGGCGTGACAAGCTTTGTGCCGTCTCGTGTCCATGGTGTGTCCAAGATTCTTGGTGTATCAAAAGTGGAAATAGCCGGTGCGCCGTATGGGAACCCGCCAGCCCGCCGCCATAGGGAAATCAATGCTTTTTGTCGCTTTTTCGCTCCTTATGAGTCACTTGATCTAATTAGAGCTTAACTAGGAACGAGGCGGATCACTTGGACGCATGCGGGAGCCGAATTCGTTGTTTTGAAGCCAATACCTGGGAAACCCTATCCGCCCAATCTACATGCCCTTAACCCGCGCCCCACTGGGGGGGGCTATTTATAGCCCCCTCCCGTTTTTCTGCAATAACTTCCAAACCGCTTGACGTATCGACGCCAAACTTTCAGTACCTTCGGCTGCATCAATTGTCAAAATTTGAACTTCGTACCTACCATAGGTCGGCCGGAAATGACGTCAGAGTGACGTCATGAGCGGCCGATTTCGACGCAAAACATTGAACCACGGCAATCGCTCCCAAGAGCTCAGTTTTTAAGCTAGATCCAATTTCTTTGCATGAGAGGACTCAGAATAGACTGCGCTATCAAACTGCTATCTCGGTTTTTCGAAATATTGAAAAATTTCGAAAATTTTATATAATAAAATTCAAAATTTTTATTTTTACATTTTTTTCATTTTTTTTTGACTTTTCGAAAAACCCGGAATATATGTGATAGAACGCATTATTATGACTAACTCTAGCAAGTTTAGCTAAATATCTTCAAATATGGCCAAGTTATACGCATTATTGCAAAAAATTAATAATTATTAATTTTTCAAATCAATTTTTTTTTTCAGCACGAATTTCACATCGTACGCCAATATAAATAGCACCATCGTGTTCCTGAGCTCAAACCGCATCCAATAGACACCTTTGTTGAAAAATTTTAACTTCAAAATTTGACCTTTTTGGACCTGAAAGTGACCTGACCTAAGCTAAATTTGACTCAAAATGACCTCGAATGACACAGACGACATCAAATTCGAAATTTTTGGCCTAAATGGACCATAAAACATGTGTCACGTGACCGACGGATGATATAATATTTTCGTGACCTGTGATGACCTGACCTTGACCTGAAAATCAAAGTACAAGTTTGATACCCTCAGAGTATCTAGAGCATCTGTTTACGAGTGTGTGAACCAAAAATGAGCCTGATATGACTTGTAAGACGGCGGCCAGAGCCCAAAACGTGAAGAAGCCAAAATGCTAATAATTTTTACTTTGACCTGACCTGTGACGTTATCTGTGACCTTGAGGTCAATGAAATTAGGTCTCGCTCGGCAGTTTTTCCGGGGCTATCAGACGCCGTTTGAATTTTGACGATCGGCCCAGTAGTTTCGGAGCTAGGAGGGGGGCTATGAATAGCCCCCCCCCCCCAGTAGGGCGTGTTACGCAGACCCCAGTGGGGAGCGGGTTAAAGTTGAGCGCGGCCGTTTTCGGTCGGGATTCCGTGACCTTTTGGCGAAATCGCCTTATTTATTCAACCAGGGTGGACTAATTCGCTTAACTAGGAATAAGGCGTTGATGAGAATTATTCAAGGAATAGAGCTGTGCAAATTTTTTTTTGTTTTGCTACAACTGTATCCGCCCTCGAACGATTAATATTGTTGCATCTTGCCATTCTACTGTTGTCTATGCTCTTGCATATCGTGGGATTAAATGGTAACAGAAAAGTTCGGGAAAGTGGTGTGATTAAAGTCATATTTTTCCGCCGGCAGGTTGCCAGGGGAAGAGGTCGGGTATGCCTGAGCTGTGCCCTTGGCCTTGATCGAGCGGGGGGGGGGGGGGGCGGGTTCAGGGTTATTCAATTTTCATTGAAGGGTACGATGCCGCTAGTCACTGCTGAAAAAGTCATCAGAAAATAGCTCAGTCTTCCTCTATGAGCTGTCATGACCGGGAAACGTAGCACCGTGCCGACGTAGCAATGTCCCTGCCCGAGCAGCTTCTGATTCCGCCCCCCGGACCAGTGCGGTCGGCCCTGGCGCTCCTTCGCCTGCCCGTGTACTCGGCTGCCCCTTCCGTGCCGGGTTGAGTGGGAAGACCGTGCTGTCCGCGCGGTGGATAGCAACAGCCAGACAGTGGGACATCAGACATGAGACAGATACGATAGCAAGTCCAGCCAGATAGCGCGACAGATAGCGGATGACCTTCCTGCACCTATCGGCCCGTTGAAGCTCAGTGGCAGGTGGCTCTGCGCCGGCGCGACCAGCCACGATGGGGTGCGGCTGCTGCTGCGTGACGCTTTTGTCCGTGTCTGTGCTGGCGATGTCCGGCACCCTGCTGGGGGTCGGGGTGAGCCGGCTCGCCGACACCGAGGCTCTGGCCGTGGCCCGACTGGACGGCGGGCAGTGTATCTGGGCAGACTTCTGTGTGTCGAGCGACGTCTGGACGACCGTGTTTGGCGGCGCCGGCCTGCTGCTACTGCTGCTCATCCTGCTGTCGTGCCAGTCTAAGCTGCTGCTCGCCGGCATGCTACTGCTGCTGGCGTTCTTTTTCGTGGCTGCTCGTCTGGATGACATCACTGGTGAACCTGCCGGCGGGACGCTGGACCACGTCACCGCTACCATGAACGCCTCGCTGGAGCAGTACCGGAACAAGTCGTCCATCGCGCGCGACTGGGACCACGTGCAGCGAGCGCTGCGCTGCTGTGGACCCAGCGGCGCCGCCGACTGGGCGCCAGTGCTCGGCAACGACACGGTGCCGGACTCTTGCTGCGAGCGGGCCGCGGTGGCCAACTGCAGCTCCGCGGAGGGCGCGTTCAGCGCCGGCTGTGCGCCGGCCGTGCAGGCGCTGGTGGCCGGCCAGAGGCGCTGGTCCGTGGCGCTGGCCACGGCTACCGCCAGCCTGATGTTGCTGATCACCGTGACGCTATGCAGCGCAGCATCTGGCGACAGCCACGCAGATACATCGACGACTGAACCGCTTATCGCCGGGGTAAGGACATTCCCGTTTATTTTACGATATAAAATGTTACCTATGTGTGATTAAATCAAGACATGAACAATGAACATTCCTAATTATGCGTCGCCGGCCGTCAATAATCGTGATTTAAATAACCGTAAATAATCGTAACCGTAATAAAAGTATCACAATCGTAAATAAAAGTTTACAATTAACCTAATTATTTGAAGATTCATTTTTGAGTTGTTCACACTTGTCCGTCTTGAAGGTCAACCATATAGGGACAGGCAATTGAAGAAAAAAAAAACGTGGGGCACCCATTTGAACATTCGATCATTTTGGTGAGCTGAGTTCAAGGATTCAAGATTTGCGATTCGACCTGATGCTACCTGGCGCGGTCGGAGGCCGGAGTAACTATAAGGGTCGAGGAACCCTTGGACCAGTGTCTGCGACGTTGGTTATTTCTCCTTGACCCCATAAAGAGGCCGTCGTGGCCCGGTGCAGTTCAAAACAAAGCGTGCTAGCATTGTAAGATACTGGCACAGATCAGTCACTCGACCTTATGTCCTCGCCTGCTCTCAGTCTTATCTCTTATCGACACAGGGCCAGGTCTGGCTTTGAGGTCTGTTCACCATGATTATTGGTTATTTACTGACCTGTGTTTCACGTCTTTTTCCAGCATACGCAGGCGGATCTCGACAACCACGCCAATCAGTTGAACCCCAACAACTGGCGCTTCAAGCCCAGGCTTCGAGGCCGTTACTACCGGGGCACGTACTAACGACGTCGATGCGATCGGCAGAAGGTTGAATGCTGATTCCGGTCAGCAGGTTGGACTTTTGGCATATTGTATATATAGCCATATAGTGCCTACATACTAGACATGCATATATGTAGGTATGCCTACAAACCAGGCACTGAATGTAGGTATACCTACTGCTAGATCATACTGGCTTCTTTGATTTCGAGGAAATATCTACCTATTTCTTTTTAGTTGATGCACAATTTTGATGTCGGTGTTATGTTCAGCTCTGAGTTCATATTGGCTTAAATTGATATTTTGGCGTTCTTTATATTATACCTAATGAACACCTTAGCTGATCTTATGTGAGGAATAACCCCAGTCGGTTATGTGGTTCAAAAAATTGTTTTCACGATTTTTTCCGGGCCTGGGAAGGTGGGATGGACAGAAGAGGCGGTGGGATGGGTTGAGTCTCACGTGATGTGAATAGGAACTTGACCATCGCTGTGATCCATAGCAATACAAATGCTTCGAACATACTACAAGCGTGATACTCGCAAATACTTATTTCGCACACTCATGCAAAGTGATGGTACACACATTGAACGTCGTCACCGTTCCGTCATTTCCGTCAGAAGTCAGAATAGTCAAATCCTTCTCCTCCACGTCTCAACCCCCTGATCCGGGTTGGACGGGCAACTTTATCCCACGCGGGGTTGCCCGTAAGCCGAGGACGCCCGTAGCCGGGTGTGCTGAGTGCTTGGGGTCTGCTCGGCCTGTCCTCTGGACGGGCTCAGTCCCGGCAACTCACCAGAGGGCTCGCCCAGACCAATGCCACCCCCTAATTCCTATCATCCTTCCGGCTCTGCAATGGTCTTTTCAGACCGAAAGGACCTAACCCAACAAAACAAACACATATTGAACGTCACACTTGCGCGTGACGAGCTACTCGTGCCAAACACTCAATGTTCCACTCATCTGTTTATTTCTATCTAAAATATGCATGAATGTAGATGGATGAGCAGGGTTAGACGTTGGAGCGCTAGACGCTGCAACTCCGATAGTAACAGGGCACCAGAATGATGACTGATGAGTGTTACATTTGACATCTTGCGCATCGAATGCCTATTAATGATGCCTTCTAGGAATAGTGCCTACATTCACACACTTGGAGATGAACTTGGATCATTAAAAGGGGCATTTGTATATGCAAAGAAAAGGGAGCGCAACCAGGCGTTTGACCATTTAAAGGTTCATGTCGCCAGCTCTATATGTCTATTATGTTAGTGAAAACTGGGAATCCTATCCGACAGCTACCCGGTGCATTCGTGATTGAGCTACGAGCGGCGCTGCCTCACTCAGGGCCTTTCCTAGTGCGTACGTTAGACGCCAGAGAGTAACTTGGGCTGCAGACGGCCGCGCCGTCCCGTCATCAGCAGCGCCCATTCTTACCAAACATCGTTACGCATTCGTAACTAATACCTCACATTGCGTGCTAGCTTGTAAGTGTGCAATCTCACCAGCAGCGCCACTTTGATACATTGAGCTATGCTGCAACAATGCACCGGGCAGCACGCAATTGCATTCATGCATGGGCTGAAAGGTTATTTAGCCTCGAGCTGTACGCTGGGCAGCCAACTGAAAATAACGCACTTTCAAATGACGCACACGGCACAGGCCAGCCAGTCTGGTTAGATGGCCAGCCAGTCTCCATCGCCGGCGAATCCGCGCTGACCTCATTTAGCTGCCATGCCAACTTCTTCCAGCATCGCGGCCATCTCGTGTGGACCCTCTCCGAACTTCTCCGACTGTTGTCGAGTCAGTGCTGCCGAGTAGGACACCAAGCCGTTAGGCAGAGATGAAGGGACTGGGAGGGACTTCGAGTCGAAAGGAACCGCCTGAAGGAACCCAATGGACAGCTCGCTCGGTGAGGGAACGATGGATCGGGAGGGACCGCCTCCAGGGACCCAATGAGACAGCCCACACGGTGAGGGACCCATGGGTGGGAACTCGGGAGGGACTGCCTTCAGAGACCCAGTGAGACAGTTCACTCGGTGAGGGACCCTTGGGTCGGGAGGGGCCGCCTTCAGGGAGCCAGGAGTTACGAATTCAGGGACCCAACGGGACAGCTCACTCGGTGAGAGGCCCTTGGGTCGAGAAGGACCGCCTTCAGGGACGCTGAGGACGTTGTTCTATATACCCTGCTGGGGACCAGTAACTGTTACTGGCTACCCTTGCCTGAGGACAGCTCTACCAGCGACAGCGACCGGGGAACACCGCTAACAGGGACCCGGGAACGGCTCACAGCCCGATCGGCGAGCCAACCCGCGGCACAGCGTACCTTCAAACATGAACAGAGTGCACACCGTACCTTTCTGTCGCTGTCGCAGCTCGCGGCGGGTCATGTGACCGCGCAGACAGCCGTAGAAGGCCAGGGCGTAGAGGACGCCGCACACGCCGCTGGCCACACCCATGGAGCGCATGGCGATCACGGGGCCGAACAGCGCCATCAGGTAGCCGCCCAGGAAGCTGCCAATACCGCGGCCTGACCGGCAGCGGGGGAGCGGGCGCAGCGGTCAGCCGCGAACGGTCATCTGCACGTAATGAACTTATCATAGCCTTGAAGTTATCCGAAACAAGACTGCTTTTTCCTAAAGGACGGTAAGAAAAGATGCTTTTAATGGAAGTATTATATTATATGGAAAGGATAATGATTTAGCGGCCGATTGTACTAATTATATTTCAGAAAAACGTATAGTTAGGTATGCATGTTTTTCGTACTAAACTCAACATCGTCACATGCTCGATTCTGCAGGGCCAGTGAGTTGAACCTGCTATGGTCAGAGCAGTTCTACCTAGGCTTCATCAATGCCAGCATCCAGATTCCAGCAGGTAGGTACATGTTTTTGCTTATAGCCATGAAGCGAAGCTGGATGGAGTCTAATCCAACAGTGGATCTTATGTTTGCATTTTTTTCCACTGTTCTGCTTAGTGTTCGGTTCTTCGTACCGAAGCTGTAGTGAAGGGCTCCGGCGAAGCCTGTCAGCGTGGCCAGCAGCCCTGGTGGCGCCAGCTGGCCTGCGTAGGTAGCAGCACTGTTCCACATCAGATGGGTAGTGGCCACTTCTAGCAGCTCGAACGGGAAGGCTAGCCACGGGTTGCTGTCGGCAGCAGGATCCAGCATGGTCAGCCTCACAGTCTATCAGATGGCAAATATCGGCATATCAAACGGTCTCAGGCGGCAAAGGGGACGAGGTGTGGAGCATGATTCTGAGTTTGCTGTCAAATCCTGTACACAATTTATTTCGCAAAGAACAGGCACCTACCTAACAATACTTCAAGAAGTCACCGCTAGGGAACGATTGTGAGGTAGCATAGACTACTGTATTACTGAGTAGTCTATGGAGTGACGGAAGTCTATGATATTGAGTAGTCTATGGAGCTCTACGTAAGTCATTAATCTTATCCAACAACCACACTGTCACGAATCAATAACGCCCTTGAACACTGCGGACACCCATTGTCCGGTGCACCGTCCCGGCCACCCGCCTGTGACGCCTGTCGGACTGAGGTTCCGAGACTGATGGCTCACCGGATGTACGAGTAGCCGACGTAGCGCGCCAGGTAGCCGAAGAAGGAGATGATGAGGATGTTGATGTGTCCGATCCGGCTACAGATGGCATCAGACCACCAGTTGGCAGGGATCGAGGCCAGGCCGGCCACCGTCATCGTCAGCCCTGCTCAGCACGCGCAGTGTCAGAACTGGGACCGGACGGTAGGTATAAAGCGAAACATGAGAGGGGACGGGAAACATGCCTTATAGGTACAACAGAACACCGAACGGCTGATGGCTGTAAAACATGGGATTGTAGACAACAGTCAATCGTGAGCTGCAGCCCACAGAAGCTTATGATGGAATTTTATGTTCCCTTCGCCGCTGCCTACATCCCTTGTCGGTTTTAATGCGAACAATTTAATTACCACGACATACAGACTTGGTCTCACCGAGCATGTAGGTAGGAGCTTTAAGTTTCTTCAGGAAGACGAATAAGAAACTCTCCAGGAATCCCCACATTGAACCCAAGATGGCCACCACAAGAATAAAGACGAGAGCTTCTGGACGCCGTAAAACCTGAAAGAAATCGACGTTTGCTCATCTCAAGTCAAGGCAGGATGACGACGACGACCAAAGATTATCAGTTGCAACGAGAAGTAAGCACTTCATGTTTTAGGCACATCAGTGATCAGTATGATCAGTGGGTTCCTACATGTAATGTTGATAAAACAAATCGACTATTACCCAGGTACCTATGCTTGAATTATATATGTGACTTATATACCTATGCATTATAATATACACATAGGTACTCCCAATGATGTGCTATCGGGTTACAACCATGCATATCTATCGCACAAGTGAGTTGTGCATATGGACCGTAGCCGCACCGCACCTTGAACAGTTGCCCGATGTGTGCCTTCTCCGGCAAGGAGACGTGTAGGTGGAACACGAAGATGGTCACTATGGTGAGGACCATGCAGATCTCCATCGCGTAAAACGCCGGGCTGTAGTCGGTCGCGCCTGAGGGATGCAGACGGTGCAGGCGAAAAACGGGTGAGAGCGAGTTAGAGGACACAAGTCAAGAGCCTGCATCGCTCGGTTCTTTTTTGAATGCTTGCTTAGTAGGTACGAGTATAAATGACAAATGAAGTACGCGATGCAAATAATATATTAGGCACATATATTCAGCATTTCTTCCCTGACCAGCCTCGGTGCAAATAGTTACAACAAAAGCTTTGGTCGTTGACTCACCGGGGGTGCTGACGGCATCGATAATGGCGCCGACCAGCGGAGGCATGATCACGCTGGCAATGATACCTCCGACTCTCTGGCGTCCAAAGTTCTGTCCGGGCGAGCGGAACTCCTTCACCACCGCTAAACACGTGGCGTCGAGCAGCGTGAAGGCCGGTGCCAGGAAGAACGTGGCCGCCAGCCGCAGGAAGAAGTAGGTCCAGTAGGTGGTCCGGTCCGAGATGGGCAGTTCATCGCCGGGCGCGCACTCGAGCCGACACCCGTCCGGGCAGCTGAGCTCCGCGTGCGCCAGCTCCAGCTCCGTGACGTTGTCGGTCAGCAGTGCCGGCAGCTGGCAGCCGTCAGCACCCAGCTGCAGCACCAGCTCGGCAGCTGCGCCGACCGACAGGCAGCTGTCGCCGGCCGGGCAGGCGAGCAGCTCCCCTTCGGAGTCGGGCGGACACTCCAGGTGACAGTGGAGACTGCGGGTGAGGTTGGCACAGCTGGGCGGCGGCCAGTCGGTGCAGGACAGCGCGGTGCCGTTGGCAGAGGCGGCCAGGGCCTCGGGTGTGGTGTGTGGACTCGGTGGAACGAACAGCAACGCGTGGTGGAACACACAGTGCATCACCAGACAGCCGATGTACAGGTCGCGAATTCGGCCCGTGCGATCCGCTAGAAAGCCTGCCGGAAGAGAAAGACTTAGTTACGACTCAATAGCGATTCAGCAGAGACTCAGCAGAGACTCAACAGTGACTCAGTCGCCTGACCTACCTTTGCCTTCCAGCTTGATCACTAACATTACAGTGCCTGCTGCCTTCTGCCTACCTGCTCTAAAGGCACGCAGCGTGTCGAAATATTGATGTTTGACGAATAAATATTGAGGTAGAAAGTCAATTTCCAATAAAAACAGTCCTTCCAGCGAGAAGTGTTTCCCACCGACGCGACGTTCCACGTCTTTCCGTTTTCTCATGTCTCACCGATGCCCTATTTCAATTCGATTACAAATGTCTCCCCAGAACCCATGCTTTCTCCATTCCCATGTCTCCCCAGCTCCTTCACATTCTTCCAAGTCCCCCACACTCCACACTCCAAAGTCTCACCGATGACGGGAGGTCCCAGGAAGCTGGCCACGGGCATGAAGAGGTAGACCTGGGCGACGTCAGCGAACGTCAGCCCGATGGACGTCATGTGCAGCGTCAGCAGCGGCAGGATCGAGATCCCGGCTGCCAACACGAACATCCACAGGTCAGTTAGACTTTGAAACGACCGCCGCTCCACAGGCATATGTATTGTCGGTAGGGGCTGTAGCGGTACCTATTTTATATACGGTTACGCGACAATTTATCTATTTAGGTACGGATGTAAATTGATAACAAGAGCTGGATTTTACCTATACTGCTGTTTAACTGGACCTCGTGAATGAGTTCATGATAAATTAGATACCTATACCTTTAACCTTGAGTTCTTAAGAATTAAGAACTGCCATTAAGTCATTTGATTATAGGTGCATTTGTTATGTACAAGTTATGTAGATAGGTATATGAAAATTATAAGAAAACGCAGAAAAATATAAAAAGCCATAATCATATTTCATAAAATGGAGGCTTAAATCATGACTATGTGAAATAACGTAATGCTGTTAGGACGTCTCGCTGAAGCCACAGATGAGTGGGTGTCAGGAGCCTCCAGTTTAGGTGTCAACGGGCGTCACAAAAAAGAAGCACGCATTTTCATTTGTCTCAAGTGTCAGATGACGTTGCATCTTTTGCTGTCAAATGATGGACAACTTCAGCGGAGAATGAATTATGCATCGTCATCTATCCATGTGACTAATGGTTTGGTTATTCAAACGAGACTTGAGACATCTTTAAGGTAAGTAGAGACGATAGATCCCACTACTCCGGAAGCAGGCACAGACCAGTGTCTAATGTGCTGTGATGACGGTGAAGCAATATCAATAGAAGACAACCGGTGCAATGACTTGCATTTTGCGCTGATGATGATTATGTCTTCAAAATATTGCCTTTATGTCCACACCTATACGGGCGACTGATGCGTAATAAAAAGTCGAATCCCCAAAAGCAAACCAATCATAGCAATGAAGCAGACACAAGAGCTGCTTATATTGGGATTTACCTATTCGATATTCTGTATTTTATGTTTTATTTTGCATTATAAAATGGGAAGTTACGGCACATAAACATATGCGTGAGCGGCATGTAAGCCGAAATAAGCGTTTAGTTTAGTTTTGATATGTCATGGATTGCACGCTTCGTCCTGCTCCCGATCGAAGATAGCTGAAACGCCATCACAGTGTGTTCGTTGAAGGGGCACAGGAAGCGGAAGGGGCACGGGTGCCTGTGTGTGCGCAAGTGGGTACACCTACGTGTGCCTGCATGTAGTGTCGTACCTCGCCCTATCCTCTATCTTAGTTTTCACTCGAGGTCGTCAGCTATGTAACCATTGTCTCTCTCGGAGGACACTGGTGTGTTGCTGTGGAAGTCACTGACAAACAGCGGGGGATGGCTGATGGCGGACACCCCTGACACGCCGAGTAGCGCAGGGGGCGGGTGGGCGCGCCTCCGCCCCCCGTGGCGAGGCACGCTGTTACAGCACCTCCGGTAGGCCGGCTCGTGTCACCGCAATCTGTCACCCTGGGTGGCGCGGGGAGAGAGAGAGAGAGAGAGAGAGAGAGAGAGAGAGAGAGAGAGAGAGAGAGAGAGAGAGAGAGAGAGAGAGAGAGAGAGAGAGAGAGAGAGAGAGAGAGAGAGAGAGAGAGAGAGAGGACACATGTCCAGACCAAGGTCACAGGGTGGAGAGGAGAGTGTGATCGGAGAGGAGCACCCCACTGTTGGCGGACACGGACCCCGCTTCCGCCACCGAACGGCAAAACCATGTTATCGATGCGCCAACATATCCCTTCGGTCTGTATAGTGACGGGCCACACGCACACACTCGAGACAAGATATCTGCGCCACGAGACCTCTGCGCCACAAGATATCTGCTTCACAATATCTTTACACGCTCGGATTTCATTACTTTCAGCTTTCGTCCTTCAGTTGAAGTCACCGGTGTGGCATTTTGAAATTAATTGGTAAGGCTCTAGTGGCTATTTTTAGGGGGGAGGGGAAGTCATTTTTGCTTTTGCCATTGGTAAAATACTAAAATTAAAGGGACCCTCCCACCTTCAAAAAATTTAATGAATTGGCATGAAAGTGATGTCGCTCGGTTCAGAAAGAGCAAAAACGAATATCTACCAAATTTCATCGAAAAATATTCACCGGTTTTCAAGATATTAGACTTTTACTTTTGTTTACTTTTTGGGATCTCCGCTGTTCCTAGCGACTTTATTTGAAAGTGCGGCATTTGTTGCGCGCAAAGCAGCATATACCACCGCGTGCTACCAAACGTTTTAGTAAAAGATTTAAAATCGTTAGATCTCCGCTGACGTCACAAATTCTAAGGGGGCATGCCAATGCATTAGCCCCTTAGAATCCGAAAACTGCAAGTTTGAAATTCGATATCTCCGAATTAAAGCGTTTTTCGATGTTGTGAGTGCCCAAACCGGTATTTTCAGGCCATGGCCACCAATTTGGCTATCTCAACTCAAATCTAATGTTAAGGTGGGAGGGTCCCTTTAATGGTAGGTCTCAGGGCATACCAGGTCTATTGTAAAAAAAAAAACTGTGGCTGAACCGACAGAGAAATGGAATATGCAAGTTAAGTAGGTATGTTTAACTCTGATGCGTTTTCTTTTAATCAGTTACTCGTTTTAATGTAACCGTTTTCTAAATTTCTACTCTGTGCATAAATGAGTGAAAAAGTCGATTCATCTTTTCGCTCATCAATTTTTGTCATTGTTTACTTATGATGTTTAGGCGTCGCTGCGTCTAACATTTGATTGAGTGATAAGTGATACAACACCTCCGTCGTTAAGTGTGTGCTCTGCGTGTGTACTGTGTACCTATCCTCTTGTACGTTCAAACGATAATATTAGCTCTAAAGATAGAACCACAGGAGCAATGCTCCCGGGCAAGGCACGTGGCAGTGCCGCTCCTTGGTTGCTTATGTGCTATGTATGTACAGGGGGAGAGTTCTGGCTAGCATTTGGTACCACACTGAATGTTAAACTTATTCCAAGGTGCATTTTAGGCGCATTGTGGATTATTTGTGTGTGTGTACCCTTAACTACCAAAAGGTATTCTCTCTTACCGGCATGGCAGCAGAAGTAGATGAGTTTGATGGGCATAAACTGTTTGTTGATGTGATACCACTTGCGTGGCGGCGCCGGCGGCTGGCCGCTGTTCCCATTGGCCTCAGCCACGCCGTTGCCCTCAGCCGTGGCTCCCATCCTATAGCGAAAACGACAGTGGTGTCAGGTCAGGTCGGAGTCGGGGCGAGAGAAGCAGGTCAGATCGTCCAGAGAGGAGATCATGCCATTTATAACACAGAACAACAACAGATGGAAGACTGCATTGGAATGGGACGGTATTATTCAGACCTCACAGAGATAAGGGACATTGTGGCGGTATATACCTACCTAGTACCTACACAGTAGGCATACATGGTTATCACGACACTATATATACTAAGATCCCGGTGATAAGTTTTATTTAGCTGTATGCATGTAAACGAACTGGTATTAAGAAGACTCTACGCGTGCATACCTACTGCCAGTGTCGATATATCAGAAACAGCATAAACTAGGGTTACCCGCGTGCTCCGCAACGCAAAGAATGGTTGTTTTTGACCCGTGGGTATTGGATTGGTCTGTGTCGATTTGATTGGTATCCATTTCGTTCGATTGCTTTTTCACGGCCAAGCATTTTGTAATAAAACAAAGATACATCGCATCGAGGTGCCCGTGTCGTATTATCATGCGTTCTGCTTAAAATGATTCGAAAACTGGCGTGAAGTCTTTTGAGGGCCATCGATGAATTTCGCTAAAAATGACAATGTAATGGTTTGGAACATTAACATTTTTAAGAATACTGTTGCTCATCCTGCAAAAGTGAAGACTGAACCTTGGACAGAATTGAATGCTCTTTCCAACGGTGCCATTTTTAACTGCCAAAGATATCAGATTATGGAGTAAAACCAGTTTGATAAACAAAGTGGCACAAAATTGACAAACACCATTTTCTCCCGTGATTCGTACCACCTTGAATTGGATCAATCAGCTTTTCACAATTTTCCCATGAGAGGCGGTACATTTCTCTTGCCAACAGGCGTTGTTCCAACTCGCTCCGTTTAACGGTCACCTAAAAATAAAATTAATTCCAAAATCCCTCAAAAACCGCAATTTTTCAAATAAAAGTGCCCTCTCCGGTGCACGTGGCGCGTGCTATCCTCTGCATTGCACACCATTCAATAGCCCGTTCAATTCTGTACACGATGCTGTTTTCCCCGTGCCGGTCGGACCCCTGGTCACCAAGATATTGCACGGGAACTGGACCCGTGTCGGCCAAAATTAGCCGTTTTCGCCCGATTTCGCAATCCGATTTATACATGTAAAGTCTATGACGCGAATTTGCACTTTTTGAGCACGCGCCACGCGCTCCCTATCAATCCAATCGAGCTGAGACCCCTCAAAGGCACGTCGCGCATCCTTGATCTATAAGTTGTGCAAATTTCACCGGGCTAGGTGCAACGGTCTGGCCTGTAGTCCACGCAAAGCACCGCCAAGTCGGGACCTCGGTAACGGACAGACGCACCCTCCTCAAATAGTAATATAGACAAGCGGCTGCGCCACTTGCTTTGCTGCGTGGTAGAGAAAAAGCGGCACCAGCTAATTTGCTTTCGAATGGTGTTTGATTTACGTCGATGTGTCGTCTAGAAGCGGAGATATGGACGGAAATGTAAAGAGAAAATTTTGAAAAAAGAACTGCTCTGAGGGCGTTGTTGGATGAAATTTGGGTGATACGGGGTCAAGACGGGTCAAAGGGGTCAGCCCCGGTCACTTTGGGTCAGGCCAGGTCATATAGGTCACCTCTCGTCCGCTGGGATCAGCCCGGGCCACTGTTCTGCTTTTGCCTCCACCACTACCCCTACCCCTACCACTACCCCTACCCCTACCACTACCCCTACCACTACCCCTACCACTACCCCTACCACTACCCCTACCACTACCCCTACCCCTACCCCTACCACTACATCTACCCATACCCCTACCACTACTACTACCCATACTCCTACCCCTACCACTACCCCTACCACTACCCCTACTACTACCCCTACTACTACCCCTACTACTACCCCTACCACTATCCCTACCCTTACTACTACTCCTACCACTACCCCTACCCCTACCGCTACCACTACACTACCCCTACCACTACCCCTACCACTACCCCTACCCCTACCCCTACCAACACCGCCGGGTCATGTCAGGTCACAGAATAATTGGATCCAATCAGTACTAAAATATCAGACTTTAAGTGTTCCCAGCCCTGCCCCTATTCGTGCCATTCCATTACGCTTAATCGTATTTGTCGGAAATGGCGTTTTGTGGCATATGTGGCGCATTGCGACAAACGCGGCGCATTTTCACCCGGCGATTGAGCATGTATCTTGGCACCAAATTGCACCCATATTGGACCATATTTGACAAAACTGTGCGAGCTGCGGCAAAAATGGCGCCTTGTGACCAATGTGACGCATTGCGGCAAACTCGGTGCATTTGTAAACTCTTATCGCAAACTGTTCCCATTGAACGAAAGATCTACACATTTTTTCGCCACTTTTCATTCAAATTAATAACTTGCCTATCCGCCAATGCGAGGTACTCGCCACCGATCGGCATGCATTTAGCTCACAAAGGTCGTCGACTCCGGCTCTCAATGAAGATCTACGAACCGATCAAAATTTCATTGGCGTTCTTCCGGCGCGCCCCACGCGCGAACCGTGCACCCCAGCGAGCCGAAACCTAGAAAAGGCACTGACCCGCTCTGTCACCTATAAGGTGTGCAAATTTCAACCCCCTACGATATACCGTCTGCCCTGTAGGCCGGCTAAATTGAACCCACTACACGACGTGGCGGACAAACAAACAGACAGATGGATCCTGTTCAAATAGTAAGTTAGACAAGCGGCTGCGCCACTTGCTTTGCTGCGTGGTAGGAAAAAATTGCGGCACCAGCCAATTTGCTTTCGAATGGTGTTTGATTCATGTCGATGTGTCGTCTAGAAGCATAGATATGGACGGAAATGTGAAGAGAATTAAAAAAAGAACTGTTCTGAGGGCGTTTTTGGATGAAACTTGGGTGATACGGGGTCAAGACGGGTCAAAGGGGTCAGCCCCGGTCACTTTGGGTCAGGCCAAGTCACATAGGTCACCTCTCGTCCGCTGGGATCAGCCCGGGCCACTGTTCTGCTTTTGCCTCCACCACTACCCCTACCCCTACCCCTACCCCTACCACTACCCCTACCACTACCCCTACCCCTACCCCTACCTCTACCTCTACCCCTACCACTACATCTACCCCTACCCCTACCACTACTACTACCCATACTCCTACTCCTACCACTACCCCTACTACTACCCCTACCACTACTGCTATCCCTACCAGTCCCCTACCCCTACTACTACTCCTACCACTACCCCTACCCCTACCCCTAACACTACCCTACCACTACCCCTACCACTACATCTACCCCTACCACTACTACTACCCATACTCCTACCCCTACCACTACCCCTACTACTACCCCTACCACTACTGCTATCCCTACCAGTCCCCTACCCCTACTACTACTCCTACCACTACCCCTACCCCTACCCCTACCCCTAACACTACCCTACCCCTACCACTACCCCTACCACTACATCTACCCCTACCCCTACCACTACCCATACTCCTACCCCTACCACTACCCCTACTACTATCCCTACTACTACCCCTACCACTACTACTATCCCTACCAATCCCCTACCCCTACTACTACTCCTACCACTACCCCTACCCCTACCCCTACCCCTAACACTACCCTACCCCTACCACTACCCCTACCACTACCCCTACCACTACCCCTACCACTACCCCTACCACTACCCTACCACTACCCCTACCCCTACCCCTACCAACACCGCTGGGTCATGTCAGGTCACAGAATAATTGGATCCAATCAGTACTAAAATATCAGACTTAAAGTGTTCCCAGCACTGCCCCTATTCGTGCCATTCCATTACGCTTAATCGTATTTGTCGGAAATGGCGCTTTTTGGCATATGTGGCGCATTGCGACAAACGCGGCGCATTGTCACCCGGCGATTGAGCATGCATCTTGGCACCAAATTGCACCCATATCGGACTATATTTGACAAAACTGTGCGATTTGCGGCAAAAATGGCGCCTTGTGACCAATGTGACGCATTGCGGCAAACGCGGTGCGTTTTTATAACTGTATCACAAACTGTTTCCATTGAACGAAAATCAACACATATTTTCGCCACCATTTATCAAAATCAATTTCACCATCCTTCGATGCGAAGCACCCGCCGCCGATCGGCATGCATTTAGCTCACAAAGTTTGTCGACCCCGGCTCTCAATGAAGATCTACGAACCGATCAAAATTTCATTGGCGTTCTTCCAGCGCGCCCCACGCGCAAACCGTGCATCCCAGCGAGTGGAAACCTAGAAAAGGCGCTGACCCGCTCTGTCACCTAGAAGGTGTGCAACTTTCAACCCCCTACGATATACCGTCTGCCCTGTAGGCCGGCTAAATTGAACCCACTACACGGCGTGGCGGACAGACAAACAGACAGATGGATCCTGTTCAAATAGTAGTATAGACAAGCGGCTGCGCCACTTGCTTTGCTGCGTGGTAGGAAAAAATTGCGGCACCAGCCAATTTGCTTTCGAATGGTGTTCGATTCAAATCGATGTGTCGTCTAGAAGCATAGATATGGACGGAAATGTGAAGAGAATTTAAAAAAGAACTGTTCTGAGGGCGTTGTTGGATGAAATTTGGGTGATACGGGGTCAATACGGGTCAAAGGGGTCAGCCCCGGTCACGTTGGGTCAGGCCAGGTCACATAGGTCACCTCTCGTCCAGCTGGGATCAGCCCGGGCCACTGTTCTGCTTTTGCCTCCACCACTACCCCTACCCCTACTCCTACCCCTACCCCTACCTCTACCACTACCCCTACCACTACCCCTACCACTACCCCTACCCCTACCCCTACCACTACATCTACCCCTACCCCTACCACTACTACTACCCATACTCCTACCCCTACCACTACCCCCTACCACTACCCCTACTACTACCCCTACCACTACTACTACCCCTACCACTACCCCTGCCCCTACTACTACTCCTACCACTACCCCTACCCCTACCCTACCCCTACCACTACCCTACCCCTACCCCTACCAACACCGCCGGGTCATGTCAGGTCACAGAATAATTGGATCCAATCAGTACCAAAATATCAGACTTAAAGTGTTCCCAGCCCTGCCCCTATTCGTGCCATTCCATTACGCTTAATCGTATTTGTCGGAAATGGCGCTTTGTGGCATATGTGGCGCATTGCGGCAAACGCGGCGCATTTTCACCCGGCGATTGAGCATGTATCTTGGCACCAAATTGCACCCATATCGGACCATATTTGACAAAACTGTGCGATTTGCGGCAAAAATGACGCCCTGAGATAATTGTGGCGCATTCCGGCAAACGCGGCGCATTTTCACCCGGTGACTGAGCATGCATCTTTGCACCAAATTGCACCCATATCGAACCATATTCGACAAAACTGTGCGATTTGCGGCAAAAATGACGCCCTCAGATAATTGTGGCGCATTGCGACAAACGCGGTGCATTTGTAAATTCCTATCACAAACTGTTGCCATTCAACGAAAATCTACACAATCTCTCGCCACTTTATATTCAAATTAAAAACTTGCCCATCCGCCAATGCGAGGCACCCGCCACCGATCGGCATGCATTTAGCTCACAAAGTTTGTCGACCCCGGCTCTCAATGAAGATCTACGAACCGATCAAAATTTCATTGGCGTTCTTCCGGCGCGCCCCACGCGCGAACCGTGCACCCCAGCGAGTCGGAACCTAGAAAAGGCGTTGACCCGTTCTGTCACCTATAAGGTGTGCAAATTTCAGCCCCCTGTGCCGTACCGTCTGCCCTGTAGGCGAGGTTAATTGAACCTACTACACGGCGTGCGGACACACAGACAGACAGACTCACAGACGGATTCTGTTGGAATAGTAATATAGATATATGAAACTAAGCGACAAGAATTTCCTCCAATTCATGCTAATCATACTCCCAAACAGCTCATCAACATTGTTACAGGACATTGTAAAAACGTCACACGCATATGGACGCTGAATTCACTGTGTAGGATACTGTGCCGTCGTACACGGGTGTACGGCGGTACGTCGAACGGAAACCCGTACGACTGCCTCACTGCAGCGGGAAGAACAGACTAAAGATCTAAATAACTGCAGATTGCATGATAGTGGGTACGACCGGAAATTGATTTAAATATATTTTGGTATTCTAATTTTAGTATAGTAGTTATATACAGCCTGACGCTAACTAAATATAAGAACAATCCACTGCTCCATTTATTGAGAAGTGATCGAAGATAATTTGAATTAATTGTACCAGTACATCAGACACTTAACTTTAATTCCAGTGTTTGAATTTCGCATTTTATGAGTTTCTGTGCAATTTAAAACACACTTTTCCGATAACAGTTGTTGGGATTTCATTCTTTGCGCGGAATACGCCACAATTTTGTCAATTTCAGACGCAGTGGGAGAAGGGAAAGCCCCAAATAAGCCAATTGATTCAGCCAATAAATTTCGATGCTACTCGCTCACGGTTTAGTAAACCTACCGCAGATAAAGTCAATTTCATCAGATTCTCGCCTCGCATCAGCCCATTAAGAAGATCCACCTCGCACCCACCTGTTTTATGACGTAACCTGAAGGAAATCTCTCGGCTGAACCCGGCGCGCCGTCCTCCTCTGCCGCGGTCACAGGAGTGAGGAGCGATATGTGGACGTCTCGCTCCGCCCCCGAGCGCCGCCGGTGCCCCGCGCTTTGCCCCCTCCCCGACACCTTCTTAACGCCGACCTCACGCAGCCCTCCAACACTTCCCGGAGCACTCAGTGGCCTTCAGACGGTGCAGCAACTCAGGACATCGTAAGACAAGGGGTGACATGGTATGTTGCGCTTTTATATTTTTCGAGATATTTTTTCTGACAGCGCAGGGGCAGCTGTAACAAATAGATGCTGCAATATAATTCTAAAATCTGCCTATTATTAAGCAATAGTTTTATAATGCCAGCTTTTTCGTAACGACGAGCTTGTGTTATATGAATTAATGTCATTTAGTCCTATGTCTTAAAATCATCGGGGTATTTTTGGTCACTTTCAAAGGTAAATATAAGAGGTAAATATTAATGTTTTGTCAACACTAAATGTACACAGAATATCGTCTTGCACCGTGCTTAATGAGCTTTTTTCTATTTAATAATTTCGTAAGTAGTTAATTAACAGACTTCATCTCGTTTCAGTAAAACGTAACATTCGCTGTTATTTGATATTCTTTAGATTCACGACATGTCAACGATCTCTAAATTAATGTGATGTGATTCTATTACTTGGATATATCTGTAGCATTTTAGCTAATTGTACCGAAGCAAACCATGCAGGAAGGCGAGAGCATAGTAACTACCAAGTCCTCCAAACACGCGTATTGCATATTGCATATTTTGTGCTGTAAGGCCTCAGGGAGACACGGGTTCTGGCTGTGAGAGACCATGCAGACATGTCGAATATAAGCCTCTGTATACCGAGGTATGTGTTCAAGCTCCTCCTCGCGTACTTTTGTGTCTGCCCATACTAAATAACCACTTCTGTAAGCGTGACAGTGCTTTTGTCGTGAGAGCACCCTGGTTTGGCTTGCAGTTGCTTCAGTCGTTAAAAGTCGTTTATCGTCAGTAGATCGTCACACTCGTATATATTTTTCGAAACAACCCAGCCATGGCTTCACGCAGTTCGGATTTATTTGTTTTAGATTAATGACCTAGGGTGCTTTGATTCCTTTACATACGATCAATCGGACTTTCCAACAAATGCTCAGCTATTTAGGCATTGAGCTCCGCTGGATTTCCGTGATTTAATTGGTATCGCTGGGCAAGTTTGACTTTATCTAACATGACGCAGTATACTTAAACGCATATGTACCTGCGACTTACTGCCCCCCCCCCTCCTTGACTTTGGATGGGTGCACGCAGCCTTTGCCGAGGTCTAACAATAACGCTGATAACAATAGAGGTGCCGACATTAAACTTTCATCGTCTAATTCCGAGACACACGTGCGCACGGCTGGCGACCGATTATTCAAGGACTACTGTTGGACTGGAGCCCTGCATTAATCAGAGAAACGTAACGTGATGCTGGACATACCTTTCATATAAGGTAGTGTTGAAACAGATATACACCACTACTTAACACAAAATAGCCCATTAGATTTAATCTCATTCAAGTGTTCTCCATAACAACGGCGAGGTTACTGGCAATATACGGCGTACAGCCTCACGATCACTGTCTAGTGCATGCCTACTGGTACATATATTTTATGCCTACTGGTGTATATTTTATGTTGAACTCACAACGCTCTGATCAGTCGGCAGCCTGCCAAAGCCCAATTCATCAGCAGCTTCCGGTACAATAATAGCTGTCTCTGTCAGATCATAGCTAAATCAACAATCATACGCTCAATGAGCTCTTGGAAGCGGATGTCATTAATGTGCATGACTTATGCAATCTAACTTCTCTGTTACATAACAGTTGATTTGATTTATTGTGTGAAATAGTCCATGAGGCATAATTGATGATGTGCACCGTTAACTTTGAAATCAAAATGCAGCTTAACTACTATTGAATTGCACCGGAAAATTAGAATATAGCAGTCTGCTTTAAACTAAGGTAAATACAATCCTGCGGTGGTCCTGACTTAACTATTTGAAGAAAAATCTAGCCTTATGAAGCACAGCCTCTTTCTTCTTCTCTTCGTCTCTCTCCCTCCCCCTTCTCTCTCTCTCTCTCTCTCTCTCTCTCTCTCTCTCTCTCTCTCTCTCTCTCTCTCTCTCTCTCTCTCTCTCTCTCTCTCTCTCTCTCTCTCTCTCTTTCTCTCTCTCCGAACATGAGCCCAAAACGGTGACCCTGGCACGCCCGTCGCCCGTCTCTGGCCGCGTCGTTTGCGACAGCCGCTCGGTGCGGCAGCCAGCGGCGTCGGTGGTCCCCGTCGGATGGTCACGTGACCCCAACTATAGCCTCGGGGGGTTTGTGTCACCGTCGGCCGCTCGGTCCGTCAGTGTTGGGACCGCTGCAGAGCGCGTCAGTGTGTCGTACTGAATGAAGATCAGGCATACATATTCACATGCAATAAGCAGTCACTAAGCTCAGCCCCTCACAGAACCAGCTAGGTAGCTGACTTGCTGAGGACCAGTGAGTGAAGATCAGCCCAGCGGTGTCCGTTGGAGCCTCTAAAATCCCGCCGTCCCGACGTCTCCGATGGCTCAGAACGGCACTCCGGTGAACGGCAGCGTGTCTCCGGCCCGTCCGAGCCCTCCGGTCGACTACCCGGCCCTGCTGAAGCTGTTCACCTGTCCAGTGTGTAGCGATTTCCTGCGGCCGCCGATCCCCCAGTGCAAGAAAGGCCACCCACTGTGCGGCGCGTGCAGGCCCCGGGTGCGCGGAGTGTGCCCGCTCTGTAAACAAGCTGTCACCAACCAGACCAACATAATGATGGAGCAGATGAGCCAGCTCATCAAGTTCCCCTGCCAACACGCGAGAAAGGTGGGTATCAGTCGCTATGTCATCGTATATTTAGTTCGTCTGTACAATTGCCACGTTTCTCTAATTTTCCTATTTTTTTTTGTTTTACTGTTGGGTCATAAAGTTTCCAGTTTTAAAGTCACGGTAAAAGTAAGAGGTGACATTGAATCAAACACGTTGTCTGGTATTTTTTTTAGCTATTACTTAGCTGCGAATACTTCTTATCACTGTGCCGATTTTCATACTATCATAGCATTTAGGTGCAGATACATAGGTGCAGATGTCGCATTGTATAGTTGCCGCTTTGCGTATGTTTTTTTTTAGAAAAGAGCATGAAATGCCTAACGAGTGACAAAAAATGCTGGTCGATAGTTCGAATCGAATCGCGCAGCTCGAAAAATAAGCTGTCTGCGTGCTTTGTGCTTAAACGCAAATACCATTACAAACAACATTAAACTTCTTGCGCTGGTGTCATCACTATTTGCGTATTCGAATATTTGTTTTGTTCCCCGTTGCTGGTCGGACGCCGTCTCCATTCCATTTCCCGGTGTCCTGCCACTATCCGTCATTGTTTTCCGGGTCGTTACAGGGCTGCGCAGAGCTGGTGCTACTCAAGGAGAAGCCCCACCACGAGAGCGTGTGCGACTTCCGGCCGATCCACTGCGAATACCACGAGCACGGCTGCGCTACCGTGCTCTGTCTACAGGAGATGGCTGCCCACGTGCGTCAGTGCTCCTTCCGACCCCACTGACCGCCTTACATACGCCAGCCGATACTAAATTGGGAAATAAATGGTGGCGTGTACTTTGTCATACTCCGCCTATATCGCAAGTGATGCGTTTTCGTGAGATCGCCCATTCGCCTTGACTCGACTTAGCGGTGTGATTATGTTTTATCTTTGTCGCATGCCTCTTTGTCATGTGTCATGTTAAAAGCTTTGCGCTCTTTACATCTCGTGAGATGTAGCCACAGTGTTCTCAATAGCTGTATATTGTGCACTGAATGTTGCATATTGTGGTGCATATGATAGTGTGTATAGTATGGACCATGGAAACGTCCTGTCAGAGTAGCAAATGTATCTAAATGAATGGTTGATTAGTACAAAGCAAAGGTGCAGCGACCCTGCATGCATTCACCATCGCACACTGTTGAAAAGGCGTTTCCACGTGAATGCTGGTGGAATCCTGCCTCCTAGTAGAGCCACGCCAGTCTCTCCTTTTTTCCGCCGACTTTCGCTAAAACATTACTGAACATCCTCCCGTATGAAGGTAGCCAGTGGGGACCGGTGCTGGTAGCTGTATTTGATGCCAACCGAGAGGGCCGTACTTGAGCGTATTTTTAGTTTAGGCGAGCGCCAGTGATCACCGACGTATGGACGATGAAGAGCGTGTGTCGGTATCGCTGTTATAACAGTACCTTGACCTTATATCTGTGTTTCAATAAGCCGCGTTCTACTAAAATAAAGGAAACAGTTTTTGTGCCTGTCCTGTTTATGGAAGCCCCGGTCCGGGCGTAGACGAAGAAAGGCAACTTCAGCCTTCAGTCAAACATGGCTGAAATGCATTAAGACAAACATTTATTTGTTTCAGGTTTATTGTCTTTCATTCCACATGTTCATCTGTTTGCAAACCGTTGCAAATACAGCTTATAAACGAACAAAGCCATATATTTGCAATTAACAACGGTGAAAAGCCTTTACCTACAGTAGCCTATGAACGCTAAACGCCAATAAACGGTATGACCGCTGTTTCTGGAAGGCCACCTGGGTTGACAGCGCCAGAAGGGATGAGGACGGAGCGGAGGGAGGGGGGGGGGGCTGGGAGAGTCGTGTTTAAGTTGGCACCATGTCAGGCTCTCAATCTCGGTGGCAGGGCGTTCTGCAACCTGCACACAGAGGGCACCCGGTGACGGTGACATAGGGACTGCGCTGACTCGACGCGACCTTCTCCAAATGCCACGATACTCATTCTATTCTTTCCTTTTAAAATTTCTCTCCCTATTCTATCCATTGTAAGAGTCGATCGCAAACATGTCCTCTTTCCCTCAGAAGTACGTTCACCCATACCTCAGTGACGGATCGCACGCCTCTCCTTGTTTTCCATGCTGCAGAAAACTGCGAATGCCGATTATCATAATGCTTACACATCAAACACCATATACTCAGCAGTCAGCAGTCTACATTCTGTGGTTGACTCCTCTTCTCTGCACCCTGCCGCTCCTCTCTCTCTCTCTCTCTGTCTGTCTCTGTCTCTGTCTGTCTCTCTCTCTCTCTCTCTCTCTCTCTCTCTCTCTCTCTCTCTCTCTCTCTCTCTCTCTCTCTCTCTCTCTCTCTCTCTCTCTCTCTCTCTCTCTCTCCCTCCCCCTCTCTCTCCCTCCGGTGTCACTGCTGCGTCTTCTATATCGACTTTTCTCCGCAGGTCACGGCCGTCTAACCAATTGGACACACGACACGTAAATACGCACACGGTCCGCTCTGTTGGCTAGTGGCCCACCGGGGCTGGTGGCTGTCACCCACGGCTATCACAGTCCGGAGAACTGTCACCACAGCCTGTCACTGGTGACAGTAGCGCGTCGATATCGGCACTGTTACATAGCTGTCTCCTAGAGGACGGCATCTGGTGCAGTGTTGGTCTTCTGAGAGTCGTTGTTGTTGTTGTTGTTGTTGTCGCTGTCGTTGTTGATGACTTGTGACACGTAGCCTTGTGACCCGTGAGCCTAGCTTCTATTCTGCCTTGTTTTTCTTGCGCTGACTCCTACGAGTCTCTCCTGGGAGACAAGTGTGGAGTTGGCACATTATCACATAAAGTTATCAGTCAAATGAAGCGAGCGAATGAGACGACTAGGTGAGCGTCATTGCGTTCAGCCGGCCCGTCACGCCACCATCTGGAAAACAGTCATCATCCTAATCCAAGCAGGAAGCTGCCAGTTTAATAGCTATGGAACGTTTGTTGTGAATTCGGACATCGTTTATTTTGCGACGTAAAATTGCATGACCTTTCAGAGAAAATAAACGGCCCGGCAATAGCCATATGTCGATCAGCCGGCTTCTGGCGGGGAGTCTCGTTATGGTGCCGGATGGGAAGCTCTGTCACAGTGTCAGGTAATGGATGACTGACGCTGGATGATGAAAGACGGATAGCGGATGATGTATGACTGATAATGTATGATGTATGATGGATAATGGATGGCGGATGGTGGGGGACGAGTGGCGGTTAACTGCAGATGACAGAAAAATACAACACAAATAGGTACACGGCTTTAAAAACAAACAAACATAGGAATGAGGGACAAGAGATGACAGACCATCTGATAAAAGGTTGCTGACTGGCCTATGTCGGGTGACGGACCAACTGATGATGGGTGACGGGCTATCTCGTGACAGGTGACACAGTGACACCGGCTATGACCACCATCTGACGTGGCCCTGAGGGGATGAGACAAAGAGGAGAGACGGGGCATGACAGAACAGGACAGAGGAAGAGAGTAGAGTCGTGGAGAGAGAGAGAGAGAGAGAGAGAGAGAGAGAGAGAGAGAGAGAGAGAGAGAGAGAGAGAGAGAGAGAGAGGGAGAGAGGAGGGGCGGGAACCTCACTCCGGCAGCCGCGCCGCTGTCACTCGTGCCATCTCTGACGGGCGATGGTGCATCACATAGTCCAAGATGTCTGATGGGAGCCACGGCAAGTGAGTAATGGCGAGGACGCATCCAAGTCAGGGTCATAGTGTTGGCATTGAAAACCAAGGGACTCGACAATTGACATGCACTTCAGCAACGGAGGAAATAAAATGTGGTAAGGAAGATGAATGCCTGTACCCCACTGTAACTTCCATAACCCGTAAGCAGACACCACTGTGATACTTAAGTGACCCATATACTGGCTCCCTGTAACAACTGCGATCCATATGACCTAAAGTGACATTATTGACCCTCTACTGGCACACTGTAATACCATGGTGGCATGTATATATAAAGCCCCGAAGTGACCCGTGTACCGCCCCCTGCAAAACCAGCAATGACCCTTAGCCCCTGTAATACTAGCAGTCACCCAATACCGACCCCCTGCATAATGCCAGCAGTGGGCCGTATACCGACCCTCTGTAATACCAGCAGTGACCCGTATACCGACCCCTGTGACGCAAGCAGTGACCCGTATACCGACCCCTGTGACACGAGCACGTCCAATGACAGGGCAGTTGGCCAGCTCGAGCTGGGGCGGCTCTGACAGAAGCTCCATCCGGCGGGCGACAGTGCCGTGTGCCAGCGCAGCGGACTCGCTACGGCGCGCCGGCAGCTGACGGCAGTCGATGTTCAACCATTTACTCCCATGCGGGCAGTTGAAGGCAGCTAATCTGCAGCCATTGCATGATTGCCTCCCGTACCGGTAGCCGACTGCAGCCAATCTGCAGCCGTTCCCTCCCGTACTAGCAGATGAGAGCATCTAATGTGCAGCCATTTCATCTCGTATACCGGCAGCCAATGTGCACTGTGCAGCCATGTCCTCACATACCGGCAGCCACAGCCACGTCCTCCCCTGCACACCAGCACTCACAGCAGCTGACAGGAGCCATGTCCATTGTCCTCCCTTGCATACCTAAAGCTGATGTCAGCCAGAGCGCTTCGAAATGCAACTTGCTACAAATACAAAGCTGCCGTTGGACTGACTTGATTATGGAGAGCAGTGTCAGTTCCACGGCCCCGTGCCACTGCTGTGATGGCCTATTATGTCAACATCCGGCCCGACCATAGGCGCCGCACGGCCGGAATAATGTGCCGAACAGTGAGAGCCCGGCGCGGGCGGTCCTCCGATAACCATAGCAGACGGTTCCGGCGACGGTTTCGTCTGCGGAGGGCCCAGAGATATGATTGCATTCCTGTATCCGCATGCACTCTAAAACGGCCGATGATTTTTTAATTACTAAATTATTACGTTACTTCGGTGGCTATAGCTTTGCTTCTATGAAATTTGAGATTGTGACAATAATAGGAGATGGTAGTTTTTCTGTGATAAGTTTGAAACTTGGTGCAGGTAACAGCCTGTTGCATAAAAACATTAGTGTTAACTGTTAACAACTTCTATCTATTGTTTCTCTTCATAATGGTGACCTTGGGTCAGGTTAACCCTCGCATGTGTAGGGGGGGGGTCGGATGGACCCCCCCATGGTTTTTCGCGAATAACTCGCGTAAAAAGCGGCCGATCGCGACGAAACTTTCAGTACCCTCGCATTGATCAATTTTACACCTACCCTGAAAATTTCATGACCCTGACCCAAATGGCCTTTGACCTGTGACCTCTTTTCCGAGACCATGTTTGGCCGGAATCGCGATTCGGCGTACGTCGGCTCGCATTAGCCGTGCGTTTGCAAGCTTTTCGTGGTTTCAAACGTTCAAACATGTGATTTGATGTTGCTCCCATGCATTAGGGTGGGTGTCAAGATCATCTGCAGGTCAGGTCAGGTCATTGACCTTTGGTGACCTCGGGTGACCTCGGTTCACTTTTTCGAGTTTTACATGTTTCTAGGCTAGTTTTTGGAGCTGAATTCGAATTTAGCAACCATTTGAACATTTACGAAGTAGTTTTGGTGCCTTCGTAGCATGTTACGAAGCTGTCAGAGGCGGTTGACACGTACTACGAATACCCGTCACGACGCCTACTGGTTGACCTGACCTGACCTGACCCGACCTGGTCTAAATGCTTAAAGACATCATCTCTGATCAAAACTAACACGATATTCGTGATCAGCACCCCGAAAAACCCCTTAGCAGCCACACTTTACGACTTTCTAATAGGTCCCGATTTTCCCGACTTTGGGTCATTGACCTGACCTGGAAGGTCAACCAATGACCTAGGACCTTAAAATTGGGTATCATCGGCTTCCTCTGGTCACGGGCAACACGCTCGTTTTTTCCGCGAAGCTCTAGCTCGATCAGGGGCCAAACGGCAAGGAGGGGTCCAACCGACCCCCCCCCCCCTACACATTAGAAGCTGGAAAACGCCGCGCACATGCGAGGGTTAACCCTCGCCCGCACATGGGGGGGGGGGGGGAGGGTGGTTGGTTGCCACCCCCCCCAGGTAGTCTTTCTGCTCTGCACTCAACATTTTTAGAGCTAGAAGGCTGATTTTTCGTATAGCGGCTCCTCTATCCTTTCTTGATGTCCACTGAAAATTTCAAGTTTCCGTGATTTTTGGTTTCGGAGATATGACCTTGTTTTTCAGGTCATGTCATGACCCAAATGG
Source organism: Amphibalanus amphitrite (assembly GCF_019059575.1). NCBI lineage: Eukaryota > Metazoa > Arthropoda > Thecostraca > Balanomorpha > Balanidae > Amphibalanus > Amphibalanus amphitrite. The sequence goes on from NW_024881751.1 coordinate 686,485, forward strand.
CCAATTCCCAACATCTTGCGTTTGCCATGGGCCTTGTGAGCTTTTGACACCTTGATTTCGGCCTTTTTTGCCAGTCTTATCTCCCTCCTATCATGGAACATGTTGCTCGACGATGTACAGGTGTCAAGGTCAGGGTCAAGGTCAACCTAGGTCATCTAAGATAATTGCGTTTTAGGCAAGCTGAATCTACTTTTTGTGAAGTTATTTGACTGCATTTTTTGGTAAAGGCTTCTCAGATCATGATTTCATGTAATATGGACACAAAAACCATCGGTGCACACATCAGTATACACACAGACACACACAGACATACAAACACATATAATTGACCTTGACCTTACTTGACCTGAAATGACCTCAGCAGCAAAAATCTGGTCGAGTAGTGTGACAAAGAGCTTCTAGCTGGCTTGGCACCAGAAAACAGCATCGTCATCGGTACCTATACAGGTATGATAAGCAGCGCACTTGATATCCAACGGTGACCCAAAACAGCAGCATTTTTTAGTTTGACCTGACCTGGAAGGTCAATGACTGACCTGAGAAGGTAAAACTGGGTATCATTAGATTTGTCTCTTCCCAAAGAATATTTTTGGTCTTTACCGCTAAGCTCTATCTCCAACAGGAGCGAAATGGCGCGGGGGGGATGGCAACCACCCCATGTGCGTTCTAGGATGGGAAAATGGCATGTGCGGGCGAGGGTGAAATATATATTGTGAAAAGCGATAATGTGAACACATATCGCTTTTCACAAACGTCAAACTGTCATACAATGAATATATATTCTCACTGTTACAGAGCAGTTGAAGTTATAAGTGCCTCGTGCTTTTCGTGAGCGTTTCAAAACCACAAGTTTTTTCGGAATCATGACAAACTAAGGCATTAATACAGGTTGATATGGACGCTCCACAAATAAATAAATGAAGGGGAGTCAGAGGGAGGGGGGAGGGCCTCCCGATGAACAATTCTACCTCAGCTACCAAAAGATGAGCTGTCTATACTAGCGATACCTAGTAACAGACGGTTGAATCTTTCGTTCTAAGACTTGCCGCGCGTGGCGCTGTTTCAGCCTGCCCGATGCCGAACAGACGCTTTGGGTTTACAGCCGCTGAAAAGTTCTTTTTTCCGTACGTAACACTTTGAAGTGAATTGCTATGCAGCGTCCTAATGCAGCATTCTTAACCCAGCCGGGCCCAGCGGGTAATCCCAACCACCGCAGCCCGGGGGGCGTTTTTGCCCCCCCCCCTGTCTAACTCCGTAAATAAGGGAGCTACGGAAACAAAAGCGATACCAAACGAAAGGTCCTTACGAGACAATCCTAAAGCACCTAAAATGTTTGACCTCAGGTAAATTTTCAAGGTCAGAGGTCAAGGTCAAAGGCAAAAACCGGCACATGTGTAGTGATCTCAAAGTAAGCGTTTTAGAGGACAGCAGGATAGGTACATACAACCGGCAAAATTGGGTGTCAAACGAAAGAAGAGAATCTGAGGATTCCGAAAATGTGCTCAAAATCAAAGATCAAGGTTAAGGTCATGCTCAAAATTGACCTCAAACTTTGCACTTTTTCGTACATCTTGCGTGCTAAGTTCCAGGATGTTTTGAAATGTTTTGACGCTTATCAGATCCCTATTTGTGATTCGCTTACGATGCAAGGCTGCTCAGAGGTCAAGGCCACAGAAGAGTATCCTTGCTAGAGGCTATTTCACTGATTCAAGTTAGTAATTATAAATAAGACAATTTTGCCATCCGGAGGCTCTAAATGAAGGATTAGAGAAAAATAGATGCCAGATTCGTGATCAGCGGGTACGAATCCATTATAAACGACCTTTCATGTGTCAAGGTCAACCAAAGGTCATTCGAGGCTTCATGAGGTCAACATAAAAGTTGATTTTTTCCAAACAAAATGTATATCATTCGACGCGGCTTGACAAGGCGAATGCGATGGTACCTCTGCCATCGCATTCGCACTCAAGGGCCATTTTTTCGAAGTTTTTGCGAAAAACTAAAACCACATTTCGTGGTCGTTGACCTGACCTCTGACCTCAGGTCACCAAAAATATTTTTCTATTTTTCTCTAGGTCAAACGCTACACAATCGTGCTCGTAATTTGTCTTATCTCTAAAACTCAATTTTTGCAGCTATTTGAAGTTCGCGTCTGTGACGCCGAAGTTTGCCGTGCAGGGGTCTAGTAAAATCGACCCTGTGACGTCATCAAGGGGGCTAGATCCAATTTTTTTACTTCACAAGATGTCAAATTGACGGGAGAAAAGGGTCCTGAAAGTTTCGCTTTCCTATCTCTAAGTGTTTGGGAGCTATCGCAAATATTCGCCAGGGGGTGAAAAACGCCCCCCCCGGCCCGCAAGGGTTAACCCTCGCCCGTATAGGGGGGGGGGGTCGAACGGACCCCCCCCGGCTTCCTCAGGGGGGGGGGTCGAACGGACCCCCCCCATGGTTTTTCGCGAATAACTCGCGTAAAAAGCGGCCGATCGCGACGAAACTTTCAGTACCCTCGCGTTCATCAATTTTACACCTACCCTGAAAATTTCATGACCCTGACCTAAATGACCTTTGACCTGTGACCTACTTTTCGAGACCATGTTTGGCCGGAATCGCGATTCGGCGTATGTCGGCTCGCATTAGCCGCGCGTTTGCAGTCTTTTCGTGGTTTCAAGCATTCAAACATGTGATATGATGTTGCCCCCATGCATTAGGGTGGGTGTCAAGGTCACCTGAAGGTCAGGTCAGGTCATTGACCTTTGATGACCTCGGTTCACTTTTTCGAGATTTACATGTTTCTAGGCCAGTTTTTGGAGCTGAATTCGAATTTAGCAACCATATGCACATTTACGAAGTAGTTTTGGTGCCTTCGTTACCTGTTACGAAGCTGTCAGAGGCGGTTGCCACCTACTACGAATACCCTTACTGGTTGACCTGACCTGACCTGACCCGACCTGGCCTAAATGCATGAAGACATCATCTGTGATCAAACCTAACATGATATTCGTGATCAGCACCCCGAAAAACCCCATAGCAGCCACACTTTACGACGTTCTCACAGGTCCCGATTTCCCCGACTTTTGGGTCATTGACCTGACCTGCAAGGTCAACCAATGACATAGGACCTTAAAATGTGGCATCATCGGCTTTCTCTCGTCACTGGCAACACGCTCGTTTTTTCCGCGAAGCTCTAGCTCGATCAGGGGCGAAACGGCAAGGGGGGTCCAACGGACCCCCCCCCCCCTTATACGTTCGCGGCTGGAAAAAAAACACCAATACGGGCGAGGGTTAAAATATTTTAATGACAGTTTCATTACGTGGAAAGCATCATTGAATCGTGAGCGGATCGTGACGTAGTCATAGATCACTTTAACCCGCGCCCTGAATCTAATTTCATTATTATTCACCTAGCCCATGCACATCGATTATTTTGTGACAGGTATTCGGACGTAAGACGGCATACGGATATATTATCGTTGCCCCTCCGGCCTCCACCCTTTGATGACATAAACCGTTTTATACACATAGGTGGTGGAACGGGGGGAGGGCACCGGGGCACCGTGCCCCCTTTGATTTTGGCATTTTAACATTAGCCCTATAGGCGTTGCATAGAAATAATGGGACCAAAAGTTGGCAGTGCCCCCAACCCTTGATTGAAGGTGTTCCGCCGCCACTGTTTATACAGCCTTTTCCGGCTCCCATGGCTTGAGCTCATTGCATTGGCTACTAATTGGCACGTTGTTTGGCGAGGTGTCATTCCAGACAACCCGTTGGTGAGCCGAGATTAAATGATATAGAGGCTTCTTCATGGCTCCGAGTGGAAGATAAGGATATCTTTTCCAAGCGGGTTACTGAAAAAACGAGCGACGAAGGAGCGAGGTTTTTTTCTGGAACGCGAAAGGAAAAGATAACCGATCTTCCACGAGTGAGCCATAGGGAATCCTATATCTTTCTATGTAGAGGTTTATTATTGATAAAGTAAAATATTATATCCAAATGTATTCATCTAGTTTGTTTTCAATTACTAGCATTCATACACAAACAACCATCAGTCAAAATGGTTCAGTTATTGGAGCATGCTTGAACTCTTCATTTTTAGCTATGAACCCTCGAGGCTCTATCTTTGCATCTCAGAGGGATGCAAAGGTAATAAATTTTTATCTTTGCATCTCGGAGCAGTGCGAGATAGAAATATCGCTGCACTGTAGACCAAATGGCAAATAAACCTCAACAGAAAGATAGGCATCTTAGTCCGGAACCAAAATATTGAATATTAATCATCAATTGCATATTTGATTTATATTTCCAACCGCAAACTGCGACCAAAGATGGCATGCCATACATTTTTTTTCTCAAAACGCAAGCCCCATTGACTATGCATGATTGATGAACCCGTGTACTAACACAAAAGCAAAAAACACTAAAACAACAACAACCCGACCGCCAGACTAAACTGCAAATAAGGTGGGGTAGATATTAGATAAAGAAGGCGAAAGAAAAAGACTTCAAACAACTTAACAGACACCAGATGTAAATCCCCATCACAAAAAATTATTTCCAATCCCCTTCTCCATTCATCTTCCATCCAACTCCATCTTCCTCGCTTTTTCTTCATGGTCTTTTTTATTCGTCTTCTTATCTCCTTTTTCCACTGATTCTCCCTCTTTTCCCTTTCACTTCTCCCCTTATCATGATAGATCGCAAGCCATCATTTTCCGTCCTATGCAACATCACCTTCATATACCTATTCCTAAGGACATACATAACAATAAGGCATCGATGATATAGATAACAGAAAGATCACTGATCTCCTGTTAGATCTCCGTTAGTTCTACTGTTATCTATGCTAAAGATAATGACAGTTACCCGGAAGTGCTGTTTTTATCGAAAATTTGATAAGGAATAGCCTAAAATTGTGTTAATATCTGTAAGCAGCAAATAATAACCGAATGTTTGTTGTCAATAGTTAAAACACTGCTCGTTAGAATTGTGTTTTTCTAATGAAAAACAAATCTGAGTTCCCTGACAATTTGACAAAAGCTACCTGTATAACTTGATAAATATAAAAGCTATGGCGTAAGGCCTCACAAAGTATTAGACCACATTTATCTCAACAAAGTGTTGATACACTCAATAAAGGAGAGCCATTGTTTCAAAAGCGTTAGCCCAAGTCCAACTAAGCACAGCAGGTCCGCGTATTGCATTGTATTGTATTTAACAATCATGCGCGATCCACATTCTGAAAGTGCGTGGCGATTACTGTGACAAAGGGTAAAATAGCTGAAATCGCAGCGGTAAACATACCACTTGCCATCGGCGGCAGAAACATACGCGCAGTTATCGCAGTTATACGGCTCGCATCCGCTAAGGTTTGGCTGATCCTCATGCCAGTTGGTGTAGGCTGAAGCAGAGCCGTCAGAGGTGACGAAGGAATCCAGCGTCGTGGTGCCTCGGAGTCCGATCCAGGCACCCAGGGAGCTGGACGTCACACATTCAGCGCACTGGTTCTCGGCAGCGGATGTGGGGAGCGCCACCTCGGCACCCAGGCCGGCACAGAGCGACACTGCGTCGGCGTAGGAGATGAGAGAGGAGTTCTCGTAGCGCCAGCAGCTGCCGCTGCAGAGAGTGAACCCCTCTGGACAAACGCACGTGTCAGCGTCGTTATCTGAAACGGAACAGGGGTACGCATAAATCTACCTTTAAATACAGCACAAGATTAACACTCAAAATGAAAAGACAATTAAAGGTAGTGTGCCAGCTTTCCTGGACCGTATGGAGTTAATGGCCCAGATAAGGAGAACCGGATTTTTAGAACTTATCCATACCTTCAAAACTCATGGAAACGTCTTAAATTCTTCAAATTTTGAGTACCCCAGTGCGAAATTCGCCCCGACGGGTTGTCGGTCGTACCCCAACCACATTTCACACCACTATGAACAATAAATGCACACACTGAAATCGCTATTACCGATATGCTCATCCAATCAAGTTTCGATAAACCCGTTCATCATCATCTCCTGCGGTTTCGAACACGCCTGTTAGGTGGTGCGGTAGACCGCGCCCAAAGCCAGGGCCCCGGTAACGTGAAATAGCCGAGTCGGGGCAGCGTGCGCTGACCCAAGCCGGCTCCATATCAAAGCATACAAAATCTTATCATACAATCATCAAAACATACAGAATCGTAACATACAACGCGCAAAACCTACAAAACAGGCCGGGTAGGGGACAGTCAAAACATACAAAAGCGCAGCATACAAAATTGTGTCATACAAAATCGCAAGGTACAAAATCGTTTCACACAAAAAGGCAGTGGAAAATTAATGGCATTAATCAAAGTACGCATCATACAAAACCATTTCATATAAATTTACATCATTTCGTCGTCCTTGAGATGTCAATTTTCAGTTGGATCAAAACCTACAATCTCAACTGCGCTTCAAGCGACATCTTTGTTAGAAGTTTGCGTAGTTACGAAATATTCCGCTAGGTGTCTCCTCTGTCAAAGCACAGCCAAGCTTTGCACGGCCAGCGTTTTTTGCTTGTTTATACAGTGAGCGCCGGTCTCGGAGCGACGGGGCGTCCCGGTGGCGCCGTCGTCCCCCTCCCTCAGACTGGGCAAGGTCTCCCCTCCCTCGGCAGACGGCGCGGCCCCAGAGGAAACGTCCAAGGCCGTGCCTGACTTACATTCCCGCTCTCTGCGGGCCGGAGAACGGAGTGGCGCTTAGTACATTGAGCTGCATTCTGCTTATTTTGACCATAGCTGCCGGAACATAATTCGTAAATTAAATTGAAAACTGCAAAAGAAATTTAAATGACTTAACCCTCGCCCATATAGGGGGGGGGGGGTCGAACGGACCCCCACCCCCATGGTCTTTCGCGAATAACTCGCGTAAAAAGCGATCGATCGCGATGAAACTTTCAGTACTGTCGAGTCAATCAATTGTACACCTACCCTTAAAATTTCATGACCCTGTCCCAAATGAACCTTGACCTGTGGCCTATTTTTCGAGACCATGTTTGGCCGGAATCGCGATTCGGCGTATGTCGGCTCGTATTAGACGCGAGTTTGCAGTATTTTTTGCGGTTTCAAGCATTCAAACATGTGATATGATGTTGGTCCCATGCATTATGGTGGGTGTCAAGGTCACCTGAAGGTCAGGTCAGGCCATTGACCTTTTATGACCTAGGTTCAAAAGGAAAATCGGGACCTGTTAGAAAGTCGTAAAGTGTGGCTGCTATGTGGTTTTCCGGGGTGCTGATCACGAATATCGTGTTAGTTTTGATCAGAAATGATGTCTTCAAGCATTTAGACCAGGTTGGGTCAGGTCAGGTCAGGTCAACCGGTAGGGGTTGTGACGGGTATTCGTAATACGTGTCAACCGCCTCTGACAGCTTCGTAACAGGTTACGAAGGCACCAAAACTACTTCGTAAATGTTCAAATGGTTGCTAAATTCGAATTCAGCTCCAACAACTAGCCTAGAAACATGTAAAAGTCGAAAAAGTGAACCGAGGTCACCCGAGGTCAGCAAAGGTCAATGACCTCACCTGACCTTCAGGTGACCTTGACACCCACCCTAATGTATGGGAGCAACATCAAATCACATGTTTGAACGTTTGAAACCACGAAAAGCTTGCAAACGCGCGGCTAATGCGAGCCGACATACGCCGAATCGCGATTCCGGCCAAACATGGTCTCGGAAAAGAGGTCACAGGTCAATGGTCATTTGGGTCAGGGTCATGAAATTTTCAGGGTAGGCGTAAAATTGATCAATGCGAGGGTACTGAAAGTTCCGTCGCGATCAGCCGCTTTTTACGTGAGTTATTCGCGAAAAACCTTAGGGGGATTGCATCAACCCCCCCCCCCCTGTGCCGGCGAGGGTTAATACATCATCTGTGATCAAAACTAACATGAAATTTGTGATCAGCACCCCGAAAAACCCCTTATCAACCTCACTTTACGATGTCCTAACAGGTCCCGATTTTCCAGACATGTGGGTCATTCACCTGACCTGGAAAGTCAACCAATGACCTAGGACCTTAAAATTGGGTATCACCCCGGCTTCCTCTCGTCACGAGCAGCACGCTTGTTTTTTTTTTCTCGAAGCTCTAGCTCGATCAGGGGCCAAACGGCAAGGGGGGGGGGCGGTCCAACGGACCCCCCCCCCCCCTATACGTTCGAGGTTGGCAAAACACCAATACGGGCGAGGGTTAACCCGGCAGTTGCTTGAGTATTTCGCCACACACTACTTGCTGGGTGGGGGTGGGAGGGGGGGTAAACTTTCCCAGCCCATAGCTCGAGAACCCATAGCCCATAGCCCATAGCTCGAGGCGCAGCGAAACGGGCGAGGCAGCAAACAAAATAACGCGACGAGATGCTTCTGATGAGTACCTTCAAGTGGAGTTCCGAGGTCACAGGTCGGTTCAACATTATTTTCAAACACCTGAAATTAGGCTTTTAATAGCATTGACTTTAAACCTCGAACTGGGCGTCTCTGGTAACAAACTCTGCCAGGATTGTGCACAATTTTTCATCTGAGTGCTACACAAGCGTCAGATTTAAGCAGGGATCACCTAAGCATAGGTCAGGTCAAGGTCAATGTCAGGTCAGGTTAGGTCATCCAGGTAAGAGCATATCCTCGAAAATCAAAGTTGGCTATATCGTGTAATATGACATGTTTTATGGGTACCCACATTTTGGCGTATAACTTGATGGTGATTGGTGACATCCATTTTATAGTACGAGTACGTTATTGGTCGTACGAGAAAGATCAATGTAACAAATATATTCAGCATGATCGTAAGTAAAGTAATAACGAGAAATTACCAAAGAACCAAGGGCCAAGGGAATTGATCTGGGACCGAACGGCAAAGGGGTGTCCAACGGACCCCCCCCCCCATATACGTTCGCGGCTGACAAAACACCAGTACGGGCGAGGATTAAGGACTTATGTGTTTGTATGCTCTTTGAAACCCCTTCCGTGACCGCGTTTTCAGCCGCTAGCATATATTGGGGGGGGGGGGGGGAATTCTGTTGGATCCCCAATCGTTCAGTCCCTAACCGAACTATAGCTTCGCGAAAACATGAATGTCCTACCCGTAACCAAAGGAAGCCGATTACCCGATTTTAAAATCGCCGGTCATTAGTTGGCCTTTCAATTCGGGTAAATGACTTAAAAGTCAGGGAAATCGTGGCCTATTTTAACTTTTTAAAGTGAGGTTGTTATGGAGTTTTTCGGGGTTCTGATTTCGAATTTCGTGCTAGTTTTGATCAAAGACGATGTAGGTATCCATGCATTTTGGGTAGGTCGGGTCAGGTCAGCTCAACCATTAGGCGTCACCGCCGACATCCAAATGGGTGTTTACCGCCACCAACAGCTTAGTAACACTTAAGGACATGATGTGGACTGTGGAGTTTGTTAATGGTCTTTTCACGTCAGTTCCGTGCAAAATACATTAACGCTTGGCGTTAGAGGTGCAACCGGCCCCCCGTTTCCTGGAGGTGCCCGGCATATGAGGGAGCCGGCCACAGAGGGTGCGGGCGCCAATTGGAGGCTAGATAAGCGCCAGCGGTCGGGTATGCAAACACAGCCCGCCCGGCCTGGCGAGGACACTGCGCCGGCCGCCGGGCGCCTCCAGTGCGTGACTGGCACGTCAGACGGCGGCCGCTCATGTTTTTCGTTTTTTTTCTTTCTTAATTTTCCTTTGTCTCCTTCCGTCAACTCCGGCGTCTTTCAGCTAGGGAGAGCTGGAACACACGCCATAGGAGCTGGCGGAGGTCGAGGCCGCACTACGCCAAATCCTCCCGGATACCGAGGTAAGAGACGGGTAGGTCCGGCCCCTCAGTTCAGTCTCATCGCACCACGCAGGCACCGGCGACGCCAACGTTAATGTAATAAGTGAATGAGAGCTTTACTCCACAAGAAATCGTTCGGGTCGGAGCTTTCAAATTGTATTTACAAAACTTCGTCAGCGATTCGTAATCGGGTTCAGGGGGTATCGGTCGCAAAATATGTAGCATAGGCACTTAAACTATTTCTCACAATGCACAATGGGACCGGAGCGAGAATTAGCGCGACATCGGTACTTTTTCGTGTTTCGTGCCCGCTTTTCACATGAAAGGGATGATAGAATCATACAAATGGTAGTCGGTGTACTTCCGAAGCAATTTCTGGTAAATTTGATTAAATAATGAATAGTCATTTAATAAATAAATAAATAAATAAATTAATTAATTAATTAATCAGTTGAACTGCGTTGACCTCGACTCGGTTCGGTCACGTGATCAGATGGCATCACCTGCCAGGTCAAGTCATGACGGCACCGGAAATTCCGATAAGCAAATAATGTAGCCACCAAAACCATGATGGGAATCTGATAGCCTGATGGACTATATAACAAATTAAGTGAGGGTCAAAAAAGTGTATCAGACACTCCGATAGCAGGTACGGATATTTCCGGACAAAACTTAACCCTCGCCGGACCTATTGGTTTTCTACATACGCGCCGGCCGAGGGGGGGGGGGCGGGTACGACCCCCCTCGCCGTTTCGCCCCTGGTGGAGCTAGTGCGTCGCGGAAAAAAACGAGCGTATGCGCCGTTACGAAACGCAGAGATTGGTACCCGATTTTAAGGTCCAAGGTCAACCAGTGACCTCTGAGGTCAGGTCAAGTGCCCCAAGGTACGGTTCATTTTTTGGTGAAACACTTCGCAAAAAACGGCCGCAGAGCCGCGATTTTGGCAGCATCGTGTTCGCCTCGCTCAGGCGCGTCGAATGATATACTTTTTGTTCGGGTCAGGTCAACTTAGGGTGTTGACCTCAGGTCAAGGTCAGGTCAGCACCCCTAGGTCACGAAGTTGGTCGAAAGAGGTCATGTCGCATATAATTCGATTCGGCAGGTCTTCCTGAGTCCATTGGTGGCTTTCGCGACTCGCTAGCTTAATTTGATCAAGAGTTATTGACGAAAAACTAATATGACCTTGATGACGTCATAAATGACGTCACACAAGGTCAACATTGCAAAAGTGACGCATCTAACCTTGCAAAGAGTGCATCAAATCACGATTCTGTGTGCTTGAGATAGTTGGAGATCGTTCCCGGCGCCAGAATAGCAGTTTTCATTTTTCCCCATTGACTTATATTATAATGGTGAGGTCACGAAAATAAACTGACCTCATATGACCTTTAGGAAAAATCCGAGATATACAAATCGTGAGACTCATAATGGATACTAGATCCTGCAAGTTTCATTTCCCTGTGACATCTCCTCTGGCAGTGAGGGCGTTGCGAAGCTGCGACATCTGAAGACCGTGCAGAGGTTCTTTTATGACGTCATAGGTCAGTGACCTGACCTGACCCAAAAATGCGGTTGGTGTTAAAAGATTCGGCTTGAATCAAAGGTCAGGTATGCCAAGTTTCAGCTCTCTATCGCCAGCGTGTTTGTCGGCCGGCGAGGATTAAGTATAGTTGGCACTTGGCAACCTTGCTCGACTCCTAGGAGGATCTGTTACTCCCAGGTTCCGGCCGGCTCGTGGTAACCGCGCACGGCCAGCGCCGGCGACCTGAAGTAAAAACAAAAATGCCCCTCATTTTCGATGTAGCAGGCTGAAGCAGCTAAATTATACATTTTCTGAAAGCCAATTGATCGGTAAAGACCATATTGATAAAAGAAGAGCGCGACCTAACGGGACCTTTTATATCGGCATTCTAGAATTTTTATAACAGTAAAATTAACTCACAATTTTAAAAGCACCTAAAAACTTAACCCTCGCATGTGTGCGGCGTTTGCCAGCTTCTAATGTGTAGGGGGGGGGGGGTCGGTTGGACCCCCCCCTTGCCGTTTGGCCCCTGATCGAGCTAGAGCTTCGCGGAAAAAACGAGCGTGTTGCCCGTGACGAGAGGAAGCCGATGATACCCAATTTTAAGGTCCTAGGTCATTGGGTGACCTTCCAGGTCAGGTCAATGACCCAAAGTCGGGAAAATCGGGACCTGTTAGAAAGTCGTAAAGTGTGGCTGCTAAGGGGTTTTTCGGGGTGCTGATCACGAATATCGTGTTAGTTTTGATCACAGATGATGTCTTTAAGCATTTAGACCAGGTCGGGTCAGGTCAGGTCAGGTCAACCAGTAGGCGTCGTGACGGGTATTCGTAGTACGTGTCAACCGCCTCTGAAAGCTTCGTAGCATGTTACGAAGGCACCAAAACTACTTCGTAAATGTTCAAATGGTTGCTAAATTCGAATTCAGCTCCAAAAACTAGCCTAGAAACATGTACAGCTCGAAAAAGTGAACCGAGGTCACCCGAGGTCACCAAAGGTCAATGACCTGACCTGACCTTCAGGTGACCTTGACACCCACCCTAATGCATGGAAGCAACATCAAATCACATGTTTGAACGTTTGAAACCACGAAAAGCTTGCAAACGCGCGTCTAATGCGAGCCGACATACGCAGAATCGCGATTCCGGCCAAACATGGTCTCGGAAAAGAGGTCACAGGTCAAAGGCATTTGGGTCAGGGTCATGAAATTTTCAGGGTAGGTGTAAAATTGATCAATGTGAGGGTACTGAAAGTTTCGTCGCGATCGGCCGCTTTTTACGCGAGTTATTCGCGAAAAACCATGGGGGGGTCCATCCGACCCCCCCCCCCCCCTACACATGCGAGGGTTAACATTTGAAGCGTATTTATATATTCCGCTATAAGTTTTTCTTTCCATCGTGAAGCCCATAGTCTAAACTATCAGGTTAGAACCCGAAAATATTGATAAAGGCGTCTAATATATATTTTTTCTTACCTACATTAGCTGCTACTTTTCTCCGTACGAAAACGGGTCTACGATGCTTGTCACATTTGTATTTGGGCTGATGTGGCGCGGACGCTGTACACCATGGATGAAAAATATTTGCAGATTCGTGGTCCATGGACATTTCTGAACTACGTGGAACATTCTAACTCAGTTTGGGAAAGGGCGGCAAATCCACCAATGTCGCGCTAATTCCGGCCGCGGTCCCATCCCATCGTCTTTTCAAGTTCAACCCTCACTGTAAACATCCTATTGAACACATTTACAATGTTTGCTAGGTTAACCACTCAAAAAGTGGTTGGCTCACATATGAATATAGAATCCCTAGGCATTCTATAGAATCCCTGACTGCTTAGGCATTCTATAGAATGCCTGGCTTAAGCTCCCAGGCATTCTATAGAATGCTCCCAGGCATTCTATAGAATGCCTAAGTATTTTGATTTTCCGAAACAACACTTCGAAATTTAGGGGTTAGTGGCGGTAATGCTATTTGTTTACCTAATTTTCTTTGTTGGCCTAGGTCGGTCGTCACCTTACACCATTTCAGGGCAATGAGATGAGAGGAAGCGAGGGAGAAATTGGGCTATGCCGACCACCAAATGGCGCGCCGCAAACAGCAACTGATCCAATCCCGTTGGCGCGGGAGGGCCACGGCGCAAGGGACAGGTCAACCAGTCGCTTAAACGGTTATCGCTCGGAGGGTTATGTTGCTACAGATACGAAGCTGCACTAGTAGAGTGTTGGCTGGGTGGGTGGAACGTAGGCTTGAATCGAAAGTGATTGCGAATGACGATGGCTTTGTTCTGATGTTAGAAATGAAGATGAAGAATATAGCAAAAGGTCACATCTTATGTCGTCATAAGCACTTCGTGTAACGACTCTCAATATAAATGGACAGCTCAACCTACACTGTAATGTCAGGGAATAACCTGAATAAATGGCTTATTATTCTACTCCACGTCCGGGCGGTGGCCCGGCCGTAACAAGAGCCGGATAAAGTGTTGTTCAATCTCCCCTTCCAGCTTGACTTCTGGGCCATGCGGTGTTCGAATGGTCGTCAAAATTACGAAATTTTACACCAGTAATGCTTTGGCAGTGTTCGAAAGGATGCCAAATCTAAAACAAATAGCTAAGCCATTTTTAGGTCAGGCAAATTTTTGGCCATTTTTGGCTCGTAGTTGTTTTCTCCAGTTTGACCTAAATCGATCGTTCGACATTAAGAGGGCAAACACCCTCAAAAATGGACGATTTACCAAACTTTTTTCTGTGCAACTTTTTTACCAAAAGCGTTTCCGATATTGACATTACCACCATCGTCTTTCTAGCGTTAAGATAAATACTATGTACCTACTCTCAGAATGAAAACCTGAAAAATAATCTACAATTTGACCTAATAGGGTTAGATTGAATACCTGACCGGAAAATTTCACTGAATGAACATGAATGAATGAATGAACATTTGACTGAATGAACATTATAGTTCGTTTTTTTTCAAAAGGACGCTGGCTCCAAGTATGTTTTTCGAACAAGCACGTGTTTTAGCGAGCAAAACGAGCAAAAACTGAACCTGAGAAAATCGAACGTCGACTAATTTTAACATGTGATTTCTTCCCGATAATTTCCATATGTGCGTTTTGGAACCAGATATGAGAACAGTGGTGACGTCATGCTGTCGAACATGTATTGCAATGTAACTTATAACTATCATGGACGGAACCACTTACTCGTTTATAAGCTCGGCAACAGTGAAAAACTAAGTTTCACCCAAATTCGTTGACACTTGTCCCATTGCACGGACATTTGGGTGTCTGCTGCCACCATTGACGTCATCATAGTATGTTCATTTTTAAGAAACAATTTCCAGCTACTTACCGTGCACAATTTGAAATCGATTATTTTTTCGGTAAGAAATTATTGGCCAGACACTGAAGCTGCCCAAACTCACGTGAGAGCTTCGATATTGAACTTTGAGCCAGCGTCCTTTTGAAAAAAAAACGAACTATAATAGCTGACCGAAAGGTAGCCAGGCAGAAAATAATAATGTACATATCGGTCTGTGCTCATAATCTTATACAACCTACACTAAATTGTTGGAAAGATACGTGTATTTCCTAGGCATTCTATAGAATGCCTGAAAATCAGGCATTCTCTAGAATGCCTGAAAATCAGGCATTCTCTAGAATGCCTAGGGATTCTATAGAATGCCTGGTGGTTCAGGCATTCTATAGAATACCTACTATGGACGTCAAACCCCTTGAGGCCCCACTTTTTTGCGATAATTTTTAAATGCGTCATCTCTCGTTGACAATATTCTGGCAATGTGTGTTTCAGAACCTGCCGAAACTTTTATTACTAAGGTATTTTGACGCCAAACGATTATGAAAGGTACTTCTCATTCACTCGTAATGCTAAGGTCAATTCAGGCCCGGGCAGAGGCTTGCGCTTGGCCACACTCGAGCCCCGCCACCAGCGCCATCTGCTCTTAATGTCATCTACCAGCGCCCGCTACCGCTACCAGCTACCGCCCACCATCAAGCCTGAATGGAGCGAGAGACGCGAGTGACCGGTCGCCGGGCAAGGAGCGCCGGAGGGGTAGGGCGGAGCTTAGCGCTGACGTCATTACGTGGCCCCGCCCCATGAGCGCGTAGCCTCTACCCAAACAGCAGATTCGTTCCGTGAAATTTAACATTACGAGTGAATGAGAAGTACCTTTTATAATCGTTTGGCGTCAAAATATCTTAGTAATAAAAGTTTCGGCAGGTTCTGAAACACACATTGCCAGAATATTGTCAACGAGAGATGACGCATTTAAAAATTATCGCAAAAAAGTGGGGTCTCAAGGGGTTTGACGTCCATAGTAGGGATTCTATAGAATGCCTGGTCGGTCAGGCATTCTATTGAATGCCTAATTCCACACATTGCCTGTAACATATATACTGTTGTTTTATCAGTTGCTCAAAGTTTCAAAGTGATCAGCCACTCGATGTAGCTGTGACAGGCATTGAAACTTTTCATGTAGTAAGGTCACTTGAAGTGATATGGTGACCTGACCTTGGATGACTTTGGTCATCCAAGGTTATGATATGACCATTATGATATAAGGTTATGATATGACCTTATATCATAATGGTTATGATATGACCATTATCATATATCATATCATTATGATATATGATATGATATATGACCACCTTATATCACCTTATTATGATATAAGGTGTGCAAAACACGGTGGCATCCTGAGCCGCCGTTTTTTAGATATTCGCGAGAAACCAGAGGGGTTGTTCAAACAGCCCCCCCAGCAGGGCGTGGGTAGGGGGGTGTGATCAAGGATAAAGGTGTTGCATACCTCATTTACCTACATATGCACACCCGCCAATATAATATATATCTCCCGGTCTTAATGCCCGCTTCTCCTCGTCGCCTGCTCGGCACCGGTCCCCGCGGCACCCGCAGCGTCGATAGTCGGCCGGTGCAGCGTTCAGAGGTATCGTGTTCCCGCCTGCTCGGAACCATTCCCCTCGGCACCCTCCGACCGCCCGCAGCGTCGATAGCCGGCCGGTGCAGCGTCCAGAGTATCGTGTTTCTAAGGGACTTAGTGGCATTCCACTCTATTTCCTGGTGGCTTCCAAAAAACCACTGCCACAGCACCATTACCCCATCTGGTGGCTGACTCGTTAAATATCAATTCACCCGGCATCAACCAGAGGCATTTTGTACCTTCCGATTTTAGACGATGCGATTTTGTATGATACGATCATCTCGTTTTGTAGGTTGCAATTTTGTATGTTACGCGTTTGTTTGATCTGCCATTGTACGTTCCAATTTTGTACGTTCTGAGCATTGTTTGATTTGCTTTTGTACGCTTTACCCATTGGACGGTTAACTTTAGTACGTTGGAATTTTGTACGCTGCGCTTTTGTACGTTTGGACTGTCCCCTACCTGGCCTGTTTTGTAGGTTTTGCGCGTTGTATGTTACGATTTTGTATGCTTTGAGGATTGTACGCTGCACTTTTGTATGCTTTGATAGCCACCCACCCAAGCCGGGGCCGCGCGTCCTCCCGGTGTCATGTGATAGCCCGGGGCTGCCCGCGGGGATGCGGTAGACCGCGCCCAAAGCTGCGGCCCCGGCTTGGGTCAGCGCACGCTGCCCCGACTCGGCTACCTCACGTTACCGGGGCCCTGGCTTTGGGCGCGGCTTCTGCTCATACTTTGTGGTGCGGTGGTGGTGCGTCGGGCCGCGCGCTCTGACTTCGGCCAAGAAAAATGCGTCAGCTGATCATTGTCATTTCTGCCACTTGCGTGTGGTGAAATGGGGTCATAACTTTAGAGACGGCTGTTTCATATCAATTATTTTACATAAAATAATATTTCAAACCATAAATTAACACGCGCACTGCAGCGGGTCTGAGCCGAACACGAACTGCAGGGGGGGGGGGGGGGTTGAAAACAACCCCCCTGAGATCTCAAAAACGGCGCAACGTAGCGACAAGCGGTAAACGGCGTTGGATAGGTTGAGATGAGATCTACAAGAAATACTAAGATCATTTTTGGGTCAGGTAAAAAACGAGGTCACCAGAGGTCACCGAAGATAAAATGCTACGATTTTCACAACAGGAATTTCGCGGTAGTTTTTCTTGAATAACTTGTCTTGCACACAAGACAGAGGATCGATTCGAACGCCATCGTTCTTAGCTCGTCAAGGCGCATCGAATGATATATAATATGACCTCGAAAGGTCAAGTTGAAAAATTGACCTCAGGTCAAGGTCATGACCTGACCGAAATAGGTCATGTTGCATATCATTCGATCCGCATTGACGAGAAAAACACGATAAACGTCGAACGGAGTCTCTATCTCTATTCAATCTCAAGTTATTGAAGAAAAACAGCTGGTGACCTCAGGTGACCTAAGATGACCTGGAGATCTCCTTCCAAAGGTCATAAGTGATATGTTTCGGTGAAATCACCAACAGGGACCTGTAATACTATGATCCTGAGCGTATTGAAGTCATAGGATGGCATTCAGAGTAAGTTGAAATTTCTCCCATTGACTTATAATGGGCCGGTCGCAAAAATGACCTGACCTTAGGTCATCGATATAAAAATTCCGAGATATACAAGTTGTAGCTCGTGATGACTTTACTATTTCCTGTGGGTTTCAAGATCATATCTCAACAACTGTGGGCTTGGTGGGATTGCAAACTTCGAAATTTACGTTTCGAGGTAGGGTCACTTGACCTGACCTGGTGACCTGACCATAGGTCACCTGGGGTCAAAATTTTACTCAAGGTGTGCAAAAGTTGGGAGAACAGGTATGCAAAATTTGGCGGCGCTACGCGCCGCCGTTTTCTCGCGATTTGCGAAAAAACCACAGGGGGGGTTGAAAACAACCCCCCCTGCAGTGCGCGTGTTAATGTTGGACAGCCAAATTAAAGAAACAATACCAATACAGGCTTACAGTTTAAATTCGACATTGTGTTGTCTACGATTAGACAGCTGATAACTCATTCCCGTACGTCGTAACTGTATAATGACCTTTGCTTATTGTCACATGTGCGCCCCATTCGCGATTGTTGCCGACGCCTGTTTGCAGGTCAGCCCACTACAGTTGTTATACATATCGAAAAACCGATAAACTTTTAGGCGAAAAAGGCACTATTCCAGGCCCATTTTTGCTTTTTTTGCGATATTAGGTAAAAACAGAAGCTTCTTATCCTAGGAAAAATAAAATGGGAAATCTTTCAAAGGTGGCACACTACCTTTAAATATACATAAGTTACCTTCGTGACGAAACTCCAAGGAGCCTCATAGGAATTGAGCGTTATTTTTTTTTCATGAAAATAGGTACTTATCTAGGTATCAACATTTACCACGTTAAATTAACGGCTATAACACTGATTTTGAAGATAAGCATAAAAGGAACCGGTCCTTATTTTATCTATCACCAAGGGATAAACAGTTAAACATGTTCTAACCGAATCCTATGGCGTATGAACGAGCATGAACGCAAAACCATTGCCTCCACAACCTACTATACCATAGCGACATATGACACTCTGTAGCCCACAATCAAAGGCACTCACCATTACATTCCTTGGTATCATTGTAGTTGCACGCGACCTCCTGAAAAAATACACAGGTATATTGAGTTTGTTATACATGCCCTGTCAATATCGTTTCAAAAAAAAAAAAAAAATCTGCTGTACCTATGTTACTTTCATTGCAATGTGAGTATGCAGAACGGTTGTTAGAAAGTCTCAATCTAGATTAATGGATATTAAACATATAACAATTGAACACGTTACGAGTAGTCACAGGATAGTTTTTGGCAGAAAGATGGAACGATCGACCTCACTCATCCCTATTTATAGCTCCGGGCTGCTCGCACCAAGAGGTACAGAAGGTTCTGAATGTTCATTCAATGCAGCCCAACTATAGAACATATGCAATTCATTATTGTTTGAAAGTTTTCACACTCTAAGTAGGTATACATATAGAACACGGCTGGCAAACGGAAGGCGGCCTCAGCGCAGCTCATAGCTGCGCAGGGGTGTGTCTCTCATGACATCGGTAGGAAAAAATGTTTGAATATATAGGTGGATGCGCGGAGCAAACAATGAACAATGAACATGCCGTCAGCGAGAACGTTTCCGTTTTCAGAGCCGTGCAATATGACTGAGCGGCAGCGGAAGCTTGATTCAATCTGATGCATTCTATATGGTACATTGTTTCGTAATGAGATCAGTCGTAAAATATGGAATGCTACAGAGAGATGAGTCCAACTGCGCAGATGTTAATGCGCATGATAGGAATATCATAGCTATACAGAAGTCAGAACAGTACATACATATTTGCTGTGAATATTCACATTTGATGTCAACTTAAAGACGTATTTAGAAGTAAGAAAGATACATATTACATACCTATATGACATATGTACTATGTAGCTACATGTACCTATATGCACCTTCAACCACTTAATTCTAAGAATGAGATAAACTTGGAATGCACGTATACTTACTTCTTCTTACTGAGCAGCCTGCGCATTTTTTTTTCACGAAGGTTTCTGCAGGTTACCTTCGGTCCAAATCGTCACACCCACCGAATCACAGTTCGGTGACATCACCTGACCAGGAAGCAAATGTACAGCCCACCGCTAAAGTAATGTAGGGTTTTACCAATCTCAACGGCTGGCTTTGACTGGCGATTGTTTAACCCGCGCCCCGTAGGGCTACCGGCGGACCCTACCACCCGTAGGGGGGGGGGGGGGCGTTTCGGCCCCCCCTAAGATCTCGGAAAGTTACCGGCCGATTTTCAAAATTCAAACGGCGTTCGATAGCCCCACCCGGGAACTACCTTGTGACCAAATTTCATTGACCTAGGTCAAACCGATGACGTCACAGGTCAGGTCAAAGGTCAGATTTTCACCGTTCACAGGCATTTCAAGAAATGTGTTGTGAAATCGAGTTAATTGGTAATTTATTGAAAACCATCGATGGTACATTGTTCGTCAAACACATACTTTGCTATCTGAGGTCACTGATACCAGGTCAGGTCACAGCGAGGTCAGGTCACCGGGATCACAATATGAAAGTGTCGTGTGATACATGTTTTATGGTCCATTTTACATGACAAATGCGATTATGTGGGTTAGGCAGCCTTTGGGGCCAGCCTAGGTCACGTTTTGGTGAAGGTCAGGTCAAGGTCAGGTCAAATAAGGTCAAATTTCAAAGTTGATATTTTTGCATAAAATGGGTATCTATTCGATGCAGCTTGTCACGGGGAGTCTAATGGTGGTCTTTGTTTTGCTCTACGAGGTCTAGAACTGCAAAAAATTGAGTTTGAAAATTTGACGTCATCAATTTTGAAGTTTTTTTTCGCTATAACTTGGCCAAAAAACGAGGTATCGATCTGAAATTCGGTATGTAGATAGAAGACGGTAGGTACTATCACATATATTCCGTTTTTTTAAACTCAAAAAACTTTTTGGATTTTTTGGCTAATATATCCAAAAAAATGTTTTTTTGATTTTTGGGGTTCAAAACTCAAAAATTTCAAAAATCCGAGACAGCAGTTTTGTAGCCCTGTCAATTCTACACCTTTCATGTCTTGATCATTTTTCTGTAGCTTCAAAGCTGTAGGCCTGACAGGTCTTCTCGCGAAGGTCTTTATTCGGTCGAAAATGACAGAACATGACGTCATTCTGACGTCATTTGTGGCCAACCTATCATAGCCTGTGGAAAAATTTTTGGTCACAATGTGTAAAATTGATGCCCGGAGGGGTCCTGAAAGTTTGGTGGCGATATCTGAAGCGGTTTAGGAGATATCGACCGAAAAGGACAGGGGGGGGGGGGCGTTTCGGCCCCCCCTACGGGGCGCGGGTTAATGCGGAGTGATCGAAAAGAAGATGTCAATAGCTAAAGTTGCAGCTGCAAGGGTGACGATACATATAAGCTACATTCAAAGTTTCATTGTAGTCTGGCTAATCGTTCCTAAGCTTCAGAAGCAGAACATACCCATGACTGAAACCCCACATTACTTCTGCTGTGGACTGTACATACCGAAAAATATGTATCGTGGATGTGTGTCTTTATCAGTTTTAGGGCGAATGCTCCGATTAGCGACCCCCTCAGGTTGAAGCCCGCTCTAGCACAGTCCGTCTGTTCGTTTGTACCTACTGTATTTTTTTTTTGTCGTAAATCATAGGGTATTATATCTAAAAAAATATGTTATTCAACTTTTGAGGTCAAAATCTAAAGCAAAAAAATAGGAAAAAATAGCGAGATTGCAACTTTTGTGGCACTGATAATTCCACAACTTTTTTGTGCTAAACATGTTTCTGTGCCTTCAAAACTGTAGGCCTGAGTGTGACAGCTCTTCTCGTAAACCTGTTTTGAAGAGACAAAATGACAGAACATGACGTCATTCTGACGTCATTTGTGGTCAACCTGTCATAGCCCGTTATAAAATTTTTGCTCACAAGGTGTAAAGTTGGTGCTTGGAAAGGTCTTGAAAGATTGACTACAATGTAATCTGCAACACTTTAGCAGATATCGAAAGCACAGAGAGGGGGGCCTGTTTCGCCCCTCCCCTTCCCCCAACAGGGCGCGGGTTAACTAAGCAATCAGACATATCATATGTTAGTTTAAGCCCGAGTCAAGGGGAGGATACGGCCCACTTGCTATTTTCCTCTTAATTTAACCTGATTATCACTAAAATTAAGCATGTTGAAGGTTTTGACGCCCAGCGAATGGCGAATTTATTGAATTTAACCATGCCCTGCTAGAGGTGTTTAAATACGTTCCTTCCCGTTGTTTTGAATGTGTTATTAAGAATAGTGACATTTAGCGTCATTGTTTTGGGCGCTTAAGCATTTAATTATTTCTCATAGCCTGAAAATATTACATACATAGTTTTGGCTACCGGGTCAACTAAGACCAAGTCATCAGATAACGGTTGACCACAACTCAAGAAAAAAGCAAATGGTCGCGCTGCAGCTTTATCGTCAGTTCCATTGCTTTGAAACTTAATATTGATAACGGTGCCATGGTTACCCTGTCACCGGTGTATTAAGCATGAGTACATAGATTTTATACACAAATCTTGAATAATTCAGGCCGTAGTCACTAGCATACCTGCCTGTTCGGTTTCGGTGACGTGATCGTGTGAATTGTGTACCTTTTCTGAGGAAACCATTTGAATAAATTTGTTGTTTTGGGAGTATTTTTTTCGTAAAGTTCGGGAACGCTTAAACGAAACAATATAATTTGTATGCATAATATCAGTGGCGGATCCAGGGGGGGGGGCAAAATGGGCATTTGCCCCCCCCCAAACGGCATAATTTTAACATTACGCCTATGGACGATGCATGGAAAGAATCGATAAATTGTTATGGTTTGCCCTCCCCCCCAAAAACTCTGAGCTGGATCCGCCTCTGCATAATATTATCTCATAAATGCTTTTCAACTACCGTAAGTGTTTACATCATGATGGCAGCCAGCCTGCGCGTAATTTCTCGTGACGCCACTTGGTATTTATCGCCTTGGTAGGTATAACTTAATTCTTATATAACTATACCTCAAACTGATTCTGAAACACTGGCAGCGGGCTAAAAAAAAAAATTCGCGCACACCTGTGACACCTCTTGTGAAAAACTGTTCTAATGCCTGCTACAACCTCCAACACCAGCTCCTCCCATCCGACTCGTTAATCTGTCCCCACCCAAAACGGACCCAAAGACCCCCCCCCCCAACTCGACCCCTTCCCCATCCCCTACCCCCCGGGCCCCACTCCACGTGTATCCTAGATTCTCACAATCGGCCGTTTGCAGCATTCATGGCTTTCATGGTCCATTCTTTCACAAATTAACCAGCGTGACCTGGACATTTGACCGGACACAGTATTGTCGCATATCGCATACTGTGCAGTACATACCCGCTGACCCGAGAAGGACAGACAGATATAAAAGAAGCGCAGAGCTGCACAGTGGCACAGCTGAGGCTCCACTTCAGTACGACACAGTCCAAATAGTCGGTTTTGTCTAAACATCTCTCTTATTTTACCATGATGAGTTTCAGATCTGCTCTCATTGCCGTTCTTTTGGGTTCTGTTTTGATGTTAGCGGTAGAGGCTGGTCGAGGCTGCGGAAGAGGTCGAGGACACGCCTACGGCTGCCACGGAGGGGGAGAAAAAAGCAGCGAGGAGAGCGGCAGCAGCAGCGAGGTAACGTCATGTTCAGTGATGAACCATGTTTATGTATGAACTAATTGACCTGAACGTATTAGTCCCGCCAAGCAACAGCCACTGCTAATAAATCTCTAATTTGTGCACTGCTTACAGTATAAAAACTTCAAGTAATAATGAACTGCCTATATTTGCTATAGTTCACTGTTCAGCTCCATTGAATGAACATTCAGATCCTACCGTACCTCTTGGTGTGAGCATCCCGGAGCATGAGTGTGAGGCAATGGATAAGTGAGGTCACTCGCTCCATCTTTCTGCCACGGTCGATAGAAACTATACTGTGACTAATGTGTTAAATTGGTATTGTTCATCCATCCCTTCTAATTGGGACCTTCCAACAACCATTATGCATACTCACATTGCAATGATGTATATAAGTAACATTACGGCAGATTTGCTCCTTTTCCTTGAAAAAATTATTGGGCATGTATGACAAACACAATATATGTATTTGTTTCAGGAGGCCGCGTGCAATTATAATGACACCAAGGAATGTAATGGTGAGTACCTATGAATGTGGGTCACAAACGTAATGTCAAGTGTCGCTAGTACGCAGAGGTAATGGTTTTGCGTTGATGCTGGTTCATACTCCACAACATTCGGTTAGAATGTGTTTGTCCTCTGGTGACAGACATAAGCCGGTTATATTCAAGCTTTCATTCAAAATCAAAGTTATGCGCCGTTTATCTACCGGTGGTTGTACCTAGGGGCAAGATTACTTTACTAATACGGGAACTAATACAGGCACAGGTAATACATGTACATACTAATACAGACCTAAAGGTACCCGTTTTCAAGAAAATCCCTCTTATCTCCTATAAGGCTACTATGTATAGTCCGGTACAAAGTTTACTTATCTTAAATTGTTTTTATTATCAATGCTCGTCTTGCATCTTCGCTAAGGCCTTCACAGACGGACCAAGGCCATATAACAGACGGACTACACACACACACACCACACACACCCCCCCCCCCCCCACACACACACCCCACACACACAAAGTTATAGCTCATGCGTACCCCTGTTCCTTTTCAGATAACGACGCTGACACGTGCGTTTGTCCAGAGGGGTTCACCCTCTGCGGCGGCAGCTGCTGGCGCTACGAGAACTCCTCTCTCATCTCCTACGCCGACGCAGTGTCGCTCTGTGCCAGCCTGGGTGCCGAAGTGGCGCTCCCCACCTCCGCTGCCGAGAACCAGTGTGCTGAGTGTGTGACGTCCAGCTCCTTGGGTGCCGGATCGGACTCCGGGGCACGACGACGCTGGATTCCTTCGTCACCTCTGACGGCTCTGCTCCAGCCTACACCAACTGGCATGAGGATCAGCCAAACCTTAGCGGATGCGAGCCGTATAACTGCGATAACTGCGCGTATGTTTCTGCCGCCGATGGCAAGTGGTATGTTTACCGCTGCGATTTCATCTATCTTACCCTTTGTCATACGCGGACCTGCTGTGCTTAGTTGGACTTGGGATAACGCTTCCGAAATAATGACTCTTCTTTGGTGTCCTTATGGGATATTAATGTCTTTAACAGATATCTATATCTGTAGATATCTTGACTGAAAGTTGGATGGCAAAAATTGTGTAGCCCAATTTCGTCTAATACTTTTTACTCATCTTCTTTTACATTTGTCATTTAACGTAATCAGTTTGGCTGCTCACAGAATAGCCACATCTTGAATCTATTTCTTTTTACCATTAATGTAAAAACTGCACTTCTGGGTAACGTTGTCATTATCTATAAAGGAAGCCCCTAATGTTGCATAAGACAAAAAAATGACATGCGATCTAGCGACGATGATATATGGAGAAGAGGAAGAGAAAGGAGTGAGAAGCAGTGAAAGGAGGAGATGGGAAAGGGAAGAAGACTAGAAAAAAGAAGAAGACCATGAAGGAAGGGCGAGGAAGGAGGAGTAGGAGATTGGAAGTTTTTTTTTTGCTTTGGGGACTTACACCTGTTGTCTGCTATGTAGTTTGACGTCTTTTTCTTTCGCCTTCCTTACCTACCTATACCTACATATATTCAGTTTAGTTGGCGGTGGTAGTTTTTCCGCGTTTGTGTCGGTACACGGGTTAATCAATGTTACATACCAATGGTGCTTGCGTCTCAAAAATGTTTTATTGCATGCCATTTTGGTCGTAGTTTGCACTTGGCAATATATCAAATGTGCACTTTATGATGACTTTTCCATATTTTGGTTCCGACTGTAATGCCTATCTTTTGATCTCAGCTCACTAACGCGTTATGGAATGATAATTCGTCGGACAGCGTGCCAATTAGTTATCCCATGGTATGAGCTCAAGCCATGTGGAGCCGGGGCTGTTTAGAACGGTTCACGTCATCAAAGAGCGGACGCGGAGAGGAAACGATAAAGTTCCTGTCTGCCCTCTAACGGCCGAATAACTGGTACAAAATGATAGATATGCATGAAGCAGATGAATGACTATAAAGTAAGATAAACAACTAATACTTGATACTTGAACTAAACCTGATACCAAATAACTCAAATAATGACTGAGTATCATGGGGCAGCTTTGCAAATGGTTGGTGTGAAGAAGTCACCGCCAAACACACTAATAGCCGTTTTCACGACGGGTCGTTGGCGAATGCACCAAA